>NW_024096893.1:0-600000 GCF_016545835.1 Crotalus tigris
TACACGTAATCGTCCACTTTGTCTTATCAGAATTGATTGATTCAAATAAAGACATATTCTGCAATGTGGACATACAAGAAATGCTGAGACTTCCATGGCTTCTTCATTTATATTACAAACCTATTTTCATAATAGATGGACATTTTTCCTTTCATTTATTGATAGGAGAAAGCTGAGAGGAAATCAGTAAGACTAATCAATTACTGGGGGGGGGGGTTGTAGAGAAATTACTTTAATGTGAAACCACATTCTCTAAGAGTCTCTTTAATTAGAGTAACTAGAGGAAAAGTGGAGAGGAATTCTGTCTAATTTAGAGATTCACTGGCCAATTAATTTGCAATGGAAGAAAAGAAAACTATCAGAGACTAGCTTGAAAAAGAGAAAATTTCTGTATCCACAGAAAATGGTACTTGATTGATTGTGCAATAAATAGTATTCATTTTGTGTATTCCGATGCTGAAATATAGATACTTAAAGATATTCAATCATGATTGATACTTCATAAAAATAGAATTGAATTTGTATGCAGTACGAAAGTTGTTTTCTATTCATTGTACTATTCAAAATTTTAAATAAATGAACCTTTTTATATATCATTGTGTGGATCCCTGTAAATACAAAGGTACATGCATTTTATAGATAAATATAAATACATTCCAATTGATATTCTTCAAACAGGAGTATAAATTCACTCACTGAAAGAGAAGAAGATTTTAAAACTCTGTAG
Source organism: Crotalus tigris (assembly GCF_016545835.1). Lineage (NCBI taxonomy): Eukaryota > Metazoa > Chordata > Lepidosauria > Squamata > Viperidae > Crotalus > Crotalus tigris. Next base: position 728 of record NW_024096893.1, read on the forward strand.
TAAGAGAAAAATAAAATATAGTGGATAGAGTGATAATTACCTTATTAACAGTCTCAATTTGTAAAACAGCTGTTGGGCACATTCTTACATAGGTATCCTGATAAGCAAATAGTGTGAGATTCTTTTTGTCCCAAGTGTAGGAAATAAGAGTTTGATTTGTAGTTGCCTCATACTAAACCATTTTGTAGTGAATTCTAAGATGAGAAATGGTTTCACAAAATAATTTGGGAAGGAGGGAGGGGAAATAAAGGCTGGGTTTGAAATAGTCTTCCAAGAACCACATTTTGCACCACTGCTGCCTAATATTAGGTAGGCAAAAATGCTATTTTCTTTAAGCTTATTCCTGTTTTGTCTCTAGTTATTTCAAAAGCCTTTGTTAATTTTGTTCTAAACATTTTTAAACACATTATTTTTAGAAACTGCCTTTTGAACTTTACTTAAAACGGCAACATGCAACAAACGGTAATAATAATGTATATTATAATTAATTGCATAATAGTACATAGTATTTTTCCTTTTTTTGTTGCAGAACCCCACTCAGCTTCCCTATGGAAAAGCTCTTTATGCCTACGAAGGGAAAGAACCTGGTGACCTCAAATTTAACAAAGGGGACCTTATTATATTGCGCCGAAAAGTAGATGAGAATTGGTATCATGGGGAACTGAATGGAAATCATGGCTTTTTCCCAGCAAGCTACATCCAGTGTATCAAGCCTCTTCCACCCGCTCCTCCACAAGGCAAAGCACTTTATGACTTTGAAATAAAGGACAAAGATCAAGACAAAGACTGTTTGACTTTTACCAAGGTAGAAATGTCCACCCTTTTCTAATTAGTTTCATTATAGTTCCTAATGTATTTGCTTTAAAACCCTATTCTTTAAAGTATGAATTTTGGAGCTGCCACAGAGCTCAATTTAGAGGTTTCCAGGGCAGGAGGTTTAAAAAAAGGCACATTGGCAGTCCAAACTACATAATTGAAGTCCCGACCCTTTTTAATGTTCTTTTCTCATAACACATGTAAAGAGAGACAAGATTCCAATCATGTGGTTGTGGTTGCCACCTTTTTTATTGCTTGCAATGATGCCTGTGTTCAACATTATTCCCAGAAAGGCCTCTGAACTTTGTCATTCTGATTATTGTCCTTCAGGCAGGCAACAAGGAAGTTGTCGCCTGAAGGAAAGATAAATTTACAAAGATAATATTTAAGTGATGTGGTATGATTACTTTTTATTTGAAAATGAATGCTTCTCTAATATAATGAGATAGTTTCAAAAATATTTTTTCATGCATTTGCTGCCGTTTAGTGAATGATTTTCTGCCCTGTCAATTAGGCTCCAGAACAGGACTCATTGTTGTAAAACAAGGGGGTGGGGTTTCTTGCAGTTAGTGGCTACAACTGACCCAACCATCAGCTGGAGAACCACAGAGTACATGACTGGAAGTAAAACTGATTCAAAGGATTGAAATTGGGTTGCTCTTAGGTCACAGAACATGCTAAGCAAGAACACACTTTGCTCAGCATGTAAGATAAGCCAAGTAAAACAAGAGTAAACTAATTGAAAAATAGATTTCACAAACCTCAGTGTTACAAAAAAAAGTTCCAGTTTCTCCAGTTTCAAATAAAACCACAAAAATATGAATTCAGTGCTTGAAATGAACTGTGGATGGACATGACCAGAATCATAAGGGACTGAATGGAAAGAGAGATTAAGATCCTTAAACATCATTAGGTTTGGAGAATATAATAGTATTATCTTAAAAATAGAAGTTAGCACAAAACTGACTGAAATTTCTGCTATAGTTGTGTGGTCCACAACCTTTCAAAGATTAATATAACTGTGCTCATTTGGATTACAGAATTGCACTGATTAAGCCTTAATGTTCAGCTTTTGTTGACCACGAAATCTAGCATTAAGACTTTGCTGCTTTATCCATAGGACATTGTTATGAAAGCCTGGAATAGTTGCCTTGTTCTTATGTCCCATAGATGAATCATGTTCATTTTTGTAGCAGCAATTGAAAAAGATTTAAAGTTTTAAGGTTTGTGGTACCTTAAAAACTAAAAATATCATTATATTTACAATAAATTATGCAGCTGGGATTTTGTGGCTGTGCATTCCTACAAAACACTAATCTAGACAAAGACTAATACAGGCATATCATCTTTCCCTAATACTGAATGTATTGTTAGACAAGTGTCTGGTTACACTGAGTTATATCATCACAATTCACCCTTCCTTTTTTCTAATAAGAAGAACTGTGGAGATTAAAGAAGTAAGGGGTACTGAAAGGGTGCTAACAATAGGGAGGAGGAGAAAGAGGAGGAGAAAAGGTGGGCACAAAGAAATTTGGAAGATCTGGCATGATATATTATAGCAGTCAGAGATCCTAATTCTTTCTGTGTATGGACTCCGTGGAGATAAAAAGCTTGAGGAAGATCCAAACCAAAATGTCAGTTTTAGAAAGCCATGAGATAAAAAAATCCAGAATAGGAAGAAAGCATAGGAAGATGTTATTTGACTTAACCTGAGTACATTCTAAAAGAAGAAAGCATTGTCTTTTCTGTGAAAGAGAGCCTTGGAAGTATCTAACACAGTTTAAATAAAATGAAAACAAAAGTCACCTGTTTGCATGTCATTGTATGAAACATGTTTCTACTGAAGAAAATCCTAAAATGATAAATTTGATTAACCTATGTTAGGTTGCATTTGGGAAGTTCTCATTGAAAGTGTGGACTTTTTGCTAAGGTAAAATCCATTTTGGAAAGGTCTAGAAAATTCACATTTTATCAATAGATACTTTATATTGGGGTATCAAACTGAAACCGCGCCCACCCCATTGCTGGCAATGGAAAAAAGTCGCGACACGTCACGTGACGTTGTGAGTTTGACACCCCTGCTTTATATTGATAATCTTATGAAGATGTATTAATAGGATTACATCACTGTGTCTATGAAGGAACTACAGCATTTTTAATTCCTCTGAGATGCAGCTATTTAGTGGGAAAGAAAACCAAGAATTTAGCAGTATCTCAAAACTGCAGCTCCACAAACAGTAATTAATCATTCCTGCACCCAGTGCCTTTTCTGGCAGTCCTAAAAGGAAGAGAAAATATTTTCATTAATACATTTTGATTGAATTAGTCTCCAGAGTTAACTATTTTTATTTGTCATGATAAGGAAACAGCAAACTGTTACTTAATTTACTGCTACAATGTTTTTACTGCCAAAAAGGAAAAGAAGGGTGTGTGGGATTTTCAACCTCCAGTACTCAACATAGTAGGGCTGTTGTTCAATCATGTGCACACCGGCTTCCTAACCTCATGAAACACATTGTTGACCTTGGAGAGTCTCCTCATCTTCCCCAGAGACCTAAATGCCCAACTCTCTTACTTTCTGCATCCACCAAACAGTGTTTTTTTCCCCCTGGATGAGAATCTTATATCACTACCTAATAAGTTTTCCTCCCTCCAGTAAACTTTGTAGATGCTTTTTATCCAACTTTGATATGGTTACTATCTCTAATCTGATTCTTCTCTCCTTTTGTACCTTGGGACTTTCATTGTTTCCCCATCACATTTTTATTCTTCAGCTTCCTTCCTGCCATATACGCCTTGTCACCTAGAATAATTTTGGTTCTTGTCTGTTGTTTTCTCTGACAGCAGATAATCTATTTTTCATCTCTGGATTTCACTCTGTCTTTATTTTGTCAGACGTTTCTATGCTAATTATAGTTGTCACTCTGCTGAAGAAGCTATTCCTATTGAGATAGATTCCAGATCCCACACATGCTGAAGTCACTCACTCACTCAGCTCCACCACAATGACACGGCCTATCTGTTGTCATTGATATGATTTCTCTGAGAGATGCAGGCTAAAATTTTCATTTCATCTTGGTGAGAAGAAGAAAAAATCCTATTAATGGCTTTCCAGTAGTAAGTTGATAAGACTGTATGATCAAATCCAAACTATGTAAAAATGATAAGTATTTTTCTTTACATTAAACAAGTCTTTGATTCATTTAAAGTACAGGTAGTCTTCAACTTATGACTGTGATGTTAAATGAATCACTGCAGTTATTAATTGAATCACATGGTCTTTAAGCAAATATGGCTTCCCCCATTGACTTTGCTTGGCAGAAACCAGTTGGAAAAGTCACAAATGAGATCACATGACTCTGGATGCTGCAACCATCATAAATAAATGCCAATTGCCAAGCCCTCAAATTTGGATCATGCAACCTTGGGTAACAGTTGTAAGTTGGAGGACAGCAAGTCACTTTTTCAGTGCTGTTGTAACTTTGAATGGTCACTAAATGAATGGGTGTGAACTAAGGACTATCTTAGTTATTATGGTTTGATTCAATTTAAGACTGCTATATTAATAGATATATTATGATTGATTTCACAGTTTTACTTGTAAAATCTATTATTATAAAATGATGTTTATCATCTTATTTTATTTATTTATGATCTTTTAGTAATCAAACCTATATCCTGCCACAATCTCAGGATTCTTGGTGGCTTACAAAATAAGAATATAGAGTAAAATTTAAAATAAGACCTCTGTTTTCAGCTTTTTCCAGGAAGCAGACAATATCAGAAATAGACATGATATAGATATGGAGTCATCGCCAATAGAAGGTCTATACCATAATTTCTTTTATATTGGAATTCTGATCTAAAATTATTTAAAGCTGTCCATCCAATTTTTATAAGACAGGAAAGGAAAAGAAGCATAGTATGACATAGTAGGACTGTTGTTGAATACCTTGACTTGGGGAAAAGAGATCTCTGTTTCATGCCTCCTTCAAGAAACAAAATGTTTGTATGCCTATTGTATTCAAGCCAGTGTTTTTCAAATTTGGTAACTTTAATATGTGTGGACTTCAACTTCCAGAATTCCCCAGCCGTATGTTGGCTGAGAAATTCTGGGAATTGAATTCCACATATCTTAATGTTGTAAAGCTTGAAAAATATTGATTTAAGCCCTGCCTTACTTTTGCTAAGATACTTGCTTTACATTTTTTAAAAAAATATTTTCATTTTACATGTTACTGAACAGATGTTTCAAGCACTAATAATTAAGTGGGTAACAAACTATTTTTCAGAAATGCTTTCCCAGTTCTGATGGCCGGCGTCTGTTTTGAACACTCTGGGCCATTTAGAACTGAGTGCTTCTCAACAAAGATAGGGCGTTTCTACCCCAAGGAGATTGTGCTATTTTGAAGACATGTCAGCTAAGTCTGAAGACTATGCTTATTTATTTATAGCTTAGGAAAAAGTCACCTTTTGTTTCAAACACTGCAACTCTGTAAACCTTACAGCTAGTCTCCCTTTGTAGAATCTCTTGTTTTACTCCATCTCCAACTACCTGGGTTTAGCCGTCCTTTTAAGGCTTAGGAGACTTGACAGCTTTTCAGTTCTACTCCGTTGGGGCTACTCTGCAGGGAGGAAGCAGACAAATACACATATAAAGTAGGAGAGAAGAGGTGGGTGGAAGCAATTTATTATAATTTGCTTTTGCATTAGGAGAGGTGAGCATTTTTTATTTCTGCAAAACCTATTGCAATATTGTATGGCCAACAGAACAGAAGGTGATTGCAGATTCAAAAAGTGTTTTTGAGCAATTGGGAAGTAGATAACTATGGTGTTATTTTAAAAGAAAAGTGTGATTTTGAAATGAAGGGCTGATTGACTACACATTAATAAAAAGTAAAAGACCCGTAATAAATCCAGTCATAAGAGTTTTCTTGGCAGCATTGTGGAAGATGTTTGCTCTTGTTTTCTTCTGGGAAGATTTTCTGACTTAATAAGAGGCAGTTAATCAATTGAAATGGCAGAGATTTTATTTAGTTAGTTATTATATGACTCTGTCAGCTGAAAAGCTCACAGATCAACAAGATAGTCTCTATCTTAAAGATAAGGTATAAATGAAAGAAAAGCCAGAAATGAACAAAATTCTTATAATCCCTGGGTAGAACTATAACAAGTGGCAGTTTGGTGTGGGAGGGTAAAAGCACCAGGCCAGAAAGGGGGAGATTGTGAGTTCTAGTCCCATCTTAGACACCAACCCAGCAGGAATGACCTTGGGCTAGTGAATCTTTCTCAAGTAACAGCAAGGACAAACCATTTCTGAAAATGTTGCCAAGAAAACTGCAAGGACATCCTTGGTTCCTTGCCAAGGATGACTCAAAGGTACCAAAAACAAAAACCTGAAACAGTTCAGAGAAAGCAAAACCATAAGATACATGTTTTTAAGCACATCAAAAGAAGTGCCTTTGCCTCTCTTCTCCCACTGCTCTGCGGGAGAAATAACTGCTTCCTCAATCTACAGAGATAGCTTGTTATCTGGGTGACTTGAAGCCAGTCACGGTCTCTCAGCATAACCTTACTATCAGATTGTTGTGAGTTAAATGAACATGTTGTTACTCAGTCACACCATGGAAAAGCAAAGCAGATTCAGAAGGCACATAGCTCCTTCTTATTTCAAATCCTTCCTCAGTACTCCTTTGAAAAAAAATTGTGGGCAAGCATTCCTCAAAACATTTGTTCCTCATTCTCAGCTGAGAGCATTGCTTTACCATTAAAAGGGCATTATAGAATATGTGAGGCACATGAAACTAATGAGTACTGGAGAAACTGTGATGGCCCTCCTCACATATTTTTCAATTTCAAATTGTTTATTTATGTATACTTGTCTGATTCAAATACTTCTATTAGACCTTTGCCATTTATCCTCATATATATATATATACATTTCTTTTTCCCTAATTATAAGTAGCTGTACATTATTATTACCAACTGGCAAACAAGGATGGCACTGACAGTGGAAAATATACTATTTTGTCATCATCTCTATATTCCTCTTGCACAGTTTAGCTCTAATTTTTCAAAAAAAAAGAAGATGCCAGGAATGATGTTAATAAATGCCACTATATGTAGCCTGACATTGTTTGAAACATTTTTCCAAGTAATTTCCCCCTCTCTGAAAAAATAGCTGACTTCTACTCCATTTAATAAAATGGATAAAATAAATTTTGACTGAAGTGATTGATTTCCAGCACAGCCATTGATGTCAATGATAAAATAGAATTTCTTAACTTAACAATAACATTGAGCAGATGTCAGGCAGTGATTAATTCTGAGTCATATTAGGAAAAAGAAACAGAAGAAAGGACATAACATCTCACATAGACAACAATTCTGAAACAATGATTCACAGCTTTGTTTGATGGAAATCAATATGCATAGAATAGCAGACCGTGCAGTAAGATCAAGTGGCACTTCATCATTTATGTAAATAAATGATGGATTGTTTATTTCCTGGTTCAGTTCATATCCTGTTTCTAAAAGATGTCCCCATGTCAGTGTATAACAATTTAAAAACAAAGGAATCCTGTTAGGTCATGTTTAAGGATTATCTAGCATCCCACATACTAACCAATCAGATGCTTTCCAGAAATTCACATGGAGTACACAAATAAGCATCTTCTTCAGCAGCCAGAGTTGATTCAGAGAGATTCAGAAGCCGCCTTTAATAGGTTTAATCTAATCTTCTTGAATTTGTCTTGAGTTAAAATAGCAGAAGAAACCAATCTAGACAGGAGAAACTCATTCCTCTCAAGTCTGTGCCTGAATCCTGAACATGTGGAGCTCATCATCTTCAGAGCAGGGTACCTGCCAGATTCCACAACAAGCACAGCATGGTACTAGGCAATGTTTCTAGTCTTTTGAGAATCTCTGGCTTTCCCTTTCTTCTTCCTTCTCCTCTTCCTCCTAGTTTCTAATCTGTAAGGTCACAGTGCCTGAAAGTTAGCAGGCAAAATCTATTATAGACAGGTCATTGTCCTTGGTGACCCCCCCCTATGAATTATAGACCCAAATAAATTATGTAAAACAGCAGGTTTTGCAAATAAGGACAAAGTGAAAAATATGGACTAGGATAAAAGAGTTGGTTCCCAAGGATGTTAGTACAACCCTTGCTTTTTTCCAGTGTATCCTTGGTGTAGAAATACAGGTTGCCAATTTTTGTTTTTGTTAACATGAAATATAAATAGTTCCGGCAACTGTATGTCAGTAATTTGTATGTTGTGGTGAAGCAGAATGGTAAATGTTGCCCGCATGTGACATTTTCATATAAAAAGTGACATGAAAACTGATCTGAGTCAGAAAGGACCTGGATTGACCCATTAAATTTTTCAGTGGAATATTCAAAGGCACTTTACAATGCTGGCAATGGTCTGCTTTTTTCTACCAAATGGTGTGTCTTGTGTACTAGGGAGTATCATCCCACTGATTTCATTCCTTGTGTAGTTATATAACACTCCATAGCTATACGAGATGGAAATTAGGCAGACAGATTAGTCTACATAACAGTGCATCTGCCAAATCAATTTTACTGTGCTCCTTTTTTTCTGGCCTTAAATTTATTCCATCTTGTTTCCTTGCCAGTTATTTTTTTTTAAGCTGATATGAAGACCTTGCATATATTTCTCACAGCATAAATATTTCTATGCATTTCCTCCCCATGTATATTTTTATATATATTTTCTAAGTATAATTTGTTGGTATATATTTTCCCTTGTATGCATCTTTCTGCATACTTTCCACCAATATACACAAATCAATGAACATATCTTTACACTATGAAATACATCTTAACATTTCAGGAACTGCAAATCTGGGTCAATATCATTGTTTTAGTTCACATAAGGAGTCAAAACTGTGAGTTAGGTGAACATGAACTAAGTGGATATCATACTATCGCTAGTTTAGTAGTTGAACTTCAATTCTTTTATAAATAGAAACATTTCTTTCTTTTCTTAATGTTTTCTTTGCAAAGTTTATTAGAGAAAAATCCCACTTTAATGGATCATTTGGAGAAGACCAAAGCCCATTAAACTTCTCAGTATTCATTAATTTGTAATTTATTTGTGTATGTATTTATTTTTATTCCACCTATTATTTTTATAAATAACTCAAGGCGCCAACATATATAATACTCCCTCCTCCTCCTATTTTCCGCACACAACTCTGTGAAGTGAGTTGGGTGATTTCTTTCACTATATAATATAACATAGCATTAACATAAAATAATATAATTAGAATGCCTCATTCAAACTATGGGCTTTAATGCAACAGGCTGGTCCATTATTTCAACAGAACATCTGGATAGACATGTGGTCTGTTACATCAGAAGTCTGCCAAATGGGCAATCTGTTAAATAGAGGCTTCGCTGTATTATATTCATTAGGGTTGGATAGTATTCTGAATTTGAAAGCAAAAAGCTGATTAAGAATACAGAATAATGGAAGAGACCTTGTAGGTCATCTTGTTCAACCCCCTGCTCAAGCAAGAGACACTATACCATTTCTGACAAGTGGCTATCCAGTCTCTTCTTGAAAGCCTTCAGTGATGAAGCACCCACAACTTCTGAAGGCAAGCTGTTCCATTGTTTGATTGTTCTCACTGTCAGAAAATTTCTCCTTATTTCTAGGTTGAATCTTTCTATCATCAGTTTCCATCCATTGCTCCTTGTCTGGCCTTCGGGTACTTTGGAAAATACATTGTTCCCCTCCTCTCTGTGACAGCCCCTCAAATATTGGAACATTGCTATCATGTCACCCCGGTCCTTCTTTTCACTAGACTAGCCATGCTCATTTCTTGCAATCGTTCTTCATGTGTTTTAGCCTCCAGGCCCCTAACATCTGTGTTGCTCTTCTCTGCACTCTTTCTAGACTCCCAACATCTTTTTTATAGTGTGGTGACCAATAGTGAACGCAGTATTCTAGGTGTGGTCTTACTAAGACTTTATAGAGTGGTATTAGTACCTCATGTGATCTTGATTCAGTCCCTCTGTTAACTGCAACTTAGGATTGCATTGGGTTTGTTAGCTGCTGCTGCACATTGCTGGCTCATATTTAATTGATTGTCCACTAGGACTCCAAGATCCCTCTCACAGTTACTGCTATTAAGTCAGGTTTCACCTAATCTGTACATATACTTTTGGTTTTTCTAGCCTAAGTGTAAGACTTTACTTTTCTCTACGTTGAATTTCCCAGTGTTCAAGTCTGTCGAGATCCATCTGGATCTTGAGCCTATCATCGAGGGCAGACATGTCAAATTCACGATGTCACGTGACATTGCAAGATGTATCAGAGCTTTTTCTCCATTGCCGGCAATGGGATGGGCGTGGTTTCCTGGTGACACATCCGGCCCATGGGCTGGCAGTTTGACACCCTTGATCTAGGGTGTTGGCTATTCCTGCCAACTTAGTATCATCTGCAAATTTGATAAGTTCTTCTTCTATTCCCTCATCTAAGTCATTTATGAATTTATTGAAAACTACTAGGCCTAAGACGGAACCTTGTGGTACTACTGGTTAGTACTCTCCATGTAGATGTAGTACCATTAAGGACTACTTGTTGAGTATGGTTTGTCAGCCAGGTACAAATCCATCTTATCAAGAAGTAGGTTGTGGTCTACTTTGTCAAATACTTTAATGAAATCTAAGTATACTAGTGCACAGCATTTAATTGGTCTAATAATTTAGTCACTTTGTCAAAGAATGAAATAAGATTGGTTTGGCGTGATCTGTCTTTAACAAACCCATGCTAACTTCTAGTTATAACTATTTGTTTCTAGATGTTCGCAGATCTGGGTTTTTTTATTATTATCTTTTCCAGTATCTTCCCAGGTATTGATGTTAGGCTGATTGGTCTGTAGTTTCCTCTTTTTTTTTTTTTCCTTTTTTGAACCACATCAGCTCTTTTCCAATCCTCAGGTAGTTCCAGGTTGCTCCAGGATTCATGAAAGATATGGGAAGAATAAAGAAGCTGCACCATCTCCCAAGAGTTGCAGTGTAGTTGCATGAAAGTATGTCTGCTGTTTATAAGAACTACAGACATGGGTTGTCCCTGCTTCTTTCTGCCTTCAAATCTGTGGTCACGTGCAGCCCTAATATTCATCAGATCTAGGCAGATGGAGAGGAAAAAGTATAGGAGCCCAGCAGCCAAAGAATACATGTAGAAGCAGAAACAACTAAACCAGCTTCTGTACTATGGACAACAGAGTTTGAGTATATTGTTTGTAATGGTAATTCAGTCCAGTATAACATCTGTCTTTCTTTTGTGTTACATAGTAGCTTTGTCATTTTCTGTCAGTAGATTTTTATGGATTTCAAATTCCCTGAACTCCGAATTTAATATTTTTAGTGCTAGTTTTTTTGGAATTTTTCTGTAAGCAGATGCTTCAGTGAAGATTTAAAATGGTAACAGAGCTGATATTTCTTTCTTCATTCGGCTATACGTATTGGGCTCTATAGAGCCACCAAATCAGGAAATACTCAAAGCAGCTTATCTGAAAAACTCAGTAATCAGACTACAGAATGTATGAAAATTAAATTTTACTATGTGGAAATACATAAAAAAATATTTCAGCCATCCCTCATCAGTCTTCACTTAGTGGAATGACAAAACATTTCAGCCAATTTGAAAAGCCAGATTTTGTCAATAAAAGGAAACATGTGTTATTCTTTTTCCATTGTAATAATTAGTGTATGAAATGTGTAATTATTACAGCTGAAAAAGGAAATTGAGGAAATTGAAAAAGAAACACTTTATATAGCAGAAGTAAAAGAGTTAATATAAATCATATGAGCACATTTCATGAGATAAATTGCATTCTTTGCAAGAATGAGCAGGCTTTAGGATTTGGGGATCTATATTGTTTTTATTTGAAAATCAGGTTCTTTGAACAAGAGTCAAGTTTGGAAAGCATGTACTTTGAAATTAGTCTGTTGCTCTCATCCTGAATGCATATACACATACAATGCTGAAATGGAAATATAATTGGAATTAAAAAATTACAAACAAATCAAGATAGCACCAAATGATTTCATGCTTTTTTTTAACAATGGCTAAGTGCAATTTAAAAAATTAATTTGTACTGTAGTCTTTTAAGAAGTTGGAAAATGTGTAACTAGTTATATCATATTCGGATAAAAATAATTTACTTCCTAGAATATTTGGTTTTGCTTTACTTTGTGAGAAGTTTGTGAGATATATTTAAAGAAATTTTTTTTTCTTCCCACTTCCTTTGAAACAGAAATATTTTTTAAAAAATCTTATTTTTATTTTGTGTATTATCTATCATTTTTTAGGATGAAATTTTGACTGTCATCCGAAGAGTAGATGATAATTGGGCGGAAGGAATGCTGGGTGATAAAATTGGAATATTCCCTATTCTGTATGTGGAGGTAAACTCAGATTACTTTTGTACTTCTTTGTTGAGAGAAAAAGCTTGATTTTTATCATTTGATTTTTTTACAGTGAAATCGATATAATTCTTTTGATGGTGAACACAAAGTGCAGGATTTTTCTGTTGCCTTGAGATGAACACACAGAGACAAATAGCACTGTCACCACAAATGCACTTTTAAAAACTGTCAGAAACTTTTCTGTGAAAAATATACAGCCCAATTTAGTTGATCATTTTGAGAAATACAAGTCAACAAAGACAAAAGTTCAGTTTGAAATTTTACCTTCAGTTACTATAGAATTGAATTCACACTTGCTTGAAAATGTACTTTTTTTCTCTGCTGTTTTCCATTTCTATGAATGTCTAGTATACTGAATTCTTCCCCTTTAATCCAGGCAGTTGCTGCTTTTTGAAGGCACAAGTTGCTAACCAAGCTAATCCTCTAATGGAATGATTTATTAAAAATGAGCTTCTCCAGGAAAATTCTTGTTCATAGCAGCCTTTGCATATAAATCAAAGCTACAAATGTAATATATGACTTGTTGCACCTGATAGTTCTGCAGCTTGTGGAACCCCTAATTCACATTGCAGGGTCTCGACTTTCACTGGTATCTTATGCCAATATGGATCATAAAATTTAGCCAAACTGCATGCATAATTCCCACTCCACTTTATTTCTACACTGCATAAGAAAACTTGTATGTAACAATGAAATGTGACAGATAAAATGGATAGTTTGTCACAAGTTAATTATGTCCCAGTTTCTGACATCAATAGTAAGGGTTTCTTAATGAATGTACTACCTATGTTTGGGTTTATTATACTGAAACAACAATTTTGTTGATTGCGAATCACAACATATGTAGATGTTGGAGTGGAGTGGGGAGATCAAATCAGGATTCATTTATGTTATATAAGGTAATTTAAGGCCAATCCCTCTAACTCATAGGATTATTATAAGGATAAAATGAGTGGAAAACCTACATGCACAGCCTTCATCTCATAACATGACAGTTAAATGTAATAATATGTAAATAAATCTCTCAAAATAAGTCCTTCCCACTGTTGTAATCCATCCTTCAGAAATAAGTCACCACTCTCTTTGAAAGACCTGAAGGAAAATTAAAAAAATAAAACAGCTGTCTGCATATTCACAACAGCAGTACAGTATTCAATATTATGCAAAGTACCTTGGATATAAATTCTTCAGTGACAACAGCTATAATTTTTTAAATTATGTTTTAGCAACTGTTATTGAAACATTGACTGCTTATGATGGTGTAATGGCTGATGATATTCTATACCCATAATGTTAGATGCAGGCAGTTTATTTGATTAAATGATACACAGTGGGAATTCTCTTGGCTGTTGTGCTCCTGTTAATCAATGCACTAGGACTAAACTAATTATTCTAAAGAAATAGTCAGGGGATTGTTCAGTCAAAAATATTCTGAGAATTAAGGTGTGAAGTCAACTATTCATTCTAACTTGTTATGGCTCTCTATAATGTCATTATGAAAGGAGGAACTTCACAAACATTTTAAGATTATAGTTCCTAGTTCACATTTTGCTTCTTTTAAGATCTGGGGAAGAAACTGAAATTTTCAAGGATCATCTTCAGTAAGATCCTACCATTTCCCATAGTGCACCTTCCGTACCATCAAAGATGCTTGGAAAGAGGCATAAAATATAACATTCTGGGAAATGAAAGAGAAATGTAACATATACACATTATTTTCTTACAAGGCCATATTCTCTTGAAAAGTTTTCATTAAAACTTGTATTGCTTAAAAAAACGCTTATACATTCTGGGACTGCTGTTATAAAATAACTTGTAGAGGGGCAGGGGGGAGTCACCATGCAATATTGAAATTCAACATAAGGCAAGCACAAGGAATAAAGTCAGACTAGAGTCTTGGACTTTAAGAGACTTGATTTTAAGAAACCTAGAGAGAGGATTCCTATTATCCAGGAGTAGAAATATTTAATGTCTGAATTTTTTTTCAATTTTACCTAACCTTCAGCTCTTTTCATTGAAACACAAACAATGCCCAGTGTTTACTTAGGCATTCTCTCATTGGCAGTGTAGCTCATAAATGTCACAATCTGCTTTTGAATAACTTCTCCAAGCTGTACAATGGTCACAGCCACAAAATAGAAATCCATTAGTAAAGGAAAATGTTTTTGAGCCATGTACAAGGCAATATGACTGGGTCCAACATGCAGATTTGCAAAGAAGTGTCTATCAACTTGGGTGCATTGGATTTATAACACACATGCCATGTACAAAATATTCTGATAAGGCTTAGTTGTTCTACTCATATTCACAATATTCAATGCTGAACACTAATTATTGTTCAAAAATGGAGTAATATCAATAGGGTAATGTGAAATTTATACTAAAGGGTAGAATTAGGAAAATATTTTATTTGTTGTTTTTTACCAGCATTTTTTTTAAAAAAAGATTATTTACAGTGATAAATAGTACATTGGGACTGCCAACAAAGCTTAGTATTCACACAGAAGATTCATCTAAATTAAGCCTATAAATCCAAAAATGAGATCACTGGACTATATTATAAACACTTTGAAATAGCTGGATTATACTAGCTGTGAGTAAATCACATCTCAGCAATGTCAAGATATGTTTTGTTGTGGTAGTTTAAGGTGAAGGAATTTAATAGTCTGCTCAAGTATTTTATGTCTTCCCTAAATGTCTACAGCCTGTCATATATAGAATTAAAGGAATATTATTCAATAGTATATATTCATAGAAAATAGTATTGTTGAGGGATATTCGCCACAAAAAAATTCCAGGTTTCTACTTAGGTAAAGTATTAACTGTAACATTTCCTGTTCAAATATTATATTTGCTCTAGGGAAGGGGAAAAAAATCCCTTGTTCACTTTTCAGGGGATTAATGCTTACTGTTGCTATATGCATTATGTATTTTCTTTTACAAACTCATAGATGCTATCCTGTCTTAAACACAGACTGCTTTGATATACATTCTTTTTTTTGAATTTTTTTTTATTAAAACTTTTTAAAATTTTACAATAAAAGCCCCTTCCCCAATTCCTCCCAACCCACCCCAAAACCCTCCCCCATTCTTCCCAGAGCTGAGTACAGGCTTAACTAGAACTTAAAAGAAAAAAAGTTTTAAACCCAAATAAAACTTAAGCAAATATAATTACACTCAATAAACAAGTTGTAAAATACTTTAACTCCATTATATATAAAAAACAAAAAGAAGAAAAAAAAGAGAAGATAAAAAAATAAAAAAATTAAAAAATAAAAAAATAATAATAATTACACTTCTAGATAATATCTTAAACTTTAAATATAAATTATTCAAAAGCTAAATAATATTTTCTTATATCATACTTATATTGTATAAAATTTATCCATCTTTTCCACACCAAGAGATACTTCTCTTGCGATTGATCTTTCAAGAAAGCCGAAATTTTTGCCATTTAAAAAACCATTCTTGCAAAGTAGGCAAAGATTCCTTCTTCCAATATTGCCCTATTAACAACCTAGCCGCAGTAATTAAATTTAACATTAAAATAATCTCTTTGTCATCACAATCCGAAACAATACCCAATAAGAACAATTGTGGAGTAAATTTTATCCTTCTTTTAAAAATTCTTTGAATATTCCACCATATCTTAATCCAAAAAGCTTTTATACTTTTACATGACCACCAGATATGATAATAAGTAGCATCCAAGCTTTTGTAAGATTTTAAGAAACTTTAATTAAGCCTATATTCAGCTCTGGGAAGGTTGAGGGAGGGAGTGGGAGGGTTGGGGTGGGTCGGCTAGGGTTGTTTCTTTTTTGTAAAAATTTTAAAAAATTTTCAATTAAAAAAAAAATAAGTAGCATCCAAGCATTTTTGAATTTATTTATAAACAACCTTCCTAGTAAATAACAGAGAGCTATATATAAAGATCATAGTAAATATATATTGTTCTATGTTGAAGAAAATAATGGTTATGTCAGAATTTCTACAAATATAAGAATGTAAAAATTAAAAAGTATATGTAAGAGTATTGAACATAGCATCAAAATACTCAAGTAAATATAAAAATAAAAATATTAGGTAAGTATAAAAATGGATAATTCTCTTTTTGAGATAAATAATCTTTTTTCAGCTCTTAAAAGAGAAGTAAATCTCACCTAGTTGGTGAACTAGCAAAGAATTTGTGTTTTTATACACTATCACAATTTAACAGGAAATTAATATATTAAAGCCAATTAATTGTACTTATTCTTTTCCTGAAATAAGGTCTGTAAGCATTACACTATATACTCTTGATCAGTGGTGAGATTCAGCCAGTTTGCACCGGTTCGGTAGAACTGGTAGCTAATTTCTTTTGAATTCAGAGAATCGGTTGATGTGTGGCAGAAACGTCCCCCCTTCCTGCCCCTGATCGGACCCATGTGACACCTTCTTTCTACCTTTGACACGGTCTCCTGTCACTTCCTCCGCCACCATGGGCAGTCTCACAAACAAAAGAAGTTTGTGGGACTAAAAAAAAAAAGTTCAATCAATCAATTCAGTTGTCAAGCCTCCCAATTTTGATCACATGATCATGGGGATGTTGCAACAGTCATAAATGTGGAAAATGGTCACAGGTCTTTTTTTTTAGAGCAGCTGTAACTTTGACTGGTCACTAAATGAACTGTTGTAAGTCGAGGACTATCTGTAACAACTGAAATAACTTAAATAACTATGATGAAAAAAACTATAATTAAACAAGCAGTAACAATAGATGCATCACTGCATTCTAGAATAATGCATAATACATAAAGAATAATGGATAGATAATCCTCAATCTACAACAATTCATTTAGTGACCATTCAGAGTTACAGTGGCACTGAAAAAAGTGATTTATGATCATTTTTCACACTTAACGATCTTTGTAGCATCCCCATGGTCATGTGATCAAAATTCAAATGCTTGGCAACTGGTTCATACATATGACCGTTGCTGTGACCCAAGGTCACATGATCAACTTTTGCAACCTTCTGACAAGCAAATTCAACAGGAAAGCCAGATTCATTTCACAACTGTGTTACTAACTTATCAACTGCAATGATTCACTTAACAACTGTGGTAAGAAAAGTCATAAAATAGGGTAAAACTCACTAAATGTCTCGCTTAACAATAGAAATTTTGAGCTCAATTGTTGTCATCAGTCGAGGACTACATGCATTGCAATAGTCTACCTGGAAATGATTAAGATATGAATAACCATGAACAAAGCTTCCCAATCCAGGAACATGCAAATTTTCATACAAAATGGATTTGTGCAAAGGCTTTCCTGGACACAGTTGTCATCTGTTCCTTAAAACATAAACTGTAAGGACCACCAAATTTTGAACCGACATGATTTGGGGAAAAGGATATTTCACTGGATCTGCAACTGAAATTGGCTTTTAAAGTTGTGGCTTTAAAATTAAAAGGAAAATACTAATAATCTAAGAGAATGACCCAGATAATTTTTTCTTACTATATTTACAAAAGAGGGAGGGAGGAAGAAAGGAAGAAAAGAAGGAAGTCTTCTTTTTTATATATCTTTGTATATTTAGGACTTGCATGAAATAATGTCTCATTACAGTGATGTAATTGTAAATTTTGCACTGCAATAGAGTTACCGCTCTGTAATGCACCCTTCTCTTTCTCACTGTATGGCATTACTGTCTACATGATAGGACTGCTCTAAATCAGTAAATAATCACTTCAGCGTCTCAAAAGAAGACTAATTCATCAGTGGGATTTTAGATCATTGAACAAACTGCATGGGAGGAATTGTCTTCTGTTATAACGAAACATCTATGTAACAGAATATTTTTATTTTATTTTTAATTCAATAGCATAGCCACTGTTTATTGTGTTTTGTACTCTGCTTCTAAAAGAGAGAATTTTGTTAGTCTCATATACATTTAATTAACAGTAAGTTCTAGCTGAACTTAAGTGAACTGAAAAAAACATTACATTGATATGTGTAAGTTAAAGTACTAGCAACATTTCATTCTTATTCTGATTGGCTTCTATTCTTTATACTCTCATTTGATGATGGACTTTGAATTCTATAGATACTCAAAGATAACACCTTTGTAATACCTCTTTTTTATTTCTTCTTTTAGCTCAATGAATCAGCTAAGCAGCTTATTGAGATGGACAAGACCAATGTAGCTGCTGCATCTGGCAGTGATGTCCCTTTGCCAGTTGACACTAACCTGGCAGTAAGCACAGTCCAGTGCTGTACACTGAACAGTGCTGGAGCAGTCAGTGCCATTCAACGACATATTGATGGCAAGAAGAATGCCAAGAAGCGCCACTCCTTCACTGCTCTCAGTATGACTCACAAGTCGTCCCAGGCCTTGAATAATAGGCATTCCATGGAGATTAGTGCTCCTGTCCTGATAAGTTCAAGTGACCCCCGTGCTGCAGCCAGAATTGGAGATGTGGCTCATCTCTCCACCAGTGCACCAGTCCAGGTAAACTCTTAATGAACCACAATATTCAGTCAACAATGGGAGAGACCAGATAGAACTGACTTCTTTATGTGCTTTGGCTATTAAATTACAGTAGAGGAATTGGGTGGCAGAAGTCCCCGTAGTACCATCCTAATAAAATCTTGTGTCTGGACAAGATTTTAATTACATTCTTAGTTCTTCTTCTTCTTCTTCTTCTTCTTCTTCTTCTTCTTCTTCTTCTTCTTCTTCTTCTTCTTCTTCTTCTTCTTCTTCTTCTTCTTCTTCTTCTTCTTCTTCTTCTTCTTCTTCTTCTTCTTCTTCTTCTTTCTCCTCCTCCTCCTCCTTCTCCTCCTCCTTTTCCTCTTCTCATTCTTCTCATTCTCATTCTGTCATTTTTTTTAAAAAAAGAAGTGAAAATATAAATTCGTTAGGAACAGAAGACAGAGGACTGACCTTGGGCTAGTTACTTCTTCTGAAGCCCAATTAGTTTCAGTCTTTGCAATAAGCCAGTTGTTTAACAAAGTTTCGTGGTAAAGAACAAGGCAAGTGCAGTTCTAAGAAAAAAACTTTTTAAATAAATATTTTCAGACCTTTTCATATATATTATATATGTGCAGATTTGGAAGCAAAAAGATGATTTGGAGCCTGAGGGGCCATAAACAGCATATTTCTAGAACTCCTTAAATCAAATATAAGATTTCCCAGGATTGTGCAGCAGCTGCAGAGGATAATCATGGAATTAGGGGAAAAGATGCAGCATTTGTAGGCATTATAGTTCAAAACATCTGGAACACATAGATGCCTACAGTACTTCGGATTTGTATGAAAACAAAATTAAGACATTAATCAAATAATAATAATCTTATTATAATGGTAGTTACTGCTACTGCTATTGGTACTAGTACTTTTTAAAACTGATATAAATGACATAAAACTTCTCTCTCTCTCTCTCTCTCTCTCTCTCTCTCTCTCTCTCTCTCTCTCTCTCTCTGTCTCTCTCTCCCTCTCTCCCTTATTGACCTACTCCCTCTTATTGGTGGCCACACCCACTTGGGGGTCACCACAACATGGGGAACTGTATTATGGGGTCACGGCATTAGAAAGGTTGAGAACCACTGCCTTAGGTAATAAGGTGTATTAGTGAATCAGGCTTGTGTTTTTGTCACTGCACCAGGATTTGGAAGAAATTTATAGATTTTGGTTTGTTGCAATCCAGGGAACTGTGATATTAAGGGATGGTTACAGTGAGATTTTTTTAAATACAATTGTTTACCCAGACATTCTACTTACCAAACAGTAAAATATTAAGTCTCGACACACTGATTACATAGTGGGAATAGGATTTATAGCTATTTTTAAAAAGCCACAGCCTTACAAAATGGCTGCTCCTGGTTCTTTATAAAACAATATTAATCTTTCTCCATATGGTTGTATCTTGGAATATATATGATTGCATAAAGAAAATATGCACCCTTTATTTTTTGTAAACTTGATTTTGTTCCCTTAGGAAGATTTCATTTTATTACCCCACTTCTTAGAGCAGCTTTCCGTACCACAATTTGCATTTTAAACCTAGGGGAGCCATAAAAGCATTTTGCAAAACAACACATAAAAGCTGCTATTGTCTGTGCATCGTTGTATGTATGGGATGGCAATTTAAAGCCAATTTTGGTTCATGCAAACCTTTTTGCTTGGCTAAAAGGACTCTCTGTATCACAGTCTCAACCCCTCTTATATGAAAGGAGCAATATAGCCAGTCCATTTTGGACAGCACATGCAATTATTACTGAATTGTAAAGCTTGTAGTCTTGCATATATTGTTGGAAAACAGAAGTGTGTAAATAATGGCCATGGAAAAAACACTAGGCAGAGTCGATTTTTTAAAAGATTTTTTTTATTCTGATGTATAGATTAGTAAAAACAGTAACTTTCACTGCATGCTTCTAAATTTTCATTAAAGTTTTAAAAAGCTTTCTTACTTAATGCATATTGTCTATATAACACTAGCTAGGAGGTAAATGCCCAATAACCTTTTTTACCTATGTTACAAATATCATGGGCCTATCTATGCCTCTTTGCCCAGAAATAAGTCCTACATAATTCATTGGGACTTAACACAGGCAAGTATTTGTACTATTACTTTAATACAAGGGACTTAACACAGGCATATGTATGTACTATTACTTTAGTACTTTTTAAAGCTGAAATGAATGACATAAAACCTTTCATATATATATGTATATATATTTAAACTGGGTATAACCAAAGATGAAGAATTCTGGGAATTATCATATATATATCTGGGAATTATCATATATATATATATATATATATATATATATATATATATATATATATATATATATATATATATGTTTTCTGAGGTTTTCGCGGGTGTTTGTATGTAGGTCTTTGGTTGTTCAGGTTTTCTCCCGCGTAAAATTGGAAGTGTCTTGGCGACGTTTCGACGAAGTCCCATTCGTCATCTTCAGGCTGGTGTTTTTCAGCTTCGTGCTTCGAGCAGCAATGTGTGGTCTTAGCTGTTTCTTCCTTTTAACTGCCAGTGGGGGTATGAACTGATTGGGTGGGAGCTTGGCTGTGTTCTGATTGGGTGGAGGTGTGTTCTGATTGGTTAGGGGCGTGGCTGTGCTCTGATTGGCTGGGGGGGTGGCTGTGCTCTGATTGGCTGGGGGGTTGGCTGTGCTCTGATTGGCTGGGGGAGTGTTCTGTTTGGTTGTGCTCAGGTTAGTCTGAGTTGCAGAGGGGTTTAAGATTTTGGGCTGCCTTGCTATTTTTTGGCTTCGCGTTTGTGGTCGTGCCTCATTTTCATGGAGGGTGTCAGTTTGCTTCATGTATGGATTGGAGGGCTTTAAAGTGGCTAATGATGCAGCTCTGGTCTGGCTTCTGGTTTGTGGTCGTGCCTCATCATCAGTGTGGCTTTGGGTTTGCTTTTTGCGTGGATGTGTGGTGGTGACATCCTGTGTGGTTTTTGTGAGTGTGGGTCTGGTATCATTATCAAATCTAATCCCCACATGTTTCCAACTGAAATTCCACTCCAACTCTGCAGCCACCAAACGGATCCTGAAAAGAACAGAATTGGCCCTAATCAGAAATGAACTTCACACAAAAAGATTCCGCCTAGACCGAATTAACAAAGATCTCCTCACACTCCACCTCAAACTCAGCAACAAGATCCACCCCGCACTTTGGGACAAATCCAAACAACTCGCCATCTGGAGAGCCGAAACACAGACCACCCTCAAGACAGATACACACACCAACAAACTCCGAAGACTACAAGAATGCCAGAAACAAACCCCTCCTCCCTCACAGCCACACATGAAACAAACAGTGCATAACATCTCAGATAGGATCCTCACCAAAGCCGAAACCAATGTCCTTTCCAAAGGATTCAACTTTGCAGTCACTCCCAAACACATCCCCACTGAAACCATTATATGTGGAGTTGAAACCAGCCTGACCAAAATCAACCCCGACGACGCTAACAGAATCAGACTCGAAATCACCAACATCCTCTGTACCAGCAAGCCACCCAAAAGCAACTTACCCAAAGAGGAACAGACAGCACTACGTAACCTGAAAGAAGACACCAGCATAATAATCCTACCAGCAGACAAGGGCAACGCCACGGTGGTTATGAACACATCTGACTACCAAACCAAATTAACCAACCTACTCCAAGACTCCACATACAAACCCCTAAATACAGATCCCACCACCTACCTGGAAAAAACCACCAGATCCAAAATAAAAGCCTCCCCCATTAGCGAAGAGATCCAGCAAAGAATCATTCCCAGAGAGAAATCATCCAGATGCCCCAAACTCTATGGTCTCCCCAAGATACACAAAGAAGGAACCCCACTCAGACCTATAGTCAGCTCCATAGGCTCACCTCTACAAAACCTAGCCAAATTTCTCGCCAAACAACTACAGCCCTATGCAGAATCCATCACCTCACACGTAAAAAACTCATTCCAGTTTATAGAGATCATAAAGAAACAAAACTTACAGCCCAGCGACCTACTCGTGAGCTTCGATGTCATATCCCTCTTCACCCAAGTGCCTATCAAAGAAGCCTTGACAGCTATCCAAAACAAATATAACCCCCCCAAACACATCTTAGATCTGACCAACCACTGCCTATCCAACACATACTTCATCTATAATGGACAAAAATACAAACAAACAGAAGGAGCACCCATGGGATCACCCCTCTCACCTGTCATTGCCAACCTCTACATGGAACACTTTGAAACCCAAGCTCTAGAAAAATCGGATCACAAACCCAAACTCTGGCTCAGATACGTAGACGACACCTTCATAATCTGGCCACATGGGAAAGAAAAACTGGACAACTTCCTCACACACCTCAACAGCCTACACCCCAAAATACAGTTCACCATGGAAACAGAAGCTAACAACCAACTTCCCTTCCTGGATGTCTTAGTCTACAAGAAATCCAATGGCTCCCTAGGACACACCATCTACCAGAAGAAAACACACACAAACCGCTATCTGCACGCTCTCTCACACCACCACCCAGCACAGATCAACTCTGTAGCCAAGACACTCATCTCCAGAACAAAACGCTTAGCTGACGAACAACACCTAAAAACCGAACTACACACTCTCACCAATGTATTAACATCCAATGGATTCCAAAGAAATAAGATTACAAACCTAATCCAAAAAGAAACCCCCACTAAAATCCAAGACGAAGAACAAGAAAACGGCAAAGCCCTCCTCCCATACATAAAAGGCACCACAGACAGAATCAGTAAGATCCTCCATAAACACAACATCAAAACAGCATTCTGCACAAACAGAAAAATATCCACCATCCTTAGAAACCCCAAAGATAAAATTGAATTAGAAAATCAAGGAGTATACGAAATCCCATGCACCACTTGTCCCACCACATACATCGGACAAACCAACAGAAGAATAAGTGCACGCATTGAAGAACATAAGAACTCAGTCAAAAAAGAGGAACCAACATCTTCCCTGGTCCAACACCTTAAAGCCACAGGACATGAAATTGACTTTAAAAATACCAGAACCATTGCCAAAAGTGAACATTTTAATAACAGAATAATCAGAGAAGCCATCGAGATAGAAAAACGCCCACACAGCATGAACAAGCGAGATGATACCTCCCGCCTACCAGCCATTTGGAAACCCGCCCTTATTGACAAACGACTCCCTAACACAAAAAATGATACCAGACCCACACTCACAAAAACCACACAGGATGTCACCACCACACATCCACGCAAAAAGCAAACCCAAAGCCACACCGATGATGAGGCACGACCACAAACCAGAAGCCAGACCAGAGCTGCATCATTAGCCACTTTAAAGCCCTCCAATCCATACATGAAGCAAACTGACACCCTCCATGAAAATGAGGCACGACCACAAACGCAAGCCAAAAAATAGCAAGGCAGCCCAAAATCTTAAACCCCTCTGCAACTCAGACTAACCTGAGCACAACCAAACAGAACACTCCCCCAGCCAATCAGAGCACAGCCAACCCCCCAGCCAATCAGAGCACAGCCACCCCCCCAGCCAATCAGAGCACAGCCACGCCCCTAACCAATCAGAACACACCTCCGCCCAATCAGAACACAACCAAGCTCCCACCCAATCAGTTCATACCCCCACTGGCAGTTAAAAGGAAGAAACAGCTAAGACCACACATTGCTGCTCGAAGCACGAAGCTGAAAACACCAGCCTGAAGATGACGAATGGGACTTCGTCGAAACGTCGCCAAGACACTTCCAATTTTACGCGGGAGAAAAACCAGGTCTGATTGGCTGGGGGAGTGTTCTGTTTGGTTGTGCTCAGGTTAGTCTGAGTTGCAGAGGGGTTTAAGATTTTGGGCTGCCTTGCTATTTTCTGGCTTCGCGTTCGTGGTCGTGCCTCCTCTTCATGGAGGGTGTCAGTTTGCTTCATGTATGGATTGGAGGGGTTTAAAGTGGCTATTGATGCAGCTGTGGTATGGCTTCTGGTTTGTGGTCGTGCCTCGTCATCGGTGTGGCTTTGGGTTTGCTTTTTGCGTGGATGTGTGGTGGTGACATCCTGTGTGGTTTTTGTGAGTGTGGGTCTGGTATCATTTTTTGTGTTAGGGAGTCGTTTGTCAATAAGGGCGGGTTTCCAAATGGCTGGTAGGCGGGAGGTATCATCTCGCTTGTTCATGCTGTGTGGGCGTTTTTCTATCTCGATGGCTTCTCTGATTATTCTGTTATTGAAATGTTCACTTTTGGCAATGGTTCTGGTATTTTTAAAGTCAATTTCATGTCCTGTGGCTTTAAGGTGTTGGACCAGGGAAGATGTTGGTTCCTCTTTTTTGACTGAGTTCTTATGTTCTTCAATGCGTGCACTTATTCTTCTGTTGGTTTGTCCGATGTATGTGGTGGGACAAGTGGTGCATGGGATTTCGTATACTCTTTGATTTTCTAATTCAATTTTATCTTTGGGGTTTCTAAGGATGGTGGATATTTTTCTGTTTGTGCAGAATGCTGTTTTGATGTTGTGTTTATGGAGGATCTTACTGATTCTGTCTGTGGTGCCTTTTATGTATGGGAGGAGGGCTTTGCCGTTTTCTTGTTCTTTGTCTTGGATTTTAGTGGGGGTTTCTTTTTGGATTAGGTTTGTAATCTTATTTCTATGGAATCCATTGGATGTTAGTACATTGGTGAGAGTGTGTAGTTCGGTTTTTAGGTGTTGTTCGTCAGCTAAGCGTTTTGTTCTGGAGATGAGTGTCTTGGCTACAGAGTTGATCTGTGCTGGGTGGTGGTGTGAGAGAGCATGCAGATAGCGGTTTGTGTGTGTTTTCTTCTGGTAGATGGTGTGTCCTAGGGAGCCATTGGATTTCTTGTAGACTATATATATATAGTCAATCAATTAAAAACAAAGAGCTCTGGGATGTAAGGTAAAAGGCTTTTTTTATTAATTGCTGAGTTTCATTAACAACCTGTTAACATCATCAGAGCAAAGGCTAAATGAGAAGGGGAGAGTATGTGCATAAATTTACATAACAATTAAACAACTTTTATAAAATAAAAGCTATGAACAACTAGATAACTGCATCCCCAGCAACCTCCCACCAAAATCTTTACGTTGTTTAACTGTTATGTAAATTTATGCACATACTTCCCCCTTCTCATTTAGCCCTTTCCTCTGATGATGTTAACAGATTGTTAACGAAAGCTCAGCAATTAATAAAAAAAGCCTTTTACCTTACATCCCAGAGCTCTTTATTTTTAATTGATTGACTTTAAATGTCCATACCTGGGATTCCAATATTCAAAATTATCAAAGATTCAACCAATAAGAGGGAGTAGGACAGCTAGGGAAAAGAGGAAAAAAATGGCGGACTGTGTTGTTTGGCGACCCCCGTGAAATGGTCATGCGACCCCAAATGGGGTCCCGACCCACAGGTTGAGAACCACTGACCTAAGGACTGTTTTCCTGTGGTAATACTTTATGGTGTTTAGAATGTGAAAATTAGAACCATATGAAAGCCCATCAAGATCAGACACAACTATGCCATTTCTATATCCACATATGTATCATAATGTTACAATTTACCTTGGGTGGGAAATTCCATATTTAATGAAAAATTGTATGAAAAAAATGCTTAATTATCATTCTCAAAATGGGTGGGGTATTGTGTTACAGAACAATAATGGAAAGCAGGACTTCAGTGAATTCTAATGGGAATTTTCTAATCAAAGCTGTGATTATAAGGTCAGTTTAGTTTATATAGTCTCTGCTGTAACTTAGAAGTTGATCCTAAATTCAAGAGCTGATTACCCCCAACCTGTGCAGTTTCCTAAGCAGATCTCCTCAAGCTTCTATAGAATTAACTCTCAGACACACACATATACACACATACATACACAATGTGCAACCACAATTGAGCCCAACATTTCTATTGCTAAATGAGATAGTTGTTAAGTGAAATTTGCCCCATTTAGGACCTTTCTGGCCAAAGTGGTTAAGTGAATCACTGCAGTTGTTAAGTTAGTAACACAGTTGTTAAGTGAATATGGCTTCCCCGTTGGCTTTGTTTGTCAGAAGGTTGCAAAAGCTGATCACGTGACCCCAGGACACTGTAACAGTCATAAATATGAATCAGTTGCCAAGTGTCTGAATTTTGATCACGTGACTGTGGGGATGCTGAAATGGTCATAAGTGTGAAAAACGGGCACAAGTCACTTTTTTCAATGTCACATAACTTCAAATTGTCATTAAATGAACTATTGTAAGTCAAGGACCACCTGTATACATCCTTAGAGTCAGTCATGCTCTAATCACCTCCAGATTGCATTATTGCAATGCGCTCTACATAGGGTTGCCCTTGAAGAGTATTTGAAACCTTCAGCTGGTTATTTAACTTTTAATGCGGATTTTTTTATACCTCTATATCTGAGATATAAAAACAGAGATAGATATAAATATAAAAACAAATATGCAAACCCAAAGCAGAGAGAGAAGAATAGCCACCTCAGCAATGGAGCCATTGAAACTTGTCTTCAGTTCTTAAGCCTAATAACATAACAGGTTATGGAGACTTCTGGAATAACAAAAGGGGTGGAACTAATATAATCTCAGTGGGAAAAAAATTTTCATTAGTGGGC
The DNA here is from genome assembly GCF_016545835.1 of Crotalus tigris. NCBI lineage: Eukaryota > Metazoa > Chordata > Lepidosauria > Squamata > Viperidae > Crotalus > Crotalus tigris. Next base: position 28,139 of record NW_024096893.1, read on the forward strand.
ACCACAGCAGAGATTGCATGTCTCTTGGGACCACAAATATAGGGTTCTAGTTGATGGTACCTACTGCATGCCTTCTCAGCCATCTCTAATGAGATGGGCTAATATAAGTTGGGGAAGGAAGTACCTCAAATAGCCCAGTCCCATGCCATGAAGGGCTTTAAAAGTTAAAATCAGCATCTTGAATTGACCTGGAAGCAAAATGGCAGCCAATGCAGCTCACGGAGCACAGATTTTTATGTTTGTTGCTTTGTTTGTTTGTTGAAGGTCATCTAGAGTTGCAGCTATACAAATTGGATAGGTGGATGATAGATAGACAGACAGACAGACAGACAGACATATAAGAACAGTATAAAACAGGTAGTTTGCTGGCATTCAACAGTCTTAAGGTATTGATTTCAATGGGGATGAATCCTCCAAATGTCCTAGTTCCTTTCTTCTTTCTCTTGTCTCCCTCACCACACCCAAAGCTGAATGTGTATATGTACCACATAGTTACTTTGTGGTAAGATGGGCTGCCAATAACTTTAATAAACAAACAAACAAACAAATTTCTCAATTAACTTTCTGTCTCTTCCCCAAACTAAGTTTTTATCTCTTCATCCTATCTTGCTTTCTACAGCATGATCTTTAGGGTTAGTTAAATTATAACCCAGACAACAAGAAGTCGAAGGAGAGCTTCTCTCCATGATCTATGACTGTGACTACCATGATCCCATCCTGCTAATTTGCTTAAGAACGTTAATCATCCTTGCCTTGCACACTTTTTTCTGTAACTACTAGTTGCATTTGTATTTACTCTGATTGCAGAATTCTATACACACTAATGAACAAAATTACTGTAAGTGCGGTTTTCAAATACATGAAACAAAACTACTGTGGTTATGTATCTCTTGAGGATAATGTTCCAATTGTTGCTTGGAATGAGAGGCTTTATTAAAGCATTTTCTGAATATGCAGACTAAATAAATAAGAAATACAAAGTCCAACAGGATTTATGTTTATTAAGAGACACTGCAGGGGGCAGTTGATTACATTATTAGTTAAATATTTTGTAAAATATACTTGCATTTCTTTTTTTTTTATTGAAAATTTTTAAGTTTTACAAAACAATTCCCTTCCCCGAACCCTCCCAACCCTCCCCTACCCTCCCCCGACCTTCCCAGAGCTGAGTACAGGCTTAATTAAAAAAAATTTTTTAAAAATCTTAAGACACATATAAACCATAAACAAATCTAAATACATTAATTAAACAAATTATAAAATAGTTAACAACAATATATATATTAAAAAAAATACCAGAAGGAAGGAAAAAAGAAACAGAAAAAGAAGAAATCAAATAAGAAGAAAAATAAAAAGAAAATTAAAAAGAAATGTCTATAAAATATCTTAAATATAAAAATATACTTGCATTTCATCAAAGATTATTGGCAATTTTTAAAAAATTAATCCTGTTTCCTAATATTATTCATATCATGATGCAAAAGATGGTTTACTTTAATTAGATCCCCTTGAAATCAGTGAGATAGATTCAGAACTTACATACATAAGATTTTCTGTACATTAAAACCTAGATACGTTATAAAATGAACCCATTACAAGAAATTAATTTGCTAAATACATGTAGCACTGTTTCATTAAATAACTATGTTTAATACTTTATCATACAATGTAAGGTACAATCTCAGAAAGACTCTGCATTTGGAGTTACTGCTGAGCTAAGTATCCAAACTACAAAGATTATTCAAGTTTCAACAGTTCCCTGCTTGTCAATAATAAGCACATACATTTCTTGTGCTGTTATAAATGCGTTTGAAAACAAGTAGTATTCTTAAGCCTTTTTATCATCTGAAAAGCATGAAATTAATGGATTCTAATTTCTATAGACACAAAAAACATAAGAATAGTTTCTAGCAGCCCTAAGAAGCAAGGGATTTAGTGACAGATTTTGCTAACGTTTGTTTTTTTGTAGAAACCTGTATTGTCTTGATCACTATGTGCCCTGCTTCAACCTAATTTGCATTTAGCACATTTGATGCCCATTCATTGAATGCAGCCATAAAATTTAAATATGGCCTTCTAAATTGTGTCTGTGTGTCACATAGAGTGTTCTTATAGGCTAGTTAAATTGATTTGTATTGAGACTATAATACAGCTGCAGGCCAGTGATAAAACTGAGTCTGCATGAGGTTCATAGAAAAGGTATGTGAAAGTAAACTGGTCTGAACAGCAGACAAGGTCCCACTTGGCTCACCAATCTTGCCTAGGCCTCAGATGTCTCATCTTTTCTCCATTTGAATCCCTTATGAATTATTCTTCTTTGCTGTTTGGAAAGGTCACAGGTCAGCCAGCTCCAAATCCCTAGGTTTTTCTGGCCAAAGATGAATCTCATAAATAATGAAGCATGGCTGCCTCTTCTCACTATATAACCTGAGCTGGGAGATAAGAATACTAGAGCAATGCTTGTATTGTATTCTGATCTTGAGCAGAGAATACATTTGTTCACAATTAGAACCAATACTTACTTCCCAATTGTATGGTATATATTTTGAAGATGAAAGCCATCTTCATGCAGAATGATAAGTTACAATAGCAACACTAAAAAACAGAATCTGTTTTAATGATTTTCCAATATAAAAGAAGTGGGCGTATGTATCAAACTCTGGTCAATAGAAAACAAGAAACATGCTCCAAATTTGTAGGCTGTAGAAGATCATTGGCAGAGTAAAGATAAGAAGCATACGGATTATTATATTTAAAAGAAAGAGAAGACAAAGACAAAGTTTTAGTTTTATGTCTGTCCGTTGAAGACTAGGAGAAATCAATCCAAATCCCCTTTGGTCTTTGACTCGGACAGAGTCAAATAATTCTCTTTTCTGAAGAAATATTGTTTTGTGAATAATGGTAGTAATACTCATAACATATCATCAGAGTTCAAACTAGTTTTTGTATCAAATTCACCTGGCTCCCTTCCAACCCCAGAATGTTGGTTTCAGTTGATTTAGCTCTACTGAGACAAAGCACCAAGGTCATATAATCACATACATTGAAGTTGAAATTTACATATATCCATAGTATAATCATGGCTCTATGTTTAATTTTAAAAACCTAACATGTACTATTCTACATAAGTTATATAAACTGCACATTTTTATGTTTATTTTTGAAAAGTTACAAAAATATTTTTTTTAAAAAAAAGTCACTCAGAAAAAGGATAGATGTAAAGATCTCTCATATACTCCTATGGCAGAAGACATGTTTAGCATGTAGAGGGGAAAATGCATTTTCCATTACTGCACTTTTAAGAATTAGTGCTGGGCAGCTGTGTCTATATTTATGATCACCCAAGGTCACCAATATGCTCTGTGAATACACCCCTTGAGGTTATAGTGTCAAATAGAAATGTTTTGAATCAGTCTAAAGTGATCACTACTGCCTGCAATAACATTATTCTTGAAACATTTAAAAAAGAAGTTTGGAAATTAACAAATATGTTCATCCTGGTCATTCATACCAATTTCCTAAGGCAAAATAAATTTAACTATTGTTATTCTTCATGCTTCAGGGTGCATTCCTGGGAATGCCTACAAGAACATAAGAAACCTTTAACTGAAGATGCTTTCACAAAGACACCTATTAATCATTTTGCCTTTCAAAACTTCAGAATTTTTTTGTGGGTGACAGGATAGAATTGATGGCAAACACTGGAGGTTATTTGAGCCATTCATAACATTCTATGTTTGATGCAGTTGATTTCACATTAAAAATCTTGTATCTAGAATCATCTTGACACCTTCAAATGGTAACTTCCTGCATTCCTAAATTGAAACTCTTAGTCATAATCAGGAATATGAAGAAGAGTGGTAAAGGTGACCCGCTCATGTAATAGTTATGAGATAGGCTATAAGGAGCTACCCAATTTAGTTCTCTACTAGTCTGTGCAATTGAGTGAACCAAGAAGAGTAATGTCTGTATTTGGATAATGTCTAATGTCTTTGTTTCGTTTAAATGGCTTTTTAAATAAAATGAACATACTGTTTTTCTGCAATGATCATAGTATAGAAATTTTACACCAATATTGCAAAAATAATAAAAATCTGCACAAATTTATTCTTCATTTTCTTTTACTTTAGAAGAAGCCATGTTGAATTAAATAATAAATATTTGTGAAATCATATTGTATCTTTCTTGCTCATCTGATATGAAAGTCAATGTAAATTCTTTATCTTGGCAAGGACAAGCTGCTGATCATGCAAGTGACAAGCAAAAAGTTCAATCATACAAGTTCTGCAGTTTGGGTCCTCCCCGGTATGGTGATTCATTAAACAGATGCTCTTCGTTACTACTGAATGATCTTAATATTCCCAACCAGCTACACAGAAACAACTAAGCCGTAGTTTATTTTCTAGCTGCTCAAACTGCCTGGTGTAGGCAAGAGTTAGAAATACCACAGATGTTTCTGTAATTTATGGATTAGATAAATCTATACCAGGAATTGATGTTTATCACCTCCTTCAATAGGGAAGTAGCTTGTGTGTGCCCATCTGCAGCTGTAATTATATTTTATCAGTGTGTGGAGGGGTGTTTATTAATATATTGCACCACTAACAGAAAAGCTGTTCTGGAGTCATTGGATGCCCTAACTCCCACTTTGTTAATTAACATTTGATGAGAATGCTTTATCTTGGGTGCAGCTTTTTCTTGCCAATAGTTGATCCAGTGCAAATATAATTTCAGTGCTTTGACATTATTCCTAAGAACATTAAAGCTTGGAGTAACTGCATGACCCATTGGTTAATCAATGAATTTGACAGAAATGAGTAGCATGAGTCTTGAAGACTATTAGTCAATTTTCTAGCTGAGCTATTGCCAAAGGATCACATATTATTAAACTATATATGTGGATTCTAAGTTTATTACTCTCATTTTAAAGATAAAATATAAATATGTAATGAAGACGTGAAAGACATTATTTCCATTAATAAATATAGTATTACTGCAATACACAATATTCAGTATTCAGAGAAACACTTTACAATTTGTTCCAAATTTAGATAACACAATATTTATCCATTAGGAATAAAACAGCATATTCACATTTGAACTTGTAATGTTGGTCTGTACAGTATTTTGATATAGTTACAAGACTCCCATTTATCTTAAAAATGCAACCAGAAGCTAAAAAGTATCTAATAAACCTGTTTAGCAGTTACTATGGAACTGTAAAAACAAAATTCAGGCATGAAATAGAAATTGTTATGGCTTTGTGTGTATGTGTGTGTGTGCATGTGAGTATGCACGCACATGTGTGCACATGCACAGAAGATCAATTTGCACTGTCAGATCTTATTTGAGTATCTATCTTTAGACACTGGAAAAGCCCACACAGGGAGCAGCATAATGGAGAAAAGACCTCCTATCAATGTTAACTTTTATTACTTCTGCATCCGAAGAGAATAACAGATAGCAAAAGATATACCACACACTTGGGGTATTATTAAAACCTCATTGGCTTTTTTTTTTAATGCCTTCAAGTCAATGTTGACTCCTACTGACTACCTAGACTAGTTAGTAGAATTTTCAGAAATTGTTTGCTCTTGCTTTCCTCCTAGAGCTGAGGGTGACTGGCCCAAAATTACCCAGCTGACTTTGGGCCAGAAGCAGAACTAAGACTCCCAATTTTCCAGCTTCTATCCTGGTGCCTTTAACACAACTTCAAACTGGTTCTCCCTTTGCTTTTTTGGGGGGGAGGGGAGTGTTGCATTTCCTGTGCTGATCTTTGTCTTTAATGCCAGAAATGGAAAAGTGAGTTAAAAAAAAAAAGTCCTTATTGTATTGTATGTGCCAGAAAATTCCATTCCACCAAATGTTGCCTTTGAATTCATGATTTTAAAGTTGTCTTGTCAATTTATTTTCCTCCCATTGCCTTCAGTAACTGGGATTAAATGTAATCTTTCCAATTAATTCCCTGTACAGATAAAAATGCTTTGTTTTTTATCCGCCTACCTAACCTATCTTCAATATCAAGTCCATAGGAAAATGTCACAGTTATTGGTCGAATATTGAGTACCCACTATATCTGAAGGGGCTCTTTCCTTGTTCCTTATATCCTGTAGTAGAATTGAGGTAAATATGTGATCTTTATGAATAAAAATATGGCCATGAAGAAAGCGCCAAGAGAAAATATTTGAGCAATAGGAATTAAGTAGAAGCAACTGATGACATTGGAAAAGGAAAGGAAGGGAGGGAAAGAAAAATATTAATTAGCGTGTATTGTAGCAACTGCAAGTAGCAGGAAAATAATAAAAGGCAATAGATTTCCTTCCTCTTGCCTTTCTCCTCTGCCCCAATTCCTTCTGGGTCCTTCCGTTTGATAATCATAATCTTACACACATTTACAGCACTGCAGTCTGAAGTAACTGATTTCCATTCAGTTTGTATTTTGATTTTCATCTGTTGCTTTCTTTTGGAGACAGATGCATAAATAAATGATCAAACCCCTTATATACCCTAAATACCCTAAATCTTTCACTCTGATTTAACAAAATAGAATAAGAATTTGTTATTTTACCTTTTCTAGATTACTTGATTTGTTTTCTTTAAATTCACGCTTTCCTAAACAAATATGTCAATATGCTAGGAAGCAAAGAATCTGTTAACAGATTACTATGTTCATAGATCAATGAAATGTAATTTTCTGAAGATTATTGGCCTTTAAATCAAAATGCCACTTTGCAAGCATCATTTAATGGACTAAACTGTTTTAATAACAGTTTCCTGAAGTAAATAAAATATAATTTTATATATTATTCTTAGCAAAGACAAAACCCTACACAACCTAAAAAAACATCTTTTTACAAGAGATTAAGTTTTAACTCTTCCATTGTGATATTTAAAAACAGACATAATTAAATAGGCAATGTTTCCACAAGTGATAATATATTTGACTATAATTATTTTCAATCACACATTCCACTATTTTATCATTGTAAAACCTAATCAGAGTAGATATAATACAGATACGGAATGTCCTCCCTTGAGTCTCAAGATTAGATGGAAAGTAAATGTAAATTAATTACAACTATATCATGTAGCACCTCCCTCTGAAAATCAAGCCAGTGGTCCTATATATCAAGATAGCTTTCTTTCTGCCATATAAAATATAATGTTCCATGTGAAAAATAATGGTATTTATCATCTATATTAAACAACTGGGCATATCTTCTGTTGGGATATCATCTGGCAATTTGGATGAGATATTATCATACATAGAGGGTATTATCATCATCTTTCTTGGTAAAGCTGTGGAAGGCATTGGCTAGGATGAAACCAGGCTAAATCTGGCAAAATAGAGTTTCTGTGTGTATAGAAATTAACATATTTGCCTATGGCCTCCATACTCATTCTGAGTAGACAATCCTTAAAGGAAATTGTCCAAAACCTAAGGATTCTCATTGACTGTTAACTACTTTAGGAACAGTAGATGGATCCTATGACCAGGAGATCCTTTGTCAGTTTCAGTTGATGTGCCATTGCAGTTCCTCTTGGAAGAAGAGGGATTAGCAATGGTGGGTCATGAGAGACAAAAAATAATAAAGAAAATCAAGAAAGAAAAAAAGGAAAAGATTTTCAATGAATATGAAGGGGTGAAATCTTCCTATAAAAACATCTTACCTCTTTTGCCTTTTGTACCTGAAACAACATTTATAAGATTATGGGAAGATTCTTTAATTCATCGAAATATATTGAATAGGAAAGATGTTGGGCAAAAAAAAAAGGCTAAAGTGAGAATTAAGAAATTAGATGATGGGAATTACCAGAGGGAGTATTTAAAAATTAAATATTTGTTTGAATATGGTTAAAAAAATAGAAAGATTTTGAATATAAATGAAGATTAGTTTAAGAGGGATGAACCCCTCAAGTAATATAGTATGCCTTCTTTCTTTTTTCTTTTGTGTTTGTTTTTTTTGACATGAGAAATATAAAAATGTTGGGATGGTTTACATAAGAGAAATGTTTTCTCTGTTTTGTCTTTTTTCCCCCTCTTATTTTTCTTTAAGATATGACAAATATAAAAATGTGATGGCTTGTATGAGAAAAAATACTTAAGTATAACTAATTTTGAGAAAATCTTAACCAGTAAGAATGTTTTGAATATTGTGGGGAAAACACATTTAAATAAGAATGTAAACAGGATTTATGATGATGCAATCCAGATGATCAATGAAAAGAAGCTTTATATTGATATGGTTATTTGCAGAAACATGAGAAAAATATTTATATTTAATTGTCATTTATTTAAATAAGAACTGTATTAATTTAAGGTTGGCAAAAGAGAATATTATTGGAAGAAGAGGAAATCAAGCAAAGCTAGTATATAGACTATAGAATTATAGTCTACATACTACAGTCTATAGACTATAGAATTATAGAAATTAATTGTTATTGATTGTTTTTTAAACACTAACCCAGACAACATGATGTTTACCAAATATTAAAATGTATGTTAAAAATTAATAAAATCGCAGCTCAGTGTATTTATAATCCCAGGTCAACAGTTTCTAAACAAATATAGTTCTCTGCAGTAGATAGCCCAGTATATTTTCTTTTCTTTGTTCCCAGCTGTTTTCTGTTTATTTAGAAGTCACTGAAGTTCAAAGGAACAAGTTATTCTCTATTTTTGTGAGTCTTGCCAATTTCAAGTTAATGCAGCTATAGTTTTATGCTCTAATTCTCCACTAGATGTCAGTAGCTATTCATTTTCCAACATTTAAAGCAGAGAATTATTTTCTTATAATTTCATCAATACTCTTTCATATGTGAAATTTTAACGGTTTTCATGGTTTTCAGATTTATCCAGACTGTAGTATTAACCTCATTTCATTATATTTCTGTTTCCCATAAAAATTTAATTTGCCACTTCCATTTATGGGAAGGTGGGTATATAATTCCCTCCCATCTCACTTTTGGAAGATTTTTTGCTTCTTCAGGATCTTTTTCAGGGAATCAAATACAAAATAAGAGAAAGAATTCCAAGCACACTGTTCACCGTTGTTCTGGTTAGTGCTTTTGGACTTCGGCTGCTGGTAGCTTGAGCTGGTCACCCAAGCTACCAGCCTTTCTCCTGTTGGGTTTTGGAAGGTTTCCCCCAGATTGAGCAGATCGACTGCCATCGTTCCGCGATCATCAGGGTGCCCCTCCTTCATTGCCTCTCTAGGGCAACTTTAGACCCATTTTAGGGTCCCCAGGAAGGGTGAAACCAGCCAAGGGGTGCAGAGCTCCACAATCCCCCAGCCGTGTCACTACGACACAAGACCAGAAGTCCATAGGGGATTATTTAGATCAGTTGCATGTAGGGACTGATTCTGGCCTGGATTTTTTTTAATCTGATCTGAACAATAGAGTAGCCAAACAGATATTTGTATGACTCAAATGAGTTATTTGTCTGCATTTTAACTGTATTCTGCCATTTAATTGGGGGAACGGAGAATCCAATATATTTTAGGACCAATATATTTCTTCTTTCCAACCTTTCTCTGTGGAGTGTTACTCTTATGCCTACTGTTCAGAAGGGCAATTCATTAGAAAATCAGGTATCCAATATCAGCACTAAAAACTGGCCCTTCTGTACTATTGCCCCTGTACCAGTCCTTGGTGCTACAGTCAGCTAACTAAATGACTGATAGAGTCTGTAAGATTAAGAGACAGTGAGTTGGAAAGAAGCATTAAATTTGTCACACTTCACAGCTTATGAAATGCATCTTAACTTGGGGATTTGTAAAATCCCACAAAATGACATAAATAGGAGGAAGATTTATGAATATATTTCATATCAGGACTCTTTATAAGTAAATAAATGAATCCATCCATTTGTTGCCAAACCTTGGAAACTTTTAAAAATACTGATCCAAATTCCATCACCTGAGAGAGAATAAAATGCACTATCTTTTGAAATGCACAGACAAGAAATAGCCAGGAAAACTTTTAACATTTCTTTTCTTGAATATACTCTTTCAAAAAGGGCAATTTTTTAAATAAATGTTTTATTGGTTTTTAACTATAACAATCTCCAGTGCCTGGTGTACAGCATGTTGCCTTGGTTTATATTTTAACAAGAAAAAAAGGAAAATAATAATTAACAATCAATTAACAATTACATAATTAGTATATTAATTAATGATATATTTCTTTGATCTTCCCTTCTCCCATTTATATTCTTTTTCTTCAAACTTAACCAAAATATAATTCTTAATATTTTCAATATAAAAATGATTAGATATAGGCTTTTTTTATATTTATACAAATAATAATAATCTCTATGTATGACATTTTTTTCAGTTTGTATTATTCCTATAACCATCATCTAATTAGTTCAGCATGCATCCTATTTTCATAATTTTTGTTTATGCTTAATTTCCCTTATATTTAATCCAATTCTTATCAGTCATAATTTCTTCATGTTAGTCATCTGTCCAAATTTTCCCATTTAAGTACATCATCCCAATATTTTATGTATGCATTATAAAAATACTATACTTTTTATCTATCTTATAGTATCTAGATATAATATCCTTTTTAATCAGTTTATATTTCACTTATATTAATAAAAGTTATATCAACCTGCTATTTTTATATTTCATATATTATGGAACATACTATATTACTTAAAACTCCTATCCCTCTTGTTATAGGGCCCCTTATGTTCAAAGTTCTCTATTCTTTTAGCTATATTCAATAATAATTATAATAATTATAATAATTATAAAGTTGGAAGAGACCTTGGAGGTCATCTAGTCCATCCCCCTGCTCAGGCAGGAAACTCTATACCATTTCAGACAAATGTTTGTTCACATAATAGTCTATCTGGTAGGGCGAGTCAAATCTCTTGTATATGTCCCTGGTCTTCTTCTTTTGCCGAGTAGTTTTCCAAGTTGATGTAATCCGCTTATCCGGCAATTCCTGTATTTTTGCAAATGTTGGGAATCCAAAAGATGAAGTAAGTAAGATGTATATTTTCTGTCTCCCAAACTTGGATGGTTCTCCTGGTAATTCTATAGTCCATTCCATTTTTCTTGTTGTATCAGAACCTTGTAGATTTTTTTCCTGTTTGTGTTAAATTGTAATTCTTTTAATTTGTTATTTCATCAATTTGATCAAATTTTTCTAATTTGTAGTCTGTTATCTGATTTATTTGTTCATTCATTGTTATTTCCTGGGTGTTTTTTAATTGTAGATTTAGATTGGAAATATGCTTATTTAAATCATCAGAGTGTTTCGAATTTCCTCGTGGTTTGAATCTATTGTCATTTGTATTTGTCCTAAAATTACATATATTTCCTCCTGGAAAGTATTTATCTTGCTTTGAAATATTACTTCTGGAAGCACTTGATTTTCCAGCATCCTGTCATTTTTTGATACGTATGTGATATCCATGTTGTCTCCCCCCTTCAATTAATTTTTCATCAATGTTTTAATTCAAAAGTCAATTTATCAGTCAGTCAAAATTACAGTTCAGTGCGTTAAGCCACTTTAAACCCTTTCTGTAAATTTTCCCCTAGAAGATTAGCCAAAAGCCAAGGTTTTTCTTTTCCATAAACAGCTCTTAGATTTAAGCAACAGTCCAGGTGGTTTTTTTTCTTTCAAACACTTTTTAATCTTACAGCTGGCTCTTTCTTTGTTCCCAGCTGTCTTCATGGTTATTTGCAATTCAAAGGAACAGCTTTTTCTTTATCTCTAGGCATTCTGCCAATTTCTGAGTCTTTATTGTTAGTATTCTATACTCTGATTCTCCACTAGATGTCAGTAGTTATTTCTTTTTTCAGTTTTTTTTTTTAATCAAAAAGTTATTTTTGTTATATATTTTTATAATTCCAACAAAAACTCTTTAAGGTATAATCTTGTCAGTTTCTTAGTTCCTAGATTTATCCAGACTGTAGTATTTTAAATCAAATTTTAGTATATCTCTTTCCTCCTTAATATTAATTCGCCACTTCCATCTATAAGGGAATGGGGATATAATCCCCTCCCTTCACTTCCAGAGGTTTTCTTACTTTGGGGATCTTTCTCAAGGATTCAATTAGTAGATAGAAGAAAGAAGATCAGTACTCTCACCAATTCCAAGCACGCTGTTCACCAATGTTCAGATTCGTGCTCTGGGACTTCGGCTGCAAGTAGCTTGGGCTAGACACTAATCTCATACTAGCCTTTCTCCTGTTGGGTTCGGAGGGCTTCCCCCGGATCAAACAAAGCGATCGCCATTGCTTCATGATCAACGGGGCACCCCTCTTTCATAGTCACCTTTTTGGGGCAACTTGAGACCCATCTAGGGTCCCCCTGGCAGGACAAAACTAGCCATGGGGAGTGGAGGTCCGCTCTCGTGCAGCCATGTACTACGGAAGTCCAGAAATGGCAAAATTTAACCTCCAATATACTCCTTTCCAAATACCCTAAAAACTAGAGAAGGCATAAATATTTTTAATAATAATAATAATAAAGTTGGAAGGGACCTTGGAGGTCATCAAGTCCAACCCCCTGCTCAGGCAGGTAACCCTATACCATTTTGGACAGATGGCTGTCCAATTTCTTCTTAAAAATTTCCAGTGTTGGAGCATTCACTGCTTCTGGAGGTAGGTTGTTCCACTGGTTAATTGTTCTAACTGTCAGGAAGTTTCTCTAAGCTTAGTTCTAGGTTGCTTCTCTCTTTAGTTAGTTTCCATCCATTGCTTCTTGTCCTGCCTTCAGACACTTTGGAAAATAGCTTGACTCCCTCTTCTTTGTGGCAGCCCCTGAGATATTGGAACACTGCTATCATGTCCCCTCTCGTGCTTCTCTTCATTAAACTACACATACCCAATTGCAGCAACCGTTCCTTATATGTTTTAGCCTCCAGTCCCCTAATCATCTTTGTTGCTCTCTGTACTCTTTCTAGAGTCTCAACGTGTTTTTTACATCGTCTAGGCTGGACAGGTGCTCACTTACCATTTTCTTGCCTTTCTTAACTTGTGTTTCTATTCTTTTTTTTATGGCACTATTTTTGATAGATCGGTCTGTTTTTTCCCTTTGTGTAAAGACAGATGCGAAAAACAAGTTAAATAGTTCTGCTTTCTCCCTGTTGCTTGTCACCTTCTTGCCACTTTCACCCACTAATGGACCAATTGTTTCCTTCATTTTTTTCTTGTTTTTTACATGTTGAAAGAAGCTTTTTTTGTTACTTTTGACTTTGGTTGAAAGCCTTAGTTCATTTTGAGCCTTAACTTTTCTCACTTCATCTTTGCAGGCTCGGGCTATTTGCTGATATTCTGACTTAGTTATGTGTTCCTCTTTCCACTTTCTATACTTGTCCTTTTTATCTTTCAGTTTATCAGAGAGTTCTTTATGCAGCCATGCTGGTTTCTTTTGAGAGCTGTTATTTTTCCTCTTTGTTGGTATTATGCTAGACTGGACTTTTATTATCTCACTTTTCAAAATTTCCCAAGCTTCTTGAGTTGTTTTCCCCTGGAGGATTCTCATCCATGGAATCCTTCCCAAACCCTCTCTAAGTTTATTGAAATTAGCTCTCTTGAAGTCCAAGACTCTGGTTTGACTGTGTTCTATTGCTTGTGCTTCCATAATGTTAAATTCCAATATTGCATGATCACTTCCTCCCAAGGTTCATATGGCTTCAACACCTTCTATCATTTCATTTTACTTTTATTTTTTAAAATAGTATGTTCAATAAGTACTAGAGCTGGCTTCTCTCTTGACAATGAAATATGAACTCAGAATAAAGAACATAATAATAAACTAAGTTACAATGACAATAGTTATTATTTTAGTGCTTTTTAGTTTACATCTGATTGCTAAAGTGATTTCTGGCTGATTATAAAGAGTAATGTACAAAATAACCATTGAAGCAATTGACAACCATCTTATTTTTTATCATACAATACAGTTCAAGAATTATTACTGCACAAGAAGTTAATAAAACAATGAAATTAAAAGAGAATAATAGCTCTTATCAAATTAAGTATAGTATAATCTGATGGATGGAGAGGCTAATCTTGTTTTAGGCTGAAAAAAATACTGATTTTCTGTTGTTTTTTTTTACAATGAAGCTTTGACCAATGGTGACTCTTCTGCAAAAAAATACATTGTTAAAATGCATAAAGCTAAAGACCCTATCTTAAAGAGAAAAGGATGCTAATAAATGAAATACATACTTACGTATGTACGTACGTACGTACGTAAGTAAATAAATGAAATACATAAATAAACACATTGAAAATCATACAATTCAATAAAAAATGAATATGAAATGGACATTTCTTTCATTTTTCTCCACTTCTGTTGCTTCTAGGATTCTACTTTAGCTGGATCCGCAACTATGGCTGGACCCAGAACCAGTGCAATTGTGGGAGATCAAGGAACGCCACCAAAGGTCCAACTACCACTCAATATGTAAGCAGAAGTTTTGCTCTGAAGAACAATGTATCATTTTTGCTTTATTATTTGGAGTTTGAAAATCTCATCATGGTTATGACTGGTTTGTCAAAATTGAAAAGTAATGAGTGAAAAGCCAGGTCACTTGTATCCATAGGTTAACACCAATTTTAATTTCCAAGTTACTTATTATAGTTCTGTGAATGATTACTTGGTAGGTATTATTCCTATCAAATAGAGAAAATCATTAATATCATAAATAAGTGGTTCTCAACCTTTTCTTCTCCATAGACCCCCTTTAAATACTGTTTGTGGCCACAAACCACCAAGATTTAACTCAAGATTTAAATCATAACATTTCTTTAAGCCTTCGCGGACCCCCATGTTCACAGGCTGAGAACCACTGTCATAAATGATATTAAACATTTATGAAACAATATTCCTATACAATGTAGTACCTAAAATTATATTCCATTAGGAAGAGTGGTTCATAAAATAAAATTCTTCCAGTTATATATTTAGGGCAGTAAATGAAGTTACATTAACATGGTATGTATAAAAAATTTAGTTTCAGTGAAAGATACTAAAAAAGAATAATTACATATTGAAATTAAGTACACAATCAAGGAGAAAAATGCCAAGCACAAACTCAGTTTTCTTTTCTTTGGATCCAACACTTTTCTTTTCAGCTGCAAAATTCCCTGAAAAAAATTTCCATTCAAAATATTCTGATTAGTTTTGATGAGTGTCCTTCACCCATTTCTTCAGCATCTTATTTGTTTGCTTATGTGCTGCTCATCATGTCTATCTTTATATAACCTTACCAGTTATAGCATTTTTTCTGCCACAATGTCCAAAGTGACAGAAAATTCTTAGTGACATATAGTAGTGAGGATAATTGCACAAGTAATGCAGGAAAACTAATGTGAGATTACTAGAACAAATAGCAGGTACAAACTGCATTATAGGGAGTTCTCATTTAACAACCACATTAGGTTTATTTAATGACCAGCAACTAGTTCATTAAGCAAAGCGGTCATAAAATGAGATTGTGACAGCTTCTGATCTTGTTTCAGCTTTCTTTGGTTTGTAGACATACAAAAGATTGGTCACTTTTCATCATTCTAAGCACAAATTCTCACTAAACGAGACAGTCACTAAACGAGCACTACCTATATATATAACACATACCATGAGTACTTAATTATGAATGTTTAATTAACTAGCTCTGTCTTTGTTTTTTTTGTAAATTGTCTGCAATATTCCACTTGACAAATTGTAGAATCGTTTAATATGTGTAAGAAAAAGGAAAATGAGCACTTTTATGCTCTTAAGCACTAAAAAACCAGACTTCACTTCAAAAGTGTATCACAAACTCGTAAGATGACATCAATCATAGCACCATGAATTTGACATTTTAAAATCAGTCACAGTTGAACCCCTATAGCCGAAAATTAAAGTTGAAATGTAATTCTACCTCACAATTATTAATGCTGAATATTGTAGATTGAAACTGTATCAGTTAACTCATGATACCCAGACAACCAGCATCACAAAAAGTCCAAAGTTCAATTCCATTTTCTAATGCTACTGGGTAGTCAAAGATAGCTGTGGGTTTTACATTTTGTTCCAAGTGGCTAGTACTGATTACATTAAAAACAGACAACGTGCTTGAGCTAATTAACATAGTTCACTGCACATAGACTGCCAAAACATAATGTGACAATAATTCCTCAAGCCTCTTGTGAAAAATAGACATTAATTATTTGATCAGGATGCTGCCTACTGGAACCATTTGATAAATCAAGGCAAAGAGTGCCTCAAGGAATTGTTAAAAGATATGAGCAGTCTAATAATTATTGCTGTTTATTTTTTGCTTGTAGTAAGAATGCTTACTGCACACAGGGACAAAATAAAAAAGCAAGGAACATTTATTTTTCAACTTACATTTTCTAGAAAGTAGAAAAATTAAGGCCTCATGTGTATTGGTTACAGTCTATAGTCAAACTGAATTATATGGTTTAGTATTTTTTTAAACTGCTATGTGGAGGACATTCTAGTTTTTACACCTCCCAGTAATTACAAAAAAAATCACATGTAATTTAGGCAAGCCAGTGTAGTTTTATATATAGTATAACTTATTAGGAGTGTGCGCACAATAGAATATGCAATATATTTGTTTTGAACTTGAAACAAACCTTCATATCCCAGAGATTCTGCCAAACCATTTTGAATTGGCTAATGTTCTGGCAGAATTTGTATTGTTTTGGGATTTTGCTGAAAGATTGGTTGTTCTGAAATAAAAATCTGGAAGAATCTTGGCAAGTGATTTTATGGGACAAAGAAGGCAGAGCTGTTACATGTCATCCCTGCTCTTCTCCGTGGCCAGAGATATCTGAGCACATAGCCCATCAGCCTGCCTGTACCCAGACTTTTAAGTGCCTTCCCTTCCCTTCCTCCCTTCGGTTGTTTTCCTCAGCTACAAGTCCCAGTCTCCCAGGACAACAATGTCCCATCAAACCACCCACCGTGGTTTTCAAGGACTATCCCTCTGATATATAGGGAAACTTAAAAACTATGGTTTTTAAAATGATTTCTGGTAATTTTAGAAATACTATTTTTATTTGTCCTTTAATTCAGCTGCCTATTTTTAAAGTGATAATTATCTTAAAAATACATTACGTAGAATTACTTGACTATTGTGCCATTTCTTCACCATGATTTGCTTTTCATTTTGATAATCAGTATCCAGCTAAACTTAGTTATGGGCATCCTATTTTTGAAATCTGTAGACAGATTTCCAATTAATACTCAATGTGTCAATGTGCTAAGTATCTTGTAGCTGTCTGGATGGAGTTTTCTCTTCTTTTTTCCTATATTATTTTGCTGGTTAATAATTTCAATAATAATTGCTCCCCACTGAGTAAATAAATTTAACAATAACAGGTTTTTTATGTTAAAACAAAATATGGTTTACTTGCTATGTGCGTTTTCATCTTTACCCTTTCACTAATTATATATTTATCATTTTTGACAGATATTTGGCATTATATGCCTACAAACCTCAGAAGACAGATGAACTAGAACTACGTAAGGGTGAAATGTATCGTGTTATCGAGAAGTGTCAGGATGGCTGGTTCAAAGGGACATCCTTGAGAAATGGCATGTGTGGTGTCTTTCCAGGCAATTATGTCACTCCTGTCTCCAGGTGAGAAGCAATGTGGGAGGTTTAGTAATCTGATGTCACTACCTCCCAAAGGAAGGAAATAAATCCCAAAATGTGTCTTCCCTGAGTTGCATTTCAGATATTTTTATTTTTATTATTTTCAGTTCCATAATATTTTTATCATAGTATCCACACAAATGTTTTGTAAGAACAGTTTGTGATGCTGAAGGGTTGTGCCTGATCTCCCACTTGTATCTTCACAGTGAAGCACATGTTCATCCTGTCTGTGATCTCAGACTGATATCTATATAAAGAGGTTGCTCATAGCTAGACAAGGAAAGGCTATAATCTAAACTGTGGTAGAAATTACACAAAGATAAGTAGAAAATCTGTATGATTCAGTGACCAGCTAAAATGCCCATTGTTTCTGTTTCCTACTTTTGGCATACTTCATGTTTTCTTTAAAAGACATCAAACAGATTTTTTTATGCAAGTACTAGTACAGCCTACATTTCTTCTCAACACCAGAAGTAAGGATTTCTGTCTAGCTTTTTTCTCTATAAAAGAGTAAAGATTGCCTATTTTGAATCTTATATATTGCTTTGGTGGCTACTTTCTCATGAGGCATAATGTGCTGTTCGACAGGTAGTCCTCAACTTATAACTGGTTGTTTAACAACATTTACGACAGCTATGGAGTGGGTGCTTTACAGCCTGTAAACTATTCCCCAGCCATTGTAAATGGCTTCACTATCTTATCTGGCAACTAGTTTGGATGTTTCACAATGTTTTGGCCAGTTTCTGGGAAAAAAAAACCCTATTCAAATGAATGAATTCGCACTTACAGCTACCAGTTTTGCTTAATAACCGTTGCAAAGAAGGTCATAAAACCATTTGTGGTCACATGAGCGTCTCAACCATAACAGCTTAGGACCAGATTTCCAATTCTAATAGCAGTCATAAGTCGAGGATCATCTGTGTCTAGCAGTTACTAAAAAAGCTTGTCCTTTATTTTACTTGATAAGCACACAATAGAAATCTCAAGAGATGCTGTGCCAAATAATGGCACAGGAGAAATCTAATCAGATGAGGAAACATTGGTTTCAATAATGTTGCCTTTCACTCCTTGCACAGAGCTCTTATGTTGGACTTCCTTTTCCTCCAGGGTTCCTGCAGCAACTAACCAGTCCAGGAATTTAACAGGAGGCTCTCCAACAGCAAAAGGCTCCCCTCGAGATGCTGCACCAGGAGCCCCAGCTCTTACCAGTTTTGTTCCTGTTACCAGACCAGCGGTTCCAATCACAACTCCTCCCTCTCAGACCCAGCTGCCAGCAGGCTCCCCACAGATGAATAACTGTTTGAGATACTCTTCTCAGCACACAGTTACCCAGACTCGCAGTGCTGTGCAAATGGGTAGGTATAATGTGCAGGCATCCTGTCCTCTGAATCTCACGTCAGAGACAGGAGTCTTTGGAATTCTCTGTCTATCTAGGATTCCTCAGCAAATTCCTGGCTCTGTTTAAAATGTAATCAGTAATAAGAATTAGAGTTTTAGTTTGGGTTTTTGCCTGCATTGTTTAAGGTGGTATTTATTGATTGCAAGAACCACATTTTGATTATCTTGCTATCCTGTACCCACAGCAGAAGTCCCACTATAATACTTACAGATGTTACACTAATTCATTTGGGAAGCATAAACCATCCTGTATGTTAAGAAGTAAACTTGATGAGTCTACTTAACAAGTGATGTATTGCTTTAATGTTTTAAAACACTTTATTAGGTTTAAAATATGAAAGATGTTTATTGTGCAATGCAACAAGTGTTACATCCAGGCCAGACTTGAAATACAATTTCTTTCTTTTTTAAAAAAATACATTCTGTAATGGGCTTTTTTCCACATGGCATTCTTTGTTCAAAGAATTTTCTGCATGTATATATCATCAGCTTTTACACTGCTGTTCGTTTGAGCTTTTCTACTATAATTATATATTCCAGTAGCTTTTCAGAATCATTTCAGAAATACTTTCTGATGATCACCAGATTGCTTTCCTAATATACAATACTGATTTGTCCTAAACATATTAAGAAAAAGCAGCCTCTGATCAGAAGTGCAATAGAATGGACTTGGGTTTTTAGGTGACTGTTTCAAAACATAGAATAAATGGTTCGTTATCCCACATTTTCAAGAAGATTAACTCATTACAAAAGTCTTGCTTTTAAATGGCTATATACTGCATGTAGATTCTGCTAGACATTAAGGAAAGAGAAAAACAGCTATCTATTGCATTATATTTACTGTATTGTACATCTAGTGTAAATGTTACCTCAACATCATATGATTCCAATTAGTATTTAGCTTGCTATATTTTTCTCAAACTGCAACTTCCAGACACTTACTAAGAGGAACCCCATGTAGAGCATGTTGCAATATTCAAGGTTTCCAAAATAATAATCCCTGCCAAATTCATCTGGCTCAGGGATAGACATGTGCATTCTTCATCAAAGATATCATTAATGGCAGCCGAGATTCATGGAATGTTCTCAGGCTGAAAATCTGTTCTTTCAAGGACAATGCAACTGTTTCCAAAACAGTCTGATACTTAGTCCCTGAGATCAGTTTTCTGTTTCCCAATAGCTGTTTTTATCCATCCTTCATTATCAAACTTACATAATATATACTGACTACTTCCTAGGAATTGAATGATAATGAGTATAGAATGAGGTGACATCAGCATACAGCCAGCATAATGATGACAATCCATTCTAAAAGTTTCAGATAATCTCTCCCAGTACCTTTGTGTAAATATTGAACTGTTAGCCCTACCAGGTAAATCAGACCAAAAATCAACTTCATGAGAAGGTTAAGACTACTTTTATTGAGAGAGGCTATAATAGTAGAATCTTGCAAGCTGATTATGCTGAACCTCCTCCCCTTCTTATACCCATGTGGATTAAGGAGATGTTTGAGCCGTTGCCACATATTTTGTGCTTGTTTTGATCTCAAGATATGTTTTTCCCTCATTCTTGGAGATGGATCTTGTTGTATACTTCATTCGCGTGCGAATGATGAAGACACATGGCGATGCTGAACAAACACTTTATTCTCCTTCTACAACAACCAAGCAAAAGCAAAAGGCACGCAGGCCTTTTCATATGGCCCGAAGCTCGGACAGTATCAACCAATAGGAACAAAGCGTTTTTGCGTCTTGCGCATGCGCAAAAGGCCGGCGCCGCTCTGTCTGGTCCCGGGCAGCTTTGGGAATGCCCAGGACCAATGCAACGTCCTGAGCCTGCTTTTGCAGGCTCAGGACACAACAGATCTCACCTGTCTCTTTCCAGGTCATCTTCCTTATTCTCTACATCAGTAGCATGGGAGATAAAATGAAATGGTCCAGTGGAACAGGGTAAATCCACAATCTAAGTGTCAAATCACAGCCTTCCAGTATCACCTTCTGGACCCAGCCTGAGAGGAAGATTCAGAACCACTGTAAAATGATACTCTCCAAGATTCAGCCTCCACAGGGCATCCAAAAGGGCTCATCTCTCCGTATATCTTGTCCACATCCTTAAAACCTTGACAGCTAAAAACAATCAAAATAGTAGAACAAATGATTGCTGATATAACACCTATATAATCAGTCCAAACTCAGAATTCCAACTCAAAATTAAATTAATCTGATTTCCCCACAAATAATTCAAATAATTCAAGTTGTTCACATTATTCTGGATTACTTCGCCTGTCAGAATAGGTAGTTACGGGAGAGGAGTAAATAAGACTGCTTCCTGAATTCATATGTAAATAAGAAATGTTGTAGTTTTCAGTTAAAATATTCCATATTACTTTTATTTTAAAAGTATTATACGAAAATCTAGTTCAATCTGATCCTGAATATATTTGCTTGAACTATGTTTATTTCTGAATTGCATGTAGTTTTTCTTACTGCATATGGCAAATCAAGATATAAGATGAAAATTGTAAGCTTTTGCACAGCTGAGATGTTACTGTTTCTGTATTATAGATGAGCTATAATCAAAGAGTTTCTTTCTGAATTAGTAGTTTGAATTGTTCAAAATCACTGATTATATCCCCATTTCTATTTTGACAGTGTTTCTGAAATTACTTTTCCTCCCCTCCTGTTTCCCTACACCCTTTTTCTTTTCAGTTGTGCACAACTCTGTGCAGGCCCAGGATCGGCCCACAGCCACAGTCTCACCACTGAGAAGTCAGAATTCTCCATCTCGCCTCCCAGCAACTGTGATCAGATCACACTCAGTGGCTTCTCCACAACATATCCACCACTCTCCTGTGCATATCATCCCTGGAGCACAATGTGCCAGACCTATTATTCCTCTCACTTCAGCAGCAGCAGCAATTACTCCTCCCAATGTCACTGCAGTCAATCTGAATGGAGAAGCTGGAAATGGGCCCATTACTGGCTTGGTAACTTGTAGCCCAACCAACACAGCTTGCAAAACAGAAGAAAGGAAAAATGAAAAGGTAAATTATCACTTTGCAACATGGAAGAGTAGATACATTATGCTGAGCCTTAAAATAATTAATTAATTGAATTAATTTGCTTACTAGATATGTAATAAATTTTCTTTCTGTCACAATCATTATTGCATTTTGATGTCAATTTTTGAAGGAACTCTGGAGACTGCATCAAAGGTTTTCAAGGAATATATATGTCCTTGGGTTATTCACTCCCGATTGATTTACTGTTTGTACATTTTTTTAAAATTTAACTTTGGAGCTGCTGACTGGTTGAGTGAGTACCTACATATTAAGAAATTCACTGTCCTCTCCATCTGTTGTACCTCTTTGATTGATATGCTTTGTTTAAATGCTGCAAATTTGAACAGCGCAGGTATACAAAAATCAAATAGTCTTTGCCATATATCCAAGTTCAGCCAAAATGGATTAATTAGAACAAAGATGTTAAGTGAAGTGTAGCCTCAGGGCTTAGAGTCAGGCATATTAAAACATTGATATGTGAATGTTTGAGGCTGTTTTAATTATACTGTAAACATCTTTGCTTCTTTCAGAAAATTGAACTTGCACATTTTGGTAAAACAGAACAAGACAGGATTAAATATGATGCTGAATATGGGATTGATTCTCTAGAGATGCAGGCATGTGGGGTTCACTTTCAGAACAGTCTTTTCAGTGTTAGAGCAGTAACATGTTCATGAAGGCTACTACCAAGCTGATCTAAACATGCTAAGCTCAGTAGATCCTTAACAAATACAGCACTGTATTTTGTTTTCATATAGAGTTTATACATGTTGTAACTAATCATTCTCCTGCATAGGTGTTGAATGCTCTCTATTAAAAAGTACTTGTAGAACTTCATGATTAATCACTGTTTAGAAGTATTGGAGTGAAAATCTGAGTGTGTAAAATAGTCATAGATTTTGTTGCTAAATATAAAGGTTTCCCTGTCTAGTTGTGTCCGACTCCAGGATGCGGTGCTCATCTCCGTTTCTTGGCTGAGGGAGTCAGTGTTTTCCAAAGACATTTTCCGTGGTCATGTGGCCAGCATGGCTATATGCCAAAAGCTCACTGAACGCTGTTACCTTCCCACCAAAGCAGTAGCTATTAATCTACTCGCTATTTGCATGCTTTTGAACTGCTAGTTGGACTGGAGTGTTTTATTGCTAAAGATTATGAATTTCTAGGTGGATCTTTTGTTCCATCTTCTTCAATTTTGAGGGCCATTTTAAAAAATACAAGTACAAAAATACAAAATTACCAGTTTAAAGTATAGGAGTCTTTTTTCCAAGAGTAAGTTTCAGATAAGTAAAGAACCATATATTTTATAGATTTCTTATCTTTTAATGATCAATTTAAAGGATGGAGTTTTTGTCATTCAGAAAAAAACCTAAGCAACAAATGAGACCAATTCAATTAATGTTTTGTTAAGTGGATGGACTTTCTTCTTTAGCTACATTACACAGTTTTTAGGCCAGCATGGTTATACATTTTAATTCATAATGATTTTTATTTTTATTTTTCCTATACTGTTTCAGAACTTATTCCAAAATTCAGGTCCCATTGATTGCCCTATATGGTAGTCCTTGATATACGACCACAATTCAGCCCAAAATTTCCATTGCTAAGCAAGAGAGTTGTTAAGTGAGTTTTGCCCCATTATATGACCTTTCTTGCCACAATTGTTAAATCACTGTTAACTTAGTACCATAACTGTTAAGTGAATCTGGCTTCCCCATTGACTTTGCTTGTTAGAAGGTCACAAAAGGAGATCACATGAACCTGGGACACTGCAAACATCATAACCACATGCCAGTTGCCAAGCATCTGAATTTTGATCACATGCCGTGGGGGTGTTGCAATGGTCATAAGGGTAAAAATTATTATATCACTTTTTTCAGTACCATTGTAACTTCAAACAGTCACTAAATAAATGGTTGTAAGTCAAGGACCAGCTATACATACCATCTTCGCCAAATGTCTTCAGAGCCTGAGCCCTGCCTTGTTGTTCCATTCTCCATAAGCTGATCAATATTAACCTCATTCAGAGCAGGGCATCTGCAGAACTACAAAATACCTTTTTGTGTTCTAATATTTTAGTGAAACTGGAATAGGAATAGAAGCAAAGGAAATTTGGATTACAGGTGATCAAAAGCCACCTGTCGTTTAGTGTTTGCCTTGAATTTAATTCCTCCCTCTTATCTCATGTGACAGTCTCTGTCCCAATAATCTATTCTTCTGGAAACTGAGTTGGGTTTTTGCTATTTATTATTGGACTTGGGCAGGGCTTTTTTTCTTATAGAATGCCCAGAACAGAGTTCCGGCACCTTTTTTGGATGGAACCTTGTAGGGTAGGCAAGTGTGTGAGTTCCGGCACTTTTTTTTTTTTTTTTTTACAAAAAAAGCACTGGACTTGGGTTGCCATATTTCTTATTCTTTTGTAGACATTCCTTCAGTTCTTAATGTTCCTAAAATGTAGCATCTAAGATTAGTCAAAGGACTCCAGATGCAGCATGACTAGTGACATTAGTTTCAAATAATTTTTCTGTCTGTTACCGTGACGTAAGACTGTATTGGGGATTTTAGTAACTCCTGCTGGCTTATGATCTGTAGGCAATATACCAGATACATAGATCTTTATTATACGCTAAACATCTATGTCTGTATTTTCTAAATGTAGTATATATTTAGGCTGAAGTTCATATTGGAGATCTCAGCTTTGTGTTCTAATCCAGGGGTCCCCAACTCCTGGTCTGTGCAACATACCAGCAACCAATCCGCACAAACAAGGAAAGCCCCATCCACAGGATGCAGGCAGCACACAAAACCACGCTGTCTCCGGGCCGCAGAAAAACTTCTCTCGATGTAACCGGTCCCTGGTGCCCAAAAGGTTGGGGACCTCTGTTCTAATCTATGAAAACAATTTTGAAACTTCTGGTTTTTTTAAAAAAAAAATCCTGTTTTGCATAGTATGCACTTTCACATAGTTATTAGTGACTGATTGGAAAATTGCTGGCAACATGTGAGCAAGTCAAATCACCGTAGTAAATTTGCTTCAGTCCATTGTCAGCTTCAGATTTTTGGATAAAAAACATTTGTTTCTGAAGCTTCCAAATTCCAAGCTTCCTCTTTAGAAGTTAAAACTATTTCAAGTTGAAGCAATAGGATAACTGTGGATGTGGATAATTTAGTATTACAACATTAAGCACAGGTGACAAAAAATTCAGACTACATTGTTTTTATAAATTTTTTATAAAAAAAGGATTTTATAATATATACATTTATTTTGTTTATTATCATAAACCAATCTGCAGCAGTGTATTATGTGTTAAAATCACATAATATAATTTCTTTAATAGCAGTATTTCTGATAATTACCAATATGTTATGATTTTATATCAATCTATTCTTCCTCTGACAGTTTCTTTTGATAAATAATTTAGATATTTTCATGTCAGGTGTAACTACTGACTTGAACAAAATGATAGTATTCCAGGAGGTTAATCTGATGAAGCAAATCACACTGGAAATGTTTAACCATCTAATTATTCTTTCTGGGAGGGGGGAACCCTGGCTTCTGATAAGAATTCTGATTAAACTTTCCCAAAGCATATGGCACTATGGCTGCTAAAGAGATGAATACATTGTTGGTTCTTGGAACAGTTTATGAATCCATCTTCAGCAACAGAGCATCTTTATAATTTTCTGATGTCTAAAATATACCCCAAATTAGTTGGAAGCCAGCTATTTGAAAATACCATTTGTTCCTCTAAGCTAGTAGTAAAATCTGTTCAAAATGTTAATGTAGGGTAGGGTAGAATTGCCATATGGACTTAAGGAATTATTGATTCGTGCATAATTTCATTCCTGTACATTATGCTTAAAATACTGTAGTGATTTTTCCTTTTTACCAGTTAGTAAACACCATCAGTTCTTCTCTGGTGTGACCTACAAATTTACTTACGTATTTATCTTGCAAATCTATATCTTAACACTGGGCAGTTAAATAAACATAAAAGGAAAAATTTCAGTTAAAAAAAACAATAAAAGATGTCAAATAAAAATAATCAACTCTTCATCAAAATTGTCAAAGAAGGCAAACAGAAATACCCAAACTCCTGGCCATAAAGCCTGAGAGAGGAGATGGACTTTCTGAAATCCTGGTGGGTTGGGAGGCTTTCCATAGGCCAAGTACAACCACAGAGAAGCCCCACATCATAGCCATAGAGGTGTTCAGCAGCTACAGCTTAATCCAGCCGGGTTTAGAAATAATTCAGAGACATGGGTATGTACTAGTTGCTCAGATCTACTAGAGCAGGGTTTTTCAACCAGTGGTACGGGTACCACCTGTGGTACATTGGCACCTGGCAGGTGGTACGCGACCATCCTAGAAAAGTGGTAGGGGAATGAGCTGAACCGTTGGCATCACCACACAAGCCTGAGTGAGAGATGGCTGGAGTTGTAGGGCTGTCAGGGCTCAGCAGAAGCACCAGGATCAGCGCCAGGCTCCAGCTGGTGCTCGGCGCTGATCCTGGCGCTTCTGAGCCCAGAAAAAGCGCCGATCAGCTGGAATGTTGCAGCATCTCCAGGGTCTTGTGATTTACATTCAGATGCTTGGCAACCGATTCATATTTATGACAGTCACAGTGTCCCAGGGTCATGTAAAGTGACCAAAACCTGCTGCAATCACCCAGCAGATGGGGGAATAAAAACCAAACACCCCCCCACCCCACCCCCGCTGCCAATCCTCAACAGAAATGCTCACAACAATGAAAACCTCAGATAGGAGGAAGAGTGCCGCTGGGTGGGCAGGCAGGTGTCTTGCTCAGCTGTGGCTTAGGGGGCACTTTTTTCAGTGCCATTGTAACTTCGAATAGTCACTAAGCGAACTGTTGTAAGTTGAGGACTACCTGTACTTTATCACTTTTTTCCTTTTTGGGGGGGGGGCATCAAGTTTTTGACACCTTGCTAGGCGACTGGTGGTACTCGGATATTGCCATATCCTAAAAGTGATACAATGAGGGAAAAGATTGAAAAGCCTGTACTAGAGGAGAAATAGGCTATAAGTTTAATAAAATAATTAAATTAACCCTAGCTATTGAGCACCTGCTACCCATCAGATGAAAGCATGATGTTTTCACACAATAGTAAATTTATTTATTTATTTTACATTTTTATTTATAGTAACACTCCCATCAAGTTGGATCACAGCGGTTAATGTCACTCAATGATGACCTACTAAATGTTATGGAAACAATTTTATTAAAATAATAAATAGTGCAGTAATAAAAATACTGTGCAGACATAAAGGCAAAAAAGTATAACACTACCACGAAAAGACAAATAGCAGAACAAAAATAACAGCATTTATGGGGAAAACTAATGTTTTTGTTTATTATTTAAATATGCCACAGAAGAGATAATCTAAATCAGTGGTTCTCAACCTTCCTAATGCCGCGACCCTTTAATACAGTTCCTCATGTTGTGGTGACCCCCAACCCCCATCCAGCTGGCCGGGGAGGGTATCAAAAACTTGTCCAAAAAAAAGAGGAAAAAATGGGAAAGTATAGGTAGTCCTCGACTTACAACAATTCACTTAGTGACTGTTTGAAGTTACAACAGCACTGAAAAAGCGAATTATGATCATTTTTCACACTTATGATTGTTGCAGCATCCCCAGGGTTATGTGATTTACATTTGGATGCTTGACAACTGATTCATACTTATGATGTTCACAGTGTCCCAGGGTCATGTGATCAATGGCTAGGGGACGTGGCCAGCTAATCACTCAGGTTGCAGAGTGCCTGTGGGGGGGAATCTGTGGGTCTCTGGGATGGGACTGGGGTGGGTGCCTTCCTTCCTTCCCTTCCTTCTCTCCCCTTGCCCCTTCCTTCTTTCTTTTCTTCCTTTTCTTCACCTCCTTTTTAGTCTCTTCCTCCTTCCCTCCCTCTCCCATTGTCCCTTCCTTCCTTCTTTCCTTCCTTTCCTTCACCTCCTTCTTAGTCTCTTCCTCCTTCCCACCCTCTCCCATTGTCCCTTCGTTCCTTCCTTCCTTTCCTTCACCTCCTGCTTAGTCTCTTCCTCCTTCCCTCCCTCTCTCCCATTGTCCTTTCCTTCCTTTCCTTCCCCTCCCTTAGTCTCTTCCTCCCTCCCTCTCTCCCATTGTCCCTTCCTTCCTTCTTTCCTTCCTTTCCTTCCTCTCCTTCTTAGTCTCTTCCTCCTTCCCTCCCTCTCTCCCATTGTCCCTTCCTTCCTTCTTTCCTTCCTTTCCTTCCTCTCCCTCTTAGTCTCTTCCTCCCTCCCTCCCTCTCTCCCATTGTCCCTTCCTTCCTTCCTTCCCTCTTTGTCCCTTCCTCCCTTCCCTCCCTTCCATTGTTCCTCCCTTCCTTCCCTCTCTCATTGTTCCTTACTTCCCTCCCTCTTCATTCGTTCCTTCCTTCCCCCCCTCCGTGCCCAGGAAGGGACAAGGGGAGGGGGATAGGCTGCCAGTGTGGCTGGGAGCTTTACTGCCAGCAAACCTGCCTGTGCACAGGCAGAGACAGAAGAGAGCTCACCCAGCTCACTTGCTCAGCTTTGCCGAAAGGCATGCAGATTGCTAAGTTAGCAGAAGCTCCAGGATCAGCGCCGGGTTACAGCTGATTCGCACTTCTGCTAAATTAGCAAGTGCCTGTTTTCTAGCGAGCAAGTTTGCTGGGCAGGAGCCAAGGAGAGCAGCTACAGCTGCAGAAGCGTGGATCAGCTGTAGAGGCTCGCCCCGATCCTGGACAAGAGGGAAGGAAGGAAAGACAGAAGGGACAAGGGGGAGAGGAAGGGAAGGAGGGACAAAGAGGGAGGCAAAAGGAAGGAAGGAAGGAAGGAAGGAAGGAAGGAAGGAAGGAAGGAAGGAAGGAAGGAAGGAAGGAAGGAAGGAAGGAAGGAAGGAAGGAGGGGAGAGGGAGGGAAGGAGGGACAAAGAGGGAGGCGAAGGAAAAGAAGGAAGGAAGGAAGGAAGGAAGGAAGGAAGGAAGGAAGGAAGGAAGGAAGGAAGGAAGGAAGGGACAATGGGAGAGGGAGGGAAGGAGGAAGAGACCAAGACGGAGGGAAGGAAAGGAAGTTCCAGCCAGGAGAGGCTTGCCAGCCCGGCTGCCGAGAAACAGAAGAGCGCAAAGCCAAGAAGAAGAAGGTGGCGGTTTCCTTCCAAAGGGGGCTCCTTTTCTCCACCCCTTCCCTGGATTTGTGGGGAATTTCTCGTCACCAATGCTGGCAGGTGCTGCTTCGAGCCTGCCGTGAGCTTTCTCGCCCTCTTTGCTTCTCCCCCCTCCCCCACTTTTGTGAGGATTGTGGCGCCCTTGGGAAGCCGATCATGCTTTGAAGCTTAGGAGAGGAGGAGGAGGAGTCCCTTCCTCCTTCTCTTCCTCTTGTGTCAGCTGGCGCAAGTTCGGGGATCCCCAGCTGACGGGTGCAGGAGTTGGGTGCTGCAGCGGCCTCCCCTTTGCTGACCTACATGCACGAGAAGAAGTCAATCTGGTTGCTACACAATGAGTCTCTGGGGAGGGCGGGGCCTTGCTCTGCGCCTGCGCTCTTCATGCGCCCCCTTCAGGGCACATTTGGTAGAGTTCGTGCAGACTGCTGCCAAGCAGCATATTTTCCACAATCAAGTGAAGTGAGCGAAGGGGGGGAGGGAGAGAAGGCGTTTGACAAGCCCTGCCTAAGACCATCAGAAATATGTGTTTTCCGATGGTCTTAGGCGACCCCTGTGAAAGGCTCGTGCAACCCCCAAAAGGGTCACGACCCACAGGTTGAGAACCGCTGATCTAAATAGATTGGGTGAGGCAATTTAATAGTGGGCTACCATTGACAAGGTCCTAGTAGTTTCAAGACAAGCTTCTTTTTGATAATGACACACATAGCAGGACTTTATCCAATGAACACAACTCCACAGCTTCCCAAAATAACATGGACTGAGCCTTCCAGCTGAATGAAATCTCCCCCAACTCTAGTTCCTTCAGCTTGTTTGAATTCACTTTCACTTTACAGGTAGTCCTCAAGGTACAAACCTAATGGAACCTGGCCATTAAGCTCGTAAGTCAAAAAATTAATCAGACATAATTTTACATTTTTTTAAATCAAATTCATTAATTAAATCAAATGGGTTGTTAAATGAACGAAGATCTGACTTACTATTTCTTCCGATAGCTGCCATGTCAACTGAACTGGGAGAGTTTCCTGCTGACCGCCGATCAGCTGTTTCTAGTGAGCTGGCTCAGGAACTAAATTGCCTCCAAGCAGGGCTTGAAGTCATTAGTTATTTTTTTAAAAAACAAAACAACTGCTGCTAGCCAGCTCAAGTGTCTTCAGCTAGGAGGGGGGCAGCAAGCCAGTGTTTTAAGAAAAACCACTTGCCAGCTTAAGAGTCTCCAGCCAGGCACCCAGAGAGAGATGGGTGAGGGATATGCAGAACTCTCGGCTTGTAATAGTAACAAAGATGGAAGGGATCTTGAGGTTATCTGGTCTAACCCACTGCTCTCACAAGAGAGTGCAGTATTTCTGATAAATGCCTATCCAGTCTCTTTTTAAAAGCTTCTAGTGATGGGGGCATCCACAACTTCTGGAGGCAATTTAAAATTAAAAACCTGCAAACTACAGTAATATATGCTAATCTGCAAAATAAAACCTCAATAGTTTGCAAACATAATAGTTTGCAAAGTACAGCACTTTAAAAGCAGAGATGTTCTCAAAGTGCTTTCAAACTGTTTGTTTTCCAGCAAAGTGCTTTCAAACTGTTTGTTTGCCAGCACTATAGAGTAACAAAAAAAATATTTTAAAATACTTACAGAAGTAATTCTAGCACTCAAGCCCAGGAAGTAGCAAGATTGCAGCAAAAGCTCAGCTCAGCACTTGTTTGATCATGTGACCAGCCCCCCCAAAAATGGCCCAGGCAAGTCACAGAATTAAAATGGCGGCTGTTTGCAGCAGAGCCTTAATCCAAGTCACATGGCTACAGAGGCTTCTTTTTGGTCGCAGTTTTGAATTTCTAATGTAAGTACCCTTTTTGAATTAATTCATTTTTGTGAAAACTCACTAAATAAACATTCGTACCTGGGGGATTACATGTACTTGATCCACTCTAAGTAGCCAATGATGGAGTCCTGTGCAACTGCTGAGGATACAAAGGAAAAACAGATCTACATGCCATCTATGAAGAAAAGTCACCCATCCCATAAATTGGCAATGTTCCTTATTAGAATGTGTCCTTGAAGTAGGAGTGAACTGTAACAAATCCATGTGTCAAACAACTAATTGATCAGTAAGTTCAGTCCTCCTGAATGTTTCTATAGACTTGTGTATGAACAAAGGAATCAGACTAGCCCAAGTGAAAGGTTAGTCAGGCACTCATAATTCAGAATGCCATGGTTAATAGAAAGAACAGCGCAGAAATTTGTACAAAGTTAGTTTTGATGGCCAAAGACATAGGCTATCCTGTGTTAAAGTATTAAGTTTTCCCTTCCAAACCACTAGTGGCAAGACACTAATGAAAATACTCTTCTGCATGGTTCAGAAAGAATATTATAAAAATAATTAGGCAAAGAAAAAATATCTACCAGAGAAGCTATTGTGGTGGTAATGTGGGACTTTGGTTCTATTTCCCTGCAAGCCCAGGGCTCTCTGTTTAAGCTTTAGTATGATCTTCTTACACTTAGTACTCCTCAATGGAACTATATCTACATATACATTGAGGACTTACTAGTCCTCAATGGAACTACACCCCAAGAATGCTATGGGTTACCCCAATGTCCTATCTTAGGCCCAGTATTCTTCAACATCTTCATAAATGATTTAAATGAGGGGATAGAATTTGCAGATGACACTAAGCTGGGGGGAATAGCCAACACTTAGAACATAGACTCAATGCCAGAAGGACCTTTATAGACTTGGGCCTTATCCAAAAAAAATGTAATTTGGTGATGAGAAAGACAAGGTTTTAGACTTAGGCAAGAAAAACCAAATGTATAGGTATACAATAGGTGGTATCTGGTTCCACAACAATAACTGTGAGAGGGATTTAGGAGTCCTAGTGGACAACTACTTAAGTATGAGGCAGCAGTGAGCTGCAGCTCCCAATAAAAGCCAGTGCAGTCCTAGACTGCATCAACAGAGGGATAGTATCAAGATCATGTGAACTGTTAGTACTGCTTTATACACACTGGTAAGACTGCACTTGGAATACTGCATCCAGCTTTTGTCACCACAACCACAAAAGATGTTGAGATTCTAGAAGGCATACAAAGAAGAGAAACAAAGATGATTAAGGGATTGGAGGCTAAAACATACAATGAACGCTTGCAGGACCTGGTTATGTCTACTCTAATGAATAGCTATCTTCCAGTATTTGAGAGCTGTCACTGAGAAGAGGGGGTTGACCTATTCTCCAAAGTGTTCTATGACAACTCACCACGGCTAACTTGTCACAGCCAACTCAACACGGGACAATTCACCATGGCCAACTTGCCATAGGACAACTTGCCGCGGGACAAGAGTTACACTAATATCAAAGAAATAGTGGAATAGAATCATTGAAGAAAGGATACTAAAGGAGGGGTAAAATGATATGTGAATGACAAAAATTAAAATAATATTTACCTATTTTAAATAATTAAATTTAATTGTTAAATTTTCCTGCATCAAGTTATCCTGTGACAAGTTGGCCATAGCAAGTTGTCCCGCGGCGAATTGGCTGTGACAAGTTAGCTATGGCGAATTGTCCCATTCTGTCTCCAAAACACCTGAGGGCAGGACAGGAAGTAATGGGTGGAAGCTTATCAAAGAGAGATCCAACCTAGAACTAAGGAGAAATTTCATCACAGTGAGAACAATTATTCAGTTGTGGGTGCTCCATCACTGCAGTTTTTAAGAATAGATTGGACAGCCATTTGTCCAGAATGGTATAGGGTCTTCTATTTGAGCAGGGAGTTGGACTAGAAGACTTTGAAGATCCTTTCCAACTCTGTTATACTGTTCTGTTAATGTCTTGGCCCTAACGTCATAAAAAATAAATTCCTTTTGTTCGCAAATTACATCTTGGACTATCATTCTGTAAGAATTGTTGGTGTTTAAAGTAAATTTGAGCATGTTGGATGTTTAACATTAAATTAGTTCAAGATGGAATATATTGATTATAGTTCTTATATTTTTTTAGTCTTAGTACATTTAAGAATATGCATTTTAGATCCAGAAAATAGTAAAATAAGAAAAGCAAAATAGTATGCAGCTGCAGACATAGATTCCCCCTCATTTCTAATTTATTCTTAACTATAGAAATGTAGCACTGCCAAATTTTGTTCTGCAATGATAAAAGCTTGGTTTAACTGCTAAAGCTCAATTTCCTTTTAATATACAGATGGGGTTCTGTTCAGTGCATGTGGCCCACAGCTTTCCCTGTGCCAAAAGGCTGATCTGGCTGCTTCAACAATAGTCACATGATTCATTAGAAATTTGACATATCTGGAAAATTCTCTTTTATTGTTTAAGTAGTTGCTGTTTAGTCCCTGTGGAACATTAGGTAAAGAGCATTTGTAGGATTTTTTTCTTTTTTTTTTTTGCTAAACAGAGCCTCTTGATAATTTGCTAAGAAAGGTTATGTTCAGACAAAAATGAAGAAAGCCAAACTATTTTAATCCTTTAATGTAAATTGTGAGGTATATCATTCTCTAGCTCTTTTCCACACCCATCTTTTTCTCAGAAATAGATTACAGAATCAAAGTTCAGCACAGAACCAGGCATACTTTACTCTGGGAACACCCATGCTGAGAACTCCCAGTGTGATCTGCTTGTCTTCTTCTCTTGAAGAATATGCTTGTCTTCAAGTCACATTTTGCATTCTGATTTGCCAGCAAAGCAATATTTGCAATGAGCATTATATTGGTGGAATTTTAAACATAAGTTTTAATTTGTTTCATTTGGTGCATCAGATTGTACAAAATAAGACTATTGTTCTATAGTAAATAACTAAAATGTAACTTGGATGCCTTCAAATTCTAAGCACCTTGAGAAATTATAGTGAGCCCAGAAGATTGTTCCCATCCTTCAACTTTATAATTTTAGAAACCCCACAGTTTTGACTTAAGGAAGATATATTTCTACAGTATTATACAGTATGCTCTTTCAGGAAAACCAACTACTGCTGTATCTTACTAAGTATCAGTGATGACCAAATGGCAAACATGGCTAGGGGTGGTTTGTATAAAGGATGACCTTGACAGAGAAAGGGAAGATCTGTTATCAAGGCAACAAATAGCAACATAGATTGAGCCCATACAAAGTTACTTACAAAAACATCTACTACAGAAGCCTTCATAATTCACATGAAAATAAAAGGAGGAGGAAGGGAAGTAAATTTAAATCTGCAAGATTCTGTTACTATATCCATTTTACTAAAAAGAAAACGTTGTAAATCTATGCAGCAACAGTTTCTTGATGCTGTCTGATAGTTCGCACAAATTCATCTTGTGCACCAATTGCATCCCTTCTTGAACTGGGAGATCTTGTTCACAGTTAATCAAGCCTTACTCAATTCTCCTGAGGATTACTGTAATCTATATAACACTATCCATAAAGAGCATTTGGAACTCACAACTGTCCAGAATGCAACAGTACAGACAGTTTTTGGTGTTTCTTGGTAGGCTCATATAAGACCACTCCATGAGTTGCATTGCCTCCTGGTAAACTTTCAGATATGTTTCAAGGTACCATTCTCACTTATAAAACCCTATATAGCATAGTGTTAGGTTGCTGGACTGTCTTTCTTCATTGTTTCTGCTCTCCCTACCAGATGTAGCAGAGAGAACATGCTCTGGACACTTCTATTAAACAATTTCATCTTGCTGGACCAGAAGCTGTGATTTTTCTATGATAGTGACCTAAAACCCTGTTACACTTTTGCAAGGTTCTGAAGACCTGGCTGTTTCTCCAGGCGTTTGTACCAGGAGTTTGGTGAGCTCTACTGCTGCTGTGATTTTTCATAATTGTATTTATTCTTTATCTTAGGCAACATGAGTTATCAGTTGCATCTATTGCTTTAAATCAGTTGGTGACCAACTCAGGATCAGTGATATGCTAGTTCAGGCTAAGCAACGTTTGGCTGAAGGTGCTTCAGTGGTGGGATCCAGCCAGTTCGCACCGGTTCAGTAGAACCAGTAACTAATGTTTTGTTGTCCCGGCCCAGAATGGACTTCCAGAAGTGACATCCACACAGAGAACTGGTTGTTCACATATTTTAATCCCTCCTTGAATATAGGAGCTATACTAAACATGTCTGAGATTCTAGGATGGTGAAAACAATATGGAGAAATTATGGGGTTTAAAGTATTTTGGAAATGTCTTGCAAATGGAATAAATTATGGTGAGGCTGAGCTCAAAATCTGGATTAGATGTCTCAGTTTTTTCACCTACTGTTTGTAACCTATAGTTTTATTTCTTTATCTAGAAGACTTATTTACAAGTAAAGGTACAAAGAATCCACGAATAATAAAATTCTATATCAATTAACAAATCAGAAGTTCATAAAAAAATGAAGAAACACAATTAAATATTGAGGAAGACTCCAGTGCAAAACAAACATTAAAGCCTTTCACTGTGCTTGTTTAAGCCCACTGTCCTATCAGTGATTCAAATAATTTTAAATGTTAGCTTTGAAGTAAATTATTGATCTTACTCCCACATGGATTATCTATTGGGCTGTAGATCCTTTACTTCATTTGTTTTGTGGCCATGAAGGTTTCAAATCATAAAACACTTATCTATAAGAGTTATCTCATGTTTAGCATTTTACCTGCCATTTCTTTCCTAACATTACAGCAAAAAATCTATAACAACAATCAATGGATGTTTGTTTCTCAGGCTGGCAATTAGCTCAGCCAAATGTATGAACTCCAACTGTCAATACATAGTATGCTTCAAATTATGTAATAAAACAAGTTTCCTGTTGTTAGCTTTAGCTCTTCTTCAAACATGCTTAAAAATGATTTTTCTTAAACATTTGTAATATTCAGAATATACTTTCATGCTAACAAACCAGATTCTATTTTGAATTTATTGCCAGGACATCTCAGAATATATTTTTAAAAATTTCATAAAAGGACTGCTCTCACGTGTCTGTTCCAGAATTTTCCCAATCCCATTCAAGCAATTCTGTATCATGCCTTTTAACATTCAAAATACAAACTTTTTTAAAAAATGAAGAAAAATATTTTAAAATTATGTTTATGATTAAATTTAAAACCATTGTATAGCATTTCTATATGAAGATGTTAGGACAGAAATTAACTATATGAATGATGATAGAAGGGTACAAACATATGAGATGCAATTGGATATTACTTGGTCCTTTCAATATGAATTTGAATTACCTTAAATTTTATGTATGTGATAGAAGCATCGTGGCCATGGCAAAAGTATGCTATAAATGAATATTTAAGCCAATCCGGCAGCTCTTAAGTTCTACAGAATTCTCCTTTTTGATTACCCCCTTATTGTGAAGAGATTTCTGATTCCAGTTTTAGAGATTGCAAGAAATAATCCCATTTGCTCACTTGTCATGATACAGTAGTAGGAGGGGAAACTTAACAAATACAAAGTCTACTTGAGAATCAGGAATGAAAAAATACACGAGTTGTTAGGCAGACCACGTAAATTATTTAGAATAATATTTGAAATGCACCAAACGTATTGATCATTCTTTTATTACCATTAATAACAGGGTAAGCATAATTATCCTGCAACCTTATGAAATTTGGCACACATGTGTTTCTTTTGTTCTTCTCTATATATGTACAGAGAGGGAGCCCTGCATTATTATCTCAGCTGGAGGAGAAAGCTCATTCTGCTCAGGCAACACTGACTTTTATATGCTGGACTATCAGCACTTTTAGTTTCGTTTATTGTTACAGATCAAGGACCAGCACGGATATTACTACTTTCTTTTCTCTATATGGAAGAATAGTTACCATGCCGAAGTTTGTATAATTGTTCTTCTCTTTAGGTTCCCAGTGGTTTTGAAATCAGTAAAGGGAACATTAAGGCAGCAAGAAACCTGGGCTTTCATTGTCTGAAAGTCACAATCAGTGATATAAGATGTATATCAAAGCGCCTGAAGGCAGGACAAGAAGCAACGGATGGAAATTAATCAAGGAGAGAAGCAACCTAGAATTAAGGAGAAACTTCCTGACAGTTAGAACAATTAACCAGTGGAACAACCTGCCTCCAGAAGCGGTGAATGCTCCAACAATGGAAGTTTTTAAGAAGAGACTGGACAGCCATTTGTCTGAAATGGTATAGGGTTTCCTTCCTGAGCAGGGGGTTGGACTAGATGTCCTCCAAGGTCCCTTCCAACTTTACTATTATTATTATTATATCTCAAGCAGGGTTAGGTAGCAAGCAAGCTGCTGGGAATACGACACTTGAAGGGAGCAGCCAAGGTTTGTTGTAGGCTGGATAATGATAACGTCCACTGGCTAGAACAGGATTCCATCACAGACTTTCTCATACAGTAACAACACTCTGTGTTCCTAACCATGACTTAAAGATGAAGGACAGGGAAAATGAAATTAATGAATCCTTGCATCAAAAGAGGGGACCAGTGCCTTCCCTACATGCCTCCTCTTAATTTTTCATTGAAAAATGGAAGGAAAGGTAGAGAAAAATCATTACTGTCATCAAAGTTCTGTGAAAGAAGACATTGGTGGAGATGAAAAGATTCATCTTGCTTGCTAAGTTCCAGGTAGAACTTCCTGTATTTTCTTTTACTAAGTTCCTCAATTTTTAAATCTTAAACAGCCAAATGTATCATTCTTCTAGATTTATATTTATTTTTTTTCCATGAATGAACATTGAGCCAGCCTGGTGTAATGGTTATCGTGCTGACTTAGAAAGCAGGAGTCTGAGTTCTAGTTCTGCCTTAGGCATGAAAGCTGGCTAGGTGTCTTTGGATGATCATTATTTCTCAGTCCAAACTACCTCACAGGGTTGTTGTTGTGGGGAAAATAGGAAGAGACAAGGGTATGAAGAATGTCCATTGTTTTTGGCTATTTATAAAAATTATAAAAGCAGGATATAAATAAATAAGTAAAATGGGAATGCTCAATCACTCACTTAAAATGAAAGCATTTCTCTAAGCAGAAACAAGGCAGTCACCTTTCGTATACATTCTTGGTCTCTGAGAAGCTGTTGAATCTTTTCCATCCATCTATTCATGTTACCTATCAGGATAATATTTTCCTATAATAATATTCATTCCAGATGTTTTTCAGTTTTCCCCCCAAATTTATATCTAATTCTTCTATTAATACCATTCACTGGAATATAACATTCATCTATCTCAAAACTATTCCTACTCTCACATGAAGACATAACTAATATGATACCAATTCATACTTTTTGATATAGATACTAACCCTTCAAGAATAAATGTTTTCACTCCCCTATATGTATTCATCAATTTTGTTTCAAAGAATTAGCCCAGATTTACTCAGTCTGTTGCATCATTCCTCCTTTTCTTAGTTTCACAAGTACACAACATTCCTTTTTCTTGCTTTCATGACCCTTACCATTTACTACTCCTAGTACAATCCTCCATATGTTGTGTCATCACTAAAGGGACCCAAAGATACCTGTGCCCTATTGCAGTGTTTCCTGCTAACAGTGAGGTTGGCGCTAGCAGTTTTGATATACTTTGGCCATTATGTCACAAGGGCAACCAAAGCCCAATTTTATTTCAAGGATGCTCACACTATTCTGCACAAATTGGATCTCTAATCTGGAGAATACTTTGCAAGCCAATGTTGTTTTTCCAATTCCCACCGGTTAGAACAGTGGTTCTCAACCTTTCTAATGCCGTGACCCCATAATACAGTTCCCCATGTTGTGGTGACCCCCAACCACTTATACATCACCGGGTGCCAGGAGCATGGCCAAAGAAAAGGGGGAAAAATGGCGGACAGCCTTGTTTGGCGACCCCCGTGAAATGGTCGTTCGACCCCAAATGGAGTCCCGACCCACAGGTTGAGAACCACTGGGTTAGAAGGAACACACACTGAGGACACTTCTGTCATTCCTCATGCTTCATTTACTGCTTTCACTTAAGATACTTCTGTTATTTCTGATACAGAAAATAATTTTGTCAGCTATGCACAAAATTTCTCATCTGAACTACTGCATGTTTTGTTTACTCTGCTGCTTACTGGGAAAATATTTGCAGTTAAACCATAGGCATTTTCACAAACACTTCTAAAAATATGTGTTGTGGGCATTTTAATGCTTTTCTTAAAGGGTGGATTTGGAGCAACCAATTTTTCTTTAGGATGTAGCATTTTGATGCATAGTTTTTGCTAACATATTCATTTGGGTTATATCTTCATTTATGAACTAATTTTTGAGTTGCCAAACTAATTACAAAATTCCGAAGAATTGATGTTTAGCTATGCAACAAAAGCTAGTAAATCAAAATGGTGTATTTGACTAGAAACATCTGATATGTTTCTAGTCAATCCTAAGAATCACCATCAGTAGGATTGTGCATGACTGATATCCTGGGTGTCAGTGATTCTTCCTATCAGATGATGGCAACATCCCACTAATGTACATAAAGACCTGAGTTGTAGATACCAATTGTTGAATGTGGAACTATTTAGACGTTTTGCCAGAAAAATCAAGCAGAAATTGTCAGGCAGCAGGGAAATCAGGAGATTCAGGAGATTGTACTCAAATGAGTATAAAGATTTAGTGCAAGCTTAAGCTCTTTACAAGAATCTGAACTATTAGTGGTCAAGGGAAATGAATGGGAGTTAAGAAAGGCATACAAGGTGGGCTGGACTTAGATATCTTGTGGGGCGTAGGGATTCATGACTGATAGAGCATTTGACCCCCTCCCTCAGGCTCAGCCTGGTCATTTCCTACAGAAATGCTAGTCTTTCCTTTCTAGAAGATACAGATTGGACTCCACCTTTAAAGCAACAGAATTTTATGAGAGACATGCAAGGTTCTTTGAAGAAAAAACACAAGACATACAAGCAGACAGGGAATTTGAAAAACAGAAAGAGCCAACAATAGAAGAGGCAGATACTCAAAGTGAAGAAGAAGGAAAAGAAAAAGAAAATACAGATCTGGAAGGAGAGGGACTAGTAAGAGAACAAAGACAGAAAAGAACTATTAGGAAACCAAAACCTAAATATAAATAAATAAGATAGAAAAGGAAAGGGGAATCCTTTCAGTGAATATTAATCGATTAAACTCCCCCTCAAAAAGGAAAAAAATATTTACACAATTATGAAAATTAAAAACGGACATAATTTGCCTTCAAGAAACACATATTAAAAAACAACATGGAATGCCTGAAAATTGGGAAACTTTATTTCACGGCAGCACAACAAAAGAAAAGGGGAATAGCTTTATATATCAAAGAGACAATAGACTCCAAACAGGTCTATACAGATGAAGAAGGAAGAATTCTAATGGTGGAAATAATGATAAATCAAAAAAAGATATTGATAATAACAATATATGCAATAAGCAAGAAAACATTTATTAAAAACTACACAGGAAAGTATTGGAAATGGAATATCAAAACATTTGTTTAGTACAGGGGTAGGCAACCCAAAACACTCAAAGAGCCACTTGGACCCGTTTCCTACCGAAAACAAAATACTGGGAACTGCAAAACCCTTTTTTTTTTAATTGAAAATTTTTAAAATTTTTACAAATAAAAAAAAAGAAAAACAACCCTACCCAACCCACACCAACCCTCCCAATCCATCCCCCCAACCTTCCCAAAGCTGAATATAGGCTTAATTAGAATTTCTTAAAATCTTAAAAAAAATTTAAAAAGTATAAACCATAGGTAAATCTAAATACATTAGATAAACAACTTATAAAATGATTAACAATAATATATATGTAAAAAAAGCATAAATATTAAAAAAGAAAAATGCTTAAAAAGAAAAGGAGTAAAAAAGAAAAGAAAGAAGAAAAGAGATATAAAAAAATAAAATAAAAATAAGAAATATAAGAAAAGAGAAGAAAAAGGGAAAAAAAAGATACAATCTATAAAATATTAAAATTTATATATAAGTTATTGAAAAACTAAGTAATATTTTTTTAAATCCAACTTATGTTGTATAAAATCTATCCATTTTTCCCATACCGCAAAAAACTTCTCTTGCGATTGATCCTTTAAGAAAGCCGAAATCTTTGCCATTTCCGCCAAGTAAGAAACTTTAAAAAACCACTCTTGCAAGGTAGGCAAAGATTCCTTCTTCCAATATTGCCCTACTAACAACTTTGCGGCTGTGATTAAATTTAACATCAATATAACCTCCTTGGTATCACAATCAGTAACGATACCTAACAAAAACAATTGTGGGGTAAATTTTACCCTCCTTCTAAAAATTCTTTGAATATTCCACCATATCTTAATCCAAAAAGCTTTTATATTTTTACACGACCACCAAATATGATAATAAGTAGCATCCAAACAATCACATCTCCAACATTTAGGCTGTAAGTCAGGATACATACGAGACATTTTTTGTGGATCAAGGTGCCATCTGTAAAACATTTTGTAAAAATTCTCCCTTAAGTTCTGGGCTTGTGTAAATTTAACACTCCTCACCCAGATGGTTTCCCAGGTATCTAGTAGAACTGGTTCACCAAAATTTTGTGCCCATTTAATCATACATTCTTTAATTAGTTCTGGTTCTGAATCCAGTTCTACTAGCACCCCATAAATTCTCTTAATGTGAGTTCGCCTTTGATCTTTTACTTGTTTGAAAAAATTTTCATCTTCTCTGAGCAGGCCCACATTACGATCTATCTTCCATCTATCCACTATTTGTCTATACTGAAACCATGAATATATAATATTTTCATGTGCTAAATCTTCCAAAGATTTTAACTGCCAATTTTTACCATCCCATCTGAGTAATTGTGCATAAGAAACACTATCCATCTTAACTCCTCTCCTTATCCCCTCTATCGCATGCCAAGGTATAGCCCATAATGGTATTTTAAAATCACTTCTATAATATTTCCTCCAAACCCGAAGTAAGGAGATCCTTATAATATGAGATTTAAAAACCCGATCAACTTTTTTGTTAAAAATTAAATAGGCATGCCATCCAAAAAGTAAATCCCAACCCTCCAAGTGGAGTATTTCTACATTTGTTAGATTACCCAGTCACTAATTAATGTTACAACTACAGCATCATAATACAATTTCAAATTCGGTACCTTGAGTCCACCTCTCTCACGAATATCTTGCATAATTTTAAGCTTTACTCTTGGTTTTTTCCCTGCCCAGATAAATTTATTGATACCTTTCTGCCATTCATTTAAGTTAACCTCATTCTTTAAGATAGGTATCATTTGAAATAAAAAGAGAAACTTTGGCAGGACATTCATTTTAATCGCCGCAATTCTTCCCAAAAGAGATAATTGCAACTTCTCCCAATTTTTCAAGTCTCTTTGTACACTGACCCACAACCTTTCATAATTGTTTTTATACAATTTTACATTAGAAACAGATAAAATAACCCCCAAGTATTTTATCTTATCAACAACTTCAAAATCTGTCAAGTTAACCAGAGTCTGCTTATCCTAATTGGTCATATTTTTGGGTAATATTTTGGTCTTATTGTTATTAATTTTAAAACCCGAAACCCATCCATATTGGTAAATCAATTGTAATAACTCTACTACAGAGTAAGTAGGTTGGGACAGGGTAACCACCAAGTCATCTGCAAAAGCTCTTAGTTTATATTCTTTTTTATTGACTTCTATTCCTTTTATTTGCTGCGATTCTCGAATTTTAATCAGCAATATTTCCAAAGTTAAAACAAACAGTAGTGGTGACAATGGACATCCCTGTCTTGTTCCCTTTTCTATTGTAAAAACCTTTGACAAACCCCCATTAACTATAAGTTGTGCCGTTTGTTTTTGATAAATAGCACCAAGAGCTTGTAAAAATTTTTCTCCAAAATTCATATTCTCAATTAATCTTAACATAAACTGCCAATTCACTTGGTCAAAAGCTTTTTCAGCATCTAAAAATATCAATCCTGCAGGAACTTGGTTATTCTTATCTAAGTATTCTAATAAGTTAATAATTTGTCTAACATTATTCTTCATGTACCTACCTGTTATAAAACCCATTTGATCCTTATATATAAGCTGGTGCAAAACCCTCATAAGCCTATTAGCTAAAATTTTTGCAAAAATCTTGTAATCTACATTTAAAAGAGATATAGGTCTATAATTCTTTGGTAAAATAAGATCTTGATCTTCTTTTGGAATTAGAGATATAAAAGCTCTGCCCCGTGACGGGGGAATCTCTGAACCCTGTAATATATTGTTAAAAAGCTCACCTAAAGGTTGAATCATCTCTTCTACCAAAGTTTTATAATAAATAGATGTCAGGCCATCCGTATCCAGTGCTTTACCTAGTTTTAATTCCTTAATCACTGTCACAATTTCCTCACTAGTAATTAAACCATTAATTTCTTGTTTCTGATCTTCTGTTAATTTGGGGAAGTAGGCTTCACTTAAATAATTATTTATATCTAAAATTTGTACCTTAGTACTCTTATAAAGTTTTTGATAATAATCTAAGAAGGATTTCTTAATCAATTCCTTCTGATACACCAATTTACCATTATAATTTATTTTATCTATAATTCTCTGTCTCTGTTTCTTTCTCAATTGGTAAGCCAACCATCTCCCTGGTTTATTGGCATTGCAAAATGTATTTTGTTTCATACACAATAAGTTAGTTGCAGTTTGATCAGCCATCAACATATTAAATTGTGTTTTGAGCAATTTTATAGATTCTTTAACCTTTTCATCTGTGGGATTTAGAATCAAAGATTTTTCTTTTAATTTAATCTCATCTTCCAGATCCTTACGTTTCTGAATCTGCTTTTGTCTCTGAGCACTATTCATTTGTATCAAAATCCCACGCATGAAGGCTTTACCTGCATCCCATACCATTGACATTGAAGTTCCCTTATGCATATTTAAAACAAAATAATCCTTTAGATGCTCCTTTAATTTTTGAATATTCTTTTCTTGTCTAAATAAATTCTCATTGACCCTCCACGATCTCCTCTCCTCTTTTTCATCAACCAACTCCATCCAAACTGGACTGTGGTCCGTCAACGTCCTAGGAAAAATTTTCACATTCTTTACCCTGAAAT
The DNA here is from genome assembly GCF_016545835.1 of Crotalus tigris. NCBI lineage: Eukaryota > Metazoa > Chordata > Lepidosauria > Squamata > Viperidae > Crotalus > Crotalus tigris. Next base: position 72,429 of record NW_024096893.1, read on the forward strand.
ATAAATCAGTTGTAATAAAAAAAAGTCAATTCTTGAAAAGGATTGATGTCGATCTGAAAAGAAAGTAAAGTCTCTCTCCTCCTGATTGCGTTCACGCCAGTAATCTCACAGCTCCCAGTCCTCCTTCAAATCAAAAAAAGCTTTGGGTAATTTAGCCTGTTTAAAAAAAGTGGAAGATCCTTTTTTGTCTCTTTGTATATCTAACACACCATTCCAATCTCCCATTAATATCACAGATCTATAATCCAACAAAGTTAGTTTCTGATGCAACAATCTATAAAATTGTTCCTGTTGTTGGTTTGGTGCATACAGTCCCACTATAAGTATTTTCTTACCATATAAACCAACTTCAATCATAACATATCTCCCTTGAAGATCAGATTCTACCAAGCTGACTGATAAGTTTTGCTTAACATAAATGACTACACCCCCTTTTTTCCCAGGAGCAGAAGATACAAAATGAGATCCCAAACGAGCATTGATTAAATATTTTTGGTCTTTAAGTAAAATATGTGTTTCCTGCAAACAAATAATATCATTATTATGTTGCTTTAAGTAATGAAAGATTTTCTTTCTCTTTTGCGGGGAATTAAGGCCATTAGCATTCCAAGTCAGGAGTTTTACCATCTCCCTTAACCAGAAGCCTGGAGAAGACTGCCTGAAGATCTGCCATTGAAGAATGTGCTGCAGAACTCTTGGGACTTGCTCCTCCCACCGGCAACGAAACACTTTCTTGAAGAGATTCTTTAACTTCTTTCTTCTGTTGTTCCTTTTCCTTGCGTCTATGTGCTGCACGGGTCATTCTTTGCTCTTTGATCTCTGTTTGTCGCAACCATTCCGTCTGTAACTTTCCAGCAACTATCACACCTAATCCTTCAGACTGCTGTTCCACCTCTTTACCATCCAGAACTTTCTGCATCATAAATGATGATGAGCCTGCTCCCAGGACCGAAGTGTAAAACTCCTTTGCTTTAGTGACTGTATTAAGTCTATAACGCGTCCCTGCATGGCTCACAACAATACCCATCGGAATCTCCCATCTAAATGGCATCATTCTTGTTTTAAGTTCATTGGCTAAAAAAGCAAAGTCTTTTCTATTTCTTAGAATTTTAGATAGGATCTCCTTTAGAATGATAACATCTTGAGCAGCAATCTGAAACCTCTTGTTATGGAAAGCTTGTATAATTTCATTGTGCAGAGATCTCTTTGCAAAATAAATCACCACATCTTTTGGTAAGTTCTTCTGTTTTGTGACCCAGGAGTTAACTCTGTAAATTTTTTCCACTTCTCTAAGTATTCCATCTTTCTCCCTATTCAAAACAACGGCAAAGTCATTAACCACAATCTCTGTCAGATCTTGATTCATATCCTCTTTCAGACCCCTGATTCTTAAAGCATATTCCATTTCCCTGTACTGAGACATAGCAATGTCATCTTGTGAAATTTCCATCTTTTTTTCCATACCTTCAAATTTATCTTCCGGGATATCAACTTTATCTTCGACCTCTTCCACTCTAGAATCAAGCTTCTCAACCACAGAAGCAAGTCCTGATAGAGCCATAACTATATCTTGCCTCAAAATAGTGTTATTCTGCTCTAAGAGGTTCTTCATTTCTCCTCTAATTTGAGTTTTATTCTGATCTAAAAGCTCCTTCGTTTCCCTTCTAATTTCAGATTTATTCTGATCCAGAAGCTCCTTCATTTCCTCTCTAATTTGGGATACAGCATTTCCCATTATATCTTTCATATCTTGTACAGATAGTACTGGCAGAGGAGGAGAAGATGGTGGTGTGGCTTTAGGTTGTTGTATTGGTAGGATTGCAGGAGAAGAAGGAACTGTAGAAGCTGCTTGCCTCTTTGAAGCCATTTTAAGAAAATCTTGTTCCCTCTTTCTTCCTTCTTAAGAGAAAAAAAAGTAATAAAAAAAGATCCTCAAAAATTAAAAAAAAAACAAAGGAGAGTCCAAAAGAAATTTCAAAACCACAAAACCACTTTCAGAAAAAAGTTTAGAAAGTTTAAAAAGAAAGAACTATATAGTCCAATACATTCCGTTTAACTCACTTCTTTCCGGAAAAGAAAAAAAAAGCACTTTCAAATCGCCATTTTACTTTCACTCTCCACACCAGCAAAGAACAAAAGAAAAAAAATAGCATAAACTAAAAAGCAAGTAAAACTCAATAAGTCCAATCCTTTATCCAGCTCCGTCCACTTTAAAAATCACTCACCCGATCCCTTTAAGCGCGGAGATGGTAGCAGCGTTTCGCTTTGTTTCCGAAGAAACAAAAACAGCTGGGAGGCGGAGGCAACACGAACTCCGAGGGAGCTCTCTTTCCACCCCCCCAAAAAAAAATTCCTGGGGGGTTTAAGAGGCTCTACCTCTATTCGTGTGATTCTCTACCCCCTCCCTTCGCCCGGGAGGGGGATTTCGAGCCGCGGGACAGCTGGTATCCGCTGTGCTACACAGTTCTGACACCGTCCCAGGAGGACGGCTACAATGACTTCCGGTGGTTAGCGTCGATAACTGCAAAACCCTTTTGATATCTAAAATGAAGATAACACTACATATATCTTTTTTTACCTTTATTATAGGTGTGTGTGTGTGTGTGTGTATGTGTGTGTGTGTATAATAAAGGTAAAAAAGGATATATGCAGTGTTATCTTCATTTTAGATGTCAAAGGGGTTTCTCTCTGTCTCTCCCTCCCTCTCTCTCTTTCTCTTTCTCTCTTTCTCTCTTTCCTCTCCCTCTCTCTCTTTTTCTTTCCTCTCTCTCTCTCTCTCTCTCTCTCCTCCCTCCTCTCTCTCTTTCTCTCTCCCCCCTCCCTCTCTCCAATCTTTTGCTCACCTGGCAAGCTGGCTTCAAGCTGTTCTGCAACAGGCTAGCTCTCTCCTCCCCTTCCTGCTTCCTGCTTCTTGCAGAGATGCAGCAAAGGGAGGATCCCCAACTAATTTTCAGCTCGGCGAACAGGGTGAGGCTACTCTCTTTTTACACACATACACAGAGAGAGAGAAAGAGAGAGAGGGAGAGAGAGAGAGAGAGAAGGGAAGCACAAGTGCCTCTTTCTGTTTCTGTCTCTCTCTGAAAATGGCAGAAGAGGCTGGGAGCCGCAGAAGAAGGCTCAAAAAGCCGCATGCTGCTCCGGAGCCGCAGGTTGCCGACCTGTGGTTTAGTAGGAGATTTTAATGCAATTGTGGATGAAAAATTAGATTACCACAGTAGTAAAATAGGGGAAAAAAGAAGGAAGGGATTAGCTAAGGGGTTTTTTTAAAATGGCAGAAGAAATCTGCATACAGGATGTCTGGAGAGAAATGAACCCAAAAAAACCCTCAGTATATATTTTATTCAAACAGACACAAATCATGGTCTAGAACTGATATGATATGGATGTCCCCTGAGTTAACTAATATACATGACATTGAGATAAAACCCAACATTTGAGCTGACCAAAATCCGATAAAGCTGATCTGGAGAGGAGTAAAGAAGAAATCAAGATGGAAATTGAATCCTTGTTAAAAGAGAAAGAATTTACAGAAATAGCAGTAAAGGAAATGGATTTTTTTAAAAAGAAAATAAAAAAGAAGACACTTAACTTCAGATCGTATGGGATACAGTCAAAGCATACTTAAGAGGAGTAGCTATAACTTACATGGCTAAAAGAATAAAGAGAAAAGGCAACAGTGTATAATGTTAAGGGAAGAGTTTAAGAAATTGGAGCTAGAACTTCAAAGAGATCCACAAAAGAAGATCCTTAAAAGACAAATGGACACAATTAAACATAAATTAAACCTAATAAAGTCAGAAGAATTGGTTCAACAAATCAAAAGGGCAAAACAAGACTTTTTTGAAAATGCAAATAAACAGGGAAGATGGCTAGCTTATAAACTGAAAAAAGAAAGAGAGAAGGGAGATGTGCAACTCCAAAGTGAGGCAATAAAAAATAGTTGAAGAATATTATGAAAAACTACATGATATAGAAAACATTTCTAGGGAAAAAAACAACACAATATATGGAAAAAGCCAATTGACCAAAAATTCCAGAAAACTTTAAAAATATGCTAAACAAAAAAAATAACAATGATGGAACTAATGGAAGCTATAAAAAGACCCCCAAAATGATAAAACTCCAGGACCAGATGAGCTATCTGCAGAGTTCTATAAATGTTTTCAAGCTCCCCAATGAAGGAAGTTTGTAATGAGGTATTATCAGAGGCTAAATTACCAAATACATGGACAGAAGCAAATATCACCTTAATATCAAAAGAGGACTCAGATCTGTTACAATAAAAAATTATAGACCAACTACTGAATGTGAATTACAATTTTTACCTCAATAATAGCAGAGAGATTGAATAGATTTTTTGATTGAATTTATTCATCCAGACCAAAATGGATTTTTACCAAAAAGACAAATAAAACACAACAAGGATTATTTTAGATACATTAGAATACTATAAAATGCACCCAGGAAAACAAATGGCACTAATTTTCTTAGATACTCAAAAAGCCTTTGATAATGTAAGCTGGCAATTTATGACACAACAATTAAACTGCATGGATTTTGGAGAAAGATTTATAAATATAATTAAGACAATATATCATAAACAATCAGCAAAAGTAATTGTAAATGGGGACTACAGAGAGAACTTTAATATAAAGAAAGGTACAAGACAAGGATGTCCACTATCCCCATTGTTATTCATATTGACTTTGGAAGTTTTGAACAGGAACATCAGACAAGACCCAGAAATTAAAGGAATGGAAATAAAAGATGAAAGCTATAAATTACAAGCGTTTGCAGATGACTTGATATTTATCATAGAAGAACCGTTGGAGATAACTTCTAAACTATTGAAAAGAATTGAGGAATTCGGAGAAGTAGCAGGATTGAAGATAAACAGAGAAAAAACAAAAGTTATAGTTAAAAAATCTTATATCTAAGCAAAAAGAACAATTGTCAGAAAAATGGATTTTCAAATAGTTAGGAAAGTTAAATATTTGGGGATATACCTAACAGCAATATGTGCAACAATAAAAGAAGATAACTACATAAAATTACTTAATCAAATAAAATTAGATCTGGAAAAATGAAAAAACTTACAACTGTCAGTGTTAGGAAGAACAGCTGTGAAAATGAATATATTACCAAAACTGCTTTTCTTGTTCCAAAGAGCACCTATAAAAATAGAGAAGAAATTTTTTGATGATTTGAATACATTGATTTCAAAATTTATTTGGCAAGGAAAGAGAGCTAGAATTAAACTGAAAATGCTACAAGAATCCAAAGAAAATGGAGGAGTTGGATTACCATACTGGGTCTCATACTATCAAGCATGTGTCTTAACATGACTAAAAGAATGGATAATTCTCAGATATAAAAGACTGTTATATTTAAAAGAACATGATCTACAACTGGGATGGCATGTATTTCTATGCTATGAGAAGAATAAAACTTATAGATACTTTAAAAACCACTATGTAAGAAATTCACTACTTTCTGTGTGGGAAAAGCTAAAAGATAAAATCTATTTGAAAATCTCAGGATGGCTTTCAACGATGGAAGCGTTTGTTTACCCAAACTTAGTGCAATATGAAATTTTTTTGACATATAAGGATATTTTGAATACTGAATGGAAACTATAATCTAAAGAAGAGCTTTTAGACCAGGGTATTGAATTATCATGGTGGCCTCAATTGCAAATGCAATCGAGATATGATAAAGATGTGAAAACATATGGCTTTTATAAAGAACAATGTTTGATCAGATATTGTTGACATCTGATGAAAAACTGATTAAGAAACTATATAACTTTCTATTAAATTTGAAAATGGAGGATGAACAAGTGAAAGATAAAATGATACAATGGGCAAAAAAACTTTGGATATAGTATAGAATTAGAGAAATTGCAAAATCTTTGGGAAAGAAATTATAAATTGACAATGGTAACTTCTTATAAAGAAAACGTTTATAAAATGTTTTATACATGGCACTTACCACCTGCTAGATTAGCAAAAATATTTTAAAATATGTCTAGTAAATGTTGGAAATACAACCAAAAATCTGGCACATATTATCATTTGTGGTGGACCTGTGTTAAAGCAAAAAAAAAAAAAAAAATTTGGATAAAAATACACATTTGGTTAGAAAAGCTATTAGGAAAACATGTAGATTTTCAACCTGAACTTTTCTTACTAGGTATAATACCAGAAAAATCTGATAAGCAAAGTGTATATTTAACATTGCATGTATTAACAGCAGCGAGGATTGTATTTGCTCAGCACTGGAAGAAGAAAAACCACTAGACAAAGAGATAATCAAGAAGATAATAATAGTAATAATAATAATAATAATAATACCCCAGTGAGGCACTACCTTGACGTGGTTGTGGGGCTTGTGTACTCTGAGGAAGATAAGAGCTATACCAGAGGTTCAACCATACTGGTCAGGTTTCATCAGAGGAGTCAGACAAAGAGTGTCTCTCCCATAAAAAATATGGTGAGACGTAAATTTCAGAATGCCATACCAGCTCGGATGTCACCCGGGTTAACAAGGTCCGTGCTAGATATTGGAGTTCCTGGATATCTGGTGAAAAATGGGTTACAGGACTCAAGACTGTTGGCTGAGCAACCAGGGCCCGCAGCTGCAGAACTACTGGAAGAAAAGGTGTCTACCCGTCGCAAATACACAGTGATTGAAAACAAAGAAATAATGATCTGTTACTACAGATCAAGTCCAACAAGAAGAGGATATCTAAAACGAATGCACCAGTTCTGGAAAGAAAAACATCCAGAATCAGAAATAACAGAACAGAGACTAGCAGATCAACGCCGATTTATAACACGAAATAAAGTATTCACAGAAACAGAATTGGACGAACTGCAAAAGTTTACCCAGGGCAAAGAAATCAAAGCCTTACCAGAAGTAATTCAGAATGTAGAGGCAAATCAGGGGGAGTTGGCAGTGAAGGAATCCAGCAGAGATATACAACTGTTCTCATTTGGAAACCAGACACCTCTTCCTCAGGAAGAACAAAACCCTCTAACTAAAGAAATAAAAGAATTGAAACAAAGAATAACTGAGCATCTAGAACAGCACAAAAACAACAGAATATGGCTGCCTGCATTGAAGCTTGTTCCAAAGAAACAGCTAGCACAAGCATTAAAAGATGCAAATACTGCAATATCAAGTATAAGCACCAATTCACTGCAAGAAACAAACCAACTAATGTACAGCACAGCTGCAGTTATAACTGAATACCTGGGCTGCAAAATCAACAAAGAAGAAAAACAAACAAAGAGCGCACCACAAAAATGGAAAGTTAGACTAGAAAATAAGATCAGCAAGTTAAGATCACATGCAAGCAAGCTAGAACAGATGAAAGAAAAGAAGCTGAAGAACAAGAAGACCAAAGAATACCTAATCAAGAAATACCACTTAGACACAAGGAAGATCAAGGAAGCACTGGAAATAATAAAGCAACAAATAACAGCTATAGCCAGAAAAATCAGTAGATATGAAGCTCGAATTGCAAAATATAGGCAGAACCTCCAATTTCAATCAGAAACGTTTCTACCAATCCATCAATGGAGAAACTGCAATGAATCAGTCAGTACCTGACAAGAGGTGACAAATAGATTTAAGGAATTAGATCTGATAGACAGAGTGCCTGAAGAACTATGGATGCAACATTTCGCAACTAAAACCATCCCAAAGAAAAAGAAAGCAAGAAAGCAAAATGGCTGTCTGAGGAAGCTTTGCAAATAGCTGAGGAAAGAAGGGAAGCGAAAGGCAAAGGAGAAAGAGAAAGATACACCCAATTGAATGCAGAATTCCAGAGAATAGCTAGAAGAGATAAGAATGCCTTCTTAAATGAACAGTGCAAAGAAATAGAAGAAAACAACAGAATAGGGAGGACCAGAGATCTCTTCAAGAAAATTGGAGATATGAAGGGAAAGTTTCATGCAAAGATGGGCATGATAAAGGACCAAAACGGCAGGGACCTAACAGAGGCAGAAGAGATTAAGAAGAGATGGCAAAACTACACAGAAGAACTATACAAGAATGAGCTTAACGTCCCAGATAACCACAATGAGATGGTCACTGACCTCGAACCAGACATCCTAGAATGTGAAGTGAAATGGGCCTTAGAAAATCTGAGCAACAACAAAGCTAGTGGAGGTGACAGTATTCCAGCTGAGCTATTCAAAATCTTAAAAGACGATGCAGTAAAAGTGCTACACTCAATTTGCCAGCAAATTTGGAAAACTCAACAGTGGCCACAGGATTGGAAAAGGTCAGTTTACATTCCAATTCCAAAGAAAGGCAATGCCAAAGAATGTTCAAACTATCGCACCATTGCACTCATTTCACATGCTAGTAAAGTTATGCTTAAAATCCTACAAGCTAGACTCCAGCAGTATGTGGATCGAGAACTACCAGAAGTACAGGCAGGATTTCGAAGAGGCAGAGGAACTAGAGATCAAATTGCCAACATACGCTGGATCATGGAGAAAGCTAGGGAGTTCCAGAAAAACATCTACTTCTGCTTCATTGACTATGCTAAAGCCTTTGATTGTGTGGATCACAACAAATTGTGGCAAGTTCTTAAAGAGATGGGAGTACCAGACCATCTTATTTGTCTCTTGAGAAACCTATATGCGGGTCAAGAAGCAACAGTGAGAACTGGACATGGAACCACTGATTGGTTCAAAATTGGAAAAGGAGTCCGGCAAGGCTGTATACTGTCGCCCTGCCTATTTAACTTATATGCAGAGCACATCATGAGAAAGGCAGGGCTAGATGAAACAAAAGTTGGAATTAAGATTGCCGGGAGAAATATCAACAACCTAAGATATGCAGATGATACCACTCTAATGGCAGAAAGTGAAGAGGAACTAAAGAGCCTCTTGATGCGGGTGAAGAAGGAGAGTGCAAAAGTTGGCTTGAAACTCAACATTAAGAAAACCAAAATCATGGCATCCGGCCCTCTCAATTCCTGGCAAATAGATGGGGAAGAAATGGAGGTAGTGACAGATTTTATTTTTCTGGGCTCCAAGATCACCTCAGATGGGGACTGCAGCCAAGAAATTAAAAGACGCTTGCTCCTGGGGAGGAAAGCTATGGCAAATCTAGACAGCATACTAAAAAGCAGAGACATCACCCTGCCAACAAAAGTGCGTATAGTCCAGGCCATGGTTTTCCCAGTTGCAATGTATGGCTGTGAAAGTTGGACCATAAGAAAGGCTGAGCGCAAAAGAATTGAGGCCTTTGAACTATGGTGCTGGAGAAGACTCCTGCGAGTCCCTTGGACTGCAAGGCGTTCAAACCGGTCAGTCCTAGAAGAGATCAACCCCGACTGCTCTTTAGAAGGCCAGATCCTGAAGTTGAAACTCAAATACTTTGGCCACCTAATGAGAAGGAAGGACTCACTGGAGAAGGGCCTAATGCTGGGAAAGATTGAGGGCAATAGAAGAAGGGGACGACAGAGAATGAGATGGCTGGATGGAGTCACTGAAGCAGTAGGTGTGAACTTAAATGGACTCCAGAAGATGGTAGAGGACAGGAAGACCTGGAGGAACATTGTCCATGGGGTCGCGATGGGTCGGACACGACTTCGCAATTAACAACAACAACAACTGACAAGGAAGAAACAGTGCAGTTCTGGAAGCAGATATGGGATAACCCAAAGAAATACAACAAGGATGCGGCTTGGTTAAAAGAGGTGGATGCAAATAAAACAGAAGTTGAAATGAAAGAACTAGTAATAACAACAAAAATGGTAGAAAAAAGAGCAAAGAAAATCAAAAATTGGTCAGCACCAGGTGAAGATGAACTGCATGGGTTTTGGTTGAAACATCTAACTGTTATATACCCACTCATTGCCAAGCAGTTCAACAATATACTACAAGGAGGAGAAATTGAAAAGTGGCTAACAACTGGGAAAACCTACCTAATAATGAAAAATCCAGCAAAAGGGGCAACACCAGGTAACTACAGGCCAATTACCTGCTTACCAACAACTTTCAAATTACTAACTGGTGTGGTAGCTGATGCAGTACAACAGCATCTAGTTGAAAACAATCTCTTTCCACCTGAGCAGAAAGGAAACCGCCCCAATAGCAGAGGAACAAAAGATCAACTCCTAATAGACAAAATGATCTTGGAAAACTGCAAGAGAAGGAAGACCAACCTGAATGTGGCATGGATTGACTACAAAAAGGCATTTGACTCTCTGCCACATGACTGGATAATCAAATGCCTAGAAATAACAGGAGTCAGTAGAAACATCAGAAAATTTGTGCAAAGATCGATGGCACAATGGAAGACACCGTTGCAGATCAATGGTGAGAGACTGGGAGAGGTTAATATCAAGAGAGGAATATTTCAAGGAGATTCATTGTCACCATTACTATTTGTTATTGCACTGTTTCCTCTGTCAACAATACTGAATAACTCAGGACATGGTTATCAAACATCAAAAACATCTACCAGACTATCCCATCTCCTTTACATGGATAATCTGAAGCTGTATGGAAAAACATCATCTGAAATAGAATCACTGCTCAACACTGTCCGTATATATAGCCAAGATATTGTTTTGGAGTTTGGCTTGGACAAATGTGCCACACTTACTATCAAACAAGGAAAAGTAGTGAAAACTGAAGGAATCAAGATGCCCCACGAAAATAACATTAAGAGTCTGGATGAGGAAGATTACTACAAATACTTGAGTATCCTTCAAGCTGACAACATCAAGCACACTGAAGTCAAGAAAAAGATTAGAGGTGAATACATCAAGAGAGTGAAGAAGATCTTAAAGTCCAAACTCAATGAAGAAAATACCATAAAGGCAATCAACACCTGGGCAATTCCAGTCATTAGGTACACAGCTGGAATAGTGGACTGGACTCAAGCAGAACTAAAAACAATGGATAGGAAGACCAGAAAAATAATGACAATGAATCATGCTCTTCATCCACGCACTGACATTAACAGACTTTATCTACCAAGGCAAATAGGTGGGCATGGAATGCTACAAGTACATCAGATGGTTGAAGAAGAAAAAATGGCTTTGGAAGAATATCTGAAGAATAATGATGAAGATGCACTGAAATTAGTATATAAGGAAGGCTTACTGACTACTGGAGAGACCAAATTGGCCTTCAAGAAAGACCAAATGAAGAACAGAATAGAGGCATGGGAAGACAAAGCACTACATGGCCAATACATTAAAAAAATAGCTGGGAAAGCAGATAATAATAAAACCTGGCAATGGCTAAGAGCAGGAAAATTGAAGAAAGAGACCGAGGGACTAATTCTGGCTGCACAAGACCAAGCCTTAAGGACAAATGCATACAAAGTCAAAATTGAGAAGACAGCAACAGACAGTAAGTGCCGCCTATGCAAAGAAGCTGAAGAAACAGTGGACCACTTGGTAAGCTGTTGCAAGAAAATTGCACAGACTGATTACAAGCAGCGGCATGACAAAGTAGCAACAATGGTGCATTGGAAGATCTGCAAAAAATATCATTTGCCTGTAAGCAAAAACTGATGGGATCATAAAATAGAGAAAGTCATAGAAAATGATAAAATTAAACTGCTCTGGGACTTCAGAATTCAAACAGACAAGCACCTGCAACATAACACCCCAGACTTAACAATTGTCGATAAGAAAGACAAAAATGTCTGGATAGTGGACGTGGCAGTGCCTGGAAACAGCAGAATAGACGAGAAAGAACTGGAGAAGATAACAAAATACAAAGACCTACAAATAGAAATAGAAAGACTGTGGCAAAAGCAAGCAAGGGTAGTACCAATAGTAATAGGCTCCTTGGGTGCAATCCCAAAACAACTGGAGCACCACTTGAATACCATTGGCATTGACAAATTCGCTATTAGTCAATTGCAAAAGGCGGCCTTACTAGGAACTGCTTCCATCCTGCGACGATATCTGTAATACCATCAAACATCCACATCTGCCTATCCCAGGTCCTGGGTAAGGACTCGATAGGTAGACAAAATGCCAAATCTAGTCTGAACATCTGGCTGACTATGCGATGATCCATAATAATAATAACAACAATAACAACAACAACAACAACAATAATAATAATAATAATAGATTGCTAGCTTTTATTAAAGCCCTTTACATTAGTACCTGTTTGAAGGTGCGGTGTGGGATTAATGGGGCCCTGACTAACAGGATTCACACAAACCAAGAGGTAAGACAATGGTGTATCCTGGCCCCATTATTATTTAATCTATACATTAATGGCCTGCCAAGGTTAATGAAGGATTCTATGGTACATATGCCGATGATCCTAAATACATACTGTAATAGCTTGCTGTATGCCGATGATATGACCCTATTATATTCATGTAGGATTGTGTAGGCTATTAAGAAGGTTTAACTCCTATTGCCAGGACAACTCCCTAACAATCAGTAAATCTAAATAAAAAATCGTGGTGTTTGGAAAATATCATGAGAGACATAGATGGCAATTAGATGTGAGCCAATTGAACAGGTTAACACCTTTGTATATTTAGGCATAATGTTTTCCAAGACTGGATCGTGGACTTGCCATCACCAGCGGAGCACACTTAGAGCAAAGGTTCGTTTGAACCTACTGCTTAAATTAAAGAATCATAGTTATCCAGGGTCCCTTGTTCCATTAATCAGAGTATATAAAGCTAAGGTTACTCCTATGCTTTTGTATGCAGCAGAAGTTTGGGGTATATACCCAATTACAACATTAGAACAAACAGAGTCCCAGCACCTGAGATGTATTTTGGGCGTAGATCCAAGAACATCTGCTGCAGCAGTTAGAGCTGAACTGGGAATTCACACAATTCATGCTCAATCCAGAATTAGAACATATAATTACTAGCATAAAATTAATGAAATGGAGAGTGATAGACTCCCCAAGTTATGCCTACTAGAGCAGATAAAATTACGATCACAAACTTACTGGTTCACTAAATTGACAAATTTTGTAAGAAGCTGTGGCCTTCCTGTCTCTTGTGTAACAGGGGAACGATCTAAAAAAAGAGCTGTCCAAAGAATTAAGGATATTGAAGCACAAAACGACATAGCCATCCTTAGTAAGGTGGATAACGTGAAATGGCTGAACAAATACGAATGCACTTTTCAAGCAGACAGCTATTTGAAGTTACAACTCCCAAAACATCTTAGAGAAATATTCACCCGAGCGAGATTTGAACAGCTTGACACAATGGTCAGATATGGGAGATTCCACTCTATACCCTATAATGAATGTCTCTGCATCTGCGGAGCCACAGAGGTTGAAGACTTGGCTCACATCCTATTTCACTGCTGCTTGTATAAGAGGGTGAGAGACAGGTACCTTGGCCTATGCATTAAACGAACGACCCATTGGGACCCCCATATCAAAATAACTTACCTTATGTGTGGCCAGAATTTGAAAATTACATTTAACACAGCACAGTACCTGAGCAAAATGGTTCGGCTGAGATCGGCATATATGAGACTGATTGGGGTGGATTGTAGAGATGATAATTTTGTCATATTTTATCTATCTACATCTTTCTTTGTAATATATTTTATTGATTTTTTAAAACATAAATCACTTAATAATTGGTGAACAATGTGTTGTCTGGATTTACATTTGTAAAACAATCACTAACAATTAATTTCTATAATCCATAATCCACATAATGGTTTTAGTTGATTTCCTCTTTTCCCAAAATGTCCTCTTTTGCAAACGTTGAATTAATACAATTCTTATTGTTTTGATACATAACAATTAAATATATATTTTTCCCAATATTTCTAAAAATAATAATCACATCAATATAATATTTCTTTTCTATCCAATCATTCTGACTGTCTTATCATAGATCCTGTTACAGTCCTTATTTAAATTTGTTTCTCCCACAAAATTCAAAGTATTCTTACTGGTTAAGATTTATTAATTAATTACATTTAAAAATTTAAGTCTATTTTTTCCATATGAACCATCTCAGCACTTTTGTATTTCTTAAGGAATAGATAAAACAATAAAAAAGAAAGGAAAGGAAGAGTAAAGAAACATAAAAAATAACATACTACTTAAAATATATATCCCCCTAAGCTAATATATATTTGTTTCCAAGATTTCTTATTCTTTTTAACCATAATTAAAAATATGTTTAATCTTTAAATATTCCATTTAATACATCTAGTCTTCTAGTCCTTTAACTCTTATTCAAAACATTTTTATCCATTATAATTTTCTTAAATTCAATCAACTTTAAATATCTAAAACATTTCCTTTATCTAAGCCATTTTAATTTTTTTATATTACTCCTATCAAGAAATAGAATAAAAAGTGGGGAAGCATACTATATTATTTAAGGGATTCATCCCTCTTAGAATGACATATATATTCCAAATCTTTTCTATATTCAAACAAATGTTTCTTTTTAAAGTAGTCTCTCTGGTAGGTCCCATCATCTATTTTCTTGATTTCCACTTTAATCTTTTTCCTTTGCCCACTGTCTTTCTTGATCAATGTATTTTGCTGAGTCAAAAGGTCTTTCCATATGTTCATAAATGTTACTGTAGATATAAAAAATAAATCAGATGAAGTGTCTTTGTATGGGGCTTCTGCCTTTCCATGTTTGTTGAAAATCTTTTTCTTTTTCTTTCTCTCCGCTTCTCTTATCATTTCCTTTCTCTCCGATGTTTCTAACATCTCTACACTCCATTTTATCCAATCTGTTTTCTTGTTCTCAGATTTATTTTGTAGTCTTAAGGGATAAGTTGTTTTTTTCCAATTCTTGTGAATTTTTTTCTACTAGGATTAAATTATGTTCCCTTGTTTTGTTAAGTTCCATCTTTAAGTCTCTATTCTCTATTTTGTATCTACTCACCTGTTTTATCTGCTCCTTTTCTGTTGTTGTTTTCTGGGATTTTTTGTTGTTGTAGAGTTAACTTGGAAATAGATTGATTTATATTTTCAAAGTTATTTTGAATTTCTTTAAATCATTGTTGTTTGAATTAGTTGCAGTATACTATATATTTTCTCCTGTGGAGTATTTATGTTTTCTTGATATGTTCTTTTTGCGTATCTCTGATCCACGATGGCCAAGAATTTGAGTTTTTCTCTTCTTTTCTTTTCTCTGCAAATAGCTTTAGAGTCCCGGTTAAATAGATATTTGTAATCCAAGAAGTTCAAAGAAGATTACAACTGTTCTTTATTGTTAAAGCTTTGAAGGTCACAAACACAGATTAACTTTTCCCAGGTTTTGCCAAGTCTCATAGGGAAGACATAGCTGTCATAGTCTTCATCCACCACTAGGTGTCAGCATCTATTTGTTTTTCAATTTCCAAAATGAACAATTGTCTTTAGAATAAGAGTATTGAACAATATTAAATTTATCCAGATTTAAGTTTTAAATTTCAGTTTTTATATTTATTTCACTTTCATATATTTTGATCCTCCATAAAAAGATTAATTCACCACTTCCATTAGTATAAGAGTGGGGCGGAAATCCCCCTGGAGTGTTGCCAGCTTGACGTTGCCTGCAAATTTGATGAGTTCCCCATCTGTCCCCTCATCCAAATCATTGATGAAGGTGTTGCACTGGGTATACAACAGAGCCCTGGGGCACCCCACTACACACTTCCCTCCATCTAGATGTAGTTCCATTGAGGACCACACGCTGAGTACGGCTGGTCAGCCAGCTACAAATCCATCTGGTGGTGATGCTGTCTAATCCACATTTTTCTATCTTATCAAGTGGTCTACTTTATCAACTACCTTACTGAAGTCCAAGTAAATTATATCCACAACATTCCTCTGGTCCACTAATTTTGTCACCTAGATGGTGACAAAGAATGGAATAAGATTTGCCTGGCATGATCTGTTTTTGACAAACCCATGTTGGCTTTTGGTAATGACTTTCTTTGCCTCTAAGTATTTGATAATTTGTTGCTTGATTATCTTTTCCAAGATCTTCCCAGGTATTGAGGTCAGGCTGATAGGCCTATAGTTTCCTGGATCCATTTTTTTTCTTCCTTTTTTGAAGATGGGAACTACATCAGCTCTTTTCCAGTCCTCTAGTAGTTCCCCAGTGCTCCAGGATCTTTGAAAGATATAGTTCAGTGGTTCTGAGATCACATCTGCCAGTTCCTTCAGAACCTTGGGGTATAATCCATCTGGTCCTGGTGATTTGAACTCATCTAGGGTGGACGGGTGCTCACTTACCATTTTCTTACCTATCTTAACTTTTGTTGATAATCTGTTTTTTTACGGTACTGTTTTGATAGGTTGGACTATTTTTTCCCTTTGTGTAAATATGGATGCAAAAAACAAGTTGAGTAGTTCTGCTTTCTCCCTATTGCTTGTCACCTTCTTGCCACTTTCTCCCACTGGTGGACCAATCATTTCCTTAACTTTTTTCTTGTTTTTTACATGTTGAAAGAAGCTTTTTTTGTTATTTTTTACTTTTGTTGCAAGCCTTAGTTCATTTTGAGCCTTAGCTTTCCTCACTTCATGTTTGTAGGCTTGGGCTATTTGCTGATATTCTGCCTTAATTATGTGCCCCTTTCCACTTTTTATACTTATCCTTTTTGTCTTTCAATTTATGAGAGTTCTTTATGCAGCCATGCTGGTTTCTTTTGAGAGCTGTTATTTTTCTTCTTTGTTGGTATTGGGCTTTTATAATCTCACTTTTCGAAATTTCCCAAGCTTCTTGAGTTGTTTTCCCCTTGAGGATTCTCATCCATGGAATCCTTTCTAAGCTCTCTCTAAGTTTGTTGAAATTAGCTCTCTTAAAGTCCTAGACTCTAGTTTGACTGTGTTCTGTTGTTTGTGCTTGCATAATGTTGAATTCCAATATTGTATGATCACTGCCCCCCCCCAAGGTTCCTGTGGTTTCAACACCTTCTATCATTTCATCTCTGTTAGTGAGAATTAATTCCAATATGGCTGATTCCCTAGTTCCCTTCTCTACTTTTTGGGAGACAAAGTTATCTGCTAGGCTTGTTAGGAATCTGTTTGATCTTGCACTTGGTGCAGAGTTTGTCTCCCAATTGATGTCAGGGTAGTTAAAGTTCCCCATTACTATTGTGATTTGCTTCCTACATACCTTAGTTAACTGACTAGCAAAAAGTTCATCTATTACTTCTGTTTGGTGGGTGGCCTATTGTATATACCTATGGCAATGTCATTTTTCCCCTTTTATATTGATCCAAATGCATTCAAGACAGTTTTCATCATTGTTGTGCTCTATTTCTGTAGTGATGTAATTATTTCTTATACAGAGAACAACTCCACCTCCTCTTTTATTTGATCTGGTTTCTTTTAAATAGTTTAAATCCCTCTAGCTGTGTGTTCCATTTGTGGGTTTCATCCCACCAAGTTTCCGTAAAGGCAACAATATCATATCAGATATTGGACTGTGCTGAAATGGACAGACTTACTGTATATTGAGGATCAAAGAGAAAGAAGACACAGAATATTTTCAAACATGGAATTTATTTTATCAGTGGTTGGAAAAAAGGAGTAGAAACTAAGAATGTAACTTGTATTATTAAGCAAACAAATTAACCCAGACAACACAATGTTTATTAAGTATTAATCAAATGTAATAATAGAAAATTAATTTAAAAAATGATAAAAAAAAAAAAGAAATGCTAGTCTTTAAGTGATCAAAGACCTGTAGGTTAGGTTGAAAGAATAGAACTAGTCAAGACAATTTTTTTATTCCTTTTTACACATAGTAATTAAGAAATAACAGAATAACAGAAATGGAAGAGACCATGGAGGTCTTCTATTTAGTCCAACCCCCTACTCAAGCAGGACACCCTATACCAATTCAGACAAATGGCTGCCCAATTGCTTCTTAAAAACCTCCAGAGATGGAACACCAACAGCTTCTGAAGGCAAGCCGTTCCACTGATTTATTGTTCTCACTGTCATTTATTGTTCTCACTCCTTGATTCTAGGTTCTTCTCTCCTTGATTAGTTTCCATCTGTTGCTTCTTTTCCTGCCTTCTGGTGCTTTGGAAGTTCGGATGACCGCTCCTCTTTGTGGCAGCCCCTCAAATACTGGAATACTGTTATCATGTCACCCTTCGTCCTTCTTTTCACTAGACTAGAAACAATCAACCATTCTTCATATGTTTTAGCCTCCAGCCCCAATCATCCTTGTTGCTTTTCTCTGCACTCTTTTCAGAGTCTCAACATCTTTTTTATATTGAGGTGACAAAACTGGATGGATGATTCTGAGTGTGGTCTTATCAAGACCTTATAAAGCATTACTAACACCTTGATCTCGATTCTATCCCTCTGTTCACGCAACCTAGGATTTCACTGGCTTTTTTGGCAGCTGCAGCAATAAGTGTATAGGCATCTGAGTCCTTTATGGCTATCCCTGGATATGTTTCTTACATTTCCTGCTTTGTATCTGAATTTTTCTTCCTTCCCATTACTCCCTGCCTTCTTGTTTGATCGGTCATCTTGCAGTTTATGCTTCGAATTAGGTCCTAAAAATCGGTCACTCTCCCCTCTCAGTTTTTGTTTAAAGCCCTTCAGATGAATTGAGCTAGTCATTTTTCAATTAATTTTTCCCAGTTCTTGTGAGGTGCAGGCCATCCCTTGCCAGAAACTCTTCATGTAGGTAATGGCCTAATTCTAATGAATACATTCTAATGAATTAATATTCATTACTCAGATTTATAGGCTGATTGAATGCTCCATCTCTGCAACAAGATTTTTTTAATGTAAAATAATCTCAATACTAATCATAAAAAATGCCTAATTCATCAAGAAAACATTTTTGCACAGTAAATAGTCACAGCATGTAGGAAAGCTGTCTTATTTGGGTTTCTGAAGATATCCTAATATAACCGGCAATTGATGGCTTTCCTGAATTCAACGTTTTATAGATGTTCTCGCCAAACAGTCTAAATACTGTATTTGTTTCCATTCCAAAAGGTTATTAAGCTATTACTTTTTCTGGATCTGGGTCTGGATCCCGTTAAGCTGATTAGGCAAACAATGTTCAGCTGGCTGCCCCAACCCCAAACTTGGTAGACTCACCAAACTTTTAAAAAGCAAGAACAAAAGTTGTAACAAAGCTTTGATTAGGTACAGTTTTCCAGTGTTTTGATGAATACTTTGTATTGCCCGCCAGGAAAAAGTGGACTCTTGATTCCCACAGCCACAACTGGTGAAAATCAGGATGAAATTTACCAACATCAAAGCAGGAGAAACATCTGGGATATCAGTTCCATAAAATGTATAGAAACAGATGGTAGGTTAAGGTGATTGAGATAGAATCCCTGGGAGTCGGACAGCTTATAAATTTTAATAATAAGAAAACTAAAAAGAAAAAGAAACCTATGAGGTTTCGTTCTTGCAGATGTTTCATTTCTAACTTGGTGCTAGCACTGATGATGTTACCTAGTTTGGTACTGAAACATCTGCAGGAAAACCACCAAGCTCAGAGGGCACCATGACTCCACAGTTCAATCCTGAGCTACAAATATTCTCTTCTATCAAGAAAACTGCATTAAGGCCATCAGATTACGCATCCTTAGTCTTGTTAAGTGGCAGTGCCTATATACCGGTATGTACAGTATTTGTGTATAAATGTGTGTATAAGTACATAAATGTGTGGCCATAAATTAACTCTACTCAGTGTTAGAAAAAAATGTATTATTTTGGTATCTAATTTGATATAAGGCTCAACAAGTTAAATACATTGGAAAATAATAATTGAACCTATCCTTGATATCACTGTGAATTACAATACGTCTGCATATGCTGGTCTATGACCGTAATGAAGATTTGATTTGATAAGTCTATGAGACTATAAATAAGTGAAACACCATTGCCTTAATTAACATTAAATATTTTATACATCTCGCCAGAGTAATTTACCAATAGCTTGGAAGGAAGCTGCTGCCTTTGTTTAACAGGTTTAAAGGGAGTTTGCAGAAAAATAAATAAATTAAAGAAACGACAAAATGGGGGGAGGAGGGAGGGTTAGTATAATGTGTCATTCAAATAAGCTTCTGAGACTTTGCACATTGTTCTATCTTATAGTAATATTATGAAATAGGATTCTTTTTGTCAAACTTCAGTTTTAAAACATCGAAATACACCATATGGAGAGATATACAGACACAGAAAAGAGTTTCTGTTGTGCATTCGTAGCAGTAAACAAATTGTTTTTAGAAACTCTGGGCTCATTCTAATGCCTTCCTTCAGCATCTTACAGGGTAGGTATCACAAACTCCCCATAGCACATTGTCTCTGCCCCTATGGCACGCAGAGGTAGAATGAAAGAAATGTATTCTTTTATATTGCAGGTTTTATATAACATTATAAACAAAGCCTTATTTTTTCCCTTTCTAGCAGCCGTTTCCAGACAATTAGACAGTTTCCAGGTTGATTTTCTGCTCACTAATAAGATTTTATGCAACCTACAGAGCAAGTTTTGTTTCTCTCTCTCATATGTTGGCTAAATTGAAAGTTGAAATTAAATGGAATAGAAAGCCATGTTTAAAGTGACAGACTAAGGATAAGGAACCTACAAGTAGTCCTACATTTCTATGATTATTAAACGAATTGGCTTTCCCCCAAAGATTTTGCTTGTTGGGAGCCAGCTAGCAGCATCCCATAAGGTGATCACATAAATACATGCTGGTTACCAAATACCCAAATTTTGATTCCATGAATATGGGGATACTGCAATGATCATAACTATGAGGATTAATGATAAATCACTTTTTTCTGTATGGTTGTAACTTCAAAAGTTGTTAAGTGATTGGTTCTAAGTTGAGGACTACCCATGGATTATAACTGGGATAACCACTGTTTAACTACCATCTGTCAGCTTAACTTGTGAGACTGAACTAATGCAAGAACAAAATGGGAGAATACAGAGCCATGTACCATTTTGTGCTTCCTGGAAAGACAATTAAATTAACAAAAAATAAATATTTAGCGGAAATTTAAAAACTGCATGGGGCCTGCTTGTATGTTCAATTACAACTCCCATCATCCCTTGTCAGAATGATCCTCTATCATTGTCAGCTAGAGATGATAGTGTCAAGGCTGGCTTAAAAGATCTGGTGAAAGGAAAAATTGTGCATTGCAAGAACCTATTGATTTCATGTTCTGATCTCACAAAGGCCCCAGTGCTGGGATCAGTCAGAAGGAAGGAAGGAAGAGAAATAAGCATGCTTGTAGGGACAACATGCTTGTAGGGATAACCAATTTCTTGTTGCCCCAAGGACTTAGACATTCAGTGTTCTGTTTCCCCCATGGGTAGACTCAAACATTATTGCCTTTTCAAATTTCAGCAGTTTAGAATTGCCTATTCCCTCCCTGGGATGAATCATTTGTCCTTATTGCAATGAAATGTAATACCAACTCCAGTACTGAGCATCACATTTACAGTCCATAAGGACATAACCGTCTTTGCAAAGATAATGTGTAAATGATGCTTGCTTTCTTGTTTATTTTTTTGCCTAAATAAAATCCTTCAGTAAAACAACCTGGATGAATATCTATGTTTGTACTCTATGCATATGCACACCTAGGTACTTGTGCGTGTACATGGACACACAAAAACACAGATGCATACTCCCAGAGGTCCACACTTTGCCTGCTGCAAGACTACTTAGCTTTTATGTGGGTGGATATGAAAAATAGGTGGTGGGGTTTGCTTCAATTGCATAATCAGACCTTCTTCAATGGTTTATATGATCCTCATGCAGAAAGAAAAGAAAAGCGGACTCTTGAAACTTCTAGCAGGAGCCTCCACGAAAAAGAAATCCCGCTCTCCTCCCTCCATGTCGCCAACCCACGACCCCTTGGCAATAGTGGAAGGTATGCTGCAGGGCGCAATGGGACCTGAACTGTCCTCTCTCTCTAGCCATGGGAGGGCAGGATCTTGCCCTATCGAGAGTGAAATGCAAGGCGCAATGGAGATGGAGCCTCTGCACAGAAAGACGGGATCTTTGGATCTGAATTTTTCTATTCCTTCTCCCATAAGGCAACTGCCACCTTCAATGGCAACCAGCCACTCAGAAGCTAAGCCGTTGAATCGAGAAAGGTAAGGCGTTAAGTACAAATACGATGCAATGAAAATTCGCTATTTGCAGATTTGCATTTCCAAATACTTTCAGTTAAGGCCATTTTTTTATATCGCAGCACAAGATTGTTTCAACAGCAAGACTATGTTGGCAGTTCGTTTTGGCTTTTTTTCCTATTACCAAAGCAAACCAATAAGAATTCTTCCAGAATGGAAAGCAAAGAGATTTATTCATCCCACTGATTGTAATATTGAGAGTGGAGAGAATGATCAAAATAATAATGTCCCACTTGTGGTCCTAAGGATGGACGTTAATCCAGTATTTTGATTGCCAACCAAGTCTAAGAATAACCTATAGCTGAAATTACCTTAATTGTACTTAGGAATCAGGATTTTCTCTAATTGATTTATTAATTAAATCAATTCATATTCTGAGTTGATCTGGTGGAATGTAATACAGAGTCACAGTTGATCTTTATCCCTTAATAGTTTGTATATTTTTAATCAATAAGTGAGGAATATTAATTTCATCTTTTTGTGAGGAGCTTAGTCTTGGAATTAGTTGAGCAGCTATATTAATCTGGAAGTTCATTCCGCATCCATTTGGTCTCATAAATATAATCATAAATGGCTTTTAAAAAATGTGTATCCAAAGCCTCATGCCCCATCTAGTATACGTCTGAGCCATAATGAAGAACCACTGCCAATTTACAACATGACACTAGTCACTACTATGTACACCCCACTACTCTGCATTTAGAGGTTGCATGTTTCATTCGTAAGTATCATATCTAATTATTGGACTAACTCCAAATTATTGCCTTCCTTTATCTTTCAAAACAGATCCATTCAGTCCAGATATAAAACAAAGATTGGGATCCAACTGAAAGAATTAACGGGTACAAAAGCAAAATGCACTGAATCTTTCTGAGTCTGCTACTCTTAATCTTATTACACATCTCTTCATGCACTTTTCCACCATCTGGTTTCAACTCCAGAAGTGAACCTCTGGAACAAAGGTTCCTGGTGTATGGCCATGCAGGGAGATGAAATTAAGGGGAGCCTTCATTACTGTGAGGGAAGATGGCTTGTCCAGCTCTCTTGTTTGGCCCACAGCAGTAGTTGTGAAACATGTTTTTATCTCTGATTTTTGTCCTTGAGATGTTTCCTTGCCTCCTTGTATATTGAATGAAGCTAAACAACTAGCTTAGGTCAGGCTGCCCAGCTTAAACCCAGAAGAAACGTCCCAGCCCTTCAATACAGGAAGGCTACATAGAAATCTTTATTCCTTATTTGCATGAAGCCACTAGAAACCAAACAAACTGGTGTTCCTTTATTCCACCTTCCCCATAGCTTCGCCGATTTTTTTCCTTGTCCTTCTTGCCTGAGAGCTGATCAACAACTGATAGTTGACAAAACTGACATCTTTGCTCTCAGAAACTTTGGTATTCAATATCACTCCTAGAGCTTTCATTGGGATTAGAATTTTTTAAAAATACTTTCATTATATTGGATATTTGAAATTGGAAAGAAAAGACCTGGAACAGCCAAGACTGATTTTGACACACGTTATCCAGTCTCATACAAACCTTGTACCAAATCTAGTCCTACTATTCACTGCAAATAACAGCAATAGCAGATATACTTTTTGAGATTTTCAAGTTTCAGCCTCTTTGTTTATTGTCACATATATATGATATATTGATAAATCAAAAACTAGATTGGTTTTCCAGATGACCAGAATTTTGGTCTCCTAATACTCCTCAGCCTGAGTTAAAATTCACCCCTAATAAATCCAGGCTATGAATTCAGACATTTACGGTCACGTAAACAGGATTTTATGTAGGTATTTTTTAAAATCTAGGGTAGACAAAAAGTTGGCCTTTCTAGCCAATTCAATATTGTCCACAGAGTCTGGTCAAAAACTTCAAGATGGTGTCCATAATGGTGTAATCAAACATGACTGTTTTTTATGTAGGGATGTTGCTTGTTAAAAATATAAGCAGTTACAGTGGAAGCCCTTAAAGGTTTTCATGACCAGAAGCTCTGTTGTCTTTCAAACTCCTGCCACATATAATTCTGCCATACCAGGCACTCTGCCTTCAGGTATCTGCCTTTCTCAATATGCCCATATAATGCTATGACAGGAGTTGAGAGAAAGGCAAAGAAAAAAATCTGAGTAACAATAGATTGCATCAGCACTGGTAACTCTCCATTCAGAGGCAAAACACAACAATAGTGCAAGGATATGTCACCAGGAATGTTAGCTAGTATGTTTTGTCTGGTTCATGAGAATCAGTTGCTACTTCTTTCTTTCTACTAAAAATGAGAAATTGCAGGAAGATTGTCAACACTAGGGATGGAGGAAGATGTTGGGAAAATCAGGATGGGTGTCTGAGAGGTTGCTAAGAAGATCTTTTTCCTAGAGAGAAGATACTAGGAAGACAGGGGTATGAACAGCCTAGTGAGAAAAAGTGGGAAGATATGGCCTGAGTGGGCCAGTTAGAAGTCATTGGAGGAGTCGGCACAGAGAGAATCAGGACAGATCAGTTGGAAGATGTCAGAAAGATTAGGAGGAGTTAATAGGAGGACACAGAGATCAGGGAAGGCAACAACCAAACCAGTGGTTGCCTAATTTAGATAGCCTTGTGTGTCATGCGTGCAAGCCTCTGGCAACTTTGTGCAATCAAGCTGGAGTCATTGCTCAGGCAATACCTGTCATCTTGAAGACTTGCATAAACATGTCAACAGAACTGAGACAAGTCCCTGGAAGTTTTTTCCCTGTGAGAGCTGATATAGATTGCCACAGAAATACTCCTGCTATAGGTTAGTTACTGACATTGCATTAGCCTAGTTTGGCGAAGCAGCAGAGCATTCTCCTGAGACTTAATGGCTAGTTACTTGTGCCATGTTTTGAACACAAAACACACACACACACACGGAATATATAGTCATGTGTCTCTAAGTATGGGTGCATATATATGTATCGTTTTAAAGTTTCATCATTTGTTAATTGGAAATATGTCTAACCTTTCAGAGGAAATTTTGTTGTTAACACTGATTTTCCTTTTTTTAAAAAGCATTTGGGGAATCTGAACCAGTGTCAAGATTGTTGTATCAGTGCAATGCATATCAGTTTAAAGAATTCTGGGAAAGAGAACTTTACATATCCTTTTGCCAAAATGATATGGTCCAATGAGCTATGACTAACTTTCTCTCATTTTGTTCATGCATATGGAGTTGCAAAATTAGTTGGCATTGTTTTAGCTAAACCTGCTGTAATGTAATAATGCCGTTGACACTTGTTTAAAATAATGCAAACATGTATTTACACGTAGTTGAAATTGGCAATGCATCCTAAATGTAAGAGAAGCAGCTCTGCCATAGACAATTTGATAGGAAATATTATTTCAGTCAAATAAGATCTCTCGTGCCAAACTTTATTACATGTGTACATATGCATATATAAAGATTTGATAATCAGATTTGGGGGAGGGGCTTGCCAATTAATTTTAAGTCAGAATATAAATAAACAACATATGCAATCAACATTAAGTATATATGCCACATTGTGCCGTCATTGCGAGCTTTGCACACACATACACAATCTGGTATGGTGTACTGATTCTTCTGTGCATTTCCCACAATGTCAAGGTGTCAATGATGATGGTTAATCCTGAGTAGGTCTATCTTTGGGGCTGCTAATAGCTGATGTTGACTTGATGGCACAGAATAAATCAGTCATAAACATGTTGCTTTGGGATGGATCTACAGTATCTGCAGTAAGGCTTTTTTTCTTTTCTTTCTTGAAGATATCGTGTCGTAGTCCCGTATCCCCCGCAGAGTGAAGCTGAGATTGAACTGAAGGAGGGTGACATTGTGTTCGTCCACAAGAAAAGGGAAGATGGTTGGTATAAAGGGACGTTACAGCGGAATGGCAGGTCAGGCCTCTTCCCCGGCAGCTTCGTGGAGAGCTTTTGAAGGCTTGGGTTGTGGACCTGAGGGACCTCCTGGAGGAAATGCTGGAGCACAAAACCATATAAAGCAGCAACAAAGGGAAAGTGCCATAATGGGAGAGAGCCATGATTATGATTCCCAAAGGCTCTTTGATTGGAAACAAGGGGTCTTGCAGCGCTTTCAAATTGTACATACAGCAGTATGTTGGAGTCGTGCCTTCTACATGGAACAGATCAGAGATGGAGAGGACACATGTTAAAATCCAGCCAGTATATTTCATGTAAATGATAGAGGAATTATGTTTGGGGGAAAAAAGAAAAGTGTTCTATTGCTATAATTTATTTCTCTGAGCTGCAGTGTTCTTATTACTGGCCCAGGGAAGAGAAAAAGGGACTGGATTTCTGAGGGCAGCCAGGAAAGGCTTGTTGTCTGCCCTCCAAATAATGGGCATATGCAGAAAATATGGCTTACCTAGAAAGAACCAGAAGCCCAAAACATAATTTAATTCCACATATACCTCAAAAATTCTCAATTCCATGTCCTCATTATGACATTTCCAGCCTGCCACCACAGCCCAAAGTTGGCTTTTGTTGATTTGGTTTGTAAGTGGTGTTTCCTCCCCTTCTCAGCCAAAGCTTCCCAATTTCACCACCCAGAGGGCTAATACAGTCAGAGACAGCAATCTGCTTAGCTCCAGTTGGCCCAGTACATCCACTGCAAGAATGCCCTTTGTAAGAGTTATAAGAGTACCAGATACTTTTCGTGTGTAGCCTATTTCTGTGAGTTGTGGAGATTGGACTTGGGAACAGATTTTCCAGGGAATTACTGTTTCCACATCCAAACCCTAAAAAAACATTGAAGCTAACAGGACAGATGGGTTGTGGAGGGATCTCTTGCTTTCACAAAAGTAGGAAGCTGTAGAAAAAGCTGAATGAGAAGGGCTGGGAGACAAAGAGGGCTATGGGCAACAGGGAAGCTGTTGCTCATCACTGGCAAGGCAACATCTCCTGCACTGGGCATCAAATGCCCTTTTTGCCAGGAGGCACATCACCTGGAAATGAGCAGTCGGCCAAATTTACTATATAGCCAAACAAAGTGTGGGAATTTTCAGATGGAGAAAATCTGTCCCAGAGCAGAGCTGGGAGTTCTGCCAGTGGAATGCAGCCTTCCACCTGCTTGGCACTGACTGGCTGCTTGTCCTTCATTTTGGCCTGTATTTTGTTCTTGGTCCTTGCCCTTGCAGTACTGGGAAGGGAGGCAACGCTCTACCTGTGTGCAGATGATATGGAGCCAGCAGAGAAGCAGGGTAACAGGAAAGCTGCTGGTCCGAAGAGCTGACAAGCTGGAGGTGAAGGGCCCAGCCTAGATGATTCAACCTATCTAATCCAGTTGTTAGTTGCAGAAATTCAGAGCAGCATCAACAGGTCAAAAGAACCTCTTTGGAGAAGGATCTGGAACTGCAAGCACAGCTTTTTTTGGACAAGTCCTATAAAGGTAAACAGAGGAAAGTGGTTTCTTCTTCCATCTGTTGCTTCACTCAATGCTTGTCTGCTTGGAAAGCCAGCTCTAGATCTTTGAGTCACAGCTCCCGTGATTTCCTTCCCTTGGCTTTGCTTGAACCTGTGTGGAAAGTGCTCTGCCCCATGATTTACAAGTGGGTGGGAAGGAGCAAAAGCCCAGGGCCACAGCTTTTAAAAATCCTCATTTTTCTTGCCACAAAATTAAAGTTTTGATCTCCCATTTTCCAGGAGACTGAGAGATCAATATTCCCACTGTCTCCCTTTGACAGCTGTTGACACTGGGAAATCATTCTCAAAGAAGATTAATAGATTTGCAGGAAGGAAAAAAGAATCAGAGGAGCTGATTAAGGAGTATTAAAATCCCCAATTCTGCCTCACTGACATTTGGGAGAGTGATTGTGTTTAGACTTCCCACTAGTGGGAGAAGTCAAGGGGATAAGGGAAAGGATGACAGGAATACACCAACAGCTGCACTGAAACTGGCTCACAATACAGAGGGAAAGGTCACACTGTCCTGCCCTGAGGTAAAGCCCATCTGAGTTCATTGTGTATTCCTGTTGCTCTAAGGAAGGGAGGAAAGTATATAAAAGTAACTGTCTGGATAAGCTGAATGGGTACCAACTAGAATCTAGTTTGAGTATCATCTTCCAGGGCTTCCCAATCTCTTCTTCTATATCTAATGAGCAGCTCTTCACCAGCTCATGTCAAAGCCCCTTCCTTTCCCCCCAAATATTGCTAGGAAACCACCGGTATTGAATTGATGCTCAACAGGTCTGTGCTATTTCATTTGTTTCAAAATACTTTTTGACTCCTCTTTTAATATTCAATTTTGACTGGTGCTTTATTTTATCAGGATTTCAAAGAGAATGAGGTTTTGTACAATATAACTTTCTAAGGTAAGAAGTATTAGTATTCCTTATAAGTAAAGGACTTCTTTATAAATAGGGAGTAGGTTTTAGAATGCATTTAAAAGACACCTATTAGGAAATTATTGTTGTAGAGGTAATTGGTATCTCTGGTAGATCTTCACTTTGAAGTACCAGTGTAGGGAATTAGTGAGGTCCTGCAGATATTGATGAATTACAACTTTTAACATCTCACACTTTTGAACCTGGTCCCTAATTGTTGTAGTTCAACATCTGTATCACCATTGGCCCATTGCTTCTGATAAACACAGGTAAGCAAACCTTTCCCTTGGATAGTACACAATGAGCTGCATGGATCGGGTTTCATAATGAAGATGTGGGGTTCTGGGTGCACCTTGACTTGCTTCAAGCTTGAGAAAAATGCCTTTATGCAGAAGACAAGCAACGTAATATGAGAAAACCAGGGCAAGATGCCAAATTTTTAAGTTAACTCCCAAGAAAGAAGAGTGGAAGGAAAGCAGTTGCTAATCACTTCAGCAAGAAATCTCATTGTGCTATAATAAATAAAGGATGATCTATAGAGGGCAGAAGGAATCTCTGATCCATAGGGCAATAAAAATCTCCTTGTAAGACTTTGCCCTGTGTCTCAGGCCTTGCCTCTAGGTCTAGTGCAGTCCATCTTCTACATCCACCATGGCCCCACCCCAGGAATAGGTTAACGTTAGGGCTGTGCTTTGGAGCCAAAGCCAAAAAGAAGCTTCATGGGAGGCCTGGGTGTTATCACTGCCCCAGTTGCCGCCTCCTTGAAGAAGATGTCCTCTGGTGTCATTTTTGTTCCCCTCTAGCATTTTCCTGCAAATGGAGGCTCCATTTTTTCCAGATCATCTGAATGTTGTTCCATTGGCTGTGTGAAGAATTAATCAACTGGCTTGTCACTCAAGTCTGACATTCATGCAATTTCTGTTGCAACCAATGGGTCAACATTTGGATGATCTGGGGGGGGAGACCTTGCACTTGTGCAAAAACATGGGGGAGACGGGAATAGGAAAATATGCATTAAACTAAGGGGTCTTAAGCTAAAGGAGATTGTTTTAAAAAATCTAGTTGCAGTTTAAGAGACAACTTCCAAAGGAAGAGATTGGCTATCAAACATTGCTACTCCTGTTTCAATAACATTCTTCCAAGTTACAGTGAGACTTCAAAATTGTTTCCATAGATCAGGTGAAAACTATTTTAAAGCATCTCTTATTATAGTGGGGAACCATTTCTGGAGGGGTAGGAGTGCAGTTCCAGGAAAAGCAACTAGTTGCACCTGACCAATAGTTACCCACCCATTTTAGGATCAGCTGTGTCCTGTCTCAATTTGTCTAATAGGATTTCTTCTGTCAATACATACCTGTTTCCCATTTCTTCTGTAAAGCCACATCGTGAAATTTAGCAGAAGATACCTGGTGTATCTGGATTCAGCCCGTTCTTTGCTATAAGAATATCTGTTCATAAACTCAGATTTTATTACTCTAGGAATTTTGTATCAGTTCTAGGAGCTAATGTCAGATTTTGGAAGATCCAACACTGCAGCACTGATAATGCTTAACCAAATGGGTGGGAAAGTCTTCTGGTACAGTGTTAAATAGCTAAATAGCACAAGGTCCTCTCTCCTACAATAATATGTGAAAGGTCTCATGGAAGTATGAAAGGTGTTCCATCTAGATGGATGATCATTTTGAGAGAATGGGAAGCTTTTCCAGGACAGTTCATTTTAATTGGCTTCCAATTGGCAATAAAAAGAACACTGCAGACTCCCACAAGCACAAAGCATTACAATTTTTCTTACTCTCTGTTTTACCATCAGAGAAAAAGATAACATATGATTTGTTATTGTAGAAATTTATCATTCTAAACACTATTTAGTTTTGTAACCCAAGCTCATGCCACAACATTTCAGGCAACAAAAACTTCCTATAAACAGAAACCTAAAGATGCAATAAATAGGGAGCCAAGAAATAAACCTACAAGTTGGCTGGTGACATTGCTAACATTTTTTAGGAGATGGGAGAATATTTTTAGTCACGTATGTGCTACATTTCCTTTAGATGTCAGAAACATCTCCCAAAATATTCTCATTAAGTCGAAAGGCATGGCTTTCTCCTGCTTTAAGTATGTCTATTTTGTCATACAATACCTGATGAATACAAGAGATGAAGACCATTATCCATCCAAAATGTAAGGTATATTTGGCTTTGCATATTTTTAATGTTGTCAGATCCCAAATTAATTGAAACAGCAAGCAAGCATTTGCCTACTACAAACTGATTTCTGATGACACCCATCTTTGGATAAAGGCTCATGAAATTAGAGGCTGATCTGTTGGCTGTATGCTAGGGAGTGGCCAGTTGGTACTTGAAGTGACAAATGTGCATGTAATTATTTTACAAAAAGAAAAACTCAGAGGGAATAATACAGTACTAATATGCTGGGTTATTAGGTCTCTGTGCTTAAAAAAAAACCAAGAGAACAACCAGAGCAAAGCAAATAAATTCAGCAATATCTTAACTATTTTTTTTATATTCTTTTTCTGTAATGTAACTGTACAGTACTTCTTTATGTACCCAGAGTTGTAGATGGGACAGTCTAAAGTTTTGGCACTGTGTCCCTGTTTTCCTAAAATGAGAGGTCCAAAAGTAGAGCGGATGTCAACATTTTCAGCTGTCGTTCATATATTTCAGTCCCTACCTTTTGGAATTAAAAAAAATACCATCCAGCCCACGATTGCTGTGAGGAATGTACTGTAGCAATAACATCTCTCCCCCCTCTCTCCTCCCCCCTTCCTCTCTCCCTTTCACTCCCTCCCCTCCAGTTGAAGAGAATGGAACCAGGCTTCCCCATTCCAGCCTGAAAGCCTCCTTTTGGGTAGCACATTCCATGCATGGAGTACTTCCAAATCCTCCCTGTTCAAATCTCAAATAATTCCCAAGATCCAGTCAAAGCAAATCATTTTAAGTCCTTTTGTTTTTAGTGGCATATAGTTTCCATATGGTTAATTTCCCCATTAAACTTTAAAAGATCTTAGAGAAAATTAGTCATTACAAACATTCAGGCAAGAATTCAGAAGAGAGAGAGAGAGAGCTGGAATGGATATTGAAAAGGAATAAATGGAAGGAAAGAGTAATCTCTTTTCTTGTATTCTGTTAAATCATAACACTCTCAACTGCTATGCAGGACTTTAGCCACAATTTTGCATGAGTTTTTAGATCTTTCATGGAGTGTAACTCCCTCAGATAGCAATTAAGTGAAGAAATAATAGGATGATCACTTCCTTTCCAACAACTTTGTACACAACATCCTACACACACAATGCACACACACTAAAGTGTTATGTTTTTTTTTTAATACCTGGGGTCCTTTGAAGCTGTAAACTATGTTAATGATGATGCAGAATTTAATTGGCAGGAGAAAGCTTACCTAATCCCAAGAGGACAGCCATGGTGAACAGGAGGAGTCCAAAATGTATGGACTAGAAGGCAAATGGAGAGCAAATGCCACTGTCATATCCCGAATATCAGGATTTAGAATACTCTTCACCTTATATCTCTCTGCCTAATTTTATCCTTTTGTTGGTCTGGTGAATAATTCCCAAAAACACTGGGTTTGTGTGACCTACCATTTTGTTTCCTAGAAATATTTATGGGATCTACTTAAGGTCTAGAAATTTCCCTGAAGATCCCATGGATACCAAACAGCTAGTAACCAATGTTTTGTTTTTCATATGTTTTTAATATCTCATTAAGTTGGTGTACCAAAACTGGTGTACTAGAAGTGATATTGGAAGGGATCAATACTTTGGGATCACTTTTTTTAGTTTTGCTCCTTGGAAAGTCAGTTTTAAGTTTGTGGGGAATATGAAAGGCAGTTTGTGATAAAGGTAGAGTTACTGTTAATGAGAGGGCACATCCACTCCCCCTCAATACAGACAAAGCTTGCCTGCTGCTAAAATAACTCTGGCTTATTAAACATGAGGCCAAATTTATTTCATATTGGCTTCTTTCCCATGCTCAGAATGTAGAATTGCAAAAGTTTGTAGTCCTTGTACTATACATTCAGCTGGCCACCTTGAGTAATGTTTGTGCAAAAGAGCGATTTGGGAAAAAGAATCAATGTCTTGGTAGAGCTCTTTGGGCAGGGGACTACACAGCAACTGGGTGTTAGTGGATGCAGGTGTTTAATGCATAATCTGTGTGAAGCCGAAACAGCCAATAACTTACCTCATCCCCCCCCCTGCCAAAAAAAAACCCTCTTCAAAATTCAGTATTTTAAAAAAGAGTTGGGTTGCCACAATTTCCCCTCCAGCAATAGGTGCTGCAAGACTCATCCATCACACTTCATTTGAGGATAAAGACCTCCTTTGACCGTTCAATGCTCTGCAAATATGGGTTTCTGAGTCTTAGATCTCTTTCATCGTGGTAGCTGGGACTCATTTCCGGTGGTCAACCAATCCCGCCTAAGTAGCACAAGCACAGAGGTAAAGGCAAAAGCACAGACTTCAGACAGTGACTTCTCTGTCCTTCTATGAGATTTTACTTCTACAGTGAATCCATTGAGAAATATTTCTTCAGTGGACTGAAAGCATGGGGGAGGGAGGGGTTGAGCACGTGCACATGTGTGCGTTTCCTGTGACAGAAATCTCTGAAGAAATTGTCCTTGCAGCCTTCTTTTGTAAAAGGCCAAATTTGTTATACTGGGGGGGGGGGAGGGGAGGTTTCTGCAAATGAAAAAACCTTTGTACTTTGCACATGTCAGAAACAAGGTTTTTGTTACACATGAATGTTAACATATTATTTAGAAAATGTCAATGGTTGTTATGAGTGCAAATGACCGACAGTGACAGTGTTCTCATCCTTTAAATAAAATAACCATTAGTGTAACCTGAGTGAAGGAGGTTTGTTTTGCTTGGCTGGAGAGCAGTAATTCAGAAAAGAGACAGAACATGGTGCTTGATTAACAAGCAGTATAAGTGGCTTGGTCCTCCAGCCTCTCAGCAGTTTCCAGGATCTCTTTATTTTTTTCTCTCTCTGAACATTCTTTTCTGATTAGCTTAGTGATTTAGTGACAGAAGCAATTTATGCTTTTATTTTTCTTGTCTTACTCATTGCTGATCCACACAAAATGGAATCCTCAACTGTCCCAAAGATGACTGAGGATCACCCTTGGACCAGCATCTCTATACCTGGGGCCAGCACCCCTCGGTTTGCCTCAGATAGCAGGATTTTACGAGTGGATGAACATTTCTGACGAGTGGGAATCAAATCTGGACAAGGATTAATAAAGCAGAGTTATAATTTTCCCAGAAAAAAGTGCTGATTGGATGAAACAGAGGTTGAGCCAATCTCCTGGATAGTTCTGTCCCATCAGGAAACTCAGTGCCAGGCCAAGAGTTTTGTGGGTGCATGTCTGAAAACAAAGGCAGAAAAGATTATCAATTTCAGAAAATAAAAGCAGACAGTGATAGACCAAGAGGGGACACAAATAAATCCATATCTTTCTTCATTGGTAGGCTGTGAGTTGCTGAAAAGTCAAAGACATGGGAGTTACCCTTCCAACACAATTGGCTGTTTCTGCAAAGATGTAGAAATCTGGAATTGTGAAGGCTCATTGGGCTAATCTGCAGCATTAAACTGACTAGAAGGAGAAGTCAATTTAATAAGGGTCCATTTAATAAGGGTCCATAGAACATAAACACAATTTATGCACCTGTCTGGCCTATGGAAATTAGTCTTAGAAATAGCCTAGCATGTTATATGTTGCTTTGGGAAATATGGGCTTGAATTATGCAAGCGCTAAAGGCTAGAGAGCAAGAAACAATAACTAGTCATCGCCTACTTAAAGCCCTTCATTGGAGGCAGGCACCATTTTCACACAAGGAGACCACTATATATGAAATCTTTCCATTGCTTTGCTGGATGGAAGCATCTTTAGGATGCTTTCCATATTTATATATTACATTTATATACCTTCATTTGTTCCTGATGCTATCCTTTATGCACTGTTACTTAAGCATAAAATATTTTGCCACATTAATTACAAGCCAGCACATCAGAAATTAATTAGAATGGGAAGTATGTTCCACAAAAAATAATACCTTTATAATAACTTTCATGCTTTGAATCCAGTAGTTCCCACAAGATGGTTCCTAATATCTCAGGGTAAAAGACTAAAATAGCAGATGATAGGATTGTGATACATCTTGGAAAATTGCAACCAATCACAGGAGAAAAGACTCATTAGACAGATAATGAGTACTAAGGCTCAGAGCCAACCTGCATAATCCCAATTCACAAGGTACTTCTTTGAATTGAACTGTACATTTATTAAGCTGCTATCTATAAATCTCAATTGCATCACCGCTAGTTCATCTGCAATCATAGAACAATACCACTGACTGCCATTATAAAGTATCATAAGGCTTTCCAATAAAAAATCTTCAATGTTGTCTTGAAATGAGTAGGAATATTATCCTCAATATCTGGTGAAATCCACGTGGTGCATTTCCAGAAAATTTTCCCAGATAGAAAATGAGTGTTAGGTCTTCCTTTTATCATAATATTGAATTATGATTTACATCACATGCATCCTCCTTCACATGCTCATGCTTATCCATCTCACATCATGCCCTCTGCCTTTTCCATCCACTCTTTGCCTTTTCCCCCTTGATCCTCTTCCTTTGATGCTGATCTAGATGATGGTTTGCCAGCTCTTGGACTTCCTGTCCAAGGTCTTTGCGTAATCTTCCCCCTGGACTCTTTTCTGTCATCTTGACCTTCCAGTTGAGAGAATGTGATGACATCCCATTGCTGCTCTTTCCCAGACTGACCTCCTTCATCCCATCATCAACCTCTGAACTCTCTGTTAGGACAAGAGGCAGAAGGTTGCTTTGGTTAGAGCCATTTTCTTTTCTTTTTTAATTTCTTCTGATAATTGTCTGGGGTCTGCGTTAATGGAAATGTAAATTGACTGCCACTGTGCTAAATGACAATCGGGTTTTGTTTGACAGAGCTGAAAAGTATCTCATTGAGAATGTTGGCACCAAACAATCTAAATGCAAATGTAGGTGGGGCTGGGGGAGGAGGGCATTTTCACTTCTGATAAGGTTATTGGATAATGTGAGGAGGTGGAAATGGCTGCCAGTTCATAAAAATCATCAGTTTTGTTACAGTTCAACTGCAGAGGCCATTGTTTTTTTTATTATTAAAGGACTAGGCTATATTCTTTTCCTCCCAATGACATAGCCTTCAAAAAAAACCCAAGAAGTGCAATAACTCTGCATTACATGATTTTTCCCCCTCTCAGAGTTGGTACAAATCTAGAAAGTAATTATGAGAAATTATAGTCCATCCTATAATTCTGCTATTTCTACAGGCTGATGGAGAGACCTTGACCCCTTTTCCTTTCTTAGACTTCAGATGCAACATTAGATCAGAACCTGGTAGAAACAAAAGCCCATTCAATGTTTCTAAAGGATTACAGGGTCACTAAAAAAAGTCTACAGTTCATATATCTAACTTCTGCCTAATGATAGGAGTGCAATTGGCACTACCTAGACCAGTGATGGCGAACCTTTTAGAGACCGAGTACCCCAAAACCGCACCCACTCCATCCCTACTCTGCCCTGCCCTCTGGGTCACCCACCACCTCCACGGCCCACCACAGATCACCCAGGCAGCCCAGCAATGCCATGGCAGCCACGCCCTCTACCCATACCCCGCAGCATCATCTGCGCACAACGGGGTGCAAGGGCAGAGTCTTGTCCCCACTGCCTGGCTACCATGTCCTTGGCTGTGCTGCTTCGCGTGGGCCATGCCCAAGAGTGACTCTCCTCCAGGGGGGCTGCTGGTGAGGAGGGGGCCGTGGGAGGAGGCGGGACTGGGGAGACGGTGCATGTGCCCACAGAGAGGGCTCCAAGTGCCACCTCTGGCACCCATGCCATAGGTTCACCACCACTGACCTAGACCCTAAGCACACTCTTGGGAGCCTCTTTCAGAAAACATTAACACAGGAATCAATCCTCCACCCACTTCTTCCACTTCCAAATATTTGTGGAGAACCATGCCAAGTCATCAGATTGATTTGGAGAACTCTCAGGAACAGTTTAAAGAATATTAGGTCCCTTAGAATCCATACTATCTATTCTCCAGCTAGGTCAGGGTGGACCTTCTCAGAGAATCTTCCATTAATTATAGGAAGCTTTTATTTATCCTACCAGGCAATCACTTGCAGTGTACTTTTAATCAGGACACAGCCGGGAAGACTACATTTACTCTGATCATTTACATTTTCTGCCTCAGGAACCAAAACATGTTGGTCTCTCTTTAGCATAATCCTTTCCTTTTTTTAAAGTGCCTATGCCATTTACACTGTGGAAATCTTAATCTACTCTTCTCTGCTGATATCTCCACTTTGCAGGGATTTCTTTCTTTCCACACGTATCTATTTTTCTTCAGGCGGCAATGAACTTGTCTCTTCCATTACTTAAGACCTGGAATGTATTTTGACTCAAGACATTTTGCTGCTGCCTAAAACAAAAGACAAAGTGGCCCTCTCATACCACTACAGATAGCAATAGGATGGGAAAATATTTCAGTTGTGAAGTTCATGAAGATTTCTCATATACAGCTGTCATATATTGCTTATGAAAATTGTAATATAGGCCCTAAAAGAAATTTACAACAGTTTTAAAAAACAATAAAGATAAAAGGAGTCCCTGCAGATTTTACTCCACTTGTCATTGCTGACTATAGGGGGCGATACTCATCTCCATTTCAAGGACACTGAGCCACTGCTGTCTGAAGACATTTCCACGGTCATGAGGCCAGCATGACATCATAGAGTGTTGTTATCTTCCCACCAAAGTGGTACCTGTTTATCTACTTGCATTTGTAGGCTTTCTAACTGCTTGGTTGGCAGGAGCTGAGCTGAGGATGGGAGGTGACCCTGTCACATGGTGCTCAGGTCTTGAACCTGGACTGCCAGCTTTCCAGCTGACAAGCCCAACATCTTAACTGTACTCCCTTTAAAAAACAATGAATCTCATAAAATCTCTTCATCAACTCCAGGGGAAAAAAATCCAGAAAATCCATTTCAATTTTTATTACAGTCATGGACCACTAAAATCCAGAAAATCAGTTCACTTTGCCTCAGCCTATTTATATTGTCCTCCCCAAATATTAAGTGTGGTTGATGTTCATCAAAAGATTGCACATATCATCATGCAAGTATAACAATATGTATCATTGGCCTAACAATGTTTGTCTTGAAAACAAGATCATTACATTGTAGTGCCTGATTAAATTTGATTCACGTTGTGGCTGAAGCCCAATCATAAATCTGAACAGAGAATGGGCACCGCCTTAATTTTGATCTAATATGTAAGCAGCCAGTCAGCCACTTCTCTTCATGATGACCAAGGAAGTGGCATTGGAGGCTCAACACATCCATTCATGCACAAACTCTGACTGCACAAACAACTCATTTGGCACCAGCAGTAACAATAGAAACTTCATCAAGGTGAGTTTGGGCCAGACTACAAAGTTCCAATGCTTCCCTCCCTTGCCTAGCATTGTAATTTGGCCTTTTTTATCCATCTGTGTAAGAAAGAAGCTTAATAACCTAGCTGCTATATGCATGTTGCAATCCTAATAATTAGTAGCCCTTGAGCTGTAGATTAAACACAAAACATGGATTTAACATCATTGCCTGATTTGGTGTTTTTTAAAAAAGCAAACCAATGAAAGTAACATCTTCCTATCACCTATTCCTCCCTTTTATGCCTGTTATAAATATGTATTTTTTGGTTTGGTTTTTCCAAGAAAGTCCAGTTGCCTCTTGAAAAAGCACCTTTGGGACAACCATGATCTGGATGACAGAGCATAGACATCCTGGTTTGATTTATTCTGACCACTTTCATCACACAGTATCTGAAACTGTTGCTTGAGAAGTTCCTCATCTTGAAATTGGCAATTGTCAGGTGATAAAAAAATAAAACACACATGCACAGCTGCATCTTGCTATAATCTCATACTAATAATTTTGATAGAGTGCAAACCTGTCGGTGAGGGCAATTCTTTAGAAATCGTGGGCAAAAAAATAGCTTCCATCTGTAGCTAGTCCATGAACTCAAACGGATAATGGACTTCAAAATGCCAGTTAATTCAGACTCTTGGCTTCCCTGAACGGACCCAGAGGACATCTTTTAGAAAACAGATTCATTTTTCTTTTTCCTCCACCAATCATTGCAAGCTGAGCACAGTGGTAAAGTACAGAGAAATATAAAATTGTATATGGATTATATATACTATGATTCTCCAGGCCCAGTGAGAAAAGAAAGAAAAGAAGAAAAGAAAGAATGTTCTTCTAAGTGTCAAAATTGCAGGTTTATTTTTATGTTTACACCCAAAAAAATTTAAATCCTGCTTTTCTACCAGGTAGTATTCAAAGCTACACTGAAGAGATATATTCTCTGTAAAAAAAAAGTTGGGAAAAACCATTCAGTCATTTACAGTTCCTGATCATGAATTGTGGGGAAAGGGGGGGGGGGCTAAATTATTAAACATTTTTATTCAAAGCCGATTTTTAATGCTTGCAAATACACATCTGCAAACTCAAATGATGCAGAGTCATTTGAAACAAAATGCATCTGGCAAAAATTTTGCCCTGAAATTGAAACACTCATTTGTTTTATTTTGCTTTGCTTTACATCATAATTGCCCTGCAGGGTGGATTTCTGTCCCTTGAGATGTGCTCTCAGCCAGTGCCTGCAAGAACACATCAACAGCTCAAAAAAAAAAAAAGGTCATCTCCCCAATAGTTAATTAGTCACAAATTGCCATCGCTAAATGGATATAAAATGATTTATTCAGCTCTTCGCCTTATCTGGCTTTCTGAAGCAAAGGCTTTAATGAGTATGCAAAACTTCACAGCCTCTCGTTCTGATAAAGGAACACTTCATGCAGCTGCTTTTGGAAAAGAATACCTCCTTTGACTGATTTCACCAAAATCATTTTGCCTTTTAGAAATTAGTGGAAATAATACTTATTTCCTGACACATTGGATAATGATTACATGCTACAGGGTCATCTTAACTCAAAATCTCTTTGGCTTCTCCAAATGCATTTTAAGAAATATAACTTTCCCCATATCCATAAAGCCCTCTGCATTTCCAAGGTAATAGCTAAGACCCAGAGGAGCCCATAAAAAGCTGCCCTGTGCCTCCTGGCTACACAGGGAGCTAGCCATTTCAATTAAGAATATGGAGCGCGGCATACCGCGCAAGAAGGCAACCCCCCCAAAAAAATATGCTTAGTTTCATTATATTCTCCCTAGATGGCCATTTTTCCATCAACCTCTGTCATCATAAAAAATGGCACTTTATAGCCATTCTCCTTTATTGTGGCTGAAG
Source organism: Crotalus tigris (assembly GCF_016545835.1). Taxonomy (NCBI): domain Eukaryota; kingdom Metazoa; phylum Chordata; class Lepidosauria; order Squamata; family Viperidae; genus Crotalus; species Crotalus tigris. Next base: position 112,289 of record NW_024096893.1, read on the forward strand.
TCCACCTCTAGATGCAAAGGATTGGAGTCTTTGCTTCTATTTCTCAAAAGTGTTTGAGAAAATTAGGGAAAAGGTTATTGGAGATATATTTGAAATCCACATCCTCCTATTCCCAATTCCAGAATATACATATACACATATACATACACATACACATGGCCCAAAAAGAAAACATCTGCTTCAAATTCTGTGTAGGTGTCAGGAAGGTCATCTAGCTAGTAAATGCTCAGCTCCATTCAGTCACCCCCCCACACTCCATCTCGATAAAAGGAATTACAGGGCTGTAAAAAGAAAAAAAATACATATATATGTACATTTATAATGTGAAACCTCAAGTATTTGGTATGTACATTTGCACAAAAAAGTTAAAGCACATTTCAGTGCATTCTGAAAGTAATGCAACCTTTGTATTATACAAAGTTAATTATGGCATCTTTTTGCAGATTTGAACCATACTATTTAAGTGCAGCTGTTCACAGATTCAATTTTTTTTAAAAAAGGTGAATATGGCAGATGCATAAATTTAGACACTTTTTCAGCTGATTTAGTGCTGTTTTTTTTTCTGTTTTAAATAAGTCCTTAAATGTAATTGATTCATTAAATCTACAATTAGTCATGTGAAGACAATACCAGACATGAACAAATACTCTATTCTTTTTAAACTCAAATTGTGACTGTTGTTTTCTTTGAGGGTAAAGGTTTTTTTCTCCAGGCTTGTGGGTTGGTTTCTGAACGTTTCGTTACCAGGCTAAGTAACATATTCAGCAGAGTTTAGGGGGTGACAATGTCAGTGTTCTTCTGTTTATAAGGACTTTGTGTGGTCAATAGGTCTTGTGATGATGAGATCACATAAGGTGAGAGTCTTGTGATGGATCAGGTGTGGGTGTGTCAAATGAGGGTCTTGTGGTGGGTGTTGTGATGGGTCAGGTATGAGTCACCAATAAGAGTCTTGTGATGGGTCTTGTGATGGGGAGATCACATCAAGGTCATTGGGAGGTGAAGTGCTGGCTGTGGGGAACTTGCATAGATTGAGAGCTGATGCTACCTCTGGTTGGCTGTGCAGTTGATTTGGACTCTGAAGGGTTCATAAACTGGTTGTAAGTCGATTTATCTGTTGATGGAATTGCTTGTGGAATTCTTTTGTTGTTGTTTTGTTTACTTTCAACAATCATGGTTTCCTCTAAGGACTGTCTAAATATCTGAAAAAGGAGATTACAGTATTTAGATTTACAGAGCAGGGGATAGCTATAAAAATGTCTCTAAATGTTTCTAGCTAGCAGTTTCTTCTAAGAAATAAAAGTTACATGGCATAGCAAAGTCAAGACAAGATCTGGAAGAACAAGATAACTCTAGGCTAAATCTGACCTAAAACAGGGTCAAATCTGCAAAACACAACCTACAGATCACAGCAAATGACTGCTGAAAGGTTTAGCTGACACTGAAGTAAATGTCCACAGGGAAGAATACAATGCTGCAATATGCACTGGGAGAAGTGCCAAAAGGAAGTCTTTTTTGTCTGACCTCATTATAGGTCACTTTATTTATCTTAATACATCCCACCTTTACTTTATATAAACTTGACATGTACTACAGGTAGTCCTCAATTTAGGACTAAAACTGAGCTCAGAATTTATGTTGCTAAGTGAGAAGTTTGTTAAGTGAGTTTTGTCCCATTTTATGACTTTTCTTACCACATTGCAGTTGTTAAATTAATAACATGGTTGTTAAGTGAATCTGGCTTCCCCATTGATTTTACTTGTCAGCAGGCTGCAAAAGGGGATCACATCACCTGGGACACTGCAATCATCATAAATATGAACCAGTTGTCAATCATCTGAATGTAAATCATGTGACCATGGGGATGCTGCAGCAGTCATAAGTGAAAAATGATCATAAATCACTTTTTTTCAATGCCATAAATTCAAACTCCAGCTTTTTATTTTCTAAAGTTGGAAGAACAAAACAATAAATTGAAATCAAGAATCAAGATCACGTGAAGTATTAATACCACTCTACAATGCCTTGTAAGGCCACACTTGGAATACTGCATCCAGTTTTGGTCACCAAGATGTAAAAAAAGATGCTGAGACTCTAGAAAGAGTACAGAGAAGAGCAACAAAGATGATTAGGGGACTGGAGGCTAAAACATATAAGGAACGTTGCTGGAATTGGGTATGACTAGTTTAACGAAGAGAAGGACGAGAGGGGACATAATAGCAGTGTTCCAATATCTCAGGGGCTGCCACAAAGAAGAGGGAATCAAGCTATTCTCCAAAACACCTGAAGGCAGGACAAGAGCAACAGATGGAAACTAACCAAAGAGAGAAGCAATCTAGAACTAAGAAGAAATTTCCTGACAGTTAGAACAATTAACCAGTGGAACAACCTGCCTCCAGAAGTGGTGAATGCTCCAACACTGGAAGTTTTTAAGAAGAGACTGGACAGCCATTTGTCCAAAATGGTGTAGGGTTTCCTGCCTGAGCAGGGGGTTGGACTCAATGACCTCCAAGGTCCCTTCCAACTTTTTTATTATTATTTTTATTATTATTATTATTATTAATAATAATAATGTTTTGGAATAAAGTGATTTGGACTGATGAAACAAAAATTAAATTGCACAGTCACAACTACTGTACACAAGGTACATTTGGAGAAAAAAGGGTAAAATAGATCACCAAAGGCCAAAAGTTAAGGATTGACGGCTGTTTTATGGTTTTGGTAATCAACAACAAAGGAAATAATTGGTGCAGGAGGAAGGAAGAATGAATTCCACTAGAGTGTCATGGTTCTGATCAACAGAGACGAATAAAGCAGAACTCCGAGGCTTTGCTCATTCCTCAAAAAACATGTTTATTGATACAAAGTATCAGCACTTCAAAAGAGAAACCAAGTCTGAAGAGACGCATATCAATTCCCCAATACAAAGTTAAGAAATCCCACCCCGAAAGCTATGCAAGCAACTATGTTTCCCCATTCAGCATGTTGGCGGGCTTTTCATGAAACGCCCAGCCCACAGTCTCTGGAGCAGCCGATGATCTTGGTTCCCATGAGGGAAAGTTGAACAGAAAAAGTCTGGTTTGTCTAGCACAACACCTGGCAAACCCCCCTGCCTCCATGCTCTGAGTCAACTAGAAATGAGAAGGAAAAAATGGCTGCAGCCATGCTCATTCTAAAGTTGACATAGAGATCAACTTAGCTTCAAACTAAAGTTCTACCATTAGTGAGGAAACTGAAGCCAAAAAGTGGTTGACATTTCAACAACAGCACAAACCAAAGCATACCTGCAAATCAACCCTAAAATTCCTTCAGGAAAGAAAGTGAAAGTCCTTGGAATGGCCTTCACACTCCCCACATCCGCAGTGCATGGCAAAATTCCAAGAATATTTTTGAACTAGAAAAATTCTTCAATGAAGAGTGGGGGGATAATTCCAAAAGCTAGAAAAGAAGGATTCCTACCTGGCTGCAGAAGACGTTTGGAAGCTTTTATTTCTGCAATAGGAGACGTTATGAAGTAATGATCAGAAAGGCCTCTACACTTTTGTATCTGCCATACTGTTTTTGTTTGTGTTGATCATGAATCAGTAAAAAACTGCCTATAAACGGGAAGTATGCATCAAGTTTTCAGAAAAAATGTGTAGAGAAAAAACCTCTACCATCCTGTGCAGAGGTTCGGTCAGCTTCTATCCCCTCAGGAGCCAGTTAATTTGACGAAGGATAACTAAATGGTTTGCATACAACTGTGTTTTTTCAAGCATAAGCATTTATTCATATTTCTAACATAAGCAGTATGTTTCTTCCTGCATGCCAGTGGGCTGCCCAGTGGACAATAACAGAATTATAGATTTGGAAGGTGCCACTGGGCCCCATCCTCTCCCCAGGGAAAAAATAGCCAGTTCATTTTAAAGCAGGATGAAAATCCACTGCCTGGCACTCTCTTTCTGTTAATAAAATCATTCAAAATCTGCTACTTTAAATTCTGTTCTGTAATGCCTTACAGAAACACTTGTCATAGTCAAGAAAAAGTAACTCATATTTTCTACTTAAATACTTTTAAAAATACAAATTTCCTTGCTACTGCAGCAAAAAGATAAAGACGTTTTTAATGCTTATTGCTGGAAGTAAGACACATGGATTAAAGTGTTCCCTGCAAGCTTTGGCTTCCGTTCTGATACTATCATGCATGCTTTCAAGCAATAGAAATACTGAGGGGATTCTAAAACCTACAATAAGCGTACAAGTTGATTACAACTACTGAGCCCACTGAAGTAAAAAACAGTCTGACAGAAAACAAGCATCTCATGACTATCCCTGTTACAAAGCATGTAAGCATTACTAGTGTATGTGGTACTGCAGATAGTTCTCAACCCATGAGCACAATTGAACCCAAAATTTATGTTGTTAAATGAGACATTTGTTAAGTGAGTTTTGCCCCATTTTATGACCTTTCTTGCCATAGTTGTTAAGTGAATCACTACAATTGATAAGTTAGTAGCGCGATTGTTAAGTGAATATGGCTTCCTGTTGATTTTGCTTGTCAGAAGGTCGCAAAAGGTGATCACATGACCTTGGGACACAGCAACAGTCATAAATATGAACCAGTTGCTAAGCATCCGAATTTTGATCACATGATCATAGGGATGCTGCAAAGGTCGTATTGTGAAAAACAGTCGTGTGCTGTTGTAATTGGATGAAATTTAATGTGGAGAAAAGCAAGGTTTACACCTAGGCAGGAAAAACCAAAGGTACAAGTACAGATTAGGCAAAACCTGGCTCAAACATAGTAACTATGAAAGGGACCTTGGACGATCATTTAAACATGAGCCAGCAGTGTGTGGCAGCAGCCAAAAAAGCTAATACAATCCTTGGTTGTATAAACAGAAGGATAGAATCAAGATCACATGAAGTATTAGTACCACTTTATAAATCCTTGGTGAGACCACACCTGGAGTACTGTATCCAGTTTTGGTCATCACACTACAAAAAAGATGTTGAAACTTTGGAAAAAGTGCAAAGAAGAGCAACTAAGATGATTAAGGGCCTGGACACAAAAATATATGAAGAACGATCGCAGGAATTGGGTATTGCCAGTCTAGGGAAAGAAGGATCGGGGTGATATGATACAGTATTCCAGTATTTGAGGAACTGCTACAAAGAAGAGGGGGTCAAATTATTCTTCAAAGCACCAGAAGGCAACACAAGAAACAATGGATGAAAACCAATCAAGGAGAGAAGCAACCTGGAATTAAGGAAAAATTTTCTAACAATGAAGACAACCAGTGGAACAGCTTGCCTTCAGAAGTTGTACTTAACTACCATTGTACTAATTTAACAACTGCAATGATTCACTTAACAAGTATGGCAAGAAAAGTCATAAAATGTGGCAAAACTCAATTAACAATTTTCTCAGCAATATAAATTTTGGGCTCAACTGTTGTTGTAAGTTGAGGACTATAACTACCTGTACAGTTACTTCATTAGTAGAGGTTTTAAAGAAAAGACTGGACAGCCACCTTCTGAAATGGTATAGGGTCTCCTGCTTGTGCAGGGGGTTGGACTAGAAGACCTCCAAGGTCCTTTCCAGCTCTATTCTGATTAAACTTTGAATGCTCACTAAGTGAACTGTTATAAGTCAAGGACTACCAGTTTACTGCATTTCATCTTTCTTCCAGTTCCAGAAGCCTATAAACATCCCAGGAAACAAGGAACCCCTGAAATTGCCTCCCATCAAGACTGAGGGAAGGGTCAGGGCATATGACTTGAGAGGGTATTGAACTTGGCCTGGACACCTTCTTGTTCTTACATAGCTCACACTGTTGTTGTGGGAGACAGGAGGAAGAGTGGCAGAGTAGACAACAGACAAATGGCAGTGAGCCTGGAGAAGGAATGGGGGTGCAGCAAACAACTCAGAAAGGACCTGAAATGGCAATGCGGAAAACTGTTGCTATTTCGAGAAATTTAGTGACTTATTTTGATTTCTCCTTCATGTTCTAAAAAGGCTAAAAGTTTAGAACTCATTCTAAGGTAACCTGCTTGTTTTTCATTCTTGTTTGCTGAATAAAGGAAAGCGGGGGGTGGGGGATCTTCATATAGTTGCAAATCTGTGAAAATCTTAGCCTTTCAGTTTCCATCCCAGAATTATGTGTCACTCAATCGAGGTTGGGTCTTGCGATCTCATAGCAGGGCCGTGAAGTCATGGTGCCAAATTTTGATAAAAACTTGGGGTAGTTGTTTGTTGGGAGCTTTTGCACAGAACCAAACATTGGGTACTATGAAAACTGGCTGCCCTTGGAGTATCTCTGCTGTTGTTATTAGGGAGTTCCTGGCAGCTTGTGAGAAAGTTGGCTATCCGCTTGCTTGATATGTATGCTTTTTCTGTTATGCTTTTAAATCTGTTTGTTGGGGTTAAGAATAAAGCTTAAAATCTTTTTATTCACTGGTATGCTTTTTGTCTCTCCACCCAAAAGAACCAATTAGCTGGGCATCTGATCACTGCCCCGACACTTGGCAAAACAGGACTTTCCTTAGTTTCTTGTGCTGTAAAGGCGAGGGGCAAGAGATATGCTTTCAGACATGTGACATTCTGTTAATGGTACCTTACATTTAAGTTAGAACTAGTAATTATGGGGAGTACTTCTTGTCTGGGCTACCACTGGGGGACACCAAGCATGCTTTCTTATGATCCCTGGGACAATTATAAATGTGACAAATAAATAAATAACAATATTGGCAAATATATATGCAGATCTAGTACATGAACTTGACCCATCTTGGATCCCAGCAGATGAGATTCACGTATGTAATAATTACCTAATTTTACAGGGATTTAAAATTAACACAAGAAAACCACGAACCTATTATTCAACAGATTAACATGACCTGCATAAATGAAGAACAAGAAAGCAGGAGGGGAAAAGGGAACTACATTTTCAAAGAGACAAAGAAGAATTATTCTCAAAGAACTTGGCCATGTGAAAAGCAAAGCAGGAGAGCGAAGAATATTGGAACTGCAGATTGTAGGGAGAAGTTGCAGACTCTCCCTACATGAATGATGCTGTCTTTCCTCCCTCAAACTGTACAGGTAGTCCTCAACTTACGACCACAATTGAGCCCAAAATGTATATTGCTGAGAAAATTGTTAACTGACTTTTGCCACATTTTATGACTTTTCTTGCTACATTTGTTAAGTGAATCACTGCAGTTGTTAAATAAGTACAATCGTTGTTAAGTGAATATGTGTCATGCCTCCGTCCAAGCCTGACTCTGAGGACCACATGGAGTTCCCTGTTGAGGCCCAGGAGAGGGTATCTGTGGCTTCGGAAGACTGTGGGGAGAAGCAGGCTGAGGCAGGCCAGGGCCCTTCAAGTTTGGAACAGGGAAGACAGAGTTCAGGCAAGGAGCAAGGCCCCTCCCCACAAGATCCCAGAGCAAGGAGAGCAGAGAGGAGGAGGGAACAACGGAGGCAGGCTCACTTGCTCGGGACGAGAGCGTCACACCCCACTCCACAAGGCACACCTGGGGAGTAGGTATTTAAGGAGATGCTGTGGGGTGGGGCATTTGCTGGGAACAAACGTGAACTCTTGTGATAGTGTGTTCTTATACCTGGACACTTTGTATTTTGGACCAAGTTTGCTTCCTGCTGATTTCTCCTTGCTGTCTGCGGTGTGCAGTTTGCAGTTCACAGGCAAGCTGGGAGTTGAAAGGATTATACGTTTACTTGTTATCTGTTTTACTTTAAAGAACCATGTAAACCTCCCTGACTGTTTCATTGAATTTGCGCCAGCATATGTGGGAGCTGTTGGGTGAACGTTGGCAGTGCTTACAAAGACAATTATTCTGACCAGCTAATTGCTTTGCCTCCGTTCGAGGCCCTGGATCATCACAATATGGTTTCCCCATTGACTTTGCTTGTCAGAAGCTCACAAAAGGTGATCACATGACCCCAGGACACTGCAACCGTCATAAATATGAGTAAATTGTCAAGCATCCAAATATAAATCAAATGACCATGGGGATGCTGCAACAGTGAAAAATGGTTATGTCACTTTTTTCAGTGATGTTGTAATGCTGAATGGTCACAAATGAACTGTGTAAGTCAAGGACTATCTATACTTCCTAGTTTTTCTTTTCCTTTTAACAAGAAGGAATACTTTTGTACAATATACTCATTCTGCACAGTAACAATCATTTTGCTAAACATAATACATTAATGAGGCCATCAATTTGAAATGTTCTTCAGACACTCAAGTGCAGTGTTGAAAAAGATACCATACCAAGCCTTCTTTAGCAAACTGCCCGAGACATTCTAAATATTTAGTGTATCAGATATCTGGGTAAGTGGCAGACCTATTCACAAGAGGACAACTTCTTAAAAAATGCCAAGTAAATAAGAGTAGCTATGAATTTTGCTTACAGTTTTAGATAATGCATAATCTGCTGTAAATAAAGTCACATACTTAGGGCAGAAAACAGAAATCACTGCACGCAGAAATCAGCCCTAAATTCTTCTGACAGAGCTATTTAGGGTGGTGGCCACTGCTGCTGCTGTGTTTAAAAGCATTGCAATCCATCCTTTGTTACATATAGCTCCAAAAGCAAGTATGCGTCTCATCCTCCCTCTCCAAAGTCTGCATGTGCACGTGATGGTTTTCAAAATAACTGATACTTTGGTTCTGGTTCCATAAAGAATGTGTTCCTTTGAAATGAGTCTGCCGGGTTTAGGAGACAAGAGGACGGAGCAAAAATAGCAGCAGAATCCAATCTTCAGCGTGCACCACCATTTTCATTCTGCGTTCATTCACCTTTTGCACCATTGGCTGCAATCTCCATATTTTAGAGTGCTTTTATTACTGCCTCTCTCTCTCTGTTGGGAGGTAGGGAAAAAAAGTCAATTAGGTTGACCATTGAACTGGGACATAGTTTTTGACTAACGGCCTGAATCAGTGGCCTGCACAAAGCACAAAGCACCACCATTTACCACTTTGGCTGGCTTATGGTCCAACCATTAACATTAATCCAACATTAAGGACACAGGAAAAAAGAGATGGTTGAGAGACTCTCTCTGTCAAATAAATGAATAAAATGAAATCTGCATTAAATTTTTTACTTTTGAATTTGGAAACAGTTTTCAGTAATGGCTCCAGGAGGTTTATTTGAGTTTCCCCAAGATTAGAAGAGAAGGACAATTTATTTTGGATGTCATCTTGTTCATTCATATACTGACCAAGCCCTGTGAGAAGCAGGTCTGTACAGTGTATCTTTTGGGCACATACCCTGTATGTCAGCGGAGCCTTCTAAATATATAATATATGATTCATGCATGTAATATACCCACAGTGGTGTGTTGGCAGATTTTGGCTCTACTGGCTCAATTGTGTTAGTGTCCTGCCACTAGCTGCAGAAGAACTGATCAGTGGGCTTGGTGGCTCAGCTCTGCTCCCAATCAACTGGCAAAATTTCAGAGAATTTAACTCTCAGTTCTTGTGAGTTGATACAAGCCAGCTCCAACACTCACTGAAGGTACCATTCACAGGAGATGCATGATTTAATTTCCTCACAATCACTCCTGAAAAGAGGAAAATCTATGACCTTTTTATTGAATATCAGTGCACACCATCCCATGCCACAAAAATAAAATAGGTACATCATTAAATGGAGTTGGTAGAAATGCTGCAGGAGCCTCATGCCCACAAAACAAGTCATATGTTTAACTAAAAACAAGTATCTTAACCATGCATGTGTCTTTACACATACACACTCATGCACACACACTTAAACAACATTATACACATACTTCAGATTTCAACTAAATTGCACACATGGTATAATAGTAGTGATTGGAGAATAATGGTAATTCAAAGACTCCTTAAGTAGCTTTGTTTTTGAGACAAGGGAGAAGGCAATGGGTGCCAGTCACCAAAACTATTTTATGGACTCAGTTGAGGGGCCACTGTTTAATATCCAATGTGGCATTTTTTTTTTCAATGATCTGGAGGTCTGGTACCATTCCACCCCATCCTTTCTTATCTCCTTTTTAGCTCCAGCTATAGACGGAATGACTACATGGAACAGCATGCAGATGATTGATGTGGGGTCATCTCCAGCTTTCCAACTCCTGATATTATTAGAGTAGGGAGGAGAAGGTGCTCCTTCTGGCACAAAACTATAAGCTATGCAAAATGGAAGGGAATAGGCTTGGATAGGCCACATTTTCTCGAAGGAAACAGAGGAACCCAACGTCTGAACAGCATAAGAGAACCATAATGCCAACAAGAACCAAATGGAAATGAACATTTATTTCACACTGTAGACTTCACAAATGGATGCCTCTTGCTTAGGACAATGCAATATGAGAAGTCCTCAGGCAAAATGCTCTTTTCCCACCCACAACATTTGCACATCCTCTCCTGTTGCAAGCTGAATGTTGAATACACTTCACTTGGATGTATTTGACAAATTAGGCATTCATCCCCTCTTTCTGCCCTTCCATCTCTTTCAGCGTAATTCATCATAGCACGAGGTATCTCCCTTCCATGCAAAATCTCCCACTGCTAGATCTGGAAAACAAGTAGATCTAAATCTTCAAAGAATTTGTTCAGTGGATTACATCAGATCATGTTTTTTACATAGTTTGTATTAAAATTGCCAGCAGCACTGCCAGCTTTTAGACTGGGAAAAAGGAAAGATTTTTTTCCACTAATGAGCTTATAATTATATTTTCTGCCCTAAATATTATAGATGATAATAGATTGCTCCACCCATAAGTTTAATCAAATGTGATTTTCAATTATATTGAAATTCTCCTGTGAAGATTATTCAGTAGTGAAAAAAATTAAAGGACAGATTATAAATAAATTGGGTTGGACTTACCTAAATACAAATGATTATACTGCAATTTCCATTTGACAACTATTTTTCTAACTTAGTTTGTCTCATTGTATCACTAAAATAACTTGACCCAACAGGAGGACATTTTTTCCCTTTTCTTCACCTTTTATCTACTGTTCTTGATGAGGAGGAAGCTACATGGGAAATGTTGCCTAGCAACCTAATCTCTCTCCAAAATGGAGCAGAAAAGCAGAGTTTAGTGGGAGTTTCCATGTCTTTCATGAAGGACTATACAGAACTGAGTTCAATGAATTAAATGCCCAATTGCTGAAGCTTTGGGCTCACACAGTTCAAAATACTGTAGTTGATCTGCTATGTTCCGATTACACTTACTTTAATGCTATATTGATTTATCTCACTTTAATTCTGTTAATTAGCATGTGTATTTTGGAAGAGGCCAGCTAGTATAAAACATATTAGTATATTTTAAACTGGCTGGCTTCACCCAAATCTTTGTTTTTCTATATAAGTTGTAGATAAAAATTGGGAAGATTAATATCCTTTATCTCCAACAAGAGAGAAAACTCTAGGCCAAGAAATTCCTACCAGAGCCTTGTACTGTATGCAACTTGATTCTGCAGCTGAAAGATCCAGATCTATCTGGGTATTCCCCAGGTGTGCCCTCCCTTTGGCGGCCTTTTAAAATGTTTGTAGTTCAGTGGAAACTTCCTTATTTTCTGCAACTTTTAATCCCACTTTTATTTTTTGGCTTTGGTTTTGGCACCTACCGTAGCTAGATATCTGTATGATTCCACTTTACCCCAATTATACATTACCTTTTCTGTTTGCTAGCTGTTCTGGAGAATTAGTATAAAAGCTTATCAATTAAATAAATAAAACATTACTGCCATGATCTATAATACAAGAATTGCATGTTCATAGGTCAATAATCAAAGCTGACCTATTGACATCAACATCAAATGACATCGCCAGGGAATCCCACATATGTTTGTGTGTGTGTGTGTGTGTGTGTGTGTGTACATGGGATCTACAGTACCATATTCACAAAATTCCCATTGAACCTCAGCATAATACAAATCTTCCATTCCTGTCTCCAGATTTATATCCGGCATAATCCCTTTTGTCACATTCCCCTCATGTTGTAGTGCAATGTTTTTCTTGTCTCATCATTGCTGTTCTCAATGGAAAAGAGGCAATTGCATTGAGGGGCAAAAACAAGCTCAGAAAGGGAATTTGACACCTCCTAATTAGAGTACCTCTAGTTGTCCAGCCTTGGATCACCCCATGATAGTGGCAGGTACTAGATGCATAATCTTGTATATATTATTTAAATGTGCACCTAAGATGTGGCAGTAGTTGCCAGACATGGATTGATGTTTCAGCAAAATCCTATATTCTCGTGGATCACACCAGTGACCCTCCCCAAATGGACCCAATGCATTAGGCATTTCCTAGCAATAGAAAATTGTCTGCATGTGGATCTTCACAGTTAAATCAGAAACATGCATAAATCACACATGCTTTATGGTGCAGATGTCATCAGGATGCGGCATCATGCAAATGTAGGGTACATATCTCCATGCACATTCCACTCTGCTCTGCATTTCAGCTAAAGAGCAACCAGAATGGCTTACAAAGATTCATAATAATATCATTCCTGGCCATATGGCTACACTCTTAAAAAACAGCTCATAGAAATAGAAAAGGGAGTGGGATAAAAGAGGGGAGGAAAAGCAAACACAGGAAACTCTTAGTTTCTAAGTTCTTATCGTGGCCAGATGGACAAGAAAACAGTGGAAAGAAGAGGAGCCAAAAGATGCTAGATTCTTGGGCAAAACCTATGAAATTCCACAACCGCTGCTTGGTGACAATTGCAGAAAATAAGACAGACTTTGAGGATGCAATGGCCCTAGCTGCATGTTGGAAGGAGGCCCTCTCCAGATTATGAATCAGGATTTAAGATACGTTTATTATTATATCAAATTAGAAAGCCATCCATCTTGCAACTGCAACCCTGGACAGCAAACCTAGGATTAAAAGCCAACAAAAACAATGCTTTTCATTTAAAGCAATAACATTCAATTAAAATACAATCTCAAGAGTTCCTTCTGTACTGCACCATTGACTTTAATAGACAAAAAACTAGAGAGAAAGAATGAGATTGGGGTGAGATAGATATGGGACGGGGAAGCTCAAACGAGCTATATTCTGGGATCGGACCTTTCTGCCTCTTAAAAAGGCCCGGAGGGAAGGCAATTCCTAGCAAAGCCATCATCTTTTGACTCTTAAAAAGGCCTGCAAGAAAGCAATACTATTTATTCCACAATCAAGCCATACCTGCCCTGTTTTTTGCCACTATGGGAAGGTCCCTTCCTGATAGACGTTCATGTGCCAGGGGCATGTGCCAGGGGGAGACCTTGACCAGGATCTTCGGCTGAATGGATAAGAGCTGCTTGATCTGGAAATAAGTCATCTGAAAGGCTGCTGCTTCTGTCTCAAGTTTTTTTGCTGAAGTAAGCATTTTGAAGCATTTGTGTTATCCAGTTTTGTAGTTTTACCATATAGATGTACTTTATTGCACTTTAATTATCTTGTTACCCTTTCATGCATTGTTTAATCATAATACAAGAAAGATAAGTTAGAAAGTTTAATACTTCATCTGTCAGAATATTGTTTTAACAATTTTTGTTACCAATCCTTTAGCTGAAGATGCTGTGAATTAAGCATTAGTCCTCTTGTGCTGTAGCAGGCCACAACTATTCATAGATAATTTTGCTTTATATCCCACATATTAAACAACCACAAGTGAAAAATGTTTTCAAAAATTACTTGAAATATTTTTGCAGATATAAAAAGGTTAACAGTTATATACATATATACAAATAACATGTATTTAATAAATTTAAATATAAATATTGGATGTAGATTACATAAGCTTACATAAAAAGATATCTAGGGCATTTGATTGCCAGATTCATACTGATTCTGCAATAAAGCAATGAGATTGCGGCTATTGAGCAGCATCTGCTGGTGATTACTAGACACAGTTATTTTGAAATGAGAGCTGAAAAAAAGAGAGAAATCAAAGTCCCCTTAGAAAACATATTTTAATAGTGCAACAAGAAATATAATCTTTTCTAATACTCTGTATCGGCCTCATTTCCCCATGTTAAATGTTAAAAAAGAACTACTTAAGTCAGGTGATTTGACTCCCATTTGTAGCTAACATCAAGAACTATTTTGTTGAGCACTTGCTCAATTATTTTTCAGTGTTAATCCAGGCCTCTGACCCCAGTGGTTACACTTAATTAGCTTAACCTGCCAGGGTTTCATCTGCTCAAATTTAAAGCCATATGGCTCCTGAAGGAAGTTCAGATGACTCCCTTTGCAGTCATAACAACAGAAGAGAAAGTGATCTTTCCATGCCTAACCTAAAAAGCAATTACAAGGAACTGTAGTCACAAAGAAATTCTGTGAATCAGTTCAGCAATGGAGAAATCGACTAAAATTCATGAAATATATGCAAGAGATGTTCAAACTTCTTTACTTGGGGTACTATTGAAAAAGGTTTCTCAAGAAAGTAAGTTATGGAATGCTGGTTAAAAAGACGTTAAGAATAATACAACATTGTAAGTAGTCATTAAATATTGCAACTGTCTTGCTGTAGTTTAAAGGCACATTGTTGATGTTTACAATCAAAGTGCAGGAATTTTACTGTTTTATTTTTTGCTAAAGAGTTGAGCTAATTTTTGTTCCACCTTGTCATCCTTACAATTTACATGCACTTATTCTTATAATCTTTGATTTCTGTGCACCTGATATTTTCCCATTTCCTTGCGTGGACCCAATTTTTGTTTTTGAGGCTCAAATGTTCCTTTATTGACACATACTATGGGCCTAAAATTACCTTAATAATAGTTGCCTCAGGGACTTGATATAGGATCCTTTATTGTTTCTCCAATGTCAGTCTGTATGAAAAGGCTCTGAGCCACCTGCCTTATATTTGTTATGGTCTCATCCTGCATCAAAAACCATCTTTATCTTAAGCAGTGTCAAACTGCCGGCCTGCCAGCTGGATGCGTCATGCTGAAACCACGTCTACCCCATTGCCGGCAATGGGAAAAAAGTCGCGATGTCGCAACACGTCACGTGATATTGCGTGTTTGACACCCCTGATCTTAAATAATGGCAAATCTTCAACTTTTTATCTAAATATACTCAGTGGAATTTTAAAGTTTATATATAAATTAATATGTTCTCTCCACTTTTATAAATAATTACTTTACAAAGGAAATCATCACAACTCTTTGAAACTCTTCTTGTTTCAGACCCAGTAAGTGTACCAATCATATCATTAATGCTAATTTTGTAAAACTGCTGAAAAGGTTAGCAACTTCCCTGATATGTATGGAGGGACCTGCTTATCACAACATTCCTGTGGTGTATCTTCACTTGAGACCCCTAGTAGTTGGTCACAATTAGAGCAAAATGGAGGTTGATGCATAGGCTTAGCTGCGGGAACCAATCCAATATGAATGACAACAGAGCTCGTATGCAGGATTTATACCACAGAGTATGAGTAGAGCTAAGAATCTGTTAGTATCTTTGTGAAAAACTATCATGGGCCTTAGGAAGCATGAGCACTAGATGGGGCCTTAGGAAGCATGAGCACTAGATGAGCCCTCCCCCCACTTCCCAGATTTCATACCTGTTTTTGAAAAAAAACATTCTATAAGAGAACACATACTTGAAAAAAAAATCCAGGAAACTAATATTAGCACTGATCTTATTTCTTATGGAATAATCTACCCAAACAAGATTTTAGATAGATGTTGACAATTTTGCCATCCAACTGATATTTTCTCCAGTGCCTATGAATATATTTATCTCATCTTTGTAGTGCTAAAGTACCATTGATGGCCCCAGTGTCTGACTGGTAGTTTGCAAAACAGTGAGACTAGCTAGAACAGTTCTATTATCCAATAAATCCAAGCACTGTTGCACTGTGGAATACTTACTAATTGTTTAACCAAATAACTTTATTTGTCAAATTACATGTGTTTTATAAAATAATTAGCAGAAATCTATTACATAAGCAACTGCTATATTTATTAGTAAACAGGAAGCACCAGAACCACTGGTTGTCTAAGTAATGGATAATTTCAAAATTAAGATATTGCTTCTTTGAAGAATAGAACTTTTGTCCAAGTAAGCAAGCATGAGATTCAATCCTATTCAAGCTCACTTCAGGAAAAAAAATAGTTTCACTTTTATTTTCTTCTTCTTCTACCACTTGTGCATCTAGTTAATGTTAAATTATAAGAATTAAAATTGATGGAAGGCTTTGTGTCAAGGAACACAAGACATGCTTAAATGAATATGACGTCAGGATTTTTATTAAAATCAGGCCTAATTTTCAAAATGACTGTTCCCAGCGTTCATATTGTGTAATTTAGCGTAGATGAGAAAAAGTGGCTTAAAAAGAAGACACCCTTGCAACCAAGTTAATTTTCAGTATCGGTTTTCAAGTAATGTCTGTACTTGCATGAATACTGCAATGGTAAAGGCAACCATGATCCACTTTAACTCTAAAGCTTGTCATCATTACAAAATTACAAAGTGCACATTTTAAAATATATTGGTTTACATATTTTATACAATTCAATAAAAGGCACTTTAAAGACTATATAGTTAAGGCACAAATTCTTTAAAAGTTATAACGTGTACTCAATGAATACTATTATACCACAGTATTCGTAACTTAAATGAAAACTGTTTATATCAGGGCTTTGATGTGCTTTAGATTCTAAGGCAAAAGGAGCTTCTGAGGCTTCAGGCCCATGAATGTGGCATTTCTCTGCTTTCCTTAAAGCTCTCCTTGCAACTGAGCAGCTGTTCTCCTCCCTCACTGAGCAGTGGCAGGAAAGCAAGTTGCAGACCCATGCTAGAGTTATGCCCCAATGCACTCTGAAGCTGTCATTTGCCTTCAGATCCAAAGCACAAGAGCCATAGTTCATAGCACGGTGATCTTTGGTACAGAAGGCTGATGTGCATTTCTGTGGGCAAAAGCACATAGTTTAAGTGCAAGCTACTGAAAAAAAATAAGTCCATTTGACTGCATTCTTAATTGGACAGCAACTTATAGTACAGAATGCAGAACTGATTATATATTTTAATACAGTTGCAGCGGTCAGTTTTCAAATGAACAAACATTAAGAAAAAGAAAGGAGGTAACAATCCATCTTTCTTCCTCTCAGATTTGTGAAGAATTTCTTCTCCAATTCACATAAAACCGGGGCTGAAACAAAAGAAAGATGTTAGTTTTACAACACTAAAAGTGTATCTTAAAGCTATCTAAGAGGAGTAAAAGAAAAAAGGAAGAGGAGATCCACAGTTTGAACATGGTAAGATGGAAATAGAATAGAGCTTCTCAATTCCTATTTTATTTCTATTTTTTCCTGTAGTAGGAACTATGTTTGCACAGACCTAACTAGAACAGCTAACTAAGGGGAGGGAGGGGAAACCCAAGGTAAGAAAGAGATAAGTTATGAAATATCTGGGTATGAAAATTGAGGTCTCCAGGAGCAGAACTATGACATAAAATAGCTCTGAAGGACTTGTAGATATCATCTGGGAGCCCCTTCTGTGATCTTTGAATCACGAAAGACAGATTTAGAAATGAAGAAGGGAAAGTTATTTCCATCTTCAAAAATGAGGAGAGAACAATCAACTTGATATCAATATAAAGCAAATCTCTGCAGCAGATTAAGAAGTCAGTTTGTGGGAAGCTTCCGGTACGAGGCGACGGCGATGGCGGCTATCTTTTAGCCGTCCAGCTGGGGAAGTGTCAGAACCGCGGAGCACAGCGCGCATCAGCTGGCCCGCGGCTCGGAATTCCCTTCCCGGGCAAAGGGAAGGGACAGAGAACGCAGGAATAGAGGTAGAACCCCTAAACCCCCTCTGGATTTATTTCTAGGGGGGGTGAAAGGAGTGTTCCCTCGGAGCTCCTGCTGATCTCCGCCTCCCAGCTGTTTTTGCTTCCTAGGAAGCAAAAGAAACCGCCGCTTCTATCTCCGTGTTTATAGTATTTTGGTGAGTAATTTTTAAACGGACGGAGCAGTTTAAAGGATTTTTGTTATATACTTTAGGTGTTTATTTTTTTTATTATTTGATTTTTACTATTTTTCCTCCTTTTCTTTGTTATATTAGTGAAAGGATTTAAGATGGCGTTTTGAAAGTGTCGGAGTTTTTTTTTCCTTTCCCTTTTGTTTTACTTTCCCTTTTTAAGGACTGGCTTTTGCTTTTGCTTTTGGCTTAGAATTTTTTCTTTTGAATTGTTTGCTCTTTTATCTTTTATTCTTTGGATTTTCTCTGGATTTTCAAGGACTATAGTTTGTCTCTTTTTAAATTCTTTTTCTTTTTCTTTCCTCCTCCCTTCTTGTGTGGAGGGGAAAGGGAAGTGAGAACTGCGCTTTTTAAAATGGCTTCAAAGAGACAGCAGCCTGCTTCAATACCTAAGGTTGTTTCTTCTCCTATAACTTCCACTGCACAATTACAACAACAATCTAAACATGTACCACCGGCTCAGCCACCACCCTCCCCCCCTCTGCCTGGACTTTCAGCACAAGAGGTCAGAGGCATAATGGGAGAGATTGTAGTTCAAATGAGAGAGGAAATGAAGCAATTTGCCTCACAGATTAAATCAGAAATTAAATCTGATCTTAAAGAAGAGATAACAGGGATAAAGACTAAATTGCAAGAAAATAATAATGATTTACGACAAGATATACTCGCAGCAGTTTCAGGCTTGGCTACTGTGGTGGTTAAGCTCGATGCAAGGCTTGAGGAAGTGGAAAACAAAGTTGATTCCTTTGATGATAAAATTCAAGATGTGGAAAGGAAGGTGGAGTCCTCACAAGAAGATATTTTGATGTTTCAGTACAGACAGATGGAGTATGCCCTGAGGATTAGAGGCCTCAAGGAAGATATGAATCAAGATTTGGTGGAGGTGGTCCTTACTGATCTGGCAGTGGCCTTGGATATGGATAAAGGAGAATTACATAGAGAAGTGGAAAAAATTTATAGACTTAACTCCTGGATTGCTAAGCAGAAGAATTTGCCTAGAGATGTGGTGATTTATTTTACAAAGAAGTCCCTGCGGAATGAGATTATACAAGCCTTTTATAACAAAAGATTTCAGATTGCTGCCCAAGATGTTATCATTCTAAAGGAAATCCCATCCAAAATTTTAAGAAGCAGGAAAGACTTCGCTTTTTTAACCAATGAGCTCAAAGCTAGATTGATGCCATTTAGATGGGAAATTCCGATGGGTATTGTTTTGAGCCATGCGGGGACACGCTACAGATTGAATACAGTTGACAAAGCTAGAGAGTTTTATACTTCGGTCCTGGGTGCAGGCTCAACTTCATCTGGTCAGAAATCTCCGAGCGGCAAGGAAGTCGAGCAGCAATCTGAGGCATTAGGTTTGGTTTCCGCTGGGATGATACAAGCTGAAAGGCAACGCCAGATGGAGGTTAAAGAGCAGAGGATGACTCGTGCAGCTTATAAGCGTAAAGAGAAGGAGCAACGTAAAAAAGAGCCTAAAGAGAATTCTTCTGGAAGTGCATCATCGCCGGTGGGAGGAGCAAGACCCAAGAGTTATGCAACACATGCAGCTCTTTCAGATCTTGATGGTGTCTTCTCCAGGCTGCGTGCCAAGGGAGATGGCAAAGTTTTTGACCTGGAATGTTAATGGATTGAATTCTCCTCAGAAACGGAAAAAAATCTTTTATTATTTGAAGCAACATACCAATGATGTTATTTGCTTACAGGAAACTCATATTTTACTTAAAGATCAGAAATATTTAGTCAATGCTCGTTTGGGATCTCATTTTATATCTTCTGCTCCTGGGAAGAAAGGGGGAGTTGTTATATATGTTAAACAAAACCTACCAGCTTGTCTGGTAGAATCAGATCCCCAGGGGAGATATGTGATGATTGAACTTGGTATATATGGTAAGAAAGTACTTATAGTGGGACTTTATGCTCCAAATCAACAACAGGAACAATTTTATAAGCAGTTACATCAAAAAATAACATTGCTTGACTATAGATCAGTGGTATTAATGGGTGATTGGAATGGTGTCTTAGATATACAAAGGGACAAGAAAGGTTCCTCTCCTTTTCTTAAACAAGCAAGGTTACCTAAAGCTTTTTTTGATATGAAGGAAGACTGGGAATTAAGGGATTATTGGCGGGAATGTAATCAAGAGGAGAGAGATTTCACTTTTTTTTCTGATAGACACCAATCTTTTTCAAGAATTGACTTTTTTTTGATTACTACGGATTTGTATAATAAAGTAAAGAATGTAAAGATTTTTCCTAGATCACTGACGGATCATAGCCCAGTTTGGATGGAGCTGACTCAAGAGAAAGAGGAAAGGAGATCCTGGAGAGTTAATGAAAATTTGTTCAGACAAGAGAAGAATGTTCAAAAGTTAAAGGAGTGTTTAAAGGACTATTTTGCTTTGAACATGTATAAGGGGACTTCAATGTCAATGGTATGGGATGCAGGTAAAGCATTTATGCGTGGTGTTTTGATAAAAATGAATAATTGTCATAAGCGGAAGCAGTTGCAGAAACGTAGAGAACTTGAAGATGAAATTAAATTAAAAGAAAGGGCCTTGATTCTAAATCCTTCTGATGAAAGTATTAAAGAATCTGTAAAGTTACTAAGGTCACAATTTAATATGTTGATAGCAGATCAAGCGGCAACCAATTTATTGTTTATGAAACAAAATACATTTTGTAATGCTAATAAGCCTGGGAGATGGTTGGCTTATCAATTAAGAAAGAAACAGAGACAGAGAATAATAGAGAAAATAAATTACAAGGGTAAATTAGTTTCTCAGAAGGAATTGATTAAAAAATCTTTTTTGGATTATTATCAAAAGTTATACAAATCTACTAATGTGCAACTGCTAGATATAAATAAATATCTAGCTGAGGCAAGTTTTCCTAAACTGACTGAGGATCAGAAACATGAAATTAATGGCTTAATTACTAAGGAGGAAATTGCCTCAGCAATTCAACAATTGAAACTAGGGAAAGCATCGGGTACGGATGGGTTAACAGCTGTTTATTATAAAGCTTTAATGGAGGAGATGATCCAACCATTAAATGATCTTTTTAATGGTATCTTACAGGGTTTAGAGATTCCTCCTTCATGGCGTAGTGCTTTTATATCATTGATTCCAAAGGAGGATCAAGATCTTACTTTACCAAAAAATTATAGGCCTATATCTCTTTTAAATGTGGATTACAAGATATTTGTAAAAATCTTAGTAAATAGGCTTATGAGGGTTGTGCATCACCTTGTGCATAAAGATCAATCTGGGTTCATAACTGGAAGGTACATGAAAAATAATGTCAGACAAATTATTAATTTATTAGAATATTTAGATAAAAACAACCAAGTTCCTGCAGGGCTGATATTTTTAGATGCTGAAAAAGCTTTTGATCAATTGAATTGGCATTTTATGTTAAGAGTAATGGAAGAGATGAATTTTGGTGAAAAGATATTGCAAGCTCTTATGGTAATATATCAAAAACAAACAGCACAACTTATCGTTAATGGAGGTTTGTCGGAGGTTTTTACAATAGAGAAAGGTACTAGACAGGGGTGTCCTTTATCGCCATTGTTGTTTGTTTTAACACTGGAAATATTATTGATCAAAATTCGAGAGTCTCAGGAAATTAAAGGAATAGAAGTTAACAAAAAAGAATATAAGTTGAGAGCTTTTGCGGATGACTTGGTTGTTACTTTGTCGCAACCTGATTATTCTGCAGTAAACTTATTACAGTTGATTCATCATTATGGTTTGGTTTCGGGTTTCAAGATTAATGTAAATAAGACTAAAATCTTACCTAAAAATATGTCTAGTCAGGAGAAGCAGATTTTGGCTAACTTGACGGGTTTTGAGATTGTTAATAAGGTAAAATATTTGGGGGTGATGTTGTCTGTTTCTAATGTAAAATTATTTAAAAATAATTATGAAAGGTTGTGGGTCAGGGTACAGAAGGACTTGAAGAATTGGGAGAAGTTGCAATTATCCCTCATGGGAAGAATTGCAGTGATAAAAATGAATATTCTACCCAAGTTTCTTTTTTTGTTTCAAATGTTACCGATTTTGAAAAATGAGATTAATTTAAGTGAGTGGCAGAAGGGTCTTAATAAATTTATTTGGGCAGGGAAAAAGCCAAGGGTTAAGTTTAAAATTATGCAAGACTTCCGTGAGAGGGGTGGACTTAAGGTACCAAATTTGAAATTATATTACGATGCGGTGGTTTTAACACTAATCAGTGATTGGGTAAATTTGACAAATCCTGAGATACTTCATTTAGAGGGATGGGATTTACTTTATGGGTGGCATGCCTATTTAATATTTAATAAAAAAATGGACTGGGTCTTTAAATCTCATATTTTAAGAATTTCTTTACTTAGGATTTGGAGAAAATATTATAAAAGTGATTTTAAAGTTCCATTATGGGCTATACCTTGGCATGCGATAGAAGGAATAAAAAGAGGAGTAAAAATGGACATGGTGTCTTATAGTCAGTTACTTAGATGGGATGGGCAAAACTGGCAGTTAAGAATACGGGAAGATTTAGCGCAAGAAAATATTATTTATTCTTGGTTTCAATATAGGCAACTAGTAGATAAATGGAAGGTGGATTGTAAATTGGGTTTTCTTAGAGAAGATGGAAATCTTATTAAGCAAGTCAAGGATCAAAGACAAACCCATATTAAGAGAATTTATGGGGTATTAGTTGAAATGGACTCAGAAACGGAATTAATTAAAGATTGTATGATTAGATGGGCGCAGAATTTTGGTGTCCCAGTCTCATTGGACATTTGGGAAACCATTTGGGTGAGAAATGTCAAATTTACACAAGCACAGAACCTTAGGGAGAATTTTTATAAAATGTTTTATAGATGGCACCTTGATCCACAAAAAATGTCTCTTATGTACCCTGACGTGCAACCTAAATGTTGGAGATGTGGTTATAAGGATGCTTCCTATTATCATATTTGGTGGTCATGCAGAGAGATAAAAGCATTTTGGATCAAAATATGGTGGAATATCCAGAGAATTTTTAGAAGGAGGGTAAAATTTACTCCGCAATTATTTTTGTTAGGCATTGTTACAGATTGTGATACAAAGGAGGTTGTATTGATGTTAAATTTGATTACAGCCGCTAGGCTGTTAGTAGGACAATATTGGAAGAAGGAATCTTTGCCTACATTGCAGGAATGGTTTCTTAAAGTAGCTTATCTGGCGGAAATGGCAAAGATTTCGGCTTTCTTAAAGCAACAAACGCAAGAGAAGTTTCTTGCTGTTTGGGACAAATGGATAAAATTTATACAATTTAGATTGGGTATACAAAAATATCACATAGCTTTTTTATAAGTTTTATTTTTATATATATATACAGATATTTTTTATATATATATATATAAATATAAATTTTTTAATTTAATTTTTTATTTTTATTTCTTAATCTTTAATTAAGCCTATATTCTGCTCTGGGAAGCTCAGGGGGGGGAAGGGAGGGTTTTTGTGAGGGGTGGGGGATGGGGTTTTTTTTTTTTATGTATGTAATGTTTAGTTTTTTTTTTGTATATGTTGTCTTTTGTTTTGTATTGTTTTTGTCTTTTTGTAAAATTTATAAAACTTTCAATAAAAAAAAAAAAAAAGAAGTCAGTTTGTGAACATTTAGAAGGAACCAGGATGACCAAGTCACGTTAAATTAATCTGATTTCTTTTGACAGGATGACCAGTTTAGTTGCCCAAGAAGTAATACAAGTAGTCTTTGACTTACAATCACAAATTTACATTGTTAGGACAATTGTTAAGTGAGTTTTGCCCCATTTTGTAACCTTTTCGCCACAATCACTGCAGTTGTTAAGGGAATCATGCAGTTGTTAAGCGAAGCTGGCTTCCCCGTTGATTTTGTTTGTTAGAAGCCAACTGGGAAAGTTACACATGGTGATCACATGACCCTGGGACAGTGCAACTGTTATAAATACATGCCAATTGCCAAGTGCCCAAATTCTGATCATGTAATCATAGGGATGCTGCAAACGTTGTAAGTTTAAAAACCGGTCATAAGTCACTTTTTTCAGTGCTGTTGTAACAGTCACTAAATGAATGGTTGTAAATTGAGAACTACTTGTAATCTCAGAAAGGGCCTAATTTGATTTCTCCTCCATTGGAGGAGACTAGCATTGGAAAAGATTTTCCTGTTATGATAGTATACTTAAAAAGTAAAAAAAAACTATAATGAAAAATAAACTGGAAGAATTTTTTTAAAAAAACATCTTTACTTTTCAGTCCTGGATGTTTTGGTTCTCTCGCTTCCTGCAGTTTCACTCTGGATTGTTCTACTCTCGGTTTAAGGCAGAATTGTAGGATTAAAAATAATGAATATTGTTCAATGTGCAGTTGAGATTTTGACTACCAGAGTTGCTGCATTGCATTTCACAATATACCTTTAGGATTGTAAAAATTCTACTAATATTTTGAATTATAGCAAGGAAACTATAACTCCTGATGTGAGTTGTACCAATAATTTTAGGACTGGGTAAACAGCTTCCTCTAAGTATTAAAAATATTCAATATAAGGTTCTGTTTCTGTGACTTACTATCAGGCCCTAACCACTGAAAGCTTTGTGGATTACAGCCAAAGGCTATTGCTGGTATTCCCTGTGATGGTATCTGTCCCTTTCTAACTTCTCTCTTGTTCTCTCATCATCTACGTTCACAACTTCCTGATCTCTGACATCAAAGCATAGGAGCTCAAGCCGAAAACCTGGATCCCTTAAGGAAAAAAAAAAGAAAAACAAGTATTTTCATCTAGATGCCTAATCAATTTTTTTTCCTATAAAATTTAAAATCATCATTTTTACCATTGGAATCTCTGAGTGGTTTATGTTGCTTAAGATGTTGTCCCTTAAGTTTCCCCTTCCTCCAAACTTTCAAAATGAGCTACTTACTTTTTCCGATCTTTATCTTTTTTAAAACCAGCTGTAGGTGTAGGAGGCAGAGGCCTCCCTTGCAATATATCTGAGGCAGCTTTCCTCTTGTTGAATGCAATAATTTCATCTTCGAGAAGCTTTCTTTTTTCTTCCACTTTCATTCTCTCTTCCTGATGTAGTCGTTTTAAATGTTCAAACTTCATTTGAAGCTGAAATAAATCATAAAAGCATTGTTTTTACCAGAAGTGCTTAGCTTCATCTTTGGTCTATGCTCAATAATTACATTGTAAAATAGGAGGTTTTTAAGATAATTATTTCATGTGCGATTTAAAATACTCTGAATACAGATGTTGCTTTAATTAGCTTGCAGTTCAGAATGCAAAAACTGACTTCTATTTAACAAATTACAACCAAGTTGAGCAACTATATATTAGATCAACTTTTGAGAATATCAAACGCCTCATTTTAATGTGTTGAAAACTGAAGAGGAATTTGTATCAAATATACATCAGTGTTGCATTTTTTTTTTCCTCCTTTGCCAAGCAATGAGAAAACCAGGTCACACAATTCCATGCACAGCAATCATTGCACATTTCTTAGATGCCTCCAGCCTCCAACTAATGTTAACTGAACATGTTCATTGCCCTGCAAGAACTACAAAACTGTGACAAAATTGATTTTTTTTTTTTAACAAACAGGATAAACAGTTTATTAGATCCCGGGAGAGGAAATTTATGAGGGTAAGAGGGGAGACAAGAGAAATGTCTACCTACCAGTTAATATTATGGGGGGGGGGAGGAAGGTTGTTGTGATAAAGGTTGGGGGACATGTATTCTATTTGGAATACATTTATCAATATATATTTTTTTCTTACCCCAAGTCAAGAACTGTGAATTTGTTCTATTTAAACTGTCTGAATTGGAATATTGTTATTATAAATGGGCTAAATATACTTCCTCTTAATCCATTGAAAGGAACAGTAATCTCTAGAAGGATCAGAAACTTTAAAATATATGCCATTTAGAGACCAAGAGGTTACAAAGATTAGTAAGAATGATATCCCTAACCCTTGAGATTTCGAATCAAACAGCACAGAATGCTGCCACTGAGTCTGATCAATACAATTCGAGGTAGGGATTTGTTAATCTAGACTCAGAAACATTTAAGTAGATTTTTTTTCAATTGCCTATAAAAGCCCAGTGGTCAATGGCCATATGTAATTAATCAAATGGGAGTTCAGTGAATCACATCTGAGTATCCCTTGCCTATTTGTAGGCAAATGAGATTGTTATGACCATATCTGTGTGCTTAAGGAATTCTCAGGGTGGGGTGGGAGAGGAGGGAATGTCATGAACTGACCTACTATCTGCTTTGAGCTGCTGGTCCGAATGGGTTTCATTTGCTGAAACTCTTTATTTAACAACTTTTGTACTCACAACAACAACTCCTACAGTACCAGTGGGAACTCAAAATGCTCAAGATGTCTAGAGCAGGCCCACAGGATCCAAGGTCCTGCCCACCCCCAAGAGGAAGAATTGCCTTGGATAAGGAAAGATGAGATTAGGCAACAGCCCCTGTTCAAGAACAGTCTCAGCAGGGAAGAATTCTGACAGTGATCCAGCTGCCGGAGTGCATGTCTAGCTTCCATGTGCACAGCTGGATCTCTGCTAGGTCATGTCCCCATTCTGCAAGTACAAGTTGGCATCCAGATTGTCCAGGTACAGTGCATCACTGACAAAACATGATCTGATAGTTTCATTTAGACTGTTTTAGGAGAACAAGGCATCCCAAAATTTGAGAATCTGATTAAATCTATTCCAAGTTTCTACAACCACCCAAACTCACCTAAGCAGAGTAAATATATACTTACTTCTCGCTCTGCTTCTTTTAGCAATGCTTCTTTTTCTTTGACTCTTTGCACAAACATTTGTCTCATTTCTTCTTGTTTCCGTTCTAATTCTCCAAGAAATTCATGTCTTTTAGCTTCATATGTCTCCTGTAGACTGAGAGTCATAAAATGTAAATAGCTTTCATTATTTAGTGACAGGCAACAATGTTTAAACATTTCAGAATTGTGCTCAACAAAAAAAATCAGAGCACCTCTGAAAAGGTTCCTTCTTGCAGAAAGTTAATGCTCTCTTGGAGATTCCAAAAATGTGGAATAAATGCCTTGGGCTGATACTTATTTTACATTAAAAATAGGACTCCATGGTCAGAATATTCTAATTGTAGAAATCCAAAACATTTTCTTCCAGAGGAAAAGCATCAGTCACAAAAGCAACCAAAGAACACAAACAGATTTCAGCAGCTGTGCATCTGACAGATTGGAAACAAATACAGAATTGCTTACATCAAGGACATTCCATTTTTCAAAACAAAAAATGCAAAATTATGTGTAATTCAGTTTTCAGTTATTTTTGCATAAAACATGCTTATTTATTTTGATTGGTTATATATTGTTTTTTTCTGCCCTGAGTATTTGAAGATAGTTGTTAAAGGCAGGAGCAAAGAGTATCAGGGAGAAGCAGACTATGTGAATTCTGCAAATATAATAATGAGATAATCATTGGGAATATTCATCTTCAACTGTAAAACTACTTCACTCACTTCCCAGGAACAATTCAAAGTACTGTTGTTATCCTATACATCCTCTTATAAAAATACTGTTACAAGAAGACAACTGTAATATAGAATGTAGTATATGATTCTATGGGTCAAATAACATTTTTGATTAGTAGTAGGCATACATATATGACATGGAAGTCAACTGGCAACATCTAGCTGACTTTGATCTCAACAAATTAAGGAGTGTTGAAACTGCTTGCTATATGGATAGGACACCGCCACCATAAAATACTATAGCTGTATCCTAGAGTGGTGAATAATTTTTTTAAAAATCCTGGAGGAAAGCAATGGCAAATTCTTTTAGTGTAGTAGCAAGAAAATTGCAAGAGTCACCAGGCGGAATCATTATGAAGATATCAGGTGACTCAAAGAAGAAATTACCCTATACATATTTGATAATTAATACTAACAAGGCATATTGTAATTACATATTCAATAATCTATTGCCTCAGTTTCATTTTGAAGTAGAAAATAATAGGTTACAGATATATTCATATACATACAAGTTCAAATGCAACACTATATTTGTTGTATGTGAAATATATGTGACAGAATTTATTTCCACAATAAAAAAAATGTCTTGTACAAATAGGATGCAATAAGAAGTCTGTTAGGAAGAGATAGGCAGCAACAGTATGATTAAGAATTATTTGCATAATTTGAATATGCTTAGGGCATTCTTTTTTTTTTTAATTGAAAATTTTTGAGTTTTACAAAAAAAAATTCCCTTCCCCAACCCTCCCAACCCTCCCCTACCCTCCCACAACCTTCCCAGAGCTGAATACAGGCTTAATTTAAAAAAAAATTTAAAAAAAATCTTAAGATACATATAAACCATATATGCTTAGGGCATTCTTAAGCCTTGATCTTAAATTCATTTAGCTTGGACATATGGCCTATGGAGTGAAATGAAATTTAACTCTGCTAAAATAGTGAGATTAATTTAGCGAAAGCTTTAAAAAATATTTGAAATTCCAAAAGAGGTTTGGAACTTTTAGCCACAAAGTTTACTTGATGTAATAATATGTAATAGCATATAATATACAGGAAATTCTATTTAAAATATAGACATCTAAAGATCATCCAACATATCTGACAACATTAGCTGATTAATATATTTATTAAAATTATACTTTCATGTAAAAACTCTAAAAAGATTCCTTTGTGTATTCATTTTCTTTTTATTGTCTGGCTTATTCTTCTTTATTTACCTATTAAGAATTTCTTCTTAATTTTAAAAACATTTCTAAAATTTCTCAATGACTGTTAAAAACACGCTTCCTTTCTAATATATTGCCATTATGATGGCCTCTTAGATGCTCTTTCAATAAAGTCATGTTTCAGTAAAGATGTTGTTGCAAAGTAGACAAGCAAAAGTAAGCTATTTGAAAACTGGTTTCTATCTCATGTTATATGTCCATAATTTTACTAAATAAACCAGATTAGTTGCCCGAAGTAGTCACACCTATTAGAAGATCTTTAGATATTTATATTTTAAATAAAATATAATTTTCTCTAATGTATAACAGCAGCATCTGGAGTTTCTCCTAACTTTTCACCCTTGAAATCTATTAAAGAGCAAAGGTGCTATTTTCATCATTAAATTTCGAGCGTTTCATTTACAGCATGACTAATTCAGTTGAGATATGAGCACAGTTTAACTGCAGGTTTTTTACTTCACTGGGCAACATTCTTATTGAAAGTGTAGTGACTATATCTGACAACCTTTTTCCTTTCCTCCTTGTATGCTGGATTATAGAATCATATCTCATTTCTTTACTATCCATACATCTTGCATGAAAGGTTATATAAATTAAACAAGCTGATAGTAGAACTGCACTCATTTTTTTCTGGCTTTCCTGAAAGAATGTCAAAAACAATTTGGCCTTCTTCATAAGGAATTTGATTAGAGGTTACAGAGTGGGTGGGTTAATGTTATGCTCTGGCAGGTTTGATTTGAAAAAAAAAAAAAGCCTGTTTAAACTTCTAGAGAAAGTTTGCTGAATTAAAAGTTGCAAATGTGCCTAAAATGGAGGTAAAATAAAACCAAAGTAATACTATTGTTGAAAAAAAGTCTTATTAGCTGTAGTGTGGAAGTACCGGTATGTATCTGTATAACCTGGAAGGATAGCTTCTTTTCAATTATAGCCAATAAATAAACGATCACATCAATTTAGGGACAACTTAAGTATAAACTTCCTAAAATCTATATTAAAACAATTCTTTTTCAGAGTTAGGATAATCTAACTATTCATTTCTCCACTGTTAATGTTTTATCCTCACCAATCATGTTTTATTTCAGTACAGGAGCTTAAATCTTATGGCTGCAAGGATCTTGGAAATCTTTACTGAATATCAAGAAGACAGAAGAAAATGGGTATTTAAGAACAAAGGAAATTTTCTTTCGTTAACACACTCTTTTTGTCAATCCAGTATAGATCTTGGTGTTCAAAAACAAGTAGCTTTCTGTGTTCTTGGACAGAAGAAAGTGTTTCTCTTCACAATATTGAGTCTTTTGAATTGGGAACTTATTGAACCACTATTACATTACGGTTTCTGTGCTATATTTAAAGGCCGCTGAATTTGTTGGATATAAATTAATTCATTATAAAGCTTAGAATCAATATAGCTATAAGGCATTGTCAGTTCATGTAAGATTGTGCTATCACTTTCTATAAAGATAAAAAATCAGCAATATATTAAAACAGCAATATATCTAAAACTATGTTTTAATCATTCTATACTACAAAACAATATACCTTTCTCTATAACTGGTCTTCTTGCTATCTGGTACCCTAAAAAGAAAGGTATACAGGTTCATCAAGGCATGTTATTGTCCAAATAACCTTTTCAAACCCTATACAAGTTTATTCAAAAGTTAGTTTTACTGAGTTTAAAGAAAATTGTTTCAAGAGAGTGGATGTGAGACTGTAATCCAATTTACATTATTTTTACAAAAGAATATTGAGCATTTGGTGCCATAAAAGCTGTAGCATTGTTCCAAAAGTTAAATTAATTAAATTTTCCTACAAAAATATAATTTGCTTTTATAATATTTAAGTTTCTGTTTAACACTTAACAAAATATATTAATAAAGACCCAACCAATATAGTTTGTAGCTATTTTAACCTGCTCAGCAAAACCAAAGAGCTTTGTGGCATTTTGAAAGGTTTCATGGATTATTTATTACTCTGGGAGAAAAAAAACCTGGTACCTGCATTTGTACAGATTATAGGGTGGTCTAAACACGAGGGCAATTGGGAAATAAACCTCTGTTTGGTTATCAATGACAGACACTCGCAGATTCAGAACTTTTATTATACACATTAGAAAACTACAACATTACATTACTTTTTGACATAATTGCGGCACTTGTCATAACATCTTACCAAGTTTGAAATTCCTTAGTAGTAGTCGATCGGCACCAAATCTGGGCTATGTGGGGGGTGATCAAAAACATTCCAAAGGAACTGCTTCAAAAGTTCTTGGGTGTGTCTAGTAGGGTGCGGGCGAGCATTATCATGAACCAACACCAGAAGTCAGCATTCCCCGTTGCTTGTTATGGATGGCTCATCTGAGTTTTCATAACATTTCACAGTAGACTTCTGAATTGACGGTCCAAACCAGCTCCATGAACTTCACTAGCAGTACTCCTTTGGCATCTTCATATTTGGCGGGATTTTCTATGGCACCACTTCCAGTGTGGTGTTGGTTCACAATAATGCTCTCCCACACACTGCCTGATACATCCAAGTACTTTTGAAGCAGTTCTGTTGGTGTGTTTTTAATCACCCCCTCCATAGCCCAGATTTGGTGCCGAGCGACTACTACTAAGGAATTTCAAACCTTGTAAGATGTTATAACAAGTACCGCAATTATGTCGAAAAGTAATGTCATGTTGTAGTTTTCTAATGTGTATAATAAAAGTTCTGTATTTGTGAGTGTCTGTCATTGATAACCAAACGGAGGTTTATTTCCCAATTGCCCTCATAAATTTGGAGACGGCTGAACTAAAAAGGACTGACATAAGAAACATTCAGAATCTTTTCATGTCAGGAACAAAGAGGGTAAAACTCATGGCAAAAGAACTTGAGTTTCAAAACTGGAACCTTCGATAATATCTTGCCCCTTTATCAGTAGGAATGAATGCCCAATTTTCACCAGAAATTGCCCTGAGTAGGCACTAACCCTCCATTAAGTACTGGAGTTGGATATGCAAATTTCAAACTGGACACTACTTTGTACTGAAACCAAATGAAGAAACAGCTGGCAAATTTAGTCTCAATTTGTAGCCAACACACTGTACAGTACTCATCATACTGATACTTAACATATTGCAAGCATTAAAAAGTAAATACAAAAAGGCTCCACAGCTACCTAAAATTGAGTGTTTCTTGGAAAGAAATTCTATAAAGGGGCTTGGATCTCTATTTGCCCAGCAGCAGGATAATTCTTGTACCAGTGAACAGAACCTTGGCAAATTTGGTATAACGAGAGATGCCAAAAAGAAAGAAAGAAAGAAAGAAAAAGACCACAGGATAACTAAGGACAGGAAGGGAGAAAAAAAAAAAACCATGAAAAACTACCCAAATGCACCCCTAAGGGCAGCAGCTCAGAAAGCTGCCAACTGCTGCATTCTCAGCCCCCTCCCTGCCAGTCAGTTTTTATTAAGAGGCTGGAAAAAAAATTCACAATGCCTTCCCTACCTAGAAATACTTCTGCACATACTCCCTATTTACTTTGAGGGCTATTCAGGAAAAAAGTGTAGGCTATTTTTCAGTACATCTGTGGTATTAATGGAACTTGTAAAGTAATACCTATATTTCTCCTTCAGTGGAAACTGAAGGCGTCATGCAACTTTCATGCATTAAATATATGTGATTATTACACATTACAAAAATGCAGTCTACAGGGCTGGTTTTGATTATTTTTTCCAACATATTTATAGAACTTCTGTTCTATATATGACATACAAGCCCATCACACTATTTCTTTTTTTCCCACATAAGCATAGAAAGGGTAGGAAATACTAAGCAACAAGTAATAATAACAGGCAAGAGATAAAAATCAAGGAAATGTTACTACACCTAACTTATGCTTAAATTAATTTATACTTAGCAAAAGACCCCCATAGCACCTAGTAGCAGCTGCATATCTAAGAATTACTCTATTCTTCTCATTTTTACAAACTATTCTACCAACTAATGTCTACTTGCTCACTATTCAAGTATAATTTGCAATCATTCACTCCATTTCCCTTGTCAAACACAACTGCCTTAGCCTTTTGATGAATTAATTTTCAGGCCATCTTCCTCACTAGATCATATAATCTTTCTATGTTCCCTGCAAATAATTCATATTCTCAACCAATAACACAGCATTATCTGCATACAAAAGTGCATATAGATTTACATTCAACACCTCTACTGTCACTTACATTGATCCATAAAAGCATTAAACAACCAAAGGGAAGTCATATATCCATTTCTTACCCCTTGCTCAGTGCTGGACCATCTGAGTAAGAATTCCATTTATTCTCACACATGCTTTATTTCTGTCATATGCTACTCTTATCACATTCAACAAACTTTAATTGCCTATTTATGCAAACATTGCATAGTTTATCATATACGTGCTCTAAATCAACAAACGGGCAATGAATATGCATATGAATAAGGATCACATCAGATTTTATTTTAGGAAATAGTTGCTTGTTAAATGAGTTGGAAAGAGGAAATGAATGTATAAATTGGGACTGAATATAGCTTGAAGAAGTTAGAAAAATTAAAATAGTGGTACAACAGTGATGATTGACCAGCTAAAATGAATGATCAGCGATGGTGAAGGGTGAGTTATAGATTGGAAGACAGTGGACAGCGAAAGTGAAGAAGTGATTGACTACCTGGTAGAAACAGTCTGCTATTACAGTAATTGCTATTTTTTATCTTCTACCTGTACAATCAGTCCTCAATTTACGACCACAACTGAGCCCAAAATTTATATTGCTAAGTGAGACACTTGTTAAGTGAATTTTGTCCCATGTTATGACCTTTCTTGCCAGAGTTGTTAAGTGAATCACTGCAGTTGTTGAGTTAGTAACACAATTGTTAAGTGAATCTGGCTTCCCCATTGACTTTGCTTGTCAGAAAGTTGCAAAAGGTGACCACATGGCCCTGGGACACTGCAACTGTCATAAATATGAGTTAGTTGCCAAGCATCTGAATTTTGATCACATGACCATAGGGATGTTGCTATGGTCTAAGTCTGAAAAATGGCCATATGTCACTTTTTTCAGTGCTGTTTTAACTTTGAACAGTCACTAAATGAACTATTGTAAGTCAAGGACTACCTGTACGTAGTTACAGCACATAATAAATAACTGTACTACTACCATTGTGAGTTACTGCAAGGAAAGCCTCAAGCCTGGAAGTGATGGCTAGGGGTGGATTGCTCTATCAGCATGCCTTACCTGGGACCACTGGAGAAAACTACCATCATTACGAACTGAGCAGCCAGAAGAAAAACAATGGCAGAAGCAATGGCCAGGCATTGGAGTTTAGTGGCTAGACTCTGACTCTCAGCAATATGCTGGTAATTTTATCAGTCTGATAGTTCAATAATAATTCATAAAACATCTAATTAAGAAATTATTTTCTACTGGATTGCCCACCAATAACTGAGATTTTATTTTAGCACTATAATATCTTGAAAAGGTCTATCTTGATTTCAGATACACCCATCACCAGCAATGGGAAAATTCCAGACTGCTAAAATTAATACCAGAGATTTCCAGTAACTGCTTCAGCTTGTTCAGATTCCGAAGACTATCAGCAGAGTAGCTTCTGTTTTAGGTATTAGTAGCAGAAAAAGTGAAAGGGGAATATAGTTAGTCCTTGCTTAACAACTACTCATTTTACAACCGGTCAAAGTTACAATGGTCGCGGAACCCCAGAATCTTTATCATATTCCTTCTTTTTTCTCTTTTTCTTTTTGTTGCACTTCTTTCTTGGTATTTTTTTTCTTTCTCTTAGTTTGTATTCATTTATACCATTGTAATTAAAATCCTTAAAAATATATGCAAAAAGGAAGAATGCATAAATGACATATCACAAACATGAATAATATCACTTCAAAATTATGAAATGTTTTAGTTATATCCTCCCTAAAATGAGAATACGACTGACCCATTTTCACAAAACATTCCTCAAGCCATTCTTGACTAGAAGATGTCATTAATCCTAAAGTATAATCCCCAGTTTAGATGAAGTCAATATCCTACAGAATCACAGAAAGCAGCAATACTCAATTGTAAGTGAGACACAGCACTAACTATTCTTACAATCCAAATAGGGCATCCTTCAGAATGATTGCAGCTTTGTTTAAATCCATCAAATGACCAACAAGTACTCCCAAATAAATATTTCCCAATACTTGCTCTGCTGCAAATGCTGAAGCTGTAGTTGCCAGATATCTTGTATGTGGCTAACTAGCCATTGAGGTACAGGTGGTGGCCCAAGCAATGTCAGAATTTTTTTCAACAAAGAGTTTCAGATTTTA
Source organism: Crotalus tigris (assembly GCF_016545835.1). Lineage (NCBI taxonomy): Eukaryota > Metazoa > Chordata > Lepidosauria > Squamata > Viperidae > Crotalus > Crotalus tigris. The sequence continues at coordinate 147,354 of NW_024096893.1, forward strand.
GTTACACAATTATTTTAAATGCTTATTTCTACTGACAGTTTAACAATTTAAAAAGTCACCTCCCCCCCCCGCTTTTACAAATAAGAAGTTGTAAGACTAAAGAGTGTGAATACATTCTTATATCGCTGAAATATATAATTACTTTTAATGTACTTACCTAACAGGTTTGTTTTCTGGACCAGTGTCTCGGAAACCCATTTCTTCCAGTTTGCATCGCCGATACAATTCATAATGGCGCATATGAGTCTGTTCCCTGAGATCTTCCATATTTGTACAAATCAACATTTCTCGAAGTTTCACAAAATCACAGTGGTTCTCGTTCTCCACTAAGGAAGGGAATATAGTACGAGTAGCACTTTCTTAGAATATATTCAAAACAGTATATATGGCAGAAGAAAAACTTTCTAAAAAACTGTTTATGCAAATATGCATCATAACATGTCAAAAGGACTCTACTTCCCTGGAGATTGGACATTGTCAAATTATGTTATGCGGCTTCCAGTTCCAGTTCGCGGCGTCACTAGTCACACGTGGAGACTTCTCTCCTCGTCGACTAGGTTTCCCTCCGTTGGTGGGGTCCAAAGTCGCCCTGGAGGGTGCGACTTCTGTCGAGGAGGCTGCAATCCGGCTGCAGAGGAGTGGGAGCTCCTCTAGCTGTCCGGACGAAACTCTGAGGACCAACAGAGAAGAAGATCGGCCATGAAAATGGCCGATCGCCCTGCCGCTTCAGACTGTAAGTCAAACAACATCTAAGCTTTTAGTGCCCCCGTGGTGAATCTGGGTGAGAATTTTTTTTTATTTTTCTCTCTTTTCCGTTTATTTTTTCGATTGTGTGCCTGTAAAGAGCTTTTGAAATTATTTCCCTGGTTTGGAAAGGCAGCTTCTGCTTTTGTATGGGAAGAAAGGCATTTCACAAACACTGAAAGGCTATAATCTATTTTTATTGGGACACTAAAAAGGAAAAAACAAAGAAAAGGTTTCTCTCTCCTTTCTTTTTAATAAATTTACTATTTCTACTTTTTTATATATACATTACCTTAAAAGAGGGGGGGGGGGAGAATTGATTTTTGGAAAGGACTTTCTTAACTTACTGAGGACATCTAGTGGCGAAAATTTAATACTTCAACTTTGCTTATTTTTTCTTATGAACTTTAAAACACTAAAGATAAGCTATGCACCTGTGAAGCTGTGGGGGTGGATGTTTCTACGTTAAACAAAGCCTCTACAAAAAAGAAAAAGAGATCTCCTTTTAAGCATTAGTATTAAAATGGAGAAACCTCAGATATAACTGAATTGTGCACTTATATTGGAAAAGATTTATGAGACCACTGCAGAAATTTGTGCTACATTTAAAAACTGTACTTAAGAATTAAGATCTAGAGACTCTACTATATTTGCCCAAATTGATGTCCAGGTTACAACTGATTATGACATAAATCAAAATGTGCCAGAAGAAGAATTTACAGAGATAGAAGTGGAATTTATTTCATCTGACAATCCCTTCTCCAGCAACTTAGAGAACCAGAAGAAGCAAAGACTAAGACTTCAAAATACAAAGCAACTACATCACAAAGAGAGCAGAAAAAGACGTTCACTGCAGAGGAAGAGAGTTATACTTTCTCAAAGATTATTACAAGCAGTAAGAATTGATCTATTGGTTGAAAGAGAAAAAAGATGCTTACTACAGAGAAAGAGACATACATTTGCTCAAAGACTACTACAAGCATTGAGAATGGATTTACTGGTTGAAAGGAAAGCGTATTCATGGAAGCCGATGTGGCAGAGAAAGAAACCCAGAATTAGACTCAAAAACAAATTTTAAAATGTTTAATGGATTAAAAGACAATGTTGACTTCATGGATTGTTTTAAGGATAGTGATTTAGAGCTGAAAAATGCAATTATGTTTAAATTAGTAAAAGTTGTTGAATGGATTAAAAGGCAATGTTGGTTCTATGGATTGTTTTAAGGATAATGATTTAGACTTAGAAGTAAGAAATATACAATTATATTCATGTGTGTTTAATTTAGTCTGATGATTTTTTTTGTTTTATGGAAGTTTGTTTGGTATGGAAATATGAAAGTTAAATGTGGAATGAAAAAAGAAACTTGGCTTTACAGAGACTAAGAATGCATTTCTTGGAGTAATAGATTGATTTAGACTGGAATTTTGAAATGTTTAATTAATTAGGAGATTTTTGTGTATAATAATATGTTTTGATATGGTAATTAAATGGATGGAATTTGGTTTGCTTAATGAATGGAAATGAATTAAGTCAATGATTACGATAAGCAACAAAAATGGACTTACTGGCTGAAAGATTAAAGATGATCTAGATTTAGAAGTAAGAAAATTATAACTACATATATGTGTAATGTTTAATTAATTAAGAGATATTTATCCAAAGTAATATGATTTGATAAGATATGATAATATTGTCGTTTTTTAAACTAAATTAGCTATTATTGGAAGAAGAAATAAGTAAGATTGGTGATAAAAAAGGGATGAGAGAGATTAAGAACTTGAATTTATTTGCAAGAGATATTTGAAGGGGTAATATGTTGATGTAAAACATTATTTGGTTATGGTAATCGAAATTGATAAAGTTTTAATAAACAGGTTTAGTAGTAATTGAAATTTAGGATAGAAATGAAATATATTAAATTTATTATGTTACTTGAGGGAAATAGAGAGATGATAGCGAATGTATTAAGTTGAGCTGTTATTCTGTGATTTTATGTTGGGAATCTTTGTTTACCCCAACACCACGTTGTGTCTCAAACACTTTTTGTTAAAACTATAAAACCAATAAAATATATTTTTTAAAAAAAATTATGTTATGCAACCAGCAAAATAAATTCCAAGCAGACTAATCCCCATTCCTTAACATGGTACAACTATGGCTAATCTTTGAATAACCCTGAATATCTCTCTTTCTCTTTCTCTTTGTCTATCTGTCTGTCTGTTTGTGTTTGTGTAGAACCTATTTCTGAATTTTAGCTTTAGGAGTTAGTTTTACATAAACTAAGATAATTTTAAATAAATAGCATTCTATTTTTTAATTTTAAAGGCAAAGTTTATACTGGCAAAAACAGCGGTAACAATATTTTGTACCATCCTTTTAGCACCCTTCCTATTTTACTTTGAAACAGTTGTTCATTATTTTGCTCTATATTGGTTTTTGACCAAAATAAACTTTGAATTGAACAGAATAAGCATCACAACTGGAAAGAAAAAAAGCTAATGATGGCAATTTACAAGCCTTCTCCAATCAACTGTTTCATGATTTTTTTACCTCTCTTCTATGCCAGATATTTAAATTCTTAGGGAGAAACTTTTAGGTGGAATGGAAATGGGATAAAAGATGGAGAAATTATTTAATTGCAAGTGGCATCCAGTACTACTTAATTTTAATTTAAATTTATGTAAATGAGCAGCTCTTGAAAATGTTACTTCCTTTTTAAAATTCTGTAATGCCCTATGGCAAAAAATAATACTCCTACTTATTTCTTTGGCTAATAATAACCCATTAATATTTAAATTTATATTTTAAAAGCTATAGAGTGGATCAATATCTGTCTAATACATATTTAAAAAGATGTCAAAAATAAGTAGTTTAGATCTAAAAGTGGACAGCCCATTTGGTAGAATGTGAGGCAGCAATAGAAGCTACTTTCAAAAATTCTGCCAGGAAAAACTGCAGGGACTTGTCCATGTTGTCAACTACAGTCAAGACTGAAATGAAGGCTTTCTATAATTTTAAATAAAGTTCTTAAATAAGCAGCATTCTTTCATGATGCCTTATAAAGAGAGCTAATCAAAAGTAATTTACTCATAAATTAATGTGTTAACTGTAGACTGAAAAATATATCAGTGAGGCACATATTGTTATCCATATAGTTCATTTTGATACTTCTAAAACCTGATCTTACATTTGTTTTTTTTAAAAAAAAGATCTTAAGATATCAAAACTCACTTATCCTAGAGTTTTCCAAAACTGGTTTCATACATATTGATATTGTTTATTATCTTTAATTATTTATTTCTCCAGAAGACTATAGATAATGCATTTTATGCTTCTTTACATTTTATCCTAATATATAGCAAGTTAGACAAAGAAAATGAAGGTGACTGAGTGGGAAATCTAAATCTGGGTCTAATAAAAACCTCTATGATTCATATATCATACTTACAAAAGAACTACTTCTTATTATTCTCAAAATGGAATGCTGAGAATTGTGGCCAAGATAAGGATTTTATTTAAAAGTAGGTTTATAGCATTGTAACAGTTTCTGAAATCAACAACTTTATTTAATAAAACCTAAGGAATATATTCGGCTCCAGAATATGAAAAAATATTGGTTCTAGTCTGGAATCTGTTAAAAAAAATAGAGGAAATAAGTTCCTTAAAGTGTTGCGAAATGCACACTTATTTAGTTAAAAGCAGACCTTTAATCAAAAATTTAATAAGAGTCTAAACTCTTGTTTACCTTGCACAATGCCCCAAGGATACTGGCGAGCCTTTATGACTTTGTTACCAATCTTTATCTCTTCTGTACTCCCCACTACAGCAAATGGCAAGTGTCCCTGAGAAACATAAAATACATTAAATAGCACAGATGAAACTAGAATAAAACATTAGCATATTGACTAATTTATACATATATTTTATCACAGATGAGAGGGCTGCTGTTGCATGTGTTAACCAAAACCTGAATGGGAAGGGCTACCCTCCTGTAAACATGGCCATCTGAGTTTCAAGTTTGATATCTGCCACAACCTCAGGGCAGGGCAAGGGAGGGGATATATTTACCTGGGAATTCTTTTAGCTATCAGAAGAGTGGAATGTGAAACTTTGTTTATGAACTTGGGGACTTTCTAGAGAACACATAGGCTGATCCTCATCAGTTGTACATCTTATCCTCTAGCTGCCAAAGCAATGTCACTAAAATCTGTCTCATTTTCTAACACTAGATTAACATAAGTACTAGTGAAAAGCAAAGATCTAATTTTATAAATTATTTAGATTTATTAAAATCTCCATTCTAAAAGGGAAAAGGGGAAAAAAATCATAAAATTCCTATTCCTAGAGGGCAATATTTCTATTTAGGCAATTTCCCGGTCGTAAAAAGGGATCAGACAGTTTTCTAACTATACTGAGAAAACAGTCCTCACCTTCTCAGGCTGAAACTTGGATAGGAATATTTTTCACAAATCTCATTTCAACTTTAGCAGATATAAATAACTGAACCTGTCAACCAACGAGTTGAAAAATTATGAACTGTAGAGATACTAGTGGAACAATCTGGGTTATTCAAGCAGCAACTCCAGAAATACTAATATAACTATTCCAGGATATCAATTGACTTCTGATAATTGAGAAGAATATGTCTGAAAAGCAGTCTTAATGCCTGGAAAAAAAATAAAGCTGTAATAGCTTCAGGGTAGGATTCCTATGTTAGCGTCACTCTTTCAAAAATGAAATCCTTACCCAAATTTTGAATTGGTCAAGAGTCATTGTGCCTCTAAATACTGGCCTGATAAATTTTTTCTCAAGAAGGAACTACCTCCCACATAGATGACAGTCTAAGACAATTTTAATGGAAGGTGGTAGAACTTTTGCACTGCCACCATAGTAAAGGGAGACAACTATGACAGAAGGAGGAACTAGGTACTATATTACGTTTTGTACTGCATTAAGGCCTCTCATGCTAGACTATAACACAGCCAATAGGGAATGCAGACATCAGAGAGTATATTTAATAAATGTATTACATCAGTAAAATATACACTTAATTTCTCCTACTTTCATAAACAGATTTTAGAGATTTATAAAACTGAAAAAGGAGTTATCCTCAGCAGAAAGATTGAGAAGGCCTAGCCCTAACCCACCCCCCACCCACCCCCTCTCTCTCTCATATAATTCATCTATCCATCCATCCAACCAACCAACCAACCATCCATTGATCCTGCAAGTGCAGGATCTCCTTTTTTCAGATCAACCAAGTGTTGAATCATTGGTTGCAACAGGAATTGACCAACTGGCTTGTCATCAGAACCTGGCATCATAGGCTAGGACAGACTGACTTCCTGAAAGTCACTCTTTTGGCTTTCATCCTTAAAGCAGGACTAGAACTTACAGTTTCCTGATCTCTAGCCTGGTGCCTTAATAATTAGACCAGGGGTGTCAAACTCACAACATCATGTAACGTGTCACGACATATCTCAACTTTTTTTCCATTGCCAGCAATGGGCTGGGCGCGGTTTCAGCATGACGCATCTGGCCTGTGTGCCGGCAGTTGTACACCACTGAACTAGACCATGATGCAGAGGCATAGTGGCTTAGAACAAAAAATTAAACACTCAGAGTACAATATAAAGAAGAAAATATCCATAGTAATTTCAGGCTTGCAGTTAAGGTAGCCACTCAAGAACTTTCTTCAGCATAAGTACTCAAAGAAACTGAAAATTGGAATGTAAAGATGGGTTCTAGCAAGAATTTTAAATTATGCTCTAAGTGCCGCTAATGCAAATACAATTCGGATTTCATATATGAGCATTGTGTTCTATGGAAGAAAAACACATTTATGGTGGAATACTTTCTCATAAAATATAATTGAACAGTCCAGAATTTTTGAAGAAACATGGCAGTAGGAGTTCCCATTAAAATGCTACCCTCTATCCAAAAACGAAGCCAGTAATTGCAGACAATGAGTCTCTAGTTTAAATATAATATCTTTGGTAATGTACTTACATTCATGGTAGCATTAATTTTAGCAATGCTCTCATCATCTGTTGGAAACTGGTATATTTGAACTCCATTACTGACCAGCTCACTCATTATTTTGATCTTAAACTTCTGCAGTTCAGATTTAGAAATTGTATCTGCTTTGGCTATAACTGGAATAATGTTCACCTATTAAAGAAATCAGATTGCTATGAAATATGCAAACTTCATTTGAACTTTTTAGATTATCAGTTACAATCACTGAACAGGGTACGTTGTTTTTTAGATTGCACAATATATTGTCTTTTTAGAGATACAAAATAATACTTTAATAACCTGAACAATTTTCACCCATCTGTATAGTCCATTTAGCTTTTGGTCCATCATTAAATTGATCAGGTATATCACAGAAGGCTTTAATATAACTAGATAAAAGTTATTTAAGAAATATGAGGTATCAATTTCATTAGAAATAATATAAGAACTTTTCCTTTAAAGAAAGAAAAGGGAGTAGCTACTGTTATCAGAATGCATTGGTATTTCCTACATTTTCAAAGAGAAAGATAACATTATTTTGGGACTAATTTCATGTAAAACACATTTTTAAAAAAGTATTTACATGCGTCCCAACAAACTGTGTTTCTTTTGATTTCTTCAATTAAATGCTAAGCAAGCTTGGATATCTGTGATCAGACAATATTTTAGAGCGTCTGAATACCGGCAATCCCAAGTGAAACCTTTGATATGCTTATGAATAATGCAGAAAGGTTGCTTTTTCATGTCTTCTTGCCATTTTGTTAAAGAGATGAGTATTGCTGCTTTGGGGTAAAATGATCCTTTTGTAGTGACTGTATCAAGGCATGTAGATGTTTTCTCCAGACTCAGCTACAAGTTAAAAACCAGATCTGTCTTCATCATTTTTAAAATCTGACTTTCCAACTAATTAACAGTCTTTTATGACAACTTGTCTCTGCCCTAATAGTTTCTTTAGCTTCTTTACTTATGTTTGGTAAGAACTGCAAGATGAACTACATCAGTGCAAGGAATGGATGGAAATATAAATGATGCCTAGAAATGGGGAGGAGGTGAAGGAAATAATCCAACAATCCATCCCTAAAGTGCTAAATCCAGATCCCATTCCACCCCATTTTACCACTCCATAGATCACTAACAATGAGCATTCTGCAGCCAATTTAGATTAGCAGAAAATCAGATTCCTACACAATGTTTTTAGTCTCAAATCTGAACAATATCTTCAAAAAATAAACAAATGCCTTAAAATTAAACTATTTTTACATTATATTGATAAAAAGAATTATTAAAAAAATGTTTTGAAGCTGAAGAGACTTGTGTCAAATACCCAATTTCCCTATCAACTCATTCACAACTATCAGATGTGGGTGTCTTGCTATCTATTCTCGTGACATCTTCATTAGAGTTAGTCCATATTAAACAGACAAAAAATGAATCCAGACAGGACTTATTTGATGAGTAGCAGTTATTTAATAAGGAATTAACTTTGCTCAGATGACTAACCTAGAGTTTAAATTAACTTGCTTATGCAGTTCAGTTACTTATGATAATAAATAGCAACTGTAAAAAAATGCTTTAAACAGAACTAGCTGGAGCAGTACAAATTAGTATTTAAATATATAAAGAACTCATTTTTTCATTCCCTCTGAGGTGTACTTCTATTAATGTTAGTTAGTCTTAAAATGATGATGAGCAATTGCTTTAAATACCATGGAACATTTTACTTAATAGAATGTCAGCACAAAGATTATTTCACTGCTGAAAGCACTTATAGAAAGTCTAGTCCAAAGCTGTAATATTTAAATAGATCCATATGAAATCAATATAAACTTGAAATATTATATAGGCAGTTATTCATTTCATAGGAAACTAGAATCTAATTGGAAGGGACTTCATGGTCATCTACTCCAACCCATCCTTGATAGCTACTAAGATCCAACTTAAAAAGGGGAGTTTACTACTGTAATAGGCAGACCATTCAGCTGTTAGTGACCTCTTACTGTCAAGAAATTCCTTTTAATATTCAGCTTGAATGTCTTTTCTTTCAATTTCAATATTAACCTCAGTTTCAAAACAAAAACGACCTACTCCCTCTTCAACATGATTAACTTTCAGATTTATATAGACCATGAAACTAATCAAAGAGAGAAGCAACCTAGAACTAAGGAGAAACTTCCTGACAGTTAGAACAATTAACCAGTGGAACAACCTGCCTCCAGAAGTGGTGAATGCTCCAACACTGGAAGTTTTTAAGAAGAGACTGGATAGCCATTTGTCTGAAATGGTATAGGGTTTCCTGCCTGAGCAGGGGACTGGACTAGATGACCTCCAAGGTCCCTTCCAACTTTATTATTATTATTATCATAATATCCTCCTTCAGTCTTCATTACTTTAAAACAATCCTAATTACATAGAAGATTTTTAATTAGAATATAATTTCAGAACACGCCTCTAGTTATGTAATGTAGCTACTTGATAACAATGGTTCCCATTTATTTCTTATACACTTTCCCCTCTTTCCCCTCCCTGCACAGCCTGATTAAAGGTTGATTTTGTTTTCTACTACTATTCAATTCTGCAATATATTGAAATGCACCAAGGCCTGTACATGGTTACTTTTAGAGGCAGCTCATACCTTATGTCAAAACATGGTTAATTTTTATTTTTTTATTTGAAATTTAGATGTGTTTTAGAGCAAACAGAGAATATCCTTACACAAATATATTAATATCTAAGAAGAAGTTGATGTTGAGTAGACGCCATGACATTAATATTAATTAGCGTATTAATTAGCATATGTGTTCTGATGGGCACTATAGACCAAATAAATCCCCAGAAACAAATCTGATATTTTTAAATTATTTTTCCAAACAGGAAAAAAGTCATCCTATATTTCCTAATAGCAATCTTAGATTGCCAATTTATTTAGCAAGTAACTTACACCACTGGGAACATACAGACTTTTGACTAGATTTTGCCACAAACACCAATGCCTTGTATAAAATAGATAAGATCATCCTTTCCTTATTCCATAACAAAATAATTTTATTCTTGATTTTTTTCCAAAATAAGTGAATTGTCTTACTCAGTTACACTGACCTACTCATCAAATTAAGACAATGTTTATTTTTACTAAAACCTTTTTTGATGCTACAACAATAAAAAATGCATTACATTTTAAAATATTACATTGAATATTTATGTTGGAAAGAGACTGGCTGAGCCAGGTGGAGAGTTAAATGGGGAATTAGTCTGGAATTCCTATGTGGGCACAAGATGGAGAAGTCTGACCCCTCCTGAGTGCCACTGAACATTAATTTTACCCAGTTTGAAAAGATTCCTGTACATAGGCTTCAGCAATAAAACAGCTAATTGAACTCTTGTGTGGCTCTAGTTGTTAGTAGCTAATACTATTAGAGATAGTCCTCAACTTACCATCACTTGTTTTACTATTGTTCAAAGTTATCACTGATCCTATATGTTGTCATGGTCATATGATCAAAATTCAGGTGCTTGGTACCTGGCATATATTTATGATGGTTGCAGCATCCTGAGGTCGCATGATCACCATTTACAACCATCCCAAGGGACTTCCAACAACCAAAATCAATGGAGGAAGCCAAATTAATTTAATGACCATGGTGATATGCTTAACAACCATGACAAAAAGATCATAAAACTGGGCATGATTCATTTAACAACTGGTTCTGGTCCCAACTGTGGTTGTAAATCAACGACTATCCCTACATTATTTTAAAAGGTTGGGTATTTTGCTTTTTTCAGAGCTATGATTTTAAAATCTTACCTTGCTGTCAAGATTTTTCATTGTTAACAAATCAAGAGTTTTAAGGGAATGCCCTGTGGGTGAAATGAAATACAGGCACACATGGATGCGAGTATCATGATAATTATATAAGGATCGCTTAATTTTCAGCTCTTCTTGGAGGTAGGCCTCAAACTGCGCATCGATATAATCAACAATTGGCTGATAACTAGAGAGAACAAGAATCCGTTTTAGAACAAGGAGTTAAATTCCATTCCAATATGCACGCAGAAATTGGAGAGGATAACAATAATTTTAACAATTCAATTCTATTTTTATAAAACTTTACTACATATTAATAACTCAGAATATTATAAGGTATAAACAATCTGTAGAGTTCAAGATCTTGTAAAACAGTCTCAGAATCAGACATGATTGTACAGAAGAAAAAAATGCATGCAAATATAATCTAATTCTGTCCAAGGACAGAAAATGTTTTCTAACAAGTGCAACAAATCTATATCTAAAATAGCTTTTAAAAATATAATTCAGCAGTCTTCATTCCTTTCAGATTCATTTAATATTCCAGCAAAACTCATTCCATTATGTTATAAAACCATTCCTAAGAGCCATTCCCTATGTATACTAGAAAAAAACCAAGCAGATGACAGCAATTTTTTGTTTAATTTAGAACAAACTAAACTGTAAAGTCCTACAGCAGAGTCAAATTTAATCTTCCTATTATTGTCCATTATGCAAGTTGCATAACTTATTTCACTCAATTTACAATGGAAGGGTAGGACATAAGAATACTAATCCAAACACTATTACTTAGTATAGTGAAACCTAGGAAGGAGGAAAACATATTTAGCACCAGTAATTTTATTGGTTGTGGGTTGTAAGGGACAAAGAGAGAGAAAAACAAGAACTGGGCAATCTTTAAATTAGGGTTGAAGGACATTTCAAACTTGAGAGATGGATGACTTGTCATACTAACCAGTGTGGAGAGGTTCCTGGATTGCTGAAATTCACAAAAATTCTAGTAACTAAAATTCCATCCAAGTACTCTGTTTTGTGCCAAATATTTCTTAGAAACTAACCAGTGGTATAAACAACGAATAAAGTCATATCAGAATCATTGATTCTTGTTTTGCTTGAATATAAATTTGTTCTGCAAAAAATGTGCTCTGTCAAAATATAGAGAACCATTCCTTCCTTGCACCTCCTTCGAAATGTTATAGATAAGTTGATTCAGAACACTGAAGAAGAACAACAAATTGATACAAGATACTGAGGCAAACTAAGAGAACAAGGTTATCTCATGTGCAGGTAGTCCTCGAAATATGACCTTAATAGAGTCTGCCTGTTACGGATGCAAGTGATGATGACTGTGAAGTAAGATGGCCTCATTTTAATGACCCTCAACCACTGCTTTCCCTGATGCAATTGTTAAACATGCGGGTCATTAAGTGGAGAATAGGGTACCTTAGTGGTGTGGGAGGCCCTGGGAGGCCTAGTGCAGGCCCAGGCCCACCTGCCCCAGGCCTTCTAAAATATTCCCCACCCTCAGAGATACCCTGTACTCGGCTTCCAGCTGCTTGGGTCTCCACAGGCATTCCCTCTCCAGTCCCTGCAGGACTCTACCTACTGCACCAGGTCTCCACAGGCCTTTCCACTCTCAGGCCTTAGGACCCTGCAGGGCTTAGGTCTGATTCTCATTCCACCAGGCCCCACACCTTCCTCCTCACTTATCTTTTGAAGATTTCCAGATATCATGTTAAGGAAAGTCAGACCACACATCCCTGGGCCACATGGCTGCCTCCCATAAGCACTTATCATTTTCAGCATGCCCGCTATTTCTTGAGGGTGTGCAAAAATGGTGGCTGCTTCTACAAGGCCAATACATAGTCCAGGGACAAACCACTCTGTTTTGCTACCTTAATGCGGTCTGCACAGCACTGCAAAAGTTTTCCTTTTGAAAAACTCCAGTCTTCATGAGAAAAGGAAGCTTTCTACAGCTGGAGATCTTCAAAAGGTAAGTGTGTGATGGGTGATGGGCAGGTCTAAGGCCTATGGGGTCCCGGTGGGGCAGGATAGGGGGAACTGGTGAGGAAGAGAGGTGGGGAGAACTGCAGCATCCCTATGGTCAGTTGTAAGGGCAAATAACCATAGGGCGCTGCCGCGATCTAACTTCAAACTAGGATTCTAAGTAGCTTTTAGAGGGTCTGTGATAACTTCAAACAGCCATTAAGTGACAGTGATATACAGGACTACCTGTATAGAAAGAATCAATGATAAGTCTGGGCTGAATAAGGAGAAGAAGAGATCTTGTATCTTAAGTTTTTAAGAAAGGGAAATGCCTACAGAAAGGGGAGGAAAAAGAAGACTGGGCTGGACCAGCCTATTGGTTCCTATTTTTTCCAGCACTCACTTTCCATGTTTCTGAGACGTCAATGAAATACAAAGAAACTATGTAGCATATAATGGCAATTTAACTAACTCACAGCTTGAATATATCAGACGTATCTGATCTTCTTTCCCCTTTTCTCTTCCCTCCCTATTTCCTTGAACTAGGCTGTTTAACTTTCTAATCATTTACCAAACTTCTGATGTTTAATTGTAAAATCACTCATCAAAGTTTAAATGTTGAATTTTGTAACAATTGACTAAAATTCAAATAGAAGAAACAATATCTGACCTTTTATGGCTATCCACTAAGCTTTAAGTAACGAAACAGTAAAATCCAAACCTTGTCCGATTCTTAAGCCTCATGCACACAGCTTATTTAAAGAATATAAAGGGCACAACATTGAACGTTATTGCATGGCTGTGCCTGAAAAGGTAAGGAATGCATCTCTGAAAAGAAATATCACTCTGGATAGCGAGATGGGCAGCATGTAAATTAGAGAGAAAGAGAGAAAAACATCTTAGAAGCCAAATTGATGGGGGTAATAATGATCATCTAAGGTCACATTTGGTAGAGATATCTATGCAAACAGAAGATATGAGAGGTCAAACCAGTAAGGTATTGCTGTGATATTGGGGGCCAGACTTGGTAGAAATTTTCATGAAGGGTGAGGCTGATTTAAGGGCTCAATTAAATATTGTGGGAGACATTCCAAGGCAGTGGGCAAACTGGCAAAGTCTCAATGTAGATCCACAAAGAGTTCTACAAGTAGAAAGTTTGCATGCGTGTGTGTGTGTGTTTGTGTGTGCACACACTTAGTCCAAAGAGTGACCATAACATGAGAATCCAAACAATTGATCATTTGCAAGTTTAGAAGATCTTGTTTTTCTCTGAAGTTATTTTACAACAGATGGAAATCTAGAGCAGCTTACAGCTGCTCAATGAAAAAATGAAGTTGTCACATGGAAGCCGTTAGTCAAATATAATTTGTTGATCCTAATACTCTGTTGATAAACTAATGAGGAAAACAAAATGTCTCCTGTTCAACATTAAGAAAGAACATAGTTTTCAACTATAGCCAACTATCTGGAAATGATTACCAGTGGCTTTATTAGATGTTATGCTTTACTGATATCCACAGTTGTATTTGTTCTATTACATAAAATAAATGTCAAGAATCCAGATCAGCAGCAGGCAGTTCATTTGAATTAAAAGATACTGACCTATCATCTTTGTTTATCTGGTCCCCAAATCCAACTGTATTTACAATTGTTAGCTTCAATCGGACATTGCTTTCCTGAAGCTCATAAGTCTGAGCTTTAAGCCTCACATTTGGCTGAAAGTGTGTTGACACATGATCATCAAAAGAGGTATTGAACAAGGTATCAATCAAAGTTGATTTTCCAATTCCTGTCTCTCCTAAAATTAAAGAGAGATTTAAAAAGTACAGTTATATCACAAATTCACTTTCATAAATGTCACTGAAACACAAAAAGAAAAACTTCATTTCTACCATTTAAAAGTAATAGTGAGTTTTGTTATAACTTCATTATGGATACAATTAGAAATGCAGGTTTCCTTCTGTAATTTTTATAGTAACATCTGAACAATATGCAAAAACATTTCTCAAAAAGACATCAGGTGCCCATTAGCTTCACTCTGCAACTTGCAAGAACTATTCCTTCTAATCAAGTCTTTATTTCTTTCTGTCTTCCCCTGTCATTTCCATATCCCTTATTTCATTTCAGTTTTTCTCTTTTGCTCTGTGGGAACCATATTGAAGAAACTGAAACCAAAGTGCTGAATTTTCAGAAGATGGTCTAACATGCTATCATTTTAAAACATTGCATGTCATTCAACTGTCTTCACACACTGTCTTCATAAGTTACATGGCTTTCTATTCTCTGTTACTCTCATATTAATCTTCTAAAATACAATAAGCTGAGACACAATAACTGAACCAAACAATAAGTTCATAATGACTGATATGGGCTAAAATATCCATTTTTAATCAGTCATATGTATAGGTAGTTCTCGACTTATGATATATTGAGACAATAATTTTCAATGTACATCATTGTGGTCATAAGTCAGGTTGCACCAATTTTAATGGCAGTTGTTAAGCAAATTCAGCTTCCCCAGTGGGCATGTTTTGTCAGAAACCGGCAAAAAAAACAATGCAAACCATGGTTATGTGACTGCAGGTTGCTGCAACTGGTTGTAAATAAGTTGTCAAGTGCACAAATGGCAGTGATATGGTCATTAGTGCAAGTGCAAGTACAAGTCATAAGTCACTTTTTCCAAGTCGTAACTTTGAACCATTGTTAAACAGTTGACAGTTAAATAAGTTGAGAACTATCTGTATTATTAAACTCCACTGCTTAATTCATAATAGCATACTTTTTATCAAAATTAGGCTTATAGCCTATTCTGCTTTAGATGAGGTTCTGAGTTTAAAAAGGAACAATAATATTTATTAAAGGTTGTATTTGCAAATTATTCACTAAGTTTTTTTAATCCTGATAAGTATTTCCTGAAAATAGTTAGGAAAATGTTTAGAAATGCTCTCTAGAAAAAATGGAATAGCATTTTCATTAAATAAATACAAAGGCTGTAAAAGCTATTTTTTACTATCAAAATACACCAATGTGGAATTATTGCTAACCATAAAGAAGCACTAAGCTATCAGTAGATTTTATAATGTTTGTGAAGCTTAAAGAATGAAAACAGTTAAGAAATATAAAGTACTTAAGAAATTAAATAAATTTAATTAAACAAATTAAGAAATTTACTGTAAAAAGGTAAATAAACTTAGTTATGTCACCTTTGAATCAGTATCTGAGGGTCAACATTAATATCTTTATTATTTTCATTGCTTCAGACTTTTCAACAGGACCTGTTCAAATTAATTTACACTTTTGAAAATTAAATTACTTACCAATACTGAGAATGTTGAAACAAAATCCCTGGTGGATAGATTTGTTAACCAATTGATCTGGTAAACTATCAAAACCAACATGGCCAGACAAGAATAAAGATCGACAATTCTGCTGAAGTGAAACAGTAAAAAAAATTAGGGTATAAGACTGCAATACAGTTATCTATGATACTAGTAAATATTGACAAATCTAAACATGATAATATTCTACATATTAAAAGTTTTCACTAGGTGACATTTGGTTTAATTTTTTTCAACCAAATAAAAACCACTGAGGGTAGTTAATCTGCAAACAGAATTTAAAAGCCTACACAACTGTTACTAATCTGCTGCACAATCACTACAAGTTATTTTTTCTTTATTACAATACTTCCAAGGTATTTACTAAAGAGTAATCATTTCCAGTTCTTGAATAAGTACTAGTATATGTCAATAAGCCTAACACCAAAGAAGATGCATGTTTAGGTTCCTATCATTCTATTCTCTCCTTTTTGTATGTCATTTCTTCTCCTCAACCCCTTCATTAATTCCATCCTTTTTTGCCTAAACCACTTCTTTTTATTAATCCCTTCAGAAGCTTTCTGCTTCCTTCTGTTTCCTATTCCTTCCTTCTTGTAAACTTGTGTACTCTTTTTGATGCTTATATTACCAAATCACCTGGCCTTTCATTTGCAAAGCTTCAATACTAGCCCAACAGTAATTTTTTTTAAAAAATGTCCCCCTCCCCCAAAATTGGGTTGCCCTGCAATGTTTCCTATGGAATGCACAGCTGATTCTCTCAGCAAGCTTAACATATGGCCACAATATAGGTATATACACATCCTTAAAATTCAACAAGCGTACATTTGGAAAAACTGACTGGATCACTTTTTTCATGACATAAGCACCACATCAAACAAATCTATGATGATGTCTAGCTATTAAATGTTTGCTTACGAGGGTTCCACAATATTGATTGACAACTAATTCTGATTGCCACAGACTCCAGCTATCCAAAATGTTCTGTCACTCTAAAAAAGATTTTGGAGAAACAGAAGAGGCATGAAGTCTAGCACTGCTTCAATTTTCCTTGAAAATGGATAAGCTGAAAAAAAAGACACATTTTCTATCTCTTAGTCATGTGTATATATATTGAGAATTTCAAGGAGGGCCAGGAACTCTTCTGCTGGATTTAGAAAAGACAAGAAGCCTTGTGAACTCTGTCTGCAGCTTCTCTAATGTCTAGTGCTCAGGAATTATTGAGACATTTCATTCCCTGGAGAATCTATAGATATAGATAACTTCAGGGACTTCATTTTGTTTCCAAGCACTGTTTGGAAGTTCTTAGTTTGGAGACATTTTATGTGTTCACAGAATTTTTATATTGCTCTAGTTCTGGAGACTCTGAGCAGCTTGCAATATTAATGTCATAAGAAGATATCCTTACAGATTAAATCCAAATTCTAAAATATATTCTTGAATAGGTTTCTGGTCATTCCTTAGCATAGCCAAAACTACTCAGTAACATCACAAGTATTACGATATTTATTTTGATCTTTAATATTTAAAATAATAACATGTCTTCATTAAGCTACCCATAACAACGTGTCCTTAGCTAATAAATCCGAGGCATGTATCAAGTGGTAAACAGTATATTCATGCATATAGATATTGCACCTGTGCAAAAGTCTCATTGGGAATACAGTATTCCACAACTGAGGAAATTTGAATCGCTAAGATAATGCTCCCTCTTCTTCTTTCATTCTAAAGGACTGATATTCATTATTAACAGGATACTTAGTAAAGAAGGCACATGAAAGGGGAAAGAGAATGGGGCTGTGTGAATGCACACATGAGTGTTTTAGGAATTATAGCTACAAGTAAGCTTCCTACTCTTTGTTGAGGTTTCTGTGCATCCCACTATAGGTAAGTAGCACTTACTTTAGGGCAACAGACAAATGCCCAGGAGAGAACTGATGACAGCAGTGCTCTCTCAAAGGAAGGATCTTTCTAGACCCATACATTTATTAATAATGCCATGCAAATATCTGTCGGCCACATCAGAGTACAGCATAACCTTGCACACTTTGAGAAGTGCAGTCCTATGAAACGTGGCAATGGAAACTGGAACTACTCTGGTGAAATGGCTTTGGGCAGCTCTCGGCAGCAAGAGATTTATCAGCTGAAATCCTCTCTGAATAGCCACTGCTCCCACTTAGAGAAATGTCTTCCCCGGAGCCAGAATAAACAAGTAATTGTTCATGATCCCCTACAAATATCCAAAGAATGCAAAGAATGCTCTGATAATGTAGATGGTAAGGTGGAGGAAGGGGAAGGAACTTATATAATGCTGTGATAAATTTGCAGACATTTAAGTGCCTTGGACCGGACAGGAAGGGAAGAAGTTCTAGTCCTGCCTTAGCCATGAAAGCCAGCTGGGAGTCCTTGGGCCAGTCACTCTCTCTCAGCCCAACCACCTCAAAAGGTCATTGAAGGAAAATAGGAGAAAGATGTGTGGGATATGTTCTCACCTTGAGTTATTTGTAAAAATAATAAAGGTGAGATACAGATAAATGGAATGGAACAGAACAGAATAGAATAGAACAACTCACTTTTCCTGCATCATGATTATCTGTTGGTGAAGCGAAGGGTCCTCTCATTCCAATATCAGGTTGATGGTACTGAAATAGTAAATCAAATAATTTTGTGAGAGTCAAATTAAAGAAATTTGAAAGAGAAATAATTCTGGTCACAACTGCAAAATTATAGAGAATAAAGGACATGGGAAAAACCATTACATAAAAAATGAGGACTGAAATATTTCTTAAGTCCTAGGAATCAAGTCATTATTTAGAAAAAAGATAGGCAAGCTCCTCCATGATTCACAGGAATATGAGAGGGAGGACAGATCAACATAATCAGACTTACAAGAAACTGTTATTATAACCAATCTTAATGAGGTTAGTTCTAATCACTTCAGTTTTTTAAACTGGCCAGCCACAAAGGGCTGACATAAATACATTTAAAGAAATAACTTTTTGGTTAATTAAAAGTATTTCAATTAAATACATTAATTAAGCAGTATTGTAGAAAACATTGTAATATGGAGCCATGGTGGTCCAGTGGTTAGAATGTAGTATTGCAAGCTAACTCTACCCATAGCTGG
Organism: Crotalus tigris; assembly: GCF_016545835.1. Classification (NCBI taxonomy): domain Eukaryota; kingdom Metazoa; phylum Chordata; class Lepidosauria; order Squamata; family Viperidae; genus Crotalus; species Crotalus tigris. The sequence goes on from NW_024096893.1 coordinate 166,366, forward strand.
AGTTTGGTTCTGACCACCTCAAGGTTGATTCAGCCTTCCAGCCTTCCAAGGCTGGTAAAATGAAGACCCAGATTGTTGGGGGCAATATGCTGACATTTGTAAACCACCCAGAGAGTGCTGTAAAGCATTATGAAGAGGTATATAAATCTAAGTGTTATTGCTATATGGCAACTCAGCCTGCAAGCAGACACTTTCCCGCTACTTAATAGATCTTACCTATTGCTTATTTAATTATTTAAAAAAGTAAATAAAATAGTATGCTATAAGGCAAAGCATCAGCCTTTAGTGTCCATTTCCATAAATGCATCTGAGGCTACCTAGCCACTGTTATTAAAAAAAAGCAAAGGTAGGCTGAACTGGAAATAATATTTTAGGGAACAAATTCATCGGTATGTGATTTGTGAGTAGACATGTCCCTCACAGTAATGATTTTTGAAACTACCTCCAACATGTTCTTAAAATTTCAGTGTTCCTACCAATCCTCCCATTCAATATATATACACTTTCATAAAAACAACAGCAGTAAAAAAGCATCCTTATATCAATGTCCCTTGGAATAAACAAATTGGCTTTACTTCTGGATAGACATGCCAAGATTGCTCCACAATCCTTTCTGAAACTATATTCAGCATGAAGAGAGTTCACTGATTGTTCTACAGAAATATACTACGGTGTAACATTTTTCTATGTAGTGTCAACATTTTACACTTTTATTAGCTTTACATTTCTAATACCCTAATCCTGTGTTTCAATAGTTGTGCCATAAATTACTTGTATATTTTATGATATGATAACCTACCAAAAATTTAATGCCACTGACATTATCTTAAAAGGCAAAGACCAAAATTTAAATAGAGGCAACTGGAAATTTACTTTAACTATGAATTCACCTTAAGCGTCAGCTAATTTAGTGATGTAAGTTCCATAACCTAAATCTGTCACCACACAATAAAGAACAAGAGAAAAAACTGCACATTACACAATGTATGTACCAGAAGAAGAGGTAGGTCTTGAACAGTTATAAAAGTGGAGATTTGGGACCTGTTGCTAAAATACAACTCCTTGCATTTCTAGCCAGCATGTTCTAAAGCAAAGAATCCCACCAATGATAATTCAACAATGGGAAAATCATTGGTTATCCACTCCTACTCTTGATTCAGGGAACAATAGGTGATTTTTTTTCCCTTTGAAGTTCCTGTTAGAGGCTTTCCACTGGCAACAGGAAAGCATCCAAGTCAGAGATAGCACACTCTTTCTCTTCCTCTACAACAAATCTGAAACTGATTGCTCACATAGGTTCTTTCAAATTCCATTTCAACCTATTAGTTGCATTTTCCTGCCCAAGGTTAGCAATAAGACTGGGATCTGCTTTATACCTGATCAGAAAGATTATGAATCCAAACAAATCATGAAATGTTATTCTGTATGATTAACCATCAAGAAAAAACAGTCAACAACCACTGCAATAGGAATCCTTTGATTTCATAACATAATATTAATACCTAAATTCTAGGTATTAAGATATTTTAAAAGCTGCATAATGGATTCCAGATGATAGCTCATTACATTTTTTCTGTTGTGTGACAAATCCAGAGATCAATGCCTATTTGATACAATGATACAGTAAGGATTTTGCCAATCTGGAAATAATTTATTTTTATTATTGTCTTATTTGCCTTATTGGGGTTTATTGTCCTGCAATTGTCTTTATTTTATCTGCATAAGGTTAATCTTTTATATTTTTCTATTTTTTATGGAATTTATAAGATTTTTCTACAGTAACCAGAAGAGGGAGCTCTGACATAAAAAAAGTCTACTCTAGCTTTTCACCTTTGTAACAAAACTTAAGACATTCAGAGTGCAGAATATGTTTGGACTTTTAGTAGAAAAACCAATACAAGTAGTCCTCAACTTACGACAATTGAGTTCAAAATTTCCTTTGCTAAGTGTGCCCCATTTTGTGAACTTTTTGCCATGGTTGTTAAAGGAATCATGGCAATTGTTAAGTGAATCATGTGGATATTAAACAAATCTTGCCTCCCTTGAAGATCCCCAAAAGGTGATACTTAATAAACCCATGAAAAAAGATAAAACTAAAGAATTAATTTTTAAAAGCTGAAACTAAGAATTTAAGACTTGATACTTGGAGCATATAACTGTCTCCAAATTTCAGAGGGCACTAACTCTATCAAATTGTAATGCCCTTTCCACAGCAGTTCTGGAGGGGCAATACAAAAACATCTGGTAAGAGCCAAGATGGTGGCCTGTGGACAAGGGGCCTTGAAACCACTTTCCTGTTATATTGCACCCTCTATAACGGACATGTGAAACTCGCGATGTCATGTGACATCACTTGACGTATCAGGACTGTTTTGCCATTGCCAGCAATGGGGTGGGTGCGCCTTCCACGTGATGCATCCGGCCCATGGGCCGGACATTTGACACCCCTGCTCTATAAGGACTCAGGGACTCATTTTATAACTCTTTATCTGACAAAATACTGTACCTGGAAAAATTGGATAGCTGTTACTATCAGACTATGATACAGTTTCTTTGAAGATAACTAAATTCTGCTATATTACCTGCAAAAATAGACTTTGGCCACCCATTGATGATCTCACCATTATTTCTAATACATAATATTATATCTTGTCCTGTTTTGTTTTAATTTTTATTCTGGCTGTGACCAAAATAAAAGATTGATTCTGATCACATATCTATAATATACTACAAAACTTTTCAAGACATTTTGATCAAACCACTACCTAACTGATGAGACTCAAAAACACAAAAAACTCTTTCATCATGGAAAGAAGCTTCATCTTTATCATCTACAAAAAAAGAAATTATCCAGCCTATTTCTTTAATGAAGGTAGACTGCAAATGTTTTATTGAAATACTAGAAATGAGAATGGATTATTTTTTTAAATTGAATCAACATCCCTTGATCAGTTTAATTTCTTCAAATAAGCATTTGCTAGGCCTAATTTATTAATAAATCATGAACTATAACTCTGAATCTCTACAAGTAATAAACTGTACAATTAAATGCAAGACAACATTTAGATAAAATCATTGATACACAAAAAGAAATGCACACTGAATGTTGTACTTAAAGAAAATTGGTATACGAGATGCTTTACTGCCAGGATATTACTCCATTTTGAAGGTCAGTTCCTTCTCTAAAAATTGTTAAAATATAACAACCAGTTTAGAATATTTTTCTGTATTTTGTAGAATTGTTGTAAAGCTCAATTGTTATGGAAAGCGATTTAAATAGATTGAAGCCCATTTTAAAAGCTGAATTTCCCTTCTAACTCTTTTTAAAAAATGTTATTAGATCTTACATTGCCACCAAGTATTCAGCAGTCCTCGATTTACAACAGTTTATTTAGTGACTCATGACTATTTTTCACACTTACCACTATTGCAATATCCCCATGGTCAGGTGATCAAAATCCAGATGCTTGACAACTGAATCATATTTATGATGGTTGCAGTGTGATCACCATATGATCACCTTTTATGACTTTCTGAGAACCAAAATCAATGGGGAAGGCAGATTCACTTTAACAACTGTAATAATAATAATAACAGTAAAGTTGGAAGGGACCTTGGAGGTCATCGAGTCCAACCCCCTGCTCAGGCAGGAAACCCTACACCATTTCGGACAAATGGCTGTCCAGTCTCTTCTTAAAAACTTCCAGTGTTGGAGCATTTACTGCTTCTGGAGGCAGGCTGTTCCACTGATTAATTGTTCTCACTGTCAGGAAGTTTCTCCTTAGTTCTAGGTTGCTTCTCTCCTTGATTAGTTTCCACCCGTTGCTTCTTGTCCTGCCTTCAGGTGCTTTGGAAAATAGCTTGATTCCCTCTTCTTTATGGCAGCCCCTGAGATATTGGAATACTGCTATCATGTCCCCCCTTGTCCTTCTCTTCGTTAAACTAGACATACCCAATTCTAGCAACCATTCATTATATGTTTTAGCGTCCAGTCCCCTAATCATCTTTGTTGCTCTTCTCTGTACTCTTTCTAGAGTCTCAACATCTTTTTTACATCGTGGTGACTAACTTAACTGCAGTGATTCATTTAATAACTGTGGCAACAACTGTAAAATGGGACAAAATTTACTTAACAACTATCTCGTGTAGCAACAGAAATTTTGGGCTCAATTGTGGTCGTAAGTTGAGGACTACTTGTACAGGTAGAAGATAAAGACAGCAATTACTCCATTATCGTACAAACAACTGAGGAAACTAGTAGCAGACTCTTTCTACCAGTCCACCGCTTCTTCACTTTCACTGTTCATTGTCTCACCCTTCATCATCACTGAACATCCACTTTAGCTACTATACTGAATTAACTTTGAACATGGTATCTGTTGCCAGGATACTTTACACCAGGGAACTAGGGTTTGGAACTAGTCTGCGGAACTAGTCCACTGCTACTTCCACTGATCCACCGAGCTGAAAAGATTGGGGATTATTGCTCTACACTTCCTATTGAAGAGTATGGATAATTCTCTTTGCAGAAGAATGGCTTATTAAACTATGGAAATATGATCAATGTCAAAAACAGCTTGGATTTCAAAAGAATTTAAAGAAATTAATTCAGTTGGAGAACCATTTTTATATTATACCTCTATTTAGGCACCTGAACCTCATCTGAAATTTGGGGTTTTCTTAACAGAAATTACTTTGGTAAATTACAACTCTTAATATCAGTGCTGATCATTGTTGTTGATATTCATATATTACTTGGAGCTTAACAGCGATTTGTAGTTTTAAAATTATATAGTATATTTAGTTTTTTAAACTAAAATGGAATACTGTATTGCATTTTTAACTTAATTCATGATGCTTGAAAATTCCCTGTTAATCATTTTAATAAAGGAAAAAATAAAGGAAAAGAAAAGGTAATAATAAAAAACTTAGCGGAAGCAGCAATTTTGTTTTATCTCTTGTAGAACAATGAAATTTGCCATTTGGCAAATTATCTATTTTTTCAAAAAAAAAAAAAAAGCAAAATCTACATTTTGCTGTAGAAAACAAAAAAAACCCATTTCTAGAGTAAATCTCTAGAACGAAAATATAACTGAATATGCATTTTTAAACAGGATACAAATTGTCTCCTACACTGCTGCAAACAGTGTATAAGAAATACCGAGCCAATTATTTCTCTGTGTCCCTGAATCTTTGCCAAAGAACATACTTGTAGATGCAAGTTTTAATCAGGAAGTTAAGTGACTCAAGTGTCTGCGATACGGAAATCTTTCGAAGGGCTTGAACATTTAAATAACTTTGTTATAAATCATTTATATTGGTATTATAAATTTAAATAATAGCTATCTTTTTAATTACTTTTTTCTCTTGAATCTTCACAGATCCTTACCTGAAGAAGCCACTATCTTTACAGAATGCATTCTTTATCTATCATACACACTTCAAAAATTAGCCATACACAATGGACAACAATAACAAGACTAATGCTTTATCATCTAGAGTGCTATACAGTAGTCAAAATATGCCCATTTCTTATGAAACAAGTACGCTCACAACATCTGTATATTGCTAAAGTACAGTTTGGAGTCAAACTTAGAAAAATAAAAGTCTATAAATCATAGAAGGTATATCATTGACTATTGTTCTTTTCAATCCAATTATTTCATAATAGAATGGGGACAGCAAATAAATTAGATTCAAATCTATGCAAAGGAAATCAGTGTATAAATTTTAGAAAATCTCTTAACATTCCTCCAAGCACAAACAATTTAAATTTTGATATAGTACTAATAATAGATGATACCTTTTTATGTTTTTTTTTTCACAATGAAAGATAGTAAAAGATTACTTGTACATATTTCTAATATTTCCCTTGAAGGTGTTAATGCATTCATACTGCAGTTTTAGGCTTGCTCATAATTGTGTGGAAAATTGCCACAGCATTTAATACACTTTTAAATCTGCAAGCTACCTCACACTCTTCTTATAAATAGGGTAAGGAATGAGGGTTTTCAATGTATATATACAAACAGGATTTGTTCAGAACTGTAGCTGAATATTACACTAAAATATGCAATTATTTTAAAACACTAGTATTTTTTCTCATTAATCCACGATAGAAGCAGCCTATGGATAGGTTTTTACCTCATTAGTATGCAATTCATTTTTCAACATCAGGGAAATTTTTAAATATTTAAAACATAATTTGAATAGTTATTTTAAACAATGTATTTATATGGCCACCTCAAACAAGTGACTCTGGGCAGCAAACAATCATAAAATCAGTTAAAATCAAATTACAAACACAATACAAAAAGTTAAATATGTACAACAGCTGATAAAATTATAATCCCTAGATGTTAACATAACTAGGAAATGTTGTCTTTATAGAAAAAAAGACTGGGCTAAATAGATTCAAAAGAGTAATGATGAAAATGTGGGTCTTGCTTTATTAGTTATAAGGGTAGAATGTTGAGTTACCAGCATAAAAGATACTTGATTATAGAATAGTGCTGGGTGTGGAGGAAAATCTTGACGTGATAAAAGCTTAGAAAGGCATGGAAAGTAATTCAAAGGCTGTATTTAATAAGAGCAACCTGACAAATTAATATATTGTGAATGTAAACTGGCTTATGCTACAGAAGCAATTAAGCTGTATATATGTGCATATGTGTATATACATACATACGCATACATACACACACACAAATATATATACACAAACCTTCAAATATATCTAAATTGCCTCTATAGCATCAGCAGCTTACATTCATATAGATACATACAACTGAATTACATTGGTACCATAAAGATACTGGAAATGCAGTGCTGTTCAAACTGACTCAAAGATAAATTTTCTTGTGTTCAATGAAATTGTCTTCCAAGCATATTATCATTGGACAGCAGCAACAATTTGGTTGGTTAATATGTGAATTTATTTTTAAATTAAATATGTGCGTAAAAGTTGACCATTTAAAAACTTACTGAACTGCCAAATAACTATTGAAGGACGAACTATTTTTACTGTAGTTGTAATACTTTAGACTGGATATATGCAAAAACATGGCCTAATGCTGTCATATACAAAGAGATAATTTTCCAACACTCCAAGACTTAAATCCATGCAAGTATAAGGGAAACAACTTCTATACTCTTCTTTCCTAACACCTAATTTCCTCTATGTGAAGTTTTTATATAGAAATGTTCAAGTTGAAGTGGTACAATTAAAAAAAAAAAGCTCCGAAAAAAAGCAAAAGTTTTATAGAAAAGTTAAAAGATGAATATTCAAGCAGTTTCTCAAGCAGGAAAGGAAAATAAGGAAAAATAAATAAGGTGAAATATTAATGACAGAGGGGGTGCCTAGGAATTTGTAGCAGTAGTATATACTGTGTGGAAATAATAAGGTAAAAATATAGGAGAAACCTTTAAAGTATTTAACAGGGCCACAGACCTTGTGAAGTACACCAGGTTTAATCCAATAAACCAGTATCACAACAAGCCTGTTAGCAGCCTTTAATGTCTTACCTGAGTCATTTAAGAAATACTGCAGCAAGGCTGACATGCATGTATGTTCTTTAGAAAACTAGTTATAGATAGATAGACACAGACAGACATAATCATTGCAGTGATTTGTTACTGCTTCTTCCAGAATGCTTTTCTGACTTTCCATTCTATATTATAGTTCAGAAAATCTCCCATCCAAGTCCTAACCAACCCAAATCCTACTTAGTTTCTAACCTAGACACAACTAGCCTTATGCTACCACCAATTGAGAACTTTACATTTGAAAGTAAATCTCCTGAACTCTCAGAAGCTAATGCAATGTCCTGATTAGGATGAGAAGTCAAGTTCAACTCCATATTCAGACATGGAAAATCAGGAAAGTGACTCTGTGCCAGTCACCATCTCTCAGGTCAGCTACTTTACAAGGTACAATATCTCAAATTCCTGGAGAAAAGAAGTATAAATCTAACCAATAACAATGTAGAAAAAATTTCTAAGCAAGCACTCACTGATTTGGGGACAGCAAACTTTCCTAGTTTTATTTGCCTGCAGTCATGACAAGAGGTTTTCGGATTTACACAAAGCTGTAAGTGATTGCAGAAGTTGGAAGCCTTTATATGGGATGAATGAAAACAATCTGGGTCCAACAGAGCTGCCCTTTTTGGATAATTTAGGCCAGATCCTGTGCCCAGTAAGACGAACTCTGCCCGCCGAAATCAATGGGGCGAGGCGGATCTCGGGATTGCAACTTCCCCTTTACCAAAAGTAAGCCAATGGGATTTCCTACCCACAAAGCAGGCATGTGGCCGCAGACAGAGGGACCGCTGTCGCCCAGTCAAGGCCGGCTCTCCCTCTGCCCACACCCCAGGGCGCGCTTCGGACTTACCAGCTGCCGAGCCACATCGGAAGAAGCCATGACATGAGGGGAGGGGTCACCGCGCGCCAAAGACAATAGAGAGGGAGGGTGGGAGCCAGTGCCGAACTTCCAACTCCAATCCCAACAGCTGGAATGTAACTGGTGGCGATGAGAGGCCGCGCGGAAAGGAGGGCGGGACCAAGGCCCAGCCAATCCCGTTTCGACGGGAGAAGATGCTGCACAAACCGCAAACGAACGTAGGGGGGAGAAGGGTAATGAGCGGCACTATCTTCTACGGGGGAGTAGGAAACCTACTCTCTTAATGTGGGAGGAGCATCGCGAGGGCGTGGTTTCGGGCGAGCACCCCGAGCTTTTCTTCTCAGCGGCGAGCTTCTTTAGAGCCTCTCCAGCGCCGAGATTCATTAAAGGGAGGGGAGGGCAGTTTGAAAACGGCAAATAGGCGCCTCCCTGTTTCCCTCGCGGACATCACGTGAGCAAGGAGGGCTTGGTGGGGTCCAACAACCGAGGGAGGGCGGAGAAGGAGAAGCCGGACTCAGGCGATGCCGTCGGGCGGCTTGTGGCAGCGACGATGCCATGGCGGACCAAGCGAAGGAGTCAAGAGGGGATCCCGCGCTGAAGGCTAGCGGTCGGAATCGTCAAGAGAGGCGCCGCCAACGGTCCGTGGGGGCCTATGGCTACGTCGGGGGAACTGGACCAGGACACGGTGCTCCGGTTCCTGGCAGAGCGCGGAGGCCGGACTCGCAACGCCGACCTGTTGGAGCATTTCCGTGGCTTCCTCATCTCGCCGGATCCCGAAAGTCGCGGCCGGGCCCGCGAGCACTTTAAGGAGCTGGTCAACGCCGTAGCCACGGTGCGGCAGGAGCCCGGCTCTGGGACCAAGTATGTGCAGTTGCGCAAGAAGTATCTCCGCACTGCCGGCAGTTGCAAATCCGAAGCAACGGCGGCGGCGGCCTCTACAGCCGAGAACGGCTCCGGGACTGTCGGGCACCCCCAGGACACGCCTCGTCCCCCTGGCGCTCCTCACGGCGAAGGCGACGGCGGGGACAGCCAGGATGGAGGAGCGGCCCTCGAAGAGAAAGCCGGCGCCGAACCGCTGAAGGGAGAAAGAGTGGCGAGAGGGGATCCGTCTGCCGCCTCTGGAGAGCTGCCGCCCGAGGAGAGCGACGCCGCCGCCGCCACCTCAGCCTCAGAAGCACCGCCGGAGGCGCTTTCACCCCGAATCCCCCAGGCACCTCTGGCGAGCCCAGACAGCCCGGGAGAAGGAGGCGGCGGCGGCTGCCGGGAGGAAGAGCAGAGCAGCCCGCGGCGCCTGGAGGCCGTACCGAAGCCCTCGGGCGATGCCGTGCCTGAAGAGAAGCCTGGCGGAGGCACCGTTGAGGCCCTGCTCGAAGATGACTCGCCGTCCTCCGCGAGCCCGGCTGTCGGCGCCCCGGCGGGCGGAGCCTCTGCCGGCGCCAACACACCCAGGTGTGGGCATAAAATCTTCCGGGAGCGGATGCTGGGCAGTTCCCCTCAGCAGAAGCGCGGCGGGCTCCTGCACCGCGGCGGCAGCGGAGGGAGCCGCGGCGGGGACTCGGACAGCGGCTCCCTGGCGTCTTCGTCGGCCGAGGACGAGAGCGGCGGCGGCGGGGGCTCGGTGGCCTTGGATCCGTTGGAGCACGCGTGGATGTTGTGCGCTTCGGACGGACGCTGGGAAAGCCTGGAGAGTTTGCTGAGCTGCGAGCCGGCGCTGTTGCCCAAGCGCGATTTCATCACGGGCTTCACGTGCCTGCACTGGGCTGCCAAGCTGGGCCATCCCGAACTGCTGGCCAGGCTGGTCAACTTCGCCCACCGGCAGTGCCTGCCCATCGACATTAACGCGCGCACGAGCGGCGGCTATACCGCGCTGCACCTGGCCGCCATGCACGGCCACTTGGAAGTGGTGAAGCTGCTGGTGGGCGCCTACGACGCCGATATTGATATTCGGGATTACAGCGGCCGCAAGGCCTCGCACTACCTGAGCCGGGGCACCGCCGAGGAGGTACGCAACCTCGTAGGGGCTCTGCAGGATGAGGTCGACAGTGGGGCATCCAATGGCAACAGCCGCTGGAGACTTTCCAGGGTGCTCCCCTCTAACCTCATTACTTACAAGCTTTCCCACCATCACCATGGGGATGAAAGGGAATCGGGAGAGGGGTCGGCAGCAGCCAACAAGAGCAAAGAGCTCAGTAGAAAAATCTCTGGCAGTGGTAGGATAAAACCCCGACTCAACAAAATCCGATTCCATACTCAAATCATCCATACTACCCCTTCTTTCAGGGGGGATGCAGAAGAAGAGGAAAAGTCCCTGAAAGCTTCCTTCAAGCTCAGACCTAAATCCAACATATTTGGTTAAAAGAACAAATGTGTCCTTTGTTATGATGGTTTTAAAATCAACCCTAAAGGTGATGCCTTTAGTTTCTAAGCAGGCTTAAACAGAATAAATATTTTGATTTGGAATTTGATTTTTAGGTTAGATATATTTTAGGGCTTCATATTCAGTGGTTAATTGAACCAAAATTTAAAACTTTTTAAAGTTTTATATTGGCTACATAGATCTGCTGTTTCTCCAGTGTAAGCGATATCTATTGAAACATTAAATTTCTGGGCTCTTATCAAATTAAATTTGCATATGGTAGGGCTTGCAAGGAGGAAAACTACTTATTAAAATTCATCACACATAGAAACTTATAATGGGGAGAAGATAATGCTTTAACTTTTCTTCATGATTTTTATTTTTGTCAAAGTATTCAACATACTTATTTTTAAAAAAGCCAAATGAAACATTACACATTTGCAGAGGAAAAGGAATTTAGAATTTGCACTGGATGAACAGGCAGGTGTGATTGTTTTACTGATTGCCATGCAAGGCAATTTCAAGATTAGCCTAGTCAGATTCCAATTGAACCAGGTGATTAAACCTGCTTAGGGAGTATATGTGCAGGAAGAAATGGGACAAGGGGACAGTTAACCATTCTTACGGTCCTTTCCAAGTGTTCTCTGTCACCTCTCATGCACATTAACATGGCAAGGCAACCCGTGCTTCCTTTCCTTTTTTTGTCAGAAAAGACATGGATTAAGATATATATATTGGGAAATCCATATAAAATGCTATATGATAACTGTGATATAGGCTGTATTAGTTATCCAAAATATGTAAACTTGATGGCAATTGTGCCATTGACTTAAAGAATATTCATTGCACCTAATTTGTAAGATTATAGTTTTCTGATGGTACTTTTGAGCTCTGACCTTTGACTGATTTATTTACTGAGTGCAATGCCTTTGGGGATGAGATACTAACAGATAACGTTGATTTGGTTTTGTTGTGAGACAAGACATTGATCAACTGTTACCCTATACCTGAAAACTATTTAATTTGAAAAATAATTTAAACATTCCTCTTGAATGATTACAGTAGAGCAATGGTAATGAGCATGTAGCACAACTTTTTATGTTGTCATTTCTGTAAACAATATAGTCATTTGGATAAGCTGTCCTGAATATTAGTTCTAGTGTTTTGCCATTACTTTGTTCAATATGAAATGGGAGTTTAGAATGTAAGAATAATCTTAAAACCTTAAGTAGATCTCTTAGTATTTTGGAACATTGCCGATTCAGAGATCAGGAGACCATAGAACAGGGGTGTCAAAGGCCAGATGCGTCACATGGAAGCCGCACCCACCCCATTGCTGGCAATGGCAAAACTGTCCTGATAACATCACATGACATCACGTGACATCGTGAGTTTGACATGTCTGCAATAGAAGATGGTCTAGTGAAATGAAATGCCATTAAATATAGTGCTTAGCTTATAAATATGTATATAAATATTGCTACAGATAAAGTCAAGCAGTTCCACAAGAATCCATATTTATATCACTGGAAATGAAATGTAAATTATATGGGTGTATGCTTATCCAATCTGATATATAAGATACAGAAATCAAAAAGCATGTGATTCATTTGCTGATGCATGTTACAGAATGTTGGAGAATCTTTTCATTGCTTACATTTTGCTTTACAATTCTTTTTTTTTTAAAGTGAACAAACCTGTGATTTTTAAAAAGCACAGAATTCTTTATAGTGTGAAAATTAAACACATTTTTTACTTTAATAGTAATAGTGTCTGGAAAGTTAGTAATATTTTTAAAAATATTTGTTCCAAATGTAGTGATTTTTATTAAATATGTACTAGCACTTTTTCTTCAAAGAGTATCTGGGCTGGTCCTCAGATGCTGCTTATGTAACTATTAACAATTCAATGCTGCCAAATAAATGCAGAACTAGCTAAAGAATGTTTCCAAATTAGTTTTCAAATATTTTGGAAATGATAGTTTTATACTGATTTAAAGGCAGATTGTAGTTCAGAAACAATAGTTACTACTGTTGTTTTAAATATATTACAATATCACAATTACCATAAATTGAAAAATTGTATAAAAAATAAAAGTGTATAGCTGTCCCTTCTGTCATTACAACTATCTTTTTGAACGTTAAACGTCATCTAATGATCATGTATTGGTAATGAAACTTTATTTTAATTTTCAGCACTGTAGGCAGCTATCTATACCCAACTAATGTATAGAGTATAATTTCTACCTGGAAATTGGAAAAAATTGTAATGTTATCTTTTTTTATATTCTTGTCAGAAACACGAGAGGAGTTTGACAAAAGTTGTAATGATATCCTTATTGAAATATATAATAGGGTCTAAAAACTTTGCTGAAAAGAACTAAATTGCAAAGAATTGCTTACTGTACAATTGTTACACTACTTTGGTACTTTTTTATATACACAACTAAAACATGCAAATGTGTTTTCAATTTTAGTTTATAAGCTATAATTACAGGTGCCTTTGTTAACCATTGCAAACTACAAAGAAAAGAGTTTATTGAGGATTTCTCTTATTTCAGTAGGTTGAAGGCCACTAGTGTCTTACCAACATACTATTTGTAGCAAAATAAATATTCCAAAGTGTCATTCTGCGTTATAGCACTAAAGGTTTTATAATTTTAGCAAAGATTATATAAGGGTTAAAAATTTTGTGGTGCAGAATAGTGTCTGAAGCCCAATATTATAAATCTTACTAAAAGAGCATGAAAAAGTTTAACTTTATTTGAGATCTCAAAGACCACAATACTCTCTCCTCCCCATCCTTTCTAAAGTGTTTGCTCTGTAACATATTTAAATTGCTCTCTGTCATATTTATAACTGAGATTGTATTTTTGTACATGTGTATTTAAATGTTCATCTGAAACTTAGGTCTAAACAATCCATCTGAGAATCACAGAAAATATTTTGAATGTATTCCTCAAACAACTGAAACTTGTTATCAATGCATCAATTTCAGAAATTTTAGGCACTATTTTCTGTGTCACAAACTAGTAATAGAGGTACAAGAATATGTAAATAGTATTTGACATTGGAGCACAATGTAAATTTTGAAAACTTACAGAAGGTGTAATACTTTAATTCTAAATACTAAAAACTAATGTCTTGTGTATAGGTTGCATTTTCACAACTACAGGTAGGTGTACATGAGAAATTAAGGTCTGCAAATTGTAGAAATATATGAAGAATAAATTTTGATAATACAAAATTCAATTTGACTTAATATGTAAATTGCACAACACGGAGAACACTAGCAGTCTTTTGCTCAAACCACAGTTCATATTTACCAAGCACAAACATGTAAGTCTACTTCCCACTAATAGAAATGTTTTAATCTTTGTGACATAACTGGCATACCAACATTTAATATAAAAAGAGACTTACATGGAATGAAACCGGGAATCTTGAGCTGTTTCTTTCTGAGGAGATACAAAATCAATGCTTTGCCCCATGCTCGCCTGCTATTGAGGTTGCTTCAACTGAATTCTAGCAACCATACATGGGAATAGGTTGTGGTTTTTTGCTACCTTATCCTTGAATAGAGTAGAATTTTGCAAGACTGTCTTAGTAAAACTGATTATAAAACATGTCTGAATGAATGAGAGAAGAATTATTGTACAGCTAACTTTTTAAATTATCATTGTACTTTTCATTTTGGAATTATTTGTACTCATTTAACATTGGCTTTGTTGAACTAACTTCAGTGGAAGTCCTACACCTCTTCCTTTACAGATTTGAAATTAACTATACTTGTGTCACAATATTCACAATAATCAAAATTATCTGCCCCGGAAAAGACATAGCAACTGAAGTTGACATTAGCATACTTTTTTATGGAAGCTGGACTTTAATGGATAGCATTGGGTCTAGAACAGTGGTTCTCAACCTTTCTAATGCCGCGACCCCATAATACAGTCCCCCATGTTGTGACCCCCAACCACTTATACATCACCAGGTGCCAGGGGCGTGGCCAAAGAAAAGGGAGAAAAAATGGCGGACAGCCTTGTTTGGCGACCCCCGTGAAATGGTCGTTCGACCCCAAATGGGGTCCCGACCCACAGGTTGAGAACCACTGGTCTAGAAACATTTTCTATCTTTGGATACGGAATATATCCCATCCAGAACATATACATTATTTTAATATTCTAAAACCAAAAGGAATTGTTATTGCACCATGTTTAAAGATTTGAAATTCTTCAAGTGCAAAACTTCACACATTGCCATAATTATTTGCTTATCATTATTGCATTATTCTATTGAATGTGCAGGACTAATATTACATTTTTTTTCTTTTTACAACCCTGTAATCCTTTAATTTTGGGTAGAGTCCGGGTGACTGAATGGAACTGAAGTGTTTATTGGCCAGATGCCTTTCCTGAGGCCTACAAAGAGTTCACAGCAGATTTGTTTGTTTGTTTGTTTGTTTACTTACTCCTTGAGAGAAGTTCAATCCTAGTCACTGTTTAGGATTAAATTCGTAACCTTCCAAGTGGGAGGTGAGCATTTTTACCACTAGGCCACCACGCCGCTCTAATGTTAATACAAATTGTATATTGTAAGAATAACAATGTCTGATATTTTATTAGTCTTTTATGAGAAGTTTGCATTAAACGAAAAATGAAGAGAGTTCCAAAAGTACTTAGAAATTTAAAAAACATTTCTTAAATCTACATTTATTGATTGCATGCCAGTTCTTTATGAACATTATTTCAGGCAAAATTCTTCCTTCATAAAGAGCTGGTGCATATCAAGCAGCAAAAAAATGAGACAACATGGGTTTACACATAACAGTAAGCCAAACTCTGTGATTCAGTTTTGAGGCTAACATATGTGAATGGAGCCAATTGTTTTTATGCAGTAAATCTCAAACAAATGTGACATATCAGAAAATCATTAGTTCATTTTGACCTTTTTTCTTAACGAGGTGACCTTACACAAGCTTTTCTTTCTTAACATTTGCTATTTTATCTACAGTATCAAAATATAAATTTTACTGGATTGTTTAAAAACAAGCCATATGGAGCACTTTGCAAACTTAAAACACTGTTACAAAATACTTTCAAGATTCAATCAGTTTTGTTCTAACAGTAATTGAGCTGCAATTTTTACTTGTTAAGAATAATACTACAGACTTATTGATGTAAATAGAAAAACTGAAATTGAGTTACTTTACAGAACTGTTATTTCATTAAAATATAAAGTAACACCTAACTCGCTATCCCATGTGCAAATTGGTCCATTTAATTCTGAAGTGTTCCCCCTTCCATAAACCAGGGCAGAATGCTAACAAACATCAATTACAAAAGCTGTTGCATGTTAGAACTGCTCATTTTTTGTAGTGTGTCTTTTATATTACTACATCAATTTTGTTCATGCATTATTCATGAGCCTCTCCTACATCCAGTTTCCAAGCTCTTATTATCAGAGTTACAAAATGTTGGAATGTAGACCCAATTATCCTCTTTCTGCCAGGGCATCCAGAATTGTTTTAACTCTACTCCAAAACAGATTCGAGGTTAATTCAGTCTGCAAAATTGTCTTTCATTATCCTATCCTGTAACGCTAGTTTTACTTCAGTCAAACTTGCTTTTAAAAATAAAATGATGAAATCAGCAACTGTCCCCTTCAGGCCCAAGTGATGAGAATGATAAAATTGATGTTTTCTTACCAGTGTAGAAGGAATAAAGAAGAAGGGGAACTCCAGTTGGGGGGAGGGGACAAAATATCAGGCTTTCACTGTAAACCTGTAAATTACCTTCTGGAGCTGTGTTTAATGTAATCTGTTTCTGGAAGTATTAGAACTCAAACATAAGTGGGTCAAAATTATTTTGAATTCATCACTGAAGCGTGGGCAGTTTTTCTTTCTAATTTGGCAATTTTGCCCAATGCTCCAATCCCTGAGCTTTCTGAATGCATGTCTGTTATTTTGATATTTCCTTTTTGTACTCCTTATTTCTCAAACCCTATTCTCCAAAAGCTATCTGTATTCTAAAATACTGTACTACAGTACTAAGATACTGATAATTTTCGTCCAATTTTCAACTAACTATTTTTTTTAGGAAATGTCAAAAGGTAGAAGGTACCAATGAAGAAGAATATTTGTAGCTCAGGGTTGAAATGAGGGGTCCTTGATGCTCTCTGGGCTTGCTTGTTTTCTTGCAGACATTTTATTACTCTAGGTAATATCATCAGTGCTAGAAGGTAGAAGATAGTCAGGCTACAACTTCAACAGGGTCCTGGAGGAAATTATCTGGAATCACTTCAGGCAAGATACAGGCTGTACTTGAATACAGTACCAAAACAGCACTGGTCACACTTTCAGTTAACCTCTGAAGGGGTACCATCAATCATACATAATATGTGCAACATTCATACATATAACTGCAGGCATAATGCTGTTATCAAGTGTTATCCAATATAGCACTTCAAGCATCGGATGAAATTAGTGTAGTCATTTAAAAAAAGTGCAAATTCAATAGCTGAGTTCACAGATGGCCAGACTATTTGTGGCGCATTCTTTCATCTATAGTGGATATAAAAAGTCTACACATCAGTTTTCAATTGAGAAACAAACAAATCTTTTAGGGAGGGAAATAATAAAAAACATACAATGACATGGTTGCCTAAGCATACACTCCCTCTTATAAGTAGGGATATTTCTGTGTTCAGAATTAACCAATCACATTCAAACTGATGGTAAACAGTAGTCAGTACATACAGAATATTTAACTGATGTACCATCAATTAAAGTGATTCTGATCAAGTCCATATAAAGTACAACTGTTCTAATAGATTTTCTAACATTTATTCAGTTGCCTATTACAGCAAAAGGCCTGGTCTGCAAAGAGCTTATAGTGCATCAAAAGGATCTCATTGTTGGAAGGTATCAGTCAGGAGAAAGGTTCAAAATGGTACAAAAAATTTCCAAGGCATTTGTTATATATCATGGAGCATGGTCAAGACAGTCATCAACAAGTGGAGAAAATACCAGGTAGTCCTTGACTTGCAACATTTCATTTAGTGACCATTCAAAATTACAATGGCATTGAAAAAAGTGACATGACCATTTTTCACACGACCTTTCTAGCATCTCCATGAGCATGTGATCAAAATCCAGATGCTTGGCAACTGGTTCATACTTAAAACTGTTGCTCTGTCCCAAGGTCATGTGATCACCTTTTGTGAGCTGACAAGCAAAGTCAAGGGGGTAGCCATTTTCACTTAATAACCGTGTTACTAACTTAACCACAGTGATTCACTTAACAATTGTGGCAAGAAAGGTGGTAAAATGGGGCAAAATTCACTTAACAAATAGCTCACTCAACAACAGAAATTTTGGGTTCAATTGTGGTCGTAAGTCGAGGACTACTTTTATGGCACTTCAATGACATTGCCAAGAATTGGATATCTCTCCAAAATTGATGAAAAAACAAGAAGAAAACTGGTCTGGGAGGCTGCCAAGAGACCCACAGCAACATTAAAGGAGCCTCCGGAATTTTTGGCAAATAGTGGTTGTGTACTACATGTGACAACAATCTTCTGTATTCTTCATATGTCTTGGCTGTGGAGAAGGGTGGCAAGACTGAAGCCTTCTTTTACAAAAAAAACCCATCCAAGCCTGACTACGTTTTGCAAAAAACTACATAATGTCTGACAAAAGTATGTGGGGAAAATGTTGAGACTAAGTTGAATTTTTTGGCCATAATTCCAGAGGGCTGTGAACAGGAGATGTCCTCGCAATCTGACAGATTTGGAGCATTTTTGTAAGGAAGACTAGGAGAAGATTCTCAAGGCAAAATGTGCCATGCTATTATCCCAAAAGACTGTATGCTATCCTAAAATCAAAAGGTGCTTTAACAAAGAATTGGTTTAAGGGTGTGTACACTTATGCAACCATGTTATTGTAAGTTTTTAGTGTTATTTTTCCCCCTAAAAGATTTCAGCTTGTTTTTAAATTGAATTGTATAGCTTACAGTATGTGTTGCATTAAAAGTGGAAAAGTGATTTGTCTTAGTCATATCTGCAAAACCTGGCATTTTAACAGGGTATGTAGACTTTTTACATCCACTGTATCCTTCCACTCAGTTTTTATTTCAAGCCCTGATCACAACTTCTGCTAATGTCATTTGCATTTTGCTGCTGTAATATAAAGTACATAATATGTTTGTTTAGAGAAGGTGACAGGACTAGTTCCTTGAATACAATTTTTTTAAAAAAAGATTTATATTTGGATTAACCATAATTGCTGCAATTGCCAATATTTTTGTAGATCATAAAGCTAAATGTTACAATTGGGTGGCAAACTGTTAATTATATATCAATATCAAATACTGAATTATATTGAAAATGTTTGAAAGTGGATGAAGATTATTGGAAATCAAAGCATTATTCTTTACTGTAATTTGTATATAAGAAATTATTTTAAACTGTAACCTTACAATCAAAAATAGTTGACTCTGTGAGGGCATACATAGCCTTAAATTCCAACAGATGGAAATTAAGGAGCTTACCACAGCTATATCATAGAAAGAATACTACCCTTAGAAGTGTCTTTGCTATTCCATTGAGTGATTGGGATGTTGGGACTATAGATTGCTTTGTATTGATAGGACAGAACAAAATACACATTCGATTCTCAGCTAGGATTTGCCTTTCAAAATTCTTTGCTCTTCACACCTTTGACTATCTCAAATCTGAAAAAATGCATGCATCGCCTTTAACAGAGATGCTTGTAGGTATGCTAATTACTGATAATTGTAGTCCATTTCTGAATTGTAGACAATATTCAAGAAGGTTGGTATAAAAAATTATCATGCCTGCAATCATTCCCAGACTGTTAAGAACAACTGCATCTTGAATGAGATGGATTATTTTCCTCCTCTAGGAACTCAAGTTGATCAACTCCCTTCACTTTTTATAGTACAAGATAAAACATTGCTCAGACTCTCTTGTGATGCATACCTGAGGGACAGGGTGAGGTTCTCAGATTCTTTTGGGATATTTATATAAATGTTTCCTAGGTGACTCATAGCTTTTGCAAATTCACCACACGTACACTTTTATACATAAATGGTTCAGTACCTGCAATTAAAATAATTCTGTCCTTGTTTTACCTCATGAAATGACAGCAAACAGCTATACATCAGCTTTTATTTAAAAAATAGAGCTATATGGAAATCAAGTCCAATCTTTTAAGGAGCCATACCTAAAACATAGAAGCACTAAACAATAGGATTTCAGTAAATGGAAAAAGTAAGGTTCGTTATCCAGGACTACTTTGCCTGTTCAGCTCAACTGTTGTTAACATGTGCACACAAGCTTCAATACCAAATGAAAAACCAAAATATGATTGCCAAAAGCCCTCTTGGAAAGGACAGTAAGCGGATACTCAGAATCATCAGTCTAGAAACCATCCCCAGTGTCTCTAACTAATTCCCAACAGCTTTTAAATTAGGTAAGAAAGTCTGATGTCACTTAATGCTCACCCCTGCCAATAAATACCACACCTGCAATATTTGCTTGCCCACACATGCACAAAAAAAGTATTGTTGCACCAGGTCACACTGCCTTGTAAACTGTGTTTCTTTATATTTGCATATAACAGAGATTGCACAGATACTAAAGTATATACTATACGGCATTCTTTGCTTCTTAGGAAGTCAGTTTCACCTTACGAAAACATACGCCTTTTAATATGGTAAAATGTATTAGTCAGGAAAGAAGCTACTGACTCCTGACTTATAATACTTACTAATGTTTTAATTAAGCATTTTAGTTTATGTTTTTACAGTGTCAGCAGAAATTTGAGAATACTAAACATACATTTGCTTATTAGTAAAAATTATGAAGCTCAGTTGGGTATCCAAAAACAGCTTTTTCTTGTTGCAGATGTTTTGAATTGCAACTCCTAGACTTACTTCAGTATATTAACTGACTGTGATTACTTTTTTAACATTTGTAAAAGTTTCTAAACCTAACTAAACTGAACCATAGAGAAGATGCTATCTAAATCAATTCTCATGCTATTTTTAAAGGGATAAATTCTTTAACTTGTATATTAAGGGTAATTCTATTTATCACATAAGAAAGCTCAATGCTTATAAAATCCTGCTTCTTGTATTTAACTCCAGATTTTTTCCTAAAAAAAATGTGTATTGAAAGTGCACAAAATGTGAAATACCATTCTTGGAATATGGACAGTTTATACATGGGGAAATATTAAAAATAGCAATTTTGAATGTGCAATTTAAATAATGTATTAAAATAACCTTAAGGTATTTTTAAATTAAATCTTTCATGTCCTCTGTTTCTACTTTCCTCCTCATGCCTTTAGCAAAGAACAGAATAGCTTGCTTGTTAAGCAAGACAAATTAGGTAATTTATGTGATTCACATGTCTTTCCAAATTTCCAGTATAAATAAAACACCTCTCTTGCAAAGATAAATGCATGAGCTTAAATGGGCACTTAGAAAACTTCCCTCTCCCATTATGAGGTCATTACTGAGACTTCAAAACATTGCGTAGTTAAAATGAAACAATACAGAAACAGGAGATGGCCTATCAATTTGCAAACTGTATTGTTAGTAAACTTTCAAAGTAGAAAAAAAAATGTATCTCATCAAGGCATGTATCAAAAGCAAACTTGACTTCCTACATTTGAAAGTAAGAAAAAAACAGACTTCTGACTGTATAGAAAAATTAGAAAATACTGTAGATATCTTTTCCAGGTTCAAACTGTGGAAATCTTTGGTTATTCCTTAGTACAGCAGTGTTTAGAGAACATGCTTTCTTCCTACAGCTTGTTCTGATTTGTACCTGAAAGTGCCATTGTATCGTATCATTATAGTTATAGGAAGGATTCACTACAAACTCTATAAACGATGAAAGAGAACTATTAAATTCAGTCATTCTTATCTACCTTCAGGAATATATGAATACATCTATAGTCTGTAGAAAGAAAACATTTGATGGTAACTGGCATAGAAAGGAGTGGAATGTGTTTTGGCAACAAGAGAACAGGGCACTGAAGAGCTCAATACTAATCCTTTAGCAAGCAGCACCCTTTTATTTTATGCCTTAATATATTTAGAGCATTATTCTTTCTTCACTGTGAAATCATTAATGTCGTCTCATCGCCGCCTCACCTTTTAAAAACAATTAGTTAAAAATATATAGGACAGCCCAACTTAATAGCTAACTGCCAAATTGGTTAGATTTACCTGAGCTGAAAATTCCAGATAAATGCTAAATGGCCACATATACCCAGGGCTTTCCATATCTCTACTGAAATCTAGTGTTCTCCAAGATTTTTGCATTGAAGATTGGCCATAAAAGCAGCAATAATTCAGTTTCAAGAATTATTCAAGGCACAAGCATTCGTAGTCTTTATGAGATTATATTGAACTACACAGAAAATAAGCCATTAATTCAGCTGATTCCATTTGTATCAATTGTACTTTTCCCTCTGTTTTATTTTCCATTCCATTTCAGACATCCTCTATCAAGCAAGCATATTTTCTAGGCTATAAAATTCTTGCTGAAGATGGAAAGGGCTGCTGAGATCCCAATGTTACCCACTGTATTCATGGATTCTTCCTATGTTTTATCCCAAAAGCTAGGCCACCATCAGCTTTGTTCAGATGGATATGAGAAATTTGTCTCTGCTATATTCATATCAGGTTTGTCTCTACTGTAGTGCTCAAAAGTTTGGGAACTCTTTTGAATTTTCTGTATTTTTCCAAAACCGATCCATTTGCCACCTGAGTCCTAAAACTAGATAAAGAGAACCCAATTAAACAAACCTGAAAAACTTTATACTTTATTGATTTATTGAGGAAAAGAACCCATCTTTATCTTTCAATAATGCAGGCTCACACAATATGGTAGATATTAGCTGTTCATCTGGTAGGTAGAGGTAGAATTGATTTTTAAGAATCCTGTTTTATTTTAAATATTTTCAGTCCCAAGAAAACTGACTAGTACTGAATGATATTTCTGGAAGAGATAAAGGATTTGTATTTTTGTTAGCACCTATGGCTGCTTGGCAAACAAAAGCATATTCCAGTCTTTCATTTTAGGAATTAAGGAATTATACTTCTGAATATCATTGATAGATTTTAATGCCATTGATAATGAATGCCTGAGTTTTTATTATTGCTTCTAAAAGTAGCTGGCTTGTAATTTAGGATGCTATGTACTTGTAGCCTGCTAGATAATTTTCTAATAAAGAGCAGTATATCAATTAAATCAATCATACCAATATTATAATTGTCATCATCTCCTGATTCAGGAAAAATTCTGTTTATATTAAGCTAGAAGTAACTAATTTGTGATCCCCCAGAGGCAAATGCAGGCCATCAGCCATGTATGATAATCCACCATAATCTAATAAGCCTCTTATTTATTTTGGCTGTGATTGGTGAATCACGCTTGTATCCAACTGATGGGCCTTGTGTTGCCCAGACCTAGATTAAAATTGTCAGTATCCTTTGATACAGTAAAGAAAGGTTGAGAAAGCCAGAGGTCATTTTCATCAAAGGCAATAAAGATTGGAGCACCAAATTAGGTGGCAATGACTGTCCCCCCCCCCCATCTTCTTGTTCTTCTAAGATACAAGCTATTAATGAAATGAATTGGGACCTTAGGTTTAATGTATTTATTTCAATACTGCTTTCTCTGGTGAAGTTCTTGGAGGTTAAAACAATATATACAAAGAAAAGTACATCTTTTGTTTCCCAAAAGGTTGCTGGCCTTTGCCTTAGGGTTTAATGATAAGCTAAAACTATAGATAAGCTTTCTCAAAGTAAAGATAACTGATCTAAGAAGACAGACTAAATTATAAATTAGCTTTTGAAATGCATTCCTGGAGCTCATGTACCTTTGAAAGAAAACAGTTGGTCAAGCACCACTGGGAAGACACTCTTAAAACTTAAAAATGTATAAAGTATTTGAGTTTAATGAAAGTGCAGAAAATACTCTTTTCTCATAAGTACAGTTGGAAGTGCACATTTAAATTATGTAGATGTTACAGTCTTATGTAGAACTTTATTTAATGCAACAGAGTGATATTTTCAGGGTGGTGTCACCTTGTGTTTCTATCATTTAAAGTAAATATAGACTGCATAGTAAAATCTCCAGCTTTCTTTAACACTCTCAGTTGTGCAAACAGTGAAGCAATTGCAGAGGCTGAACTAGCGCATGCATATTAGTTTAAAGGGGAGAAAAAGTCCTTTTTTGCAGCCTGCACTGCTTTGTAAATGCTGTGTATTCTTCCAGGTTGTGTATTCATCTCTGAGTGGAAGGTTCTTTTAGTTTTACATACCATATGGTGAAAAAAATATTCTTTGTATCTCAAGTCCTGTTATTATGATAAATTTCTGTTTGATCATTATTTCATTATACTTAAATATATCATGTATGTGAATATTATCAAAGTGCAGCCTAATATCAACAAGCTCATTAGTGGAGTGCAATGAGTACCATGCATCCTGCTGAGAAGAGATGTTTCTGATATGCTTAGGAGAAGTCCAGCACCCTTGCCACCCTTTAGTATACTGTTAATATATAATGCCTCCCCTAAAAATCCAAACAACAAAATGCACACAAATGACCAATGAAACTTTGGGAAAGATGGATTTATTGTAACAATGCAACTAAGGTTCTTCCCTTCTTTCCTGGACCCTACGTGCACTTTCCGAAGGAAGGCACAACTAGCAGTTTGGGAAACTCTTTGGGGAAAAAATGAAGGGAAAACTCAAAGGAGGCCAATGAGGAGTGATTTCATTGGCTTGATGTTTGATGCCAAAAATACCATTTAGAAAGACGGAATGGAACTGAGCACTGCAGAATATGTTAAGTTGTTTAATGCTATATTTAGGAACAGGTGTCCTTCCAAAGTTTGGCACTTGATATTTGGAAAAACTCTGGGCCCTGCAGATAATTCATTCTCCTATTTTCTAGAATCCTTCGCTTTGTCTCCCTGGTTTCAATGGGGCCTTCAAGAGAAAATATGTCCTGAAGGCTTTGCAGTTGCTGTTCCACTATATAGGAACTACTTGACTTTGTTTGCATATACTCAGGTAAACATGCACAACATGAAGGAAGGTTGTGGAGAATGGATTGAGGGTGAGATCAAGCAATATATTTTACTTCTCTTTTTCATGGAATTGGAATGACGGAAATTGGCTTCCCCAACATAGTGATTCTTTGTTCCTTGTTCTAGGAAAAGTTATTAGTTGCACCAAAAATAGATTAGCTTCAAACTACTTTTGATAGGTTCAGGAATGGAAACAGTGGAGGCAGTGGTGGGATTCAGCTGCTTCGCACCATTTTGGCAGAACCAGTAGCTAATTTTTTGTTGCCCAGGCCCAGAATGGACTTCCAGAAGCAGCATCCACACAGAGAACTGGTTGTTCACATATCTGAATCCCACCACTGAGTGGAGGTGTCTTTCATCTTCATAAGCCTTGCCCAATCTGATTTCTTCAGGTATGTTGAAACTACAATCCCGACAATTTCTGGTGAACAGATCAGGATTTCTGGTACTTACGGTGCCAACAGGAGTGGAAGATGCCAGGTTGAGATACGCTGTTTTACAAAATTAGACTGAATTGCTTGGTAGGACATTAAGTCACAGGGTTAACAGAGCTTATGCAATGCCACTTTCCTGCAATGCTTAGGCAGGGAATCATAGTGCCAGTAGGAGACAGCAAGTTTTCAGGAAAGCTTATTCAGCTTAATTTTGCTTTGCTGAGTAATTGCTGGGCTCAATGAAATATAGTTTCCTGAAAGTATTTGGATTCCTACGGTATATTGCTGCTTTTAAGTTGTTCTGGTCTTTTCCAGCCTGTTTTTCATTCTATGTACAGACTACATCTAACAGAAGACAGTATCTTGGGAATTGGGAAGATTGTTGATCTAACCTGTCAGAAGACAAAAGTTTGATTTAATTTCTTTGTTACTGATGAATAATTTGAAAGATGCAGCATGTATGATTGCATATAGAACAATTATAGTTGGGCCACTTTCCCATAATTTCTAGAATTTAATTTTTCAGTGAAAATTGGAATGAATGCAGGCATTCAGCTCCTGCTAACTGTACTTTTACAATGATTGAGGAAGAATGAAATTGTAATTCTTAGACTTTGATCTGTAAAATGTTTTATTGTATTCTGGTTTTTTACTTTAATCTCATGCTGTGCCCCACCCAGAGTTGCAAATATAAGATTGATGACTATATAAATTGATGAAATACATACATAAATTATATCAGGGCACCCTAGGTAATTTATTCAAAGTTGATATACTTAGAACTGATTTAAATTTGTAAGTATAATAATTTATGAAACAAGCTAGCGACCCCTCTACCACATTGTATCTGCATGTAAGCCTTGCTACAGAGTAAAATGAAAAATATGTTAACCTCAGTTCTTTATAAAATGTACAAAGAATTATTTATATTTGAAACAACATCACTTGGTTTTTATATTTGTGCTGAAAAAGAGTTGGCCCCATTTTTTCTGCCTGCAGCCTAACATGAAGCCCTACCCAAGAAAGCAAGGCTCTGCTTGTTTTTGCATAGCAGATGGAAGCTGTCATGGTAGAAATTCCATTCTGGGAGAATATACTGAAAATGAAACACATAATAACACATTTGCTACCATGCCAGCAAATAAATAAAATGACACACAGTATTAATATTTATCTTAATTTATAAATAAAATGAAGAATGGCATATTTAAAAGGCAAGAGCAGATGAGTTCACTCTCCTTGATCTTTAATGCATTTCTTAAAATGAATGAATCCCTATGTGACTATTCTATTCAATTCAGCAGCTTATTCCCCAGTACACATAATTTAGAACTCTCCTGTCACTCTGTGCTGGTTTAACTTCCTGTTCACTGAAAAAGGTTTTGCATCTCCAAACACTCATACATTTTGAGTTTCCTTTCTTGGGGCAGGGATGTTTGCAATATTTGCATGTTTGCAATGGTTGCACTTCTTACTTTCCCGTGCAAGGGGAAGTATCCCTAGTTTTCTGCAGCAGTTTTCCAGGTTCCTCCTGTTTATCACTCCACCTTGATGACTCTAATTAAGAAATAAAACCTTGAAAACCAATCTTGTATAACTCAATAAACCCAAGTCAAGAAAAGCCTGTTGTAGTTATTTCTGTGGAGGGAAATAAAACAGGTTCCCACAAATAGGCTATTGTTAATTCTTGGCTAATATTTCTTCATTGAAAGCTCAGGGACTCAGGTTCACTGAAACAAGAGACTTGTTTTGATTCAGGTATTTATAACGTGTCCTAAAGTTGTTTTATTACTGAGATGCATGAAAGTGTATAATGCAATTCAACTGCTATTGTTGTAGAATAATCCTCTGTTAATAAATCTGATAAATTGGAAAAATACAATCCAAAGGATAAGATTTATTCTGCATGCCAAATGTCCCATGTTCAATCTGGGTATCGATAGTAGGACTGAGACCTCCCTCCCATATGAAACTGAAAGCTCTCTACTAATTAATGAAGCCCATTCTCATTAGAAGATCTGTCATACAACAAGTTTTCTATGTACCCATTTCCAAAGGCTTTATTATGCTCTTAGCTTTATTATGCTCTTTATTATGCCCCTTGATCAAGGGGGTGGTTCACTCTGCCACTTAAGGACAAAAATTCCATGCAGCTTAGTTAAGTGTATTTACAGATTGCTTCTTAAGCTGAATAAAAACAGTTCAATGTTATTATATGGAATTATGGAAAGCACTCAAAAGAGATGTCCAACCATTTTTGATTGTTACATTTATTACCTGAAATGATTAGCTATACCTATTTGATGTTATGTACTTTCTTGATTAAAAAAAATGAATGTCCTATTCATTGCAAGAAGTGTGCAATGATAGTTAATAACGTTCTTGCCTAGAGATAAAAATAGAACAGCTCAAAATGTTTTAAAAATTGCATTTCTAACTGACAAATCTGCTCATTGCATTTGGTGCTGTCTCCATATATTGGCCAAATGTATAAAAAGAAGTTCATAGACACCTCAAAGACTCTACTGGAGATGTGAGTGGGATTTAATATGAAGTGCTGCTTAATTTTAACTTTCTCAAAATAGAAAAGATATTTTAGTTACAATTCCATACTACTCAGTTACAGGTTCAAATATTAATTCAGCTTTTAAACCCACCTTAGTTTAACTGCTATCTTTTAACCATTTATTAATCTGACATCATTTGAAGGTCATCAAGATATAATAAATGCTTAAAGAATTAATCTTTAATGAAATGATAGAAGATGTTGAAGCCACGGGAACCTTGGGATGGAATGATCATGCAATATTGGAATTCAACATTATGTAAGTACAAGCAATAGAATATAGTCAAAGTAGAGTCTTGGACTTTAAAAGAGCTAATTTCAATAAACTTAGAGAAAGCTTGGGAAGGATTCCATGGATGAGAATCCTCAAGAGGAAAACAATTCAAGAAGCTTGGGAAATTTTGAAAAGTGAGATTATAAAAGCCCAATCTTGCACAATACCAATGAAGAAGAAAAATAACAGCTCTCAAAAGAATCCAGCATGGCTGCATAAAGAACTCTCTGATAAATTGAAAGTCAAAAAGGACATATAAAAAGTGGGAAGAGGGGCACATAACTAAGGCAGAATATCAGCAAAGAGCCTGAGTCTGCAAAGATGAAGTGAAGAAAGCTAAGACTCAAAATGAACTAAGGCTTGCAACAAAAGTAAAAAATAACAAAAAAGCTTCTTTCAACATGTAAAAAACAAGAATAAAGTTAAGGAAATGAATGATCCGTTAGTGGGAGAAACTGGCAAGAAGGTGACAAGCAACAGGGAGAAAGCAGAACTACTTAACTCGTTTTTGCATCTGTCTTTACACAAAGGGATAAAACAGTCCAACCTATCAAAAACAGTACCATAAAAAATAGATTAGAAACACAAGTTAAGATAGGCAAGAAAATGGTAAGTGAGCACCTGTCCAGCCTAGACGAGTTCAAATCACCAGGACCAGATGGATTACACCCTAAGGTTCTGAAGGAACTGGCAGATGTGATCTCAGAACCACTGAACTATATTTTTCAAAGATCCTGGAGCACTGGGGAACTACCAGAGGATTGGAAAAGAGGTGATGTAGTTCTCATATTCAAAAAAGGGGGGAAATGGATCCAGGAAACTACATATCTATCAGCCTGACCTCAATACCTGGGAAGATTCTGGAAAAGATAATCAAGCAACGAATCAGCAAACACCTAGAGGCAAACAAAGTCATTACCAAAAGCCAACATGGGTTTGTCAAAAACAGATCATGCCAGAGAAATCTTATTGCATTCTTTGACCAGGTGGACCTGGTCAATTAGTGGACCAGAGGAATGCTGTGGATATAATTTACTTGGACGTCAGTAAGGCATTTGATAAAGTAGACTACAACCTACTACTTGATAAGATAGAAAAATGTGGGTTAGGCAGCATCACCACCAAATGGATTCGTAGATGGCTGACCGGCCTTACTCAGCATGTGGTCCTCAATGGAACTGCATCTACATGGAGGGAATGTGTAGTGGGTTGCCCCAGGGCTCTGTTCTGGGCCCAGTGCTCTTCAGCATCTTCACCAATGATTTGGATGAGGGGATAGATGGGGAATTCATCAAATTTGCAGACAATACCAAGCTGGCAGGAATAGCCAACACTCCAGAAGATAGACTTAAGATACAGGAGGATCTTGACAGATTTGAACATTGGGCAATATCTAACCAAATGAAATTCAATGGTGAAAAAAGTAAGGTTTTACATTTAGGCAAGAAAAACCAAATATATAGGTATAGTAGTAGTAGTAGTAGTAGTAGCAACTGTGAGAGGGATCTCGGAATCCTAGTGGACAATCACTTAAATATGAGCCAGCGGTGTGCTGCAGCTGCCAAAAAACCAACACAGAGCTAGGCTGCATTAACAGAGGGATAGAATCAAAATTATGTGAAGTGTTAATACCACTTTACAATGCTTTGATAAGGCCACACTTGGAATATTACATCCAGTTTTGGTCACCACGGTATAAAAAAGATGTTGTGACTCTAGAAAGAGTACAGAGAAGAGCAACAAAGATGATTAGGGAACTGGAGGCTAAAACATATAAGAAACGGTTGCTGGAATTGGGTATGTCTAGTTTAATGAAGGACTAGGGGTGACATGATAGTGTCCAATATCTCAGGGGCTGCCACAAAGAAGAGGGAGTCAAGCTATTCTCCAAAGCACCTGAAAGCAGGACAAGAAGCAATGGATGGAAACTAACCAAAGAGAGAAGCAACCTAGAACTAAGGAGAAATTTTCTGACAGTGGGGACAATCAAATAGTGGAACAGTTTGCCTCCAGAAGTTGTGGGAGGTCCAACACTGGAAGTTTTTAAGAAGCATCTGGACAGCCTTTTGTCTGAAGTACTATAGGGTTTCCTGCCTGAGCAGGGCTTTGGACTAGATGACCTCCAAGGTCCCTTCGAATATTATTATTATTGTTGTTGTTGTTGTTAATCTTAAGACCCATTTTAGGTAGCTCTTTGGACCACTACAAAGTCTGCCTCTTTGGTTTGTTTTTCAGTAAGAGCTCCCCTCTGATGTATTATCAATGATTTCTGATTTGAAACACTCTACTGTACCAATGTCTATATTATAGGGACAGTGCAGAGGTGAGATTTTTCTGTTTCTCAAAAGTCCATCAAGAATTTATGAACTAATATAATTGTTAGAATCCAGTCCAAAGTAGTCTATACATACAAGGAATCATCTGTACAGGTTAACACAATACACTATTTATTTTGCTCCTCATTCCTGTTTTCTTGCAAACAGAATTTTAGCTTGTTTACGTTGGAATGAGGCCAATATCTTGATCCTTTAAATATGTTGGGGCAAGCATAACTTTATTCAGGTTCTAGGATATGATTTTTTGAGGAATCTCAAAAAGTAGTCAGCAATATAATCATCTTTCATAATGGTCCACTAAATGCCCATAAAAATAGAATGCCCATTTACCTGTATTCATTCATTTGGTTTGTTGTTTTATATTCGATCTGTTTCTTTGCTCACCCAAATGCAAAACTCATAAAAAGACATGGCAGCCAAAACTTTTTTCCAATGTCATCCTCTTGCAATAGGCAATTTAGTAATCAGGGGGTCCATGGAAGGATAAGTGACTTCATAAATTGCATAATTTATGTTGCAACATCTTTACACACATGACATTCTCATGGCTTATATTAGATCTCTGAGACTGCAACTCTGATCTTGAGCAATCACAGCTGGCAGCCATCAACTAGGAGGGCTATTTATCTTTAATCAGAGTGAATTAACAGCAGTAATAATATAAAATAATTAAAATTCTCCTATGGGACCCATCAGCAGGCCTTCTCTGTCACATTACTACCTTCTGGAATGATGCACCCACAGAGATTCAGATGGTCTCTATCTGTTCACACAAGTTCTTATAATTCTTGCTGCTCCCCCAGATTTCAGGCTAGAGTGATACACACTTTGGGGGATGTTTGCTTTTATAATATTGGCATTATTTTCCCTGATGTTTGGTTTTGTATTTAAACTGGTTCAAGTTGTATACTCCCAGCTTCATGATAGAGTCAGACAGTCTATAAATAAATAAAAATTGAATACATTTTATGTAAGATTTCATAGTATTGTTCTAATCAGCTAACTTTGTTAACCACTCCCAGCCCTGCTGGATTGGAAAGGGTTTGTGTAAGTGCGTTTATATGCAATACAAATTTTATTTTGATTTGTAGAAAAATAAAAGAAAAAAGTAATATATAAAGATGTGATATAAATCTAAAAAGTAAAGCATCTAAACTGATGTGAAGACTTGCTATTCAAATTAATAGCTTTTGCTCCAATTTCTAAATTGTATCTGCCTGAAAGTTCAATGTTTACTTTAAATCATCATTTACATTTTTTCAATAACTTGAATATTTTCATTTTGATCTGGAGCCAGTTAACAATCTGAATTCTCCGTTCTACGTCCCAGAAATTGGAGCTGCTCTGTTTACAGAGTACAGTAATGATTATTCTTAGCTCAGTTGCCATGGAAGAAAGCCTGGCTAAATCCCTGCACTGAATCAAATACAATCCCTCTTTTGAAATCCTTTTGCCTCTTTCATTGCAACTTCCAAGCTAGCATTTCAACACAAGGAATTGTCATATCACTGGAGAAAAGACCTACATAACACCTAAGTTATGCATCTGTACATCAACCATTTTGAATAAGAGCCTATACTTCCCTTCCAGTCCATCTTGCTACTATTTTCTTTATTTATTTCATTGATTTGTTTCATTTTGTTTATTTATAGTTTATCCATCAAAATAAAGTTCCTGGGGTAATTCACAGGTTAAAAGTAACTTTAAAACACACCAAAAATAAAAATACAATCAACTATTGTAGGGTGAATCTGAACTTGAGCTTATTGCAAATGGGGTTCCTCCTGTTCATTGGAGGGATTCCACTGCTAGAAGGAGGTCGTTTTTGACAATTTATCATTCTTCTTGAAGCCCTTCCACTGTTCTGGCCAGGCGTTTGGGAACACAAGGGAGGGCTTGCAGAGAAGCATGGCACAACTCTGCTCAGATGTTCATAGAAGGAGAACAGTCTGAATCCAAGCCAATTGCAATGCCACAATAAAAAAGGAGATATGATCAAAACTTACCAAAGGATGCAAAAAAGAGAATTTAAAAATTCGGAACTAAACAAACAAAAACCTATGCAGCAGAACAATGGGAAACATCAAGATATTCATGGCATGGGTCCAGGTTACCTGAGGGACTGTCTCAACCCCCTCCTTGGAATTGGCCAGTCCCAGTCGTGCTTACCAAACAAGCATGCTGCAGGTCCCGTCAGCTCGATTATGCTGTTGCTCCTACCCTCTGAAAAAATCTTGCCTCCGATGTGAGGTTGCCCCCAACCCTCCTATCCTTTTGTAAGGGCCTAAGGACCTGGGTCTGCCAGTTGGCTTGGGGCTCCAATGGGGAAACAGCACATAAATAAATGGAGGTGGTTGATCAATTAACAACAGTTCCCACCTCAACCCATTCCACCCCCGCCCTCCCCATATGTAACTTAGATTTTAAACTTTGGTTTTAATATTTTAAATCTCTCTCTCTCTCTCTCTCTCTCTCTCTCTCTCTTCAATTCAGTTTGCAAGGCTCTTCTGGAAAAATAGGAGGAAATATTATGTGTTCCTCACTTTGAGTTATTTATAAAAAATAATAAAGGCAGGATTAAAGATGATATAACATGGGCAAGAAAAAAGAGAAAGGAAGAAAGAAAAAGAAAAAGAAAAAGGAAGAAGGAAGGAAGGAAGGAAGGAAGGAAGGAAGGAAGGAAGGAAGGAAGGAAGGAAGGAAGGAAGGAAGAAAGAAAGAAGAAATTTATGGCAGAAAGGGATCATCTCTATCTCCCATGATGAAATTCTATGAAAGAAAGGTATTACTATTTGTAGACGTAATACCTGAAAAAGGTTCATTTGCAGAATGAACTACTATATGAACCATTGAGTCTTGAAATAAATTGTCTTACATCCTGCTGTCAAGAGTAAGAGATACGACCTTTTCTTTGTTGATCCCAGTACTATGAAAGTCTCTGTTGGAAATACGCCTGCGTCTATTGATTGTTTTAAATTAGACTCTTAAAATTGGTTGTTTTGAATAGTTTTAATTGAATTGAGATTGGCTGTGGCTATTAAAGGAAGATTACAATCTTCTTGCCAATTTTCAGCAAGTTTTGATGTTTTTACTATGAATTTGTGTCTTATTTTTATTTTAAATGTTTAGATTTTAATATGTAAACAAGCTTAAAATAATTCTACAGCTATGAAAGAACTAGAGCAAGGGTCTAGTCAAACTTTTATGACTTGTAGATTTCAATTCCCAGAATTCCTCAGCCAGAACTAGAGCAATCTTTTATATATGGTTATCAGTATACCTTCTGAGGTACAGTACGTGTGGTTCTTGACTTACAACCATTTATGGTCATATGATCAAAATTTGGTTGCTCGGTATCCAGCATGTATTTACAATGGTTGTAGCATCCCGGGATATGGGGTCATTAACAACCTTTGAAGTCAGCTCCTGGCAAGCAAAGTTAATGGCAAAAAGTTAAAGACTACAGGATGCACTTAACAACTGCAGTGATTCACATAACAACCATGGCAAAAAGGTCACAAAATTGGGTGCAACTCACTAAACAATCATCTTGCTTAACAAAAGAAATTCTGGTCTCACTTGTGATTGTTAAGTCAAGGATTACCTGTAGTAGGCAGAGAACTTGCTTATTGTATAGCTATGAAAAATGCAGCAGACCTTTTCATTACAAAACACTGCACAAGCAGGTGCCCATGATCATATTAATCTATCCAGCAAGAATGCCAGTTGGTGCTTTTTTTTTTTAATTGAAAAGTTTTATACAATATACATCCCAAGACCCACCCACCCCTACCCCCCTACCCCACTTCCCAGAGCTGAATACAGGGTTACAAATAAACAATCAAACTCTAAAAAAAAACATTACCCAACTACACAAGTAACCAAGTCCATAATGCACTTTAACTCTCTTATAACATAAATATAAACAAATTAAAAATAAACATAATATTAACAAATCAATATTGATAAACCATACTAAAACTAATAAAAATTAAAAAAGAAACTATTAATAATACTCTAAAGTTTACTCATAGGCTAAATGAAACTTTTTAATCCCATATTTATTCTGAATATAATCTATCCATCTTCTCCAAACTGAAATATATCTTTCTTGTGAGTGATCCTTCAAGTAAGCAGAAATTTTTGCCATTTTTGCTAAATTTGACACCTTAAGCGTCCACTCTTCTATAGTAGGCAAAGAATCTTTCTTCCAATATTGCCCTACTAATAACCTTGCAGCTGTTATAAAATTCAACATAAAAATAGTTTCTTTAGCATCACAATCTACAATAACACCCAACAAAAATAGTTGTGGCATGAACTTTATCTTTCTTTTAAAAATCTTTTGAATGTTCCACCAAATCTTAATCCAAAAAGCTTTTAATTTCTACAAGTCCACCAAATATGAAAATAGGTTGCATCCAAGCTACCACATCTCCAGCATTTGGGCTGTAAATTGGGATACATATAAGACAGCTTTTTGGGATCCAAATGCCACCTATAAAACATTTTATAAAAAATTTGTCTTAAATTTTGAGTCTGGGTAAATTTTACATTTCTAATCCAAATTACCTCCCATATATCCAATGAAATCGGTTCTTGAATATTTTGAGCCCATTTTATCATACAATCTTTAACTAAATCCATTTCAGAGTCCAATTCTATTAAAACATTATAAATTCTCTTTATGTGGGCTCGATTTGAATCTTTAATCTGTTTTACCAAATTTTACTAAATTCTCATCCCCTAAAGTAATACCAACCTTTTGATCTAAGCTCCACCTAACCAATAATTGGTTATACTGAAACCAAGACAATATTTTCTTGCTTTAACTCAACTAAAGATTTTAATTGCCAATCCTTCCCTACCAATCTAAGTAATTCCTTATAAGAAATCCTATCCAAGTTCACACTCCTAGATAGCCCCTCTATCGCGTGTCCAGGAATCCCCCAAATTGGTATTTTATAATTTAACCTATAATAATGCTTCTTCCAGACACGCAATAAAGCACTTCTTAAAATATGGGATTTAAAAACCTGATCTACTTTTTTATCATAAATTAGATATGCGTGCCATCCATATAGTAAATCCCATCCCTCAAGAGAAAGTATATTTTTATTTGTTAAGTTAAGCCAATCACTAATCAATGTTAAAGCCACAGCATCATAATATAATTTCAGATTAGGCGCCTTAAGTCCGCCTCTTTCCCGTACATCTTGTATAATCTTAAGCTTAACTCTTGTTTTTTTCCCCGCCCAAATACATTTATTAATACCCTTCTGTCCTTCATCCAAACTGGCATCTTTTTTCAAAATAGGTATCATTTGAAACAAAAAAAGAAACTTTGGAAGAACATTCATTTTAACTGCTGAGAGTCTCCCCAGCAAAGATAATTGTAGTTTTTTCCAATCATTTAAATTCTTTTGCACTTTTACCCATGTCTCATAGTTATTTTTATACAATTTAACATTAGAAGCTGTAATGTATACTTCCAGGTATTTAACCTTTTTCACTATTTCAAATCCTGTCAGTTTAGCTAACATATCCTTTTCCTTCGTAGACATATTTTTCGGTAATATTTTAGTCTTGTTATTATTTACTTTAAAACCAGAGACTTTCCCATACTGGGTTATGATTTCCACCAAATCCCTTACCAAGTGTGTCGGTTGAGATAATGTCACAACCAAATCATCAGCAAAAGCTCTCAACCTACAATCATTCTTATTTATTTTTATGCCAGTTGGTGCTTTTGAATAATTTGGTATCAAGAAACATTTTGCTTTGTCCACAATGTCCTGAAATCCAGGTTTGATCAGCTGATTCATAAGGCTGAATCCGGCACAGTTGTTTATATAGATAGAAATAGCAGAAATACATGAGACTAAGACTATCTGCTTCTTCTCTTTGGCAACTTGAGTTAACTCCAATCTTTTCCTAAAGCCACATCTTTAGTCACAGTAAAAAATCAGTAGTACTGTTATACATAGGCAGTCATAGGAAGAAACAACCTTACATATGAATTATTAATGCTTTATTTCAAACAACATACAGCAGCGGTTCTCAACCTGTGGGTTGCGACCCTTTTGGGAGTCAAACGACGCTTTCACAGGGGTTGCCTAAGACCATCGGAAAACACATATTTCCGATGGTCTTAGGAACCGAGACACCGCTCCTCTATCCGGCCACCACCGCCCTCCTCCTCCTCCGCCGCCTCCAGGGCACCCTTCTCCTCTGACAGCGCCTGCTCCTGCTGCCGCAGCACCATCGCACGCGCCCCTGACGCTGCCCTGGGCTGGCTCAGCTGCGTGGGTGGCTGAGCCAGGTCTGGGCCAATGCTGGTGCTGCCGCTGGGCTGCTGCTGCTGCTGCTGCCACTGCTGGCTAAGCTGAGCTGGGCGCTGAGCCGGTCTCCATGCCTCCTGGTTGCCCTGCTGTGCTCCGCCACCAGCCACCCTCCGTGCCATGCGGGAGCCTCCCCCGCACTGCCTGGCCCACCTCCCTGTCAGAGGCCGCCTCAGCCCTCTGGCGCCTGGTGAGGCTGTGGGGCTGCCAGGCAGGAGCGGCTCCTTCCCGGCTCGCCAGGCTCCGGGCCTTGGAAGCGGCCAGGGGACAGGGAAGGCGAGGAGGCGGCGATGCTCACGTGTGTCGAAGGCCAGCTGGCCGGGCTGGCAGGGGAGAAGGGCACCTTCCGAGCGGGAGCAGGCGCTCTGGCCGCGCCTCTCTCACGTGCGATGGGCTGTGTGGCGTGGAAAGGGGCTCCCGCGACTCCGCCGCTGCGATGGCACACACGAGGCTGGAGGGGTGCGCAGGTCCCGGGGGGGGCCTGGGAGAGGGCAAGAGGTGCCGGGATGAGGATGGGAGGCTCCAGGTTGGTGGGTGTGAGGGAGGCCGGCGGCTCCGAGGTGCGCGGATCCTCCATGCAGCTTCTGAGGCCCCGGATGTGCCGCCACTTGGCTCTCCACCAGAGCCTCCCCCCTCCCTGGGCAATTGTGCAGAGCTGCTTGTGCGTCCTTGGCAGCGCCTCCCCCTTCAATCTCCTTCCTTCTCCATCTCCTTCCTGTCCCCTTCAATCTTCCTTCGTTCCATCTCCAATTCCATCCCTTCCCCTTCCA
Source organism: Crotalus tigris (assembly GCF_016545835.1). Classification (NCBI taxonomy): domain Eukaryota; kingdom Metazoa; phylum Chordata; class Lepidosauria; order Squamata; family Viperidae; genus Crotalus; species Crotalus tigris. The sequence continues at coordinate 203,974 of NW_024096893.1, forward strand.
TCTCCCTCTCCTTCCTTCCTTCCCCCTTCAATCTCCTTCCTTCTCCATATTTCCTTTCCTTCAATCTTCCTTCCTTCTCCAACTCCTTCCTTTCCTCTTCAATCTTCCTTCCTTCTCCCTTCCATCTTCTTCCTTCTCCATCTCCTTCCTTTCCCTTCAATCTCCTTCCTTCTCCATCTCCTTCCTTTCCCCTTCAATCTTCCTTCCTTCCTTCCTTCCATCTCCTTCCTTCCTTTCCCCTTCAATCTTCCTTCCTTCCTTCCCCTTCCCTCCCTCCCAACATTTTTGAGCAAGGAAGAGTAAGCTTCTCCAGTGAGCATTGCTATATTGTTTTTGTGATTAATCACTATGCTTTAATTATGTTCAATTCATAACAATGAAAATACACCCTGCATATCAGATATTTACATTACTATTCATAACAGTAGCAAAATTACAGTTATGAAGTAGCAATGAAAATAATTTTATGGTTGGGGGTCACCACAACCTGAGGAACTGTATTAAAGGGTTGCAGCATTAGGAAGGTTGAGAACTACTGACATACAGGCTGAAAGTAAAAGTTACATAGCTTGCTCAGTAGCTAAATATTAAAACATTCCACTTATACTCATTGTTTAGAAGCACTTAGTGTTCCATAAAATTGAAGTCAAGCTTGTTTAGAATAAAAGATCCCTGAGTGCTTTAGAAAATACTTCTACAAACAGAAGTGGTCACTGGTGAACATTCTTAAGTGTTCTGGCATTGCCTGCCTACGCATTCCTTTGCAACAAAATTTGACATTCTGATAAGTCTTTTAGATTCTGTTCATAGATAAAACTATTTAAATGCCAAATAAAGAACTGATGTTATATGAATTGTAGCACTAAAAATCTTATTTATTCAACCAGATTTATAGCAGTATGTTAAATGCTAAAAGCTTGTTACAGTTTTGCAGATTCCAGCAGAATGGTATAAAAACTATAATGCTTTGTATAAGTATAAAAAATTATAATTGTTCAGATTTTCTAAAATAATTGGTAATAAATTTTAAACTACTGCAGTATATATAAATCCCATTAATTGCTGACTGAAAATATTTATGAGCTCATGGAGAATGAATGTTGTGAAAACAAATATAGCTTCACAGTTGGTATCTTTTTCAGAAGGGTGTCTATGTAAATTAAATTTAGTTATTTTATACAAACTAACAAGCTATTAATAGTTTTTATGAAATGGTCAGGCCCTTTTTGAACTGAAAAAATCACTGCTGTAGTTTTGTAGAGATTTGGAACTTTGAAATCTTTTATATAGTTTCAGTTGGATTTTTTGAGAATCCAAAGTTATTAAGTTTGAGATTTTTCTGGTAAGAAAGTGACTCCCTCAGACAATCCTCATTTAAAATGGTATTTTTTGGAAAATCTGTATTGAAATAATTTTAACTGCATAGATCAGTTTACTATAAACTATATTTATAGGACTTTTGATACGTTACAAAAATAATATAATCTGCTTGAAGTTGTGGAACGGCAATACATTTAACAATGTATTAGTTAAGTTCCCACAGTGTATGTTTTGTTGGTAGTCACAGAAATTCCTGATTCTGTTAAAAGGTTTTTAGAAGCTAAACTAACAATTAAATTTTAACAAATGAAGGTGCTTATATATATATTAATAATGAACATGAAATTTGGAATACTTAAAGAGTATCTGATTCCCCTAAGTCAACAGTCTCAGATTTTCAAAAATGTTTTCTTAATGATCTTAAGATGAAACTAATTTGGGGTGACATTGGATTTCCCAGCAAATATTTAAAAAAGATTGGTCTATGTTGAAAAAGTTATGACTTGATCATGCTCTCTAGATTAATATTCTTAATATTGTAAATACATTTTTAGCAGGTGTGTTAAGATTCAAATATCTGAATATGTCACTGTATTCCTAAATTGTTACTACAGAGTTACTACAACATTACAGGGAAAACCTTTTGTTCTCCGGAAAGCAATCAAATAATCACAGTGCAGCCATTATCTTGTGTAGCTGGCTTGCTCTATTTTCTGTTATAGTAGTTTCACTCACTGCAATAAGTCATGATTAATTGGTTGTAATGGTAATAAGCCATAGTGAAGTTAGTTTGGGTCTGCTTATTATAGTTACCCAGCTATTGTGATTTGTAAACTATTTATAAAATAGTACAATGTGGATCCAGCCATTATATAGAAAATACTATTAACAGAATGAACGATAATTGTTATTAGAAGAGACAAAGCAAACCAGTTACATACAACAGCTAATACACTTCATGCGGTTTACAAATTAGTGGTAAAGTTCCACAATACACTAAATCAAAACCAAACCAATCACATTATTATTTAGTCAATGTATTAATTAGCATACATTTAGGTATTTTTAATTTTAAAATTTAGGTATTTTAAGTATTTTTCTATTTTATACAAATTAGGAAACAAACTTAGTTGTGATGCAAGCCAGAAATTATATATCACTGATATCTAGCAGAATAAAGATATTTGTAGCAAACATTATAAGTAAATTATCACTTTTTATATAACACGTTTATAATTTATTAATTTTATGCTATCCATCTAACTGATGTAGTGACTCTGGGCAGGGTAAAATAAGAGCCAAAGTCCTTCATAAAATAGTTCTTTTTTTTTTTAATTGAAAATTTTTAGATATTTTTACAAAAAGCAAAAAAAACAAAAAAAAAACCAACCCTCGCCCACCCACCCCAACCCTCCCTCTCCATCCCCCCCGATCTTCCCAGAGCTGAGTATAGGCTTAATTAAAATTTTTAAGAATTTTAAAAAAATTGAAAAAATATGTCATAAATATATCTAAATACCTTACATAAACAATTTATAAAGTAATTAACAATAAAATATATGTAAAAAAAGCATACGTATTAAAAGGAAAAAGTACTTGAAAGAAAAAAAGATAATAAAAAAGAAAAAAAAGAGAAAGAAGAAAAGAGATATAAAAAAAGTACAATCTATAAAATATTAAAATTTATATACAAATTATTAGAAAGCTAAATGATAGTTCTAAAAACCAGTCAATGTAGCTTTCTAAAAAACTGAGAATTGGTACAAATTATTACTTTATTCTCATTATGTAAATTCTAAATCCAATTTCTTTCATATCTTAACTCAGTGAAACATAACACAAATTTCTGAAATGGTTTATGGTTTAAAATATTTGCAAGTTTTAGGCAAAGAGCATGGGAACAAATACGATAAAGCTATGATAGCTAAGATTACTTCTGAATTCTTAAAAAATCCAATTATTGTTCAAAGCCTAGTGATGCTGTTATCTAAGTAGGTACAAGCGCAAGTCTAATATAATTTTTAGGCTTTAACCTTCTAACTGCATAGTCTTTGACTGCATCCATATACAGAATGTCATTATCTCCTATAAAAATAAAATCCTGCAATACAATAAAATCCTGGTTTTGAAGTGACAAATACAATCCATAATGAATGGAAGTTACTCACTAACACTATTTTGCAAATTATGTTTGTGAGTTCATCTTAACAATTAACTTTCTATACATTTTTCACTAGTAAAATATCTTTGGTTTTATTTTTTTTGTCTATAAAGCTGTAATGTAAAAAATAAACACAAATGCCTCCATTAGTAAAAAAAAAATGTTTGGATTTAACTCAATGTATCCAAGACCAATGTATCCAAGCACTGAAGTATAGAAAATTGTGTTGTAATGCTTTCTCATCTCAAAGTACATCAGCCCAATAATTCCAACCCCACCCCCAAGCATATTGAACAAGCCACCAGCTCTGTACAAAGCATTATAGGGCAATAGATTCAGTACTTGAATTTTATCTTGCTGTTGCATCTGACACCATTTATTCCAAAATTAGATACTTATTTAGAAAATGGAGGTCATGTGTAATATAACTGAATGTGGTATGGAATCTGAATTTGAATCAAGGAGCCCTGTGCTGGAAATATGTTGATGGAACATCAGTTACACATACAATTGAATAATTCCAAATACACAAAATTATTTTTATTGTTAAAATAGAAAACATTCCTTAAAAGCAAGACAACACATATACACTTCCAATACATCTGACATTACTTTAGTTATTTCACACATATTGTGTTTCAAATAGTGAGAAAATGTTTAACTATTTCAATAACCTAAGCAAACAATTCACTGAAATGGGAACTCAAATACACATTAAAAATTGTAACAACATACAACTGCAGGCAAACAAGATTACTTCATGCAAGGTTTAAAGCATGGGTATCAAACTCACCGCATCACATGACGTGTTGCCATGTATTATGACTTTTTTCGTATTGCCAGAGCTGGGGTGGGCGTGGCCTCAAATGATGCAACCAGCTCGCAGGCCAGCAGTTTGACACCCCTGGTTTAAAGTGATCTCATTTGGTGATGATCCTATTGTTTCAGGCTTTTTAAAATACAAAATTGGATTTGGTTGGATGAATTGCTAGAATTTCACTTTTCCATTTTTATTCTTTTGTTTTAAAAATGACATTCTGTGCAATCCAGAACAAGCTTATTAATTTGGCAGTTGTGCTGCTATTTTGGTAAAGTAATTATAATGGTTACATTGCAACATAGTTAAGCAAACACAAAACTGTTTAATTAATTAGTGGCTTAAATGCATTTAACGATGCATCAAATTGTTGCCATCAAGGTTACTATATGCTGACATAGTTTTATACACTGAAATTCAACATCAGTGACTACATTGCAATGCAATGTGTTTGGAGATTTCTGAATTTTCAAAACCAAATTCATTCAGTTTGCAGTTCATTAAGGAATTCTTTTGATGGTTCAGCATTCTCCTCTGGCACCTTACCAGCTTCTTCACTCTGCTGGTTCTGATTAGTTGGCTCAGAAGAAATATCCAACTGTTTTTTAATGACCTCTTCACTATGGCGACTTTGGCAATGGGTTAGATGTTTCTTAAACCCTCTAGGAAAATTTGACTCAAAACTGCAACGTGGACATTTAAGCAAACTCTGACTATGAGAAGCAACATGATTCTTAAGGTGAGATTCCAAAAGAAATGCCTTTCCACACACATCACATTTGTATGGGCTATGCACATTGTGTTTATTAACCAAATGGTGCAAAACAGCTCCCTTTTTCATAGCCCGGCAGCAACAGATTTTACAATAGTATTTGCCCTTGCCACGCTTCATATATTTTGCTATCTCTTCTTCTGAGATGAAAGCTTCCTTCTCTTCAGTAAACTGCAACACACACTGAGGCTGAGTAGAAGAAACATCGCTTTTAGTTTCTTTATTTTGGTCAGGAGACTCTGTATCAAATTGTTCCTGGTCACTGTTGGATTCCTGTTCCTTTACGTCTGATGTTTCTATTTCAGTGTTTCCACTTTCACTACTATTTAAGTCTGTATTAGAAATCTCTGGATTTTCTTTCTTGGCTTTCTTCTTTGGGCAGGTATATATTTCTTCTGTAGGTTCCTTGGGTTGTATGGACTCCTCTTTTGGAATTAACAAACTACTGAATGAATTTTCTCCTTCTGGATGCTCAGTGGAGAAATCTTGGTTACTGGATTCATTATGAGTCTGCAAGTCTGAAAAAACAGGTGCACTAGGCTGACTGAAATCATTGATAGTTTTGTGAACTTCCACACCTGTTAGTTCAACTGGTTTGTGGATATCTGTATTCTGTACTGGCTTCTGATCTGAAGAAATTGATTTCTGGACCTCAGGTGAAAGTGAATGTTTTGCAGGTTCAGCAAAGAAACTTTGTTTCTCGAGGGAATCCGGAGATGTCTTCTGCAGTTCAGCAAAAGTACCATGTTTCTGGATTTCCAGAGACACTGCTGGAGACTTCAGCAATTCATGTGAGAGACTAGGTGGCTTCTGAGAGTCTGAGAAGGAGGGAAAATGCTCCTGAATTTCAGGAGAAACAGCAGCATGTTTCTGAGAATCTGGGAAGAAGGAATGCTTTGCGACATCTGGGGAGACAGGAGTTGGTCTATGCGATTCTGAAAATACAACCTGCTTGGGGGTTTCAGGAAAAGGTATGTGAGCTTCATGGAAGAACGAACGTTTTTGTGTTTCTGTAGAAACAGAAGGAACAGATTTTTTAGGTTCAGGAAACAGAGCCCGTTTTCGAGATTCAGAAAACAAAGCACGTTTCTGCAACTCAGAAGAAACAAAAGTGGCTGGCTTTTGAGTTTCTGGAAAGAAAGGAGATTTTCTGGACTCAGAGGAAAATTTCCAAGGATCAGGAGATACAGGAGGAGGAGGAGGCTTACGTTGCTCAGAAAAGAAGGGCTGTTTCCAAATATCAGATGGCATAGGGGGGCCAGGTTTTCTCAGCTCTGCAGGCATTGGAGGAGGAGCAGGTGGTGCTACAGATGGTGACGGCCTCCAAGTGTCAGGAGACAAAACGGGTTTCCAACCTTCAGGATAAACAGAAGAAATGGGTTTCCATGGTTCTGAGGAAGCAAGACTAGATTTTGGAGATTCAGGCATGGAAGTAGATTTCCAAGTATCCGGCATAAACTTCTGAGATTCTGAGGACATCATATTTCCAGGCCTTCGGGGTTCTGAAGCAGGTTTCCTGGGTTCAAGTGACATTGATGTAGGTGGTTTTGAGGACCAAGGTGAAATATTAATAGATTTCTGCTGCTCGTGTGAAATACTACCAGCAGATCGCCAAGTTTCTGGAACAGGTCTCCAGGGATCTGGAGATAGCGGAGGATCAGGTTTACGTGGTTCAGGTGAAAGTGCTGAAGCCGGCCTCCTTATCTGAGAAATATGCCTACGAGATTCTGTGGACAGACCAGCAATAGGTTTCTTAAGCTCTGGAGACACAGCTGGTGAGTGCCTGCGGGGTTCTGGAGATACAGCAGGTGAATGTCTGCGGGGCTCTGGAGACAGAGTCGGAGAGTGCCTGCGGGGCTCTGGAGACAGAGTTGGAGAGTGCCTGCGGGGCTCTGGAGACAAAGATGGAACAAATTTCTGTGTTTCAGACATACCCAAAGGTGGAGATGCAGGATGAGCAGACTTTTGAGCCTCTGGAGATACAGGTTGGATGGGTTTCTGTGGTTCTGCAGGGTTTTCCGATTCTACAACAGGGAGGGATTTTTGTGTTTCAATGTATGTGGGTGCCACAGGTTTCTGTTGCTCTGAGGACAAAGCAGGGAGAGATTTTGGTATCTCTGCAGTTTCTAATGAAGCAGGCTTCAGTGGTTCTGGAGTGACAGAAAGAGGCGGTTTCAGTGTTTCTGAGGACACAAGCGGAATAGGATTTGGAAGTTCTGGTACAATAGTAGTTTTTTGTGTTTCCAAACATGCAACTGAAACAAACTTCTGATATTCTATGGATGTAGCTGAAGTAGGCTTCTGTGTCTTGGAATGTAGTCCCACATCAGACTTTAGCAATTCAGGGGGAGCAGGTTTTTGAGAATCGGGAGACACAGTACATTTTTGTGTTTCAGGAGATTGAGAAGGCTTTTGAGGTTCCACAAAGACAGGCTTTTTGAGGGATTCTGTTTCCAACATACCTTTCTGATCCTCTTTCTGTTTCTCTGGCAATGAGTGCTGTGCCGTGATATGATAATAGACGTTACAGTACATTTTGCTGGTAAAAAAGCATTTATGGCAGTGGAATAACTTTGCACTTTTTTGGTAAAATATAAGTTTCCCCAATCCTGCAGTATCCATTTCATCACAGAATTCAGGGTGAATAGTACCCATATGAATTTGTATGTTCTCATAGTCAGAGCCTCTGAAATTACAGTGATCGCATTCTAGGCTTTCTGTTGTTTTATGCAAAATCTTCAACATGTCCATTTTTCTACTGTCAGATTGCACAACACTACACATGTTCCGGACTGCAAACTGCACTATACCTGAAATAAAAGTTTTTTTAAAAAAACAATTAGTTCATAAATTGTTAAAATATAATCTGACTCTTAAATGGTTGCTCAATTTTTAAAATATAAATTGATTTCTGAATGGCAGCTCACCCAAAGACAAAAATGGATTCATAACAATTAAATTTTATACTACCACAACCAGCTAGAAAAGAAAATATTTAATATTTTCACCGCTTCATTCTTTATACAAAGGTTTAATATAAATCTCTGCACTGTTTACAGAAGAATCAATATACTTTAATGAATTTAAGCTGTTTTTACCAGTTCCACGTGGCTCATTTTGTTGTAGAAAGACTAAAAAATAAACATTGTATAAAGAACACGCAACTAGTCGCTAAAAGAAAGGAAAAGAAGCTATTATTAATAGACTGCTCTTTATCTATTTAAATACATGGGTTGTGAGTTAGGCTGAGCGTCGTTCTCAATTTGGCTGTTGATATATTTTATACTATTTTTGGAGGGGATCATATAGGCACCTGATGGAATGTTCCATAAACAAACCCCAGATGGAGGAATATGTAACAATTCATTTTATGTTTGCAACTTCTGCTCAATACCAAATATATGTAAAAGTATTATATTCTACTTAAAACAGTGAAACATATTTTGTTGATACCTTATTTCAAAATTGGTAATTATACCTAAAAGACAGATGATTTATTTATTTAATGTTTATATTGCTTTAAACTTATCCAACTCTATTAGAATGGATATCATAGTGCTTATTAACACAATATAGCAGATTCAGGAGGTGTAATGGAGAGGGAAGGGAAAAATAAGAGAGTTGGATTGCATGAAGTCTACTGATGCTATGTTAAAAATAATCCAAAATACCTAAAAAATTTTCTGCATTATATACAATTATATGCAATGCATTATTATATTATATAATATAATGTATAAATTGTACATTAATAATTAATGTATAATGTATTATATAATGCATACTTAGTTTCTTGAGAAAAGTAATATATAATTCATGTTATTTATGTACACTCAAATGGAACCTGACCCTATTTGAACACTATACACTATATAGATCAGACACTATATGTGATCTGGATAATCATCTTATCTCAGCATTTAATAAACATTTAGTGTTCACTAAATGACCTTTGACTGTAGCATTGCTTCAAATTCAAAAGAACATCAAAATGGTCAAGAATTTGAATTCTATACAGGTATGTTCTGGTTTACAGAAGAAAATACTGTTTCTTTTACACTGTTCACCCATTTAGAGATTTAGAGATTAAATCATTCAACAGTTTAGTTTATAGAGAACAACTGTAATAACCACTTTCAGGTACATTGCTATTTACAACCAGTGTCTACTTATGGTTTCCGGCAAAAAAAATAGCACTCGGTCTCTAAAAGGTTCGCCACCACTGCTATATAGGTTTGCTAATGACTGCAGAATTTGCTTAACAATCACCACAAAAAAAGGTCATAAATGTGGATTGGGGGTGGTGTCCCGTGAAGACTTAATATCATAATTGCCTAGCTCAATTATGGTCATAAATTGAGGACTATCTATAATAAAAAAAACTGCCCATCCAAACTTGTTAGATTTTTTTTAAGTCAGATATTTAAAAACAGAACACTATCTGAACATCAACACTGCAATAAATGATGGAAAGTTATATATTCTAGATTTTAATCCTATGCCATGAGATATTTTTAAAGCTTGGTTTTTTAAAAAAGACAGCCACAGAAAATACATTTATAATTTAAAATATGTCAGACTAACGTTCTGAATCATTATTATTTTCTACTTTCTGTCATATTTATTCTGAAGATTTGTCTATCCTGAGAATAGTTTTAATAGTTTTTTAATAGTTTTTTCATATTTTAATTCTTGCATTGGGGTATTTCAATGCATAGAATAATTTATTTCATTATCTTTATAAATCATTTAAAATGAAATTAGGAAAGATTTAATTTCCCCAAAGTTTTCAATTTTTTAGACACGAACAGAATTTCCATATTGATACAGAGGAATACAAGGAACCTTCATGTTCCTTGTATTCCTCTGTATCAATATGAAAATTGGTACAGAGATATATCTAATCTTAAAATTAGTATTTGATACTGCAAATAGATTTTGGAAGAATGGAAACTTTTCACATAAGCAATAAAAGGTTGAAATTTCCAAGTGGTAACATCTAGACAATCTTGATCTCAAAAAACTTAAGTACTAGGAATCATACCTACTTAGTGCTTCACCAGGAGACTGCCAGAAAATTTGCCTATAAACTAGACTAGGAAATCATGAAAACATCCTAACAGGTAGCAAAAGCAAACCTCCTGATACTGCACCAATGAAAAATATACATATCCCTGTAGTCAGTAAGAACTAAGAATAATTTAAGTAACATTTTTATCAAATCTTCAAGATTCAACCATAAAGAAACAAACTAGCAATTTTTTGTGCGTTATGTGTGCACACCTTGGAGTCAATCTTCATTCTTAGAGACTATTCAGAAAACTCCCTGCAATTTCTTTTTTTAGAAGTGGTTTGCCTTGCTTTCTTTTTAGGGCTGAGAGAAAAAGTTATCCACCTGGCTTTCTGGTTTCTAAGGAGGTGCAAAATATTCATTGTACAAATTGTTCCAAGAGCAGAACAGTCAGTTTGGAATAGTCCAGGCCCTACTTAAATTTACATATTTGAGGCTGGATCCATGCAGGGAATAAAATGGGGTTATTTTAATCTGAGCAGATGTAGAGGTGGAGATCAAGAATACTGGTGGCTAAAAGAGGAAATAGAAAGCAAGTGCTGGGAAGGTCAGGGATTGGCAACCTGGTGAGATGTGCTGTTACATTTCTTTTTAAACAATGGATAAGTGTGTTTAAAAAGATCTGATTGACACACGCTTAAAGATTTTTCCATATGTAACACCAAATCCTAGAGGACTTGTGATTTCGCATAACAGTAATTTAACAGGATTGCTGTCTATAATATAGCATCATAGTTTAACTGCTGCCTGTATCCTTGTGCCCTCCAGATATGCTAGACTAGAGCTTTCGTGTTGGTCATGAACATAGCTTGCCAAGGAGAGCTGTAATCTGGCGCAGCTGGAGAGCCCCCAAACTCGGGAAAAGGTTTCTACTCGCTGGAAGAGAACATGCTGCAACCTGACGCCATTCTCTTCCCCCTCCCCCCCCCCTCAATGTCGAAAATATATCAATCCGGTTAAAAGCTCAGGCTGAATAGAGGCAGGAATCCGATACGGTCCCGGATGGGGAGGGGCAGTGCTCCCGCGACTCCCACAAAGAAAACTGGGGGAAAAACAGCGCCTGAACCTGGGCAGTTGCGCTCAGTACGCGCTCTGGACGGAACGGCGAAAGGGACAAACCTGGAGTGGTGGCAACGCGAAAACGGAGCAGGGCGGGACGCGGGGGGGGGGAGTTAGGGAGACTCAGAGTCACTCTGAGTCCGACTCTCGCAGAGGCGCTCTTCCCAATTCCCTTTCCCTCAGAAGACTAACCGACCCTCCCTCCCGTTGCCAGGCAAGCGAAGGATAAAATACCTACCAGGAGAAAACGACAGTTTACGGGAGGGAGACAGAGAAAGAGAGAGAGAGAGAGACGCTCCGACCGAACAGCCTCTCGACAATGGCGACAGAATCGACAGACCAGTGAGACGGGAGCGGGGGGGCGGGGGGCGACCGCAGTGGATGGGACAAAGAAAAAAGAGGGCTGACGCGACCGAAGAACCGCTTCTTGATTGGCTAGCGGCGCCCACTTGATTCCCAACGGAGGCTTGGAACTAGTCCCTCCTCCACTGTTAAGCTTGGCGCAGGCGCCAGGCAAAAAGAGGATGGCGCCCTCTGAGGGTGAAGGGGCTCGCGCGCTTTTAGTTGAGTGGGAGGCCGCGGGGTCGCGTGGCGTGGGAAGCCGCAAAGCGTGCCAGTTCAGTCCGTGGGTTATGTTCACGGGTCAGTGTATTCTGGGGACCCTGAGCATTGGGTTTGTTAAAGCACTTGAAGGCAGAACAAGAAGTAATGGATGGAAACTAAACAAAAAGAGAAGCAACCTAGAACTAGGGAGAAATTTCATAACAGTTAGAACAATTAATCAGTGGAACGACTTGCCTCCTGAAGTTGTAAATGCTCCAACACTGGAAGTTTTTAAGAAAAGACTGGACAACCATTTGTCTGAAATGGTATAGTGTTTCCTGCCTGAGCAGGGGGTTGGAGTAGAAGACCTCCAAGGTCCCGTCTAACTCTACTATTATTACTACTACTATTAGTATTTAGGAATTGTACTGAGCACCTTGTCGGAGTAATGACTATCATCTTAGAAGCTTTTAAAAATTGATTAAAGAAAATGAATAAACTTTTCTCAAGGATTATTATTGATCAAACGCCTCATGAGCTAGATACATTTGAATCCAAGGATCCTAAACAAGGCTTGCACCAACACAAGACACTTAACATTTCATTGAACATGTGAATTCACTATTTAATTGGCTCTCTATTCCCAAAGTGTATATATGAATGAGGTGCTAATTAATGTTGAATGCCCATTAAAAGTTTGTACCACAATAAATTTTTTACTGTTTCAAATGTCATTATGCTTTTGTAGCTTCACACAATACAATTTTACACAATGCAGATTTGGCTTTGGCTTCCCACCAGTGCATCTAGAACCTGCTATTAACAAAAATAACATAACACAAATGGAAAATTATTGACTACAGGAAGAACAATAAATATATTTTAAAATTAAAGCTAGGGATTTTGTCTTGTCTCCCATCTATTTGGAGTGCAAGTGTGGCTCATGCTCTAGAAAAGTTACTTTGCTTAGTTTGATATATGAATCCAAAACTGACTTGTAGCAAATGAATTAGCATATTGTGCAAACAAAGGAAATGGTATACGGCAGACATCTCAAATACAAGGCCCGGGGGCTGGATGCGGCCCGCAAAGGGGTTTCATGTGGCCCGTGAAGCCACCCTGGAAACGGTGAGGGAACGGCCCCCTCTGCCTTGGCCCTAGCCCAGACCGGCCGGGAGCCAATGTATAATTTTGTGGTGGCCATCTATTCAGTCTTAGCTCCACAACAGCAAGGAACCAGCCCCTGCCACATCGGCTCCGCCCCCTGGGTGCATGCTGAGGAGGTGTCACCCTTTGTGAGGAATGAAGAAATGCACCATTGCCTGGAAGTGGCCAGCAAATGGCCCTCGCCTACTTCACCTATCTGGCTTGATGGGCTCCAGGGGAGGGGTTTCAGCAGGCAGCAGGGCGCTCTCCTCACAGTGCCGAGAGGCTGAGCTGGGCGGTGTGAATCCAAAAAAGAAGCGTGAGGTCGCCCAGCTGCCAGTCTGCCTGGTTTCGGCAGGCAGCGGGGTGGTCTCATAGTGCCAAGAGCTGAGCCAGGTGCCGCGAATCTGATGAGAAGTGCAATGCTGCCTAGCCCCCAGTCTGCCCAGTTTCAGCAGGCAGCAAGGTGCAAAGCTGCTGAGCTTCACACCACCCGGCTCAACCTCTCAGCGCTGTGAGGAGAGCACCCCACTACCTGCCAAAACTGGGCAGGCTGGGGGCTGGGCGGCATTGCGCAGGTAATGTTGACTCTCACACTTGTCATGGCATCCCCTCTCCCAGAGCCCACCAAGCCAGATATGTGAAGTAGGTGAGGGCCATGTGCTGGCTACTTCCAGGTGATGGTGCATTTCTTCATTCCTCACGAAGGGTAATACCTCCCCAGCTGCGTTTCTTGTCTGTTTTTCTCCTTCCCTCATCTCAAATATTTCCCCACCACTCTGTACTTAGGAAGGAAGGAAGGAAAGAAGGAAAGGGAGGGTCTGAGGGAACTCCTGCCTTAGTCCTGCCCTGCTGCCCTTTCACCATCCCCTTGCCCCCTCCTAGCCTATCCTGGGGGTCTCCCATCCTATTGCTAAGGAAGCTTTGGATACAAAACTGGGTGTACTCCCATGGAGAGGGAATGGGCCTCCCTCTAACTTTGCCCTCGTACCCATCATGAGCAACCTGGCTGAGGAGAGCAAGCACAGCACCAGCAGCCTTGAGGAGGAGATAAGTGCAGCTGGGCGCCCCTTTGGGGAAGTGGGGTTGGGCTTGGTGCCGCAGGTGCTCAAGAACCAGGCTGGGCGTTTGACCTCTGCTGCCTACGGCTCCGGGCAGCCCACACCACCATCCAGCCCCCCCGCATGGCCTGAGAGGAACAGTGAGACTCCTCCAGTGGACCATGCCTTAGCACTTGCCCTGGTCCCATCCTTTTCTGCCAGAGACCCTCAGATCTATCCCACTCCTGCCCAGGCCCCCACAGACATTCTTGACACGAACGATGTAGAGCTGGCCATGCCCACCCAGTAGGCCACACCCACTTCCTCCACACCCACCCAGTAGGCTGCACCCACCCTGGCCACACCCACCCGGACCCCCAAGGGCAACTGCAATGCTGATGCGGCCCTCAATGAAATTAAGTTTGACACCCCTGGTATACAGGTAGTCCCTGATTTAGACCACAATTATCACCAAGTGATGGAATGATTGAGTCTTCAGGTGACCATGCCTGATTATATTACCATTTTTGCTGCAATTATTAAGCAAATCTGGTTTCCTCTATTGACTTTGCTTGTCAGAAACCTACTGCAAAGGTTGCAAATGGTGATCACATGACTGCAGAATGCTGCAACCATTGTAAATGTGTGCAGGTTTCCAAGCACCCAAATTTTTATCAGTGTGATGATGGATGGTCATAACCATGAGAACTGGCTGTAAGTCACTTTTAGCGCTATCAAAACTTTGAATGGTCACTAAATGAATGATAATTGAGGACTACCTATATACAATTTCCTGTATTTGCATAATATACTGTATTTGCACAATATGCTAATTCATTTGCTACAAATCATAATTTTGGATTTATATATCAACTTGAGGACTACCTGTATCAAGGCTGGCTTTCCTGATGTGAGCATCAATCCAATGGCAATGAGTTCCAGGCCCAGTTATTCCGGAAGGTCATCACCTTTGGACCAGCACATTGAAGGGGGGGGCTGTGTGTCTTTAAACCTTAGTCAATGGATTAGCACAATGTATGAAGCCAATCTATGTAGGTGTCAAAGCAAGAATATACAGTATTTGCAGCATTTCTTACCCAAGTCCGACATTTTGAAGCACTAAAGGACTATTAGGGAAATCAATGCCTGGAAGTTCTTTGAAGTGTTTCATTAGCTGGAACCATAATAGTAGGACTTGTAAGAAAAAATTGTAAGAAAAAAAATTCCAGGAAAAAAGAAAAAAATTGGTTTCATGTATCACTCAAGATAATTTAAAAGACAATATCAGAATTCTGAATATGGACTAATTGCTACATGAAAACTCTATTTCAAATCTGGAATAAAGAATAATAAGAGTTCAGGTTCTGAAAGCACAAATAACTTCTCAGTGTGTTTTGAATCAAATTATATAGTATTACCTAGTGATTAAAAGGAACTGAGGCTTCAACATGTAAAAGTCCCTTTGTTAAGTTGTAAAAGTTCAACATAAAGTAAAAGCATGCACATTATTTTTTTTTAATCCAGTTGTATTTTCCAAGACATGTAAAGCTAATATGGCCACAATTATTATGGATAATTTGGTTTTACTTTTAGGTATTATCCAGATTTTTTAAAGCTAATTAACTAAAGCACAGATGTTAAACTTGCCATGTCACATGACATGTTGCGACGGATCGTGACTTTTTTTGCATTGCCGAAGCTGGGGTGGGTGTGGCCTCCACATGATGCAACCGGCTGTGGGCTGGCAGTTTGACACCCCTGAACTAAAGCATTGTCTGCTGACCTCTAGTGGTTGACAACTTTACAATCAATAGTAAACCACTGGAACTGAAGTACTGTACAGATTGTTCTGAGAAATTAGATAAGCCTATTAAGAGATTTTTCTCTCTTTTTTACTTAGATAAAGCATTAAAAGAAAAGAAAGTATGTGTCAATGTAAACAAAACACTATTCACAGTGCAAAAGTCACATATGTCTGGACCTGAGAATTATCTAAGTTCCTTTTAAAAATCTGCTATGGTTTATTTATTTATATCCCACCTTTATTATTTTTACAAATAACTCAAGGTGGCAGACAAACAACACAATTTCCTTCTCCTATTTTCCCCACAACAACCCTGTGAGGTGAATTGGGCTGAGAGAAAGTGACTGGCCCAAGGTCACCCACTGGCTTTCATGGCCAAGGCAACTTGAACTTATAGGGCAGGTGCCTTAATCACTAGACTAGACAAAACTGGTTCTCTTATCCAATATAAACAGGTTCTCTTCTACTATATAAGAGAAAGAATTAGTGTAACTGAGAGACTGTGAGTTCTGGTCCTGCCCTGAACACAAAGCCATCCAGATGACTTTATTATCAAGCAGCTATTTTGCTTTGGCTTAAAGAATGGATTACTCTGAGAAATAAGCAAATTCTCTATCTAGAGGGATATGACCTTCAGCTAGGCTGGCATGCCTTTTTATGGTACGAGAAAGCTAAAATACATAAGTACTTTCAAAATCATGCTATAAGAAAGGTTTTACTCTCTGAATGGGAGAAAGTTAGACACAAAATGTATAGGAAAATTCCTGAGTGGCTTTCAATGATGGAAGCATTTGCTTATCCGAATTTGATTAATTATGATAAACTTGTGAGTTATTGACATTTTGGACAAGGACAGAAAACTCAAAGACAGGCAAGCCCTTCAACAACAAGGTATTAACATGGTGGTCCTATTTTCAAATTCAAACAAGATATGAAAAAGACATAAAAATAATGGGATTTTACAAAGAGCTGACTCCACTTGATAAAATACTTTTAAAAACAGATGAACATTTGATTAAGAAGCTTTATAAATACTTATTAAATTGGAAGATGGAAGAAGAACAAGTAAAAGAGACAATGACAGTATGGGCGAAGAACTTTGGATATTCTATAGAATTAGAAGACTGGCAAAAACTGTGAGATAAAAATATCAAACTTACTAAAGCAGTAACATACAAAGAAAACTTATATAAAATGTTTTATAGATAGCATATGACACCAGTTCGCTTAGCGAAAATGTTTAAAAATTTATCGGATACATGTTGGAAATGTAAGCAAAAACAGGGTACTTATTATCATGCCTGGTGGACATGTTCTATTGCAAAAAAATATTGGTCTAAGATTCACAGATGGTTAGAAAAGATGATGAAAATCCAGATAGAATTTAAACCGGAATTGTTCCTGTTAGACATATTAAGACCTAACTATGGCAAAGAAAATGATTATTTAATATTACATGTATTAACAGCTGCAAGAATAGTATTTGCCCAATTTTGGAAAAATGAAAACCTACCATCAAACCAGATTATAATTTTGAAAATCCTAGATTGTGCAGAAATGGACAGATTAACGTTAGAGATGAAGGAGAAAGAAGATTCAATTTTTTATAAAACCTGGGGAACATTTTATCAGTAGGTTGAAACACGTTAGAATAAGAAGAGATTTTAGAGCTTTGTTATATTAAGTATTAAGGTTGATGATTGGAAATAGTTGTTATGCTATCAACTATGTTAATTATTTAAAGGAATATTAGTGTTTTGCCAAATGTCAGTTGTAACTATACCGATTTATTCTTATAAATGTCTAGTATTATATAAACAATAATACTCAATATGAAGACCCGGACGACAGCTTGTTCGCTGAATTACGTATTATTGTCCCCTTTATCCCGATTTTCCTGTACCCGCACTGACCCCACCTTTTCCCTATCCATATAAAATCTAATAAAATATATTTTTTTAAAAAACCATCCAGATGATCTTATGCTAGTCACTTTCTTTCAGCCCACTTCTGAAAAACCTTACCAAGAGCCTTGTCTCAGCAGTCTCCAAAAATCAGATATGATTGAATGGAAAAAAAAAAACCTATTTGTGTGTATTTGTGTCTTGCCTTTCTTTCTGGAGTTCAAGATAATGTTCAAAGCATTTCCTTGTCCATTTTTTTTCCTGAAACAACTTCCCTGTTAGGATGGTTCGGTTAAGAGTAACTAGCCCATATCCTCAATGAGTTCCCATGGCTGGGGGTGGAGCTGAAGTTGGTGTCTCCCTGGTGCTCACCCAAAACCTTACCCATTCCAGAAAATATTTCTAATCCTAACTACAACAACATAGAAGAGAACTATTGATATGATTGAGCCTAGAATAAACATTTCAAACTTCCACTGATTTCAGTGAAAGCTGCCAACTACAAGCAATTAACTATGTAACAAGTTTAATTTGAAGAAAGAGCCCATGAACTTAGTAGCAAGTTCTTCAAGTAATTTTGTTTAGCAGATCAAGTTCTAATTTGGTTTGCAAAGTTGCCATTTAAACTTTCAAGGCTTCTATTGAGTTGTATCTTATTGTAACTGGAAATTTCATGTACTAAGCTCCTTAAAGAAGTAGTTTATTTTTCCTTCCACAATTCTTGAACAAAATCTTGGCAAGGTTTTTTAAAAGTGGTTTACCATTGCCTCCTTCTGAGGGCTGATCTTAATTAGTCATTTGATTTTCTGCATCTATGTAAGAATTGGCTGCTGTGATGAAAAGTATGATTACAGGTCTATGGAGATTCTCAGTCATCCAGGTCATAGTTATCCCAAAGATGCTTTTTCATGAGGAAACTGGACTTTCTTGTTTTTCTTTGAAGATGTTTCACTTCTCATCCAAGATGGAAACTAATCAAGGAGAGAAGCAACCTAGAACTAAGGAGAAACTTCCTGACAGTTAGAACAATTAACCAGTGGAACAACCTGCCTCTAAAAGCGGTGAATGCTCCAACACTGGAAGTTTTTAAGAAGAGACTGGAGAGCCATTTCTCCGAAATGGTGTAGGGTTTCCTGCCTGAGCAGGGGGTTGGACTAGATGACCTCCAAGATCCCTTCCAACTTTTTATTATTATTATTATTATTATTATTATTATTATTATTATTATTATTGATCATTGCACAGTCAGCCAGATGTTCAAACTGGATTTGGCATTTTGTCTACCTATCGAGTCCTTACCCAGGACCTGGGATAGGCAGATGTGGATGTTTGATGGTATTACAGATATCGTCGCAGGATGGAAGCAGTTCCTAGTAAGGCCGCCTTTTGCAATTGACTAATAGCAAATTTGTCAATGCCAATGGTGTTCAAGTGTTGCTCCAGTTGTTTTGGGATTGCACCCAAGGAGCCTATCACTATTGGTACTACCCTTGCTTGCTTTTGCCACAGTCTTTCTATTTCTATTTGGAGGTCTTTGTATTTTGTTATCTTCTCCAGTTCTTTCTCGTCTATTCTGCTGTCTCCAGGCACTGCCATGTCCACTATCCAGACTTTTTTGTCTTTCTTATCGACAGTTGTTAAGTCTGGGGTGTTATGTTGCAGGTGCTTGTCTGTTTGAATTCTGAAGTCCCATAGCAGTTTAATTTTATCATTTTCTATGACTTTCTCTATTTTATGATCCCACCAGTTTTTGCTTACAGGCAAATGATATTTTTTGCAGATCTTCCAATGCACCATTGTTGCTACGTTGTCATGCCGCTGCTTGTAATCAGTCTGTGCAATCTTCTTGCAACAGCTTACCAAGTGGTCCACTGTTTCTTCAGCGTCTTTGCATAGGCGGCACTTACTGTCTGTTGCTGTCTTCTCAATTTTGACTTTATATGCATTTGTCCTTAAGGCTTGGTCTTGTGCAGCCAGAATTAGTCCCTCGGTCTCTTTCTTCAATTTTCCTGCTCTTAGCCATTGCCAGGTCTTGTTATTATCTGCTTTCTCAGTTATTATTATTATTATTATTATTAAGCTTCATCTTTGACTGGATGGTAGGGAATGGAAGGATTTATACTCCTGCAGACAGCTGTTCATTTGCATTCTTTTAGCAAGTTGTTAATGCTAACTGGAGGTTTATCTGGGTCTTCAGGGTCACCTGAGTAGTGGAAATGAGTGTGGAGCCTTCTTGGAACTGTTGAAAGGACTGTGTTGTAGACTGCTGACTCTTGTCCTGATGGATTTGTTCTCCTATGCTGTGCCATATGTTTATGAAGTTGTTGTTTTGTTTCCCCAATGTATAGATCTGCACATGGCTCACTGCATTGTACTGCATATACCATGTTGCTCAGTTTGTGTCTGGGTGTTTTATCCTAGGGGTGGACAAGCTTCTGCCTTAATATATTCTTGGATTTCAAGTGTGCCCATATGTTGTGTTGGTTGAAGATCCTCCTGAGCTTTTCTGATATTCCTGCAATGTATGGAATGACTACGTTGCTTCGTTTATTGTTTTCTTTGTCTGTTATGGAGGAGCTCCTGCTAGGTCTTTTTTGAGATTTGATGAAGGGCCACTTGAGATAGCCACACGTTCTGAGGGCTTCCTTGATGTGTTTTATTTCTTTTTCTTTTCCTTCTTTGCTGGTGGGCAGTCCTTCAACTCTGTTGTGTAAGATTCTGACAACTTCCATTTTGTGCTCCAGTGGGTGATGTGAATCAAAATGTAAATATTGATTTCTGTGTGGGGGTTTGTTGTAAATTTCAATGTTAAGGCTTCTGTCTTCCTTAATGTATACAGCACAGACTAGGAAGGCTAGACTATTTTCCTTAACATCTTCATGTGTGAATTTGATGTATCTGTCCATCAAGTTGATATGTTTGGTGAATGCTTCCAATTCCTGTGTTTTGTTCTTGACCCAAGTATCGTCCATATACCTATACCAGTGAGTGAGTGGAATTCTTGTGAAGGAGTTTAGAGCTTTGGTTTCTATCTCTTCCATGTAGAGATTGGCCACAATGGGGGACACAGGTGAGCCCATGGCGCAACTGTGTTTTTGTCTGTAGAAACCTTCACTCTATTAAAAATAGGTAGTAGTCAGACAGAGGTCCAGCATGGCATATATGTGGTCTGGGCTGAGGTTGGTTCTGTCACCTAGGGTGCTGTCTTGTAGCAAACATTTTTTCATTACTGTGACAGCTTCAGTTGTTGGAATGCAATTGAAGAGGGAAGTCACATCATAGGAAACCATGGTCTTATCCGCGTCCAGTTTTATTTTCCAAATCTTACTGGTGAAGTCATGTGAATTATTGATGTGATGAGTGGTATTACCAACTAGAGGAGCTAGTATGGTAGCTAGATATTTTGCAATGTTGTAGGTGACCAAGTTGATGCTGCTAACAATTAGTCTGAGTGATGTTCCCTCTTTGTGGATTTTGGGGAGTCCATATACGCATGGCGTGGCTTCCCCAGGGTAAAGATGGTAGTATTGTGGCTGGTTGATGGTATTGTCCTGTAGTAGTTGCTGCAAAAAATCAATGGCCTTTTTCTTGTAACTGCTGGTGGGATCTCTCTTCAGAGTCTTGTATGTGTCAGTGTCCTTCAGAAGACTGTTCATCTTGGGATATGATTACAGGTAGTCCTCAATATATGACCAGTTGCTTAAACAGACCCCCCTCCCAAAAAAACTACCTACAACCCAGATTGGAAATTCTGACATCCAGACCCCATCTGTGGTCCCATAACCACATTTATGATGGTTTGCAGTGACCCATGCTCACATGACCACAATTTACATTTTTGTTTCTGGTTTCTGGAAAATAACAAGGAGTTTGCTTAATGAATTCAGTTTACTAACAACAGTCACAAAAATCTCATAAAATTGGGTGCAATCACATGGTGATCTGCTTTATAATCATCATAACTCACAACCAGAATTGCAAGCTCAATTGTGGTCATAGTCAAAGACTACCTGTATATAATATATGAGGAAAGAACCATTACTGTTATTAGTAATTTTGTATTCGGCCTTTCCCGCCAAAAAAAGGTCCTCAAAATGGCTAATAACAGAAATGCAATTAGAAAGCAAAGTAAATATAATTTTTAAAAATGCCAAATTGAAACACGCTTCTAAACATTGCTAAAATGCACAATATGTTCTCTAGGCTTATTATGATGCCCTTTTGAAATGGCAGTCAACAGCAGCTTCTAGAAATACTAAAGTTGCTCATCTAAAGTATCTTAATAGCTTGTGACTGTTATATCCACTAAAGATACTCATTTTGTCATTGGAACATGGCCAGTGAAGAGGAAAGTGGTTTTGGGGGAGAAGGAAGGGGATTGATTTTAAACTTGCCCTGGTTTCTTTCTGCTTGCTTGCTTTATCTGTGTTCAGCATACATTTGGTTCAGCTTTGTCCAAATGTAGATGAGTTTTGAAGAACTGGCTCTTCCCCAGATATTGGGCTAGGCTAGGATATGATGGGGTTCAATTTTTTTGTTGTTACATTGTTTGCTACCTCCTGCTGGTCCTTTCATTTTTTTTATTGTTGTCTGACTTATGTTTTGAATTTGAATTTTGAGTAGTTGGCCTACAAATGTGACAAATAAATAAACTTCCATAGAACTGGGTAACCTGGAGCCAAACACTGTTTCTCAGCTGAGGAAGCAGGCAGTGGCAATCTGCATGCCAAGGAAGCTGACAAATCCAGGTTGCCAGGAGTCAAGATTGACTCAAAGGCAGAAAGAAAGAGGAAGGAAGGAAGGAAGGAAGGAAGGAAGGAAGGAAGGAAGGAAGGAAGGAAGGAAGGAAGGAAGGAAGGAAGGAAGGAAAATTATTACTGCATAGTATTACTTAAATTCCCCCCCCCTCTAAAATTCAAACATTAAACAGACTCATAGCTTTTCTTTTTTGTTTTTACTATTGCCCAATTGGTGATGAAAACACTATTCACCGGAGCCCTCCTTAGGTAAAGAAACTGGTCTCAGTAATGTAAACACAAGCCAGTCATTTATTTCTTGAGCATATAAAATAGGCTGAATTCAAGCTCTACAGAAGGTGTAGAAGCAACTTTGGGACACAGAATGTCTTCACTACTGCAGGAGAAACTTTGTGAAGTTCAAATTCAGGCTCCTGCTCCCCAGAAAGATTTTCACTACTTCACCATCACAAAAACTGAGGTAAAATGACATAGATCTTATTATTCTGAAATTAGAACCTTTATTGTATATTTGCAAAAAAAAAGTGAAGATATGAGAAAGCTGCACTTTTTAATCTTTTGTATAGTCAAATGTCTGTTAAGTCAGTTAAGAGACTAAAATCTCAGGTAAAAGAGATAGAAGTTCCAAACAGCTATTCTGATAGATATGCCAGAGTTATGTCTCTCTATATAAATTGTAGTCATGGACTCAAAAACAAATAACAGCATTCTTGTGCCATGCTTCTCTTTTCCTACACAATGTAATTCAAACACAAATGGTTGCAAATGATGTTTTCGATTTCTTGCTTTATGTTTAGATTATTGACAAAATGGAAAAGGGATAATAACTTACTACACTCTTTTTCAAATTCTCAACACTGTAGGTTATCTGGAGATCATGGCAAATTACTTACCGACCTAATCAAGAAAAGATTTTTCCAAAGGAATTGAAGAAGACACACAGAGATTTTCTATTGGATGAACACTTACATAGCAAGTATTAAGTGGGAAAATAATTGTGTATCTCTCTATACATGCATGCACATACAGTCATACTGCATACAGTCAAGGTTCCACTTTTAAAACCCAAAGCCAGCTTGGCAGAACTTTATTCCTTAAACAAAATTAGAACTCAGTTTCCTGATTTCTAGCCTGATGCCTTAGCCATTAGATCAGACTGATTCTTTGTTATTGTTTGTTAATGTTATTGTAGCACAGAGGTTTGATTTTTGTTGCACTAGGATTGACGAGACACAAATGTAAATGGCATTTATCAGCATAACTCATCTCTTCTATAGCATTTGAATTTATAGGGATCTATCTTTTGCATACTATTTCTACTTATCTCTTATTCTTGTCACTTCTTATACCACCCTCATTTCTTCTGAAGCTGTTTTATGTAATTTGCAAATCTGGGCCTTATGTTTTAGTTTAGTAGTATAAGAAACAGCAAAAAGATTACATAAGATTGGCTCCAATTCTGCTGACCTTTCAAAAATACCTTAAAGACTTGGATGTGCTCCCTGGCACGGGGTTTGGTGGGAGGCCTTATTATTTTATCAGATCTGTTTTTATCTTGGCGACCATTATAAATTTTGGGTCTTGGTTGTTTTTAGTATTTATTTAATTACTAGACAACTCAGGCCCCATTGGATCATGATTTCAGAGATATTTGCTTACCTAAACTGAGAAAGAGAATATGGGAAATTGTCAGGAAGCATCAGAAACTCTTCCTTCCTTCCTTCCTTCCTTCCTTCCTTCCTTCCTTCCTTCCTTCCTTCCTTCCTTCCTCCCTCCCTCTCTCTCTTTCTTTCTCTTTCTTTCTTTTTTCTTTCTTTCTTTTTCTTTCCTTCTCTTTCCTTCTTTCTTCTTGCTTTCTTTCTTGCTTTCTTTCCTCTCACTGTTTCTTCCTCCCTCCCTGTCATTCCATTATTTCCTTCCTTCCTTCCTTCCTTCCTTCCTTCCTTCCTTCCTTCCTTCCTTCCTTCCTTCCTTCCTCCCTCCCTCCCTCCCTCCCTCCCTCTCTCCCTCCTTCCCTCAAATTCCTGCCACCTTCCCATTACTTTCCTTGTGGGAAGCTTCCATGGAGGAAGTCAGAGAGGAAGCCAGCAATAATAACAACAACAATAATAATAACTTTATTGTCACTTTGAAAGTACACCAATTGGCATACATCAAAATGAAATTTCGTTACATACAGCTCTGAAAGGGTCACCACTTCCAATATATACTCCTTGTTTGTGGCCAGCTCAAGTTTCAGAATGTCCATTTTAATCTCTGGGGAGCGAATGATGGCAAACAGGACAGATGGAAACGGAGCTCCATGTAGCCCTCAAATAAGTATTCCTGCACGACAGCCTCGCCTCCTTTCCTTTTTATGATCCTGTTTCTTCTACCTTTTCGCTCCATAAGCCCTGGGACCTCTCCTCCTCTTGTCTCATTCGGAAACAGCCTTGATTTGCAATAGAATCCGTCGCTGGCCCAGCAGTCAGATCTTGCTGCCAGCAGAACAATTTCAAACAGTGCCAATGACTTTTAACGGTCTCACCAACAGTTCTGAAACAGCTAAAAACTCACCATACCAGCAAAGATTGTTGGTCGTATGTTAGCTTAGTCCCATTATGTTGCTCAAACACATGAAAACCTTCCCGATCATGTGGCCTATATCCCTTATATCCCTCCAAAAACTTTTCACCTTCGAGAGCCAATGCAGCCGCAGCCGATCCAGGTGCTGCCATCTTAACCAAGGACAGAAAGAAGGTAAGTGGCTACTTCTGAGTGGGGGAGTGAGTGAGGGAGTGCCTAGGGAAGTGCCATGCAGGTTGGGAGAGGTGCACAGGTGTGCACAAGATGCCACATAAATAAGGGAAGGCACATGGGTGGGTTACATGAGTTGGTAAGGGTGTATGAGGCGCATGACAGGTGCCATGTAGTTTGGGTAGAATGCATGGGGGCTGCGAAGGTGTGCAGGAGATGCCCTGTGTGTCGGGGAGGGCATGTGTGTCAGGGAGCATGTACGGAAGGAGGTAACAGATGTCTGTGAGTGCTTGGGAGTGTGCAAGAGGTGCCACAGGAGTCAGAGATGGCATCCGTGATGGTGGCATGGGGCAGTAATAATGAGTGGTAGTGTTCTTTTTTCCCTGTTTCTCCCTCTCTCCTGCCTTCCCTCCCTCCTTCCATTCCCCCTTCCTTCTCAACAGTCAGATAAGAAGCTGCTGCTGGGGGGGGGGAAGGAGTGAAAAATTGTGGGAGTGGCTGGGAAACTGTCACAGAATGTTGAAAATGATCACATGACCACAGCAGTGGCCCGACAGCATTAAAGCAGCCACAACTCTCCTAGGTTTCATCCTTTTGGGCATCACAGGTCCTGAATTTTGGAGACATTTTGTAAGTTAGCCCATTTGAGGTGCCTAGGTTCAAAAACTGTTGCTCTTGATGCACTGTTTTGCCCAATTAAAGGAGTTTTAGTAGTATATAGATAGGATGTTTTCATCTGTTATTAGCTACCCAAAGCCACTATAGCAAGATGGCCATAATATAAATCTTATTAAATAAATAAAATTAAAAAAGTAATGACAGAATATATACAGTATATTAGCAAGACTTATTTCTTCCAAAGAACTACTTGACACTAATGAAGTACAGTGGAAGCAGTTAGTAGGTTTTTTCCATAGAGTTCATTTAATTTTTTTCTATCTCTTTGTTTCTGGGGCACTTATTCATTTCTTATATAGAATCAGCTGTTTGTTCTGCGTATGTACTTAATGACTGGTGCCACACCTGCATGGGGATGGTTGCTATAGAGAAATCTTTCATCATTGCAAATATCTTAAGTACATATACTGAAGCAAAGTCCTGAATCTTTCATGATAAATATCATAATTATACTTCAGGACAAATTCATTTATATATGGAATTTAAAAAACTCTCAAGAATGCAAAGTACTGCTATATGTATATCTGTATCGCTTATGTACAAGAAATGCTTTAGTCATAATTATCTAAGGACAAGAAGAAAACTTTCATATGAATTACCCAGGGGCAATCCAGAATTAGCATTCTCCTTCATCAAGATTACTTTTTACTTAGTGCTAATATGCTTTCTTACTTATATATTAATGTATCTTGGGTGGCTTTGGTACTATCTGAATTTGGTATTTATATATCAAATAATATCTGAATAAATAAATAAGTTTTGTTCTGGCAGATTTATACGAATATAATTTCCAGTAACAATTTGTTGTTCTGCAAGCAAACAATTGTATTAAACCATCTGATGACAAAACTGCTAAATGGGTTGAAGCAGCTGACTTGTACATTGAAAATCATTGGTTATAATCCATAGAGACATCATTGGGAGCACATGCTCTTCCATAGAACGTTATTGCATAACTTTATCCCATACTATTTCAGAAGGTATATATTATTTCAAAACACATTGAAGTTTTCTCTGGACTTTAAAGCAAGTGGTTCTTAATTTGTGAGGATCTATTTTCAAATACACCTAAGCATACATAAACGTATGGCAACTTCTTTAGAACCTACTTTTTTTAGTGTGACAGGGAGATGTGAGTACAGCAGTGTCCTGAAGAGGAATAGAACATTTTAGAGCTCACCAGAAAATTATTTCTTGAAAGGATGAATTTTGTAAATCTGTACTATGAATATTCTCTCAAAATACTAGGATATACGGTTATCCAAAAGAATGGAATAGCAGGAGATTCAAGACAAATAAAAGAATTTTTTTACATGGTGGCTAATTAACCTTTGGAATTGCATCAGATTGACAAAAATACTAAACAGACATTTATCCAGGATAGGATTGCTATATTGGGCAAGCTGTTGTAGAAGACTTTCAAGTTTTTTTCTAATACAAGTAGTCCTCAATTTACAACAGTGTGTTTAGTTACTATTCAATAGCAATGGCATTTAAGCTTATATACCCCGCTAGCGTTTTACAGCACTTTCTGGGTGTTTTACAATGTAAGCATTATATATTATCCCTTATTTTACTGCTGTTGGAAGGATGGAAGGCTGAGTCAACCTTGAGCCCATCCAGAAAAGTAAAGCCAATGGGGAAGCCAGATTTACTTAACTGCATTACTAACTTAACTGCAGTGATTCATTTAACAAGAAAAGTCATAAATGGGGCAAAATTCATTTAACAAATGTCTCACTTAGCAACAGAAATTTTGAGCTCAATTGTGGTCATACATCCAGGACTACCTCTACTATGATTTTTTTATTCTAGTAAAGGCTACCAATATTGAGTGGCTTTAAAACAGTGGTTTTCAACCTGTGGGTCGGGACCCCATTTGGGGTCGAACGACCATTTCATGGGGGTCGCCAAACAACGCAGTCCGCCATTTTTTCCCCCTTTTCCTTAGCTGTGCTACTCCCTTTTATTCTATTGGCGTTTGAAAGCCAATAGAATAAACTCTCTTGAATAGAGTCTAATTCTATTGTCTTTCAAAAGCCAGTAGGAATTGTCCAGGCTGTCTCTGCCCTGCTGAGCCCGCCAAAAGTCCCATTCTGCAAACAGTGTTGCACCAGTTGAGTAGTCCTTGACTTACGACCGGTTGGGGGTCGCAGCATTAAAAAGGTTGAGAACCACTGCTTTAAAACAAGGCTTTCAGTAGCTGCTACCTATATCCAAACTGTACCTCGAGTATTATGTCTTTCAATATAATAGTGCTTGAAACACAGTAAGAGAGCTCTATTGCGTTCATGCTATAGCCTCCACTAAGTTTGAATAGCCATTCTGGCAGCAGAATATTGCATGAGTCTGATCTAGCAGATCACCTTAAGAACGTCTTAGTATAAGTCGTTGAGTACAAATGCTGTTGAAAAGCAAAGTTCACCTGCTGTATATAAATGGCTCCACCTTATAGTTTCCAGCAGGTACTTTTCTAGGTTATTAATGGCTTTTCTAATATCTGGAATAAAATTTTCTTATCAAGAGCTATGTCCTTGCTCTACCTTCCAGTCTTCTAGTTCATATCAATCTAAATCAGTGGTTCTCAACCTTTTTAATGCCGCGACCCCCAATCGGTCGTAAGTCGAGGACTACTCAACTGGTGCAGCACCGTTTGCAGAATGGGACTTTTGGCGGGCTCAGCAGGGCAGAGACAGCCTGGACAATTCCTATTGGCTTTTGAAAGCCAATAGAATTAGACTCTATTCAAGAGAGTCTATTCTATTGGCTTTCAAAAGCCAATAGAATAAAAGGGAGTAGCACAGCTAAGGAAAAGGGGAAAAAAATGGCGGACTGCGTTGTTTGGCGACCCCCGTGAAATGGTCGTTCGACCCCAAATGGGGTCCCGACCCACAGGTTGAGAACCACTGGTCTGTATACAATAAAATGTTGACACAAAAATGCCCTATTGAATAACCAT
Organism: Crotalus tigris; assembly: GCF_016545835.1. NCBI lineage: Eukaryota > Metazoa > Chordata > Lepidosauria > Squamata > Viperidae > Crotalus > Crotalus tigris. Next base: position 232,741 of record NW_024096893.1, read on the forward strand.
ATCCAACGCTAAAACTATCAATAAAAATATCAGTGATTGACTAGGTGTCAAAAACCTATTTAAAAAGATAGGTCTCCACCTCAGTATCTGCTTGAAATATGCTCATGGTATGTATATGTAACTAAATATACTTTAGATTTCTTTGCCATGATAAATCATAAATTTATTAGAGTATTTATAGTAAAAAGTGACCGTAAGTGTCATCTTTCACACCACTTTTTTTATCAAGTATTGGTAAAACACAGATTAAGACATAGAAAAGGTAGCTTCCATCTCATTTACTCAGAAGATCAATTGAATGTAAACAAGATTTTATGTAACAATAGAATTCTTCCAAACAATTGTAGTTAATGTAATTTGCCAGGTCTCCAACTTTTTCCTTTCCATTTAAAATTATAATTTTGTTTGTAAGTTTTCGTCATGCTAATCATAATGGATACAACTGAGACACAAAATAAAACTCATAAAATTCAGCTCTACTATCTAATTCTTTAAAAGCAGTCTTAAATCAAGGATTATACCATAGTTTCTCCAGAATTCTTGTTCCTTCACATTTAACTCCCTCCCCACTAATAGGATTCAATTTATATCACTAATTTCAGGTTGTCTCAAACTCAAATAATAATTCCAATCGTTGCTAGCAGAACCCCCTCCATTCAAAAAGAAGCCTCATTGTGTTCCATGAATCTTACTCTTCAGTAAATACAATCAAGTTTTATTGCTGCCTTCCATCTTCTTTTAGCACAGTAAAGGTTTTTCTTTATTCTTTATGGCATCTTTTTCCAAATTATTTCTCCTCAGATGTAGATATTTAATTGGGAAGGCTAACATATAAAAGTTGAAAAAAATGATGCAGTACAGTTGTAGTCCCATCTAGCAACTATCTTTACAATTTATGAGGTGATCAGTGTTTTGCAATGACCTTTATTATTAGAGTATGAATCTGTACTATATTGCTATAACCATAATATACAACCTTAGTAGTGTTTATTCTTGCAGCACATGTGCTAAAAGTTTTTTTCCTCTACTTACTTCATTCAGAGCAAGTTCAAAGCATTTTTGGGAAAAACATGCTGAAGTACACTCTCAACTTGTGTCAAGGACACTACGATTTCTTAGTTCGAATGCCTGAAAATTTGATTGTTCATATTATGTCATTTCTTAATATGGAAGATATTGAACAGTTGTCAAAAACCTGCAAAAGGTTTCAGCAGGTAACAACTTTCATTGGATTTGCTGTTTTAAATAATTGCCATAATATATAGTCTATAATTTATATGGTGTGATACAGAGGTTATAAGTCAACTAACATACTACTATGTATAAAGAGAAAACACTTAGCTTTGAGATATATCAAAAAATTAAGAATGCAATGAAGATGAGGTATAAAAATCTATTTTGATTAAGATGATAATTTGATTTACTCATAATTTCCTCATAATATAATAAGGATTGTAGATATTTCTCTTTCAGCTGTGTAACACCGATGAATTTTGGGAAAGAATAAAAAAATTGCAAGATAAATTTACTCTTGATCTACAGTCAGCCAAATTTCCAGCTTATGAAAAGCAAATGAATTTACATCAAAGAAAAGGCTATCTGACACAGATGCAGAGAAGGCACACCACATTCTTCTAAAATGTCGAGTTTATATTATATCTTCTTCTTAATAAAGACTACTATTCAGACTGCATAACATTACTAGGCCATAAATGTTTCATAGCATCCGTGGCTTCTGCTTCTTTCTTCTTCACTCTTCTATTGTATATGCTCCTCAAGATATATCAATTCCTCTTTTCAGATGCTTGTATTATAACTTAGAATTTTTATCCTTTGGCTGTGTTGGCTTGGAATTCTGGGAGATGCAGTTTCATACTCTAAAGAGTGTCAGATTATGATAACCTATTGTGTTTAATTCCTCGTTAAATGAGAAATGATTTTCCCAGTTAAATAAGGATGACTCTTCAAAAGCTTATAATTAATATTTAAAAACATTATGCTCAATTAATAAAGGAGAATATTTGTAGCTCAGGGTTGATATAAGGGGTTCTTTGTGCTCTCTGAGCTTGCTTGTTTTCTTGCAGACATTTCATTACCCAAACTAGGTAACATCATCAGTGCTAGTGATGATGTTATCTAGTTTGGGTAATGAAACACCTGCAAGAAAACAAGCAAGCTCAGAGAGCACCAAGGACCCCTCATTATGACCAATACTTTAAACAGAAACATTATACACTAAAGCAGGACAACTCAACATACAATGGTTGTATCATCTCCCCTGGTTAGAAAGGAGAACAATTATTCAGAAAACAAGAAAGTATATAAACTGCCAATTGATATGTTATCAGTCTATAAATTATTTTCCATATACATTTCTACACCAGAAGTTAAAAAAAAACCAAAATGAGCCAATATTTAGATGACTAGATTTCAGTTTAATCTTCCAATGGCTGAAATTAACAAAAATGTTCTTTATTTACATTGAAACAAATGCTGATAATACAGTAATAAAAAAATCAAAACACAAGGTTAAAAAGTAGTTAACAAAAGGCCTGCATTTCTTATAAACAGAAAGTATATCAACATTATTGATTTTATGACTTGCCCTCACGACATATTTTTTTTCACAAAAAATGAGACAATATATCTCATCACAATATATTCTAATAGCATAATGAACAGAGGGAACCTGTGGCAAGTACGGTACATTCTACTGTATAATCTATTTATAACCCAAAATATTTCCATCAATGACATGTAAAAATATATTTCATGAAATATTTACATACAAAAAACAGCTAATAAACCCACATATTGAAAAAAGGCAAAAGGATTTTAAAATGTCATTTCATGAAAGGCTAATGTTGCATTAAATATTCAGACTTAAGTCAGCCTTTTTTTAGGTAATAGAGTGAAAGATACTGTTCAAAAAAGTTAAAAATAGATTGACACTTACCCAACATTTTATGAAATTGAAAAGAGAAAATATGATAGGGTAGGCCCATACATCACAACTGTGTTTTCTCTGAAGTCCTATAAAAAATGGTCCGAAGCTAATGCTGAGCCTTCTTTTGCCCACATACCCCCCAATGAAAACTATTTTGCTTAAGTTGTTGCTGTTTTCTTGATGGCTATATGAGACTGGAAGGCAGGGAAGAAGGTCCTGAAAAAAATAAGTCCTAAACAGCCCTTTTAATCACATGAATGTTGTGCCATTGTGTCCTTGCAAACTACCAGAAACTTCATCAACTTCTCTGTAAATGTAGCTTTTAACCATGATCCTATAGCAGATTAAGCACTGTCCTACAATAATGATGCAAACACTGCATTTACTATAAACATGTTGATGATTCATATTAAAAGTTGCAGTTGTTGTAATTATTACATATTGGGACAAAACTATTGACAGGACAAAATCTAAGGTACTGTAATTGTCTTTCTCTCACCCACAGATATACTGTAAATATAGTTAAATTTTGTACAACACTTTTTTGTAAGTACATACAAATCTGGAAGTGTGAAAATGTCTATGGAGACATTTGAAAAGCACCTTTGGGACTGTGAGTGTATAGTTAATGTAATTTGTAGAAGACAGTAAATATGCTTCAGTGAAAACGTCTGGAAATAAATATCTGAAATATTCCTTTTTTTAAAACAGATGTAGCAATTTCTCAAAAAGTTTTATACAAAACACTGCAATTTAAAATATGTTTCGAGTTACTAGAACTTCCAAACTCTACCTTCTAAAATGTAGCATAATTTTCAGCAATATTGCCTCAAAAATCACTTCCCTATGTCTCAAATCAAAATCCCTTTGTATATTTAGGAAAACAACTTCCATTATACACATGTGAACGTGTAAGAAGTTATTGATGTATATGAAATTAATCCTAACACAAATACATACGATGACCACATATGTATCCATAGACATTTTGAAATAACATTTTTTCTTCATATGCTGACAGTATATTAGCCTCATACTTGGAAAAAGAAGAGAATTGCTTTGATTCCAAGGGTGACAAATCCTTTCCGTTTTTTTAAAAAAAGACCACATTCTTATTTACTATATGTGATGTTTTATGTGGTCCAGACTCTGTACAGACTTTAAAACTTTTAAAACTTAAAGGAATGAGGTTGCCTACTAAAATTTTCTTGGCAATGCTGGCCAAGTTCTAAGAACATTCAGTTCTCTGTAGGGCACTAAATCTTAAAGCTGAATGTTCTGTCCATTTTATTCTGCATCTTCACTCTTCTCAGAACCACCACCAGCTGAGTTGTCTGCCTCATACCTTCTGTCATAAACTTCTTGAGAAATTGTTTCAGCACAGTCATAGAACCTACTTGTAGGTCCCATATGTGTTCGAATGCGAATTCCTGGTTGGTACAGCTGCATGGCTGGGCGATCCTGTGCAGGAAAAAAAAAAAAAAGAATAAAGAAAGAACATAAAAGTTTTGACAAAACTATTTAATTGCACTGGGGATCTCAATGCAGCCTAAGTGAATGAATATATAAAGAGATCTTTCTGTTATTACTTCATATTTAGTAAGAATTAGTCTCTCTCCCTCTCTCTCTTTTCTTCTCTCCACTGAGAGGCAAGTATTCAAGCAAACTAAAAAGATGCTGGAGAAAACAGAGCCTGAGAAAAATTGATAAGACAAATAGCACCAAAGTAACCCATGGAAAATTTTAGAATCCCCACTCATGCTGATTAGAACAATTGCTAGTTAAATTCATACAAATATGGATATAATAATATTCAAACAAAAAGAAGACTTAATAGTTTCTGGCATACAGAGTTAGTATTTTCAAGATAATCTAACATTGGCCTGTCTAGATAATAAGCATGGAGATTGGGATATAAGAGTGCTACAGAAATGTATCATTTTGTAGCCTTTTGCTCCGTGCTGAACAGTTTTCATAATGGAATGGCAGAGAAAAACAACAACTCAGATGTAATCCTATAACCAATGGTGTAAGATTAATCCACAATTTAAAACACACTTACTTGTGTTGGGAATGTACTTCTTGGGAATCAGATTTGCTTTTCAAAAAACATGTTTTAAGCAAAGCTTCACATTTCTGATAAATTAACTCATTATAATCAGGTTGCAACTGATATAGGTTGCATAATCCATAATGGATAGTACTGCCGTTGCTGCTACATCATCAGGACAAGGCATTCTTTTTGCTACAGCTGCATATAGCCAAAGAATAAAGTGCCATATCAGAAAATACTGATGTTCTAAAAACAGAAGTATCAACAATAAGGCTCTTACGGAGTAAGTTTTCTTTTAAAACGTTTCAGAAAAATAAATCTCTCCCCCCCCCTTTTTTTTTTAAAGGACAGTTTGCCCTGGCACTCATGTAAATTTGCTTTGTGCTCTTTGTTATTCACCAGGACCAGTATTATTAAACTACTGTGGCTAATAGGCTTTTTAGAAATAGCGTATTAGAATATAAAGTCAGGATTTTTTGAAGTGGATTAGGTCCTGATAAATTCTCATTAAGAGAATAGACACTCGATTATGTAAAGCAGGTGAATATATTTTTTTTATTTTAAGAAGAAAAAAATTCGTAAGAAAAAGGTTTTGTAATAATTTCATTTCAAATGGGGCCCATAAATAAGCAGCAAGTTTTCTTAACTGCTTTGGTTTATAAAATGTGGATTTTTTTTTTCATGTTATTTCAACATAGTTGTTAAACGTTTCATGCTAAGATGTCAAAAGCAAATCATCTGTGCTCCTGATGTAATTTTACTAATGAAAGATTATCCTAAATGAATAAAAGAACCTTATTTCTTATGCGCTCCTTTTTGGATGCCATGTCATCACACTTGTCCTCTTTACCCAGTTTGTCTACTGTGTCCACAGTGAAGCTGTAGTTGTAGTTCACTTTCTTTCCTCGGTCTTGGCTGTACCCTTTCTCCCACTTCGGCTCATCTTCGTTCCGTCTCACATATTTGTCAAATTCATAGTGAGTTCTGTGCTTTCGGCCATCTTCCAACCGATACCTTTGTCTCTCAGGTTCTTTTTCACGAAATCTTCTCTCTGAATCTCTTTGTTCTTTATCACTATCATTTTGTGATCTGTGTTTTAAAAGTGAGTAAACGTGAACAATTAATTAAATGAACGTAAATTTGGTTATATTATTATTAGTGATGACACAAAAGGAGAAGTTATTGGCTGGAGATGGCTGGTGCAATAACAAAGAAGGCACCATCACCTTTCCGCGCCAAATCTGTGTTGTTTTCTTTTACTTTGTTGTAATCTTTTGTAATTTTAAACTCTTTTTATGTTTATAATTATTTTTATACTCATATCTTTTATTATGTGGGCTGCTCAAGCACACCTTGGATCCCAAGATGAGTGGCATATGAATTTAATAAATAATAATAAAAGGAGGCTTATCTGGGCTTAATTTTATATTTTGCATTCAGTTGAAAAAGAAAATTATAAAAAAGAAAGGTGTATAATGTAAATGCTGATTCCAGAATTTCAGCATTTGGTTAAATCTTTTCTTTGTAATACTTTTTTTATTTTTCTTTCTAATCCTCTGATATTAAAAGCTATGGAACTTACATAGAAAAAGCAAAAGAAATTGTGGTAGTCTAATAGGTAATATATAAAAATTCTGATGATCAAGCAATATTTTTGCTAGAGCCATCCTACTTTTTAGTAAACAGTGAGCACTTTTTTGAATCAATAAGCCTAATAATGATTCTGGAGAACCCAAATTTTACATTCTAACTTCATTTATTCCTAATTAAGATAATGTCCCACTATAAGTTATCAGAGAAAGGGACACTTTACTTAACCAGATAGTAAGGAGACTAAGGAATAGTATGTAAAGATAACTGGCAATTTGAAAGGGTAAACTAATTAATCTAGATTTTTTTTTAAAAAAAGCAAATCAATAAATAAAATATATGTAAATAATCATATTCTTATAATAGAATGTATAAATATATTTTAAATTGAAGGAGCTAGTTAAACAGTTTTGAGATAGAGAGATGAAAGATAACACACATTGCTACATTTATTTCTTTTTCTTAAGAAGACTGTTTTTACTTAAAAGAGGTTAAGATTTGGCATTTTCATTACAGAATTCTAACAACCAACATTAGATATTTCCTCAATAGCTGTACCTTTATATCAGTGAAAAATGAGTTCTTTCAACATTAATTAAAATATGTGCGGAAAATGACATTCTTGGTTATATAAAACTGGGTATTTCCTCCATGCTTCCTGTTAGCTTGTCACAATGCCATGTTTGATTACAAATAGGAGAAAATCTACATTCCAGATGCACCAGATAGCTGTAAAGGATTGGAAGTTTCTTCAAAGAAAGCAGCTAAGGACTAGTTTGGACAAACAAAACAGGACATAATAAGAAGCTGCAGAAATAATGAACATGCAGCCTCTAAGCTGCATAGATCCACTTATACTTCTATGTGTTAAAGAAGGAGGAAGCGATCTTTTAGCTACCAAGAGCTACATGCATCTATGAGTTGCATATTGGAGCCATATTCTAACAAAAGAGTAAATAGCAAGAGTAAACAATGGGCAAGGCTTGGTTTCTCACAAACGCACAGAGCCTTCTCCACTTTTATCATACACATACTTATTCTTCTGCCTTATCTGTACTCTTAATTTCCTGGAAAGATTGCTGAAAAACAAACAAACAAAAAACACTTTGCTGTCTCGCTTTCCCAAGATTGCCAAAATAGAATGAATGCTATATTTCTGTAATTCAGTACAGCAGAATAGTTTCTACTTCATGCCTATGCAAAAATTTGAACGAGAGGAAATGTGCTGGAAGAAAAAAAAATTCAAGAGACTTAAATGCAGATCATGAATTTTAGTGTCTACAAGTGTCTTACAGCAACCAGACCAATGACTGTGAGATCAGTTATATAAAAATAATAATAAAGTTGGAAGAGACCTTGGAGATCACCTAGTTCAACCGCTGCTCAGGCAGAAAACCCTATACCATTTCAGACAAATGGCTGTCCAATCTCTTCTTAAAAACTTCCAGTGTTGGAGCATTCCCAGCTTCTGGAGGCAGGTTGTTCCACTGATTGTTCTAACTTCAGGAAGTTTCTCCTTAGTTCTAGGTTGCTTCTCTCTTTGGTCAGTTTCCATCTTCTTGTCTTGCCTTCAGGTGCTTTGGAGAATAACTTGAGATATTGGAACTCTGCTATCATGTCACCCCTCATCCTTCTCTTTATTAAACTAGATATACCCAATTCCAGCAACCGTTCCTTGTATGTTTTAGCCTCCAGCCCCCAATCATCTCTGTTGCTCTTCTCTGGACTCTTTCTAGAGCAGCGGTTCTCAACCTATGGGTCGTGACCCCTTTGGTGGTTGAATGACCCTTTCACACATTTCCGATGGTCTTAGGAACCGAGACACCGCTCCGCATCCGTCTCCGCTCCTCCACCATTTGCAGAGAGAGAGAGACAGAGAGGCACTTTTGCTTCCCTTCTCTATCTTTCTCTCTCAGGCAGACTTACCTCCTGAAGGGCTCCTGATTGGCCTTGCGCCCGGGTGCCCCATCCCCTGGGAGAAGCACGGCCAGGGCCTCGTGGCTTGGAGCCGCCTGGGGAAGCCCTGGGATCCCTGCTGGGAGCGGCCCGCTGGAGGCTCCGCTGAGTGGGCCAGCCCTCCCGAAAGCCGCAGCCCAAGGGAGACCAGCCCCTGCGATCCCCAGCCAGCCCGATCATTGGACCTGCTGGCCGGGAAGGTGCGCTGGAATCCAGGCTGCTGGGAAGGAAGAAGGAGATTCAGCAAAGGTAGGAGAGGAGAGCCGCCTCCTGGGGCTGGCACTGGCAGCAGCTTCCTTGCCCTCCTCTTCCTCCTCCCCTTCTTCCTCTTGCTGCCCCCAAAGTGGCTCAGGTGGGCGCTGGGGCAAGAGGGGTGCCTGGGGGGAGAGCAGCCGGGCTGGCAGAGGGGCTGGCAGGGGCCACGCAGCACCAGCCCCTACTGCGGCTCCATTGGATGGGTGAAAGGCGAGGGGGACTGCTTCCTCGCCCTCCTCCTCTCCTTCCTCCTGCTACCCCCCAGGCGGCTTGGGCGGGCGCTGCCTCCACTGCGGCTCCATCGATGGGTGGAGGGTGAGGCTGGGCAGCGCAGAGTCCCAGTGGGGGTGGTGGCTGGGCCGGGGGCAGCAGGGACCCTGACGATGCTGCCCTGTCGCTGCTGCTGCCGCTAGAGCCGCTGCCTCCCATCCTGCTCCCTCTCCCCGCCCGTTTGGCTGAGGACGCGTTGGCTGGGCCGGGGGTGGTGGCGAGGAACCCCAACGATACTGCCGTGCTGCTGCCGCCGGAGCCACTGCCTCCTGTCCTGCTCCCCCTCTCCGCTGAGGACACAGCGGCTGAGCCGGGGGCACCGTGAGGAACCCCAACGATGCTGCTGTGCCGCCGGAGCCACTGCCTCCTGTCCTGCTCCCCCTCTCCGCTGAGGACACAGCGGCTGAGCCGGGGGCACCGTGAGGAACCCCAACGATGCTGCTGTGCCGCCGGAGCCGCTGCCTCCTGTCCTGCTCCTCCACCCCGCCCATTTGGCTAAGGACGTGGCGGCCAGGCCCTGGTGGAACCCCAGTGATGCTGCCGTGCTGCCGCCGCTGCCACCAGAGCCACTGCCTCCTGTCCTGCTCCCCCTCCCCTTTGGCTGAGGATGCGGTGGGGCAGCGGCCAGGCCAACGGCGAGGAACCCCAACGATGCTGCCGTGCTACCACCACCGCCACTGCCTCCCGTCCTGCTCCTCCCTGCCCATTTGGCTGAGGATGCGCAGAGGCCGGGGGCGGTGGGGACCCGAACAATACTGCTGTAAGAGAGAGAAAGAGAGAGGAAAGAGAGAGAAACAGAGGAAAAGAAAGAGGAAAGAGAAAGAGAAAGAGGGAGGAAACAGAGAAAGAGAGAGAGGAAAGAGAGAAAGAAAGAGGGAGGAAACAGAGAAAGAGAAAGAGGAAAGAAAGAAAAAGAGAGGAAAGAGACAGAAAGAGAGAGAGGAAAAAGAGAGAAAGAGGGAGAGGAATGGTGCTTCTCCAACCAGGCTGGGTGGAGTGGCCTTCCTGCCCCCACTCCCCGGCCAGCTGGATGGGGGGTTGGGGGTCACCACAACATGAGGAACTGTATTAAAGGGTCGTGGCATTAGAAAGGTTGAGAACCACTGTTCTAGAGTCTCAAAATCTTTTTTACATCATGATGACCAAAACGATGCAGTATTCCAAGTGTGGCCTAACCAAGGCATTGTAAAGCGGTATCAACACTTCACGTGATCTTGATTCTCTCCCTCTGTTAATGCAGCCTAGCACTGTGTTGGCCTTTTTGGCAGCTGCAGCACACTGCTGGCTCAGTGATTGTCCATTAGGACACCGAAATCCCTTTCACAGTTACTACTATTGAGAAAGGAACCACCTATACCAGTGATGGCAAACCTTTTAGAGACCGAGTGCCCCCAAACTGGCCACGCTGCTCTGCATGGGCCACGCTTGGGGGCGACTCTCCTCTGGGGGGGGGCTGCTGGTGAGGAGGGGGTAATGGGGGGAGGCAAGGCTGAGGCAACGGCATGTGTGCCCACAGAGAGGGCTCCGAGCGTCACCTCTGGCACCCGTGCCATAGGTTTGCCACCACTGACCTATACTATACCTGTGCATTTGGTTTTTCTTGCCTAAATGTAGAACCTTACTTTTTTCACCATTGAATTTAATTTCAGTCAACTAAGTTTATTTTAAAAAATTATACCCCATGCTTTAGCTGAAAAAGTTCCCAGTACAGTTTACAGATCAATAAAAATATTTCTGCCTTCAAATTTACAGTCTAAAATAAATGATAGAAAAAAAATAAAACACTGAAATGGGAAAAGGGAACAAATGTTCAGACACCAACTCTTAATTTTGTAAGGATTTTAGATCCTCTCATCATCCATCCACCCATCCTCCCTCTTTTTATCTCTTGAATGATTATTGGATTGTGAAAGTTTAACTGAGCTGACTCCATAAAGGAGTGACAACGGCTTTTCTTTCTTTCTTTTGCTCTCCTACAGACCTGATGGTTGAAGCATTAAATGCCAAAGAATTTAAAAAAAATAATGTTTTCTTTTGTCCATAATGTTTTTCATTGTAATCAGTCTGCAAACTCACATATAAGTTATCAAATATTCTACAATCACAAAATGAGAATTGTAGCTTTACATTTCTATGATCTAGGCCAGGAAAATAAAAGTTAGCCACTCACCACACAGCTCCAGCAAAATGATTTACTGTAGGAATTAAATTAATTTATTGCTGTGCAATATTAAAAAATTAATTCCACAGGTTTAAAAGAATTAACAAAATCTCAAAGCAATAATCAAAAGTGCCCAATAAAGAAATACTCACTTTTCCTTAAGTTCCTTTAGAGAAATTTCCAGTGGCTTGGATTTTAAACTCCCATGTCCTGGTGATTTCTCCCATTTGTTGTCTTCAATATCACATTTTTCTTTTTCTCTGTGCTTTTCTGTAATCTGTTCATCCCCCTTTTCAGGTTTCTTAAGAAGCTAAGGAATATTTTAATATACATGTAGTTATTATAATATTTATCAAGTAGGTACCAAAGCAGTGAACAATAACTGAAATGAGGGATGGGGGAGAGAATTGAGGGTACTTTTTTATTTGAGTGTTTGAGTGTTTTTATTGATCTTTTTCACATTTTTCTTATAAACACATGTAAAACTGAGTTTTATCAGTTGCTTTTGGTGAAATGAGTTCTTTGTTATGTTGTCACTATTTAGTATTTTTTGCCAAATAGTCTCCTGGACCCCATGCATACCAGGAAAAGAGCTCTAGGTCAGATGTAAGTAACTATTAATTCAACTGTTCCTCATTATTCCCTCTGATAGCCAATTCAATAGATTTCTGGAAACAATGGATTTAAATTGATTAAATTAAGATTCATCTGGATCTCACTGCCAAGCTCATCTAATTCTACAGTTTGTTCTCTAGTATTCATTTTATTTACGTTAACAATATCTTGAATGCGAGGATAAGTGACTTTTTAAAAAAGAATGAAATGTTCCAGTTGCCACTTTTCTACCACTGTCACCTGAAATGGCTCTAATGAAGCATTTGAGATGAAGGAAAAGCAAAGTTGGAAACTTTTTTCCCATGAACTCCCTTAAATTAATTTATCTTAGAATGCAGCTCTGCCTTGAATAATGGGACTCTTCTCCTATAAAACGCATTCAGAAGGAGTAGACAGGAGTAGATAAGAGAGATTGTAAGAATGCACTGAAATAAGGTCATCTTACAAGCTAAACCAGTCCTATGATGCTTGCTGTTTCAGGTCTTACTGAATTCTCAACACAGTTAGGATTTATAGAACATTAACAGTATGTTAATGACATAGATAATAACAAATAACATAAATCATGTATGCTATACAGGACCCTCAAATGAATCAGAGGTGCCAAGTTTCCTATGAATAATTTGTACATCTGGCTGTGGAATGAAGGAAATGGTTTCCCCTTCACAATTACCTTGCATTTGGAGGAAATAACTTTTAAAGATAAATGTTATTTCTGGCCCTCCATGACAAAACTTACACATCACTTTTTTCTTTGTGAGGGAAATGTTGTATAATGTAAATTCATTTATCATTTTAAAAAATGTTTCACAAAAACATGAATCTAATATACTGCAAGCTTAGTATCATTAAAAGCACTGAAAACATACTGAAAAATATATTTTTGTTTTCTGCATTACCTTGATTCTTATTTCTTTTTCAGCAATTTTCTTTTGTTTCTCAGCTTCTTTTCTTTTGCGTCTTTCTTCCTCTCTGCGTTTCCGTTTCTCATCTTCTCTTAGCCGTTTTTTTTCTGATTCTCTTCTCCTTCTTTCTTCCCTTTTCTCTTCTCGAATTCTCTGAAATATTGGAAAAGGTTACCGTTGATTTATATTACTATTACAAAAAACTGAAGTCAATATTTAAACTATAGTCCAAAATACTAACATACCTGTTTTTCTAATTTTCTATTTTTAATATATTCCAAAAGTGGGGTGGTTCTTCTAGCTAAAACACAAAAAATGTGATGTAGTGTTCCATTCCTAAAATAAGCATGTTTTATAATACTTGTTAACATTTAAGCTTTAACAAGATAATTAATAAGAGGTAATTAATAATATTTCATTTGGTCTATGGGTTATTAAAGAAACATTTTTCTGTATTGCCATTTCTCATATCAAATCAATAAAGTAAGCCTTATAGTTGCAACATCAATATAGAAATCTTAATAATAAGTTTTATTTTTCCAGCAAGTACTTTTCCTTGTATTTTCAATAATTTGAGTACAAAGAACATTTATTTCACTTTTGATCTGATGGATGACATTTTTTATAGCTTATACCTCTTTTATTTATTTTTAAATTATTGAAGTGCATATTTGTGCAAAATGTATGTTTCAAATTTCTGTAATGCCATAGCTACTGATAGCTATTATTAACATTAATAACAGTTAATTGCTGAGTACAATATACAGTAGAAAAAGTTCACTTGTGTATGCTATTTTTTTACTTCAATGGGAAAAATAAGGAAGAATTCTTTGGTAGACTTATAATAATCATATGCAGCCATGGAGAAAACTGGAAATTATTTCTATTTCAGTTCATTATAGTTTTATATATTAGTGAGGATAAAGTTTCATTTAAAGATAAGAGATTACAAAAAGATAGCTATTAACAGTATCTATGTTAATGTCTAAATGACATTAACATGACTGCCTTTTAGAGATTTCAGATTAAAACAATATTATTTTATAACTCTTTCCTAAAAACTCAATGTGCTACATGTACCTTAACATAAAAAATATTATTAACCGGGTAATTTTTAAATATTATAACCCAGGTAGATTGCGGTTACAAGCAGATTTGACAATAATTGCAAATGTTGTGGAGGGTTGGATTGCACATGCAGAACATGATCAATGCCAGAGCCTGCTTCTGCTTTGTTTGGGCAGGCACTTATCTAAAACACTAGCATAATTTGATGGGTTCCCATTTGCTTCCTGCCTCCATCAGCTAGTGTTTGTTCATCTCTGCATCTTATTCACAATCTTCCCTTTCAGTGAGTGTTAATGTAAAGTTAGAGGGACACATGGCATTGAATTTTCATATTTAGTTCACTATTTGTAAATAAGACTCTCAATAGGACTTTGCTCAAGGCCAATATATCCACAATGAGTGGTCTACATGCATCCATCAGCATTTGTTGGCTGTACCATTAGAGTGGCGATAAATATCAGATCACAGGTGTAAATAACTTCAGGGTAAGGAACAATTTTAAAAGAGCTGATGACTCAAGGATGATAAAAGGCATCATAGCCATTTTTGTTTTGGGGAATGAAAAATTAATAATCTATAGTAGGGTGAAAGTTCTAAACCTTTTGCAAAGTACTTCATATCCTCCATGCAATGTACGGAGAAAGCCAGCTTTGAAGCAAGTCATTGCTGAGATTTCAATGATAGCTTGCACATGCAATCCCACAGATTTTGCTCATCTAAAACTCTATTCTGGCTTTGCATGGAGAATCCATTTAGCTGGCACATCCATAGCTATATTACTGATTCTAGATGAGAATTTGCTCCCACTCTGCCTAACTGTCAGCTTGTTAAAGCAACATGAAGAGAAAAGAACAAAGTTTCCAGTTTTAGGTGCAGAAATTGCACAGCATATGCACCCAAAGCTGAATCTAATGAAATGACAAATTTCATGTTGGAATAATTTTTCTGTTTTTATCCTTTTAGATATATCTAACAGAATGAAAATCAATGGTGAAAAAAGTAAAGTTCTACATTTAGGCAAGAAAAATCAAATGCACAGGTATAGTATAGGTCAGGGGTGTCAAACTCGCAACGTGACGTGTCACGATGTATCATGACTTTTTTTCCATTGCTGGCAGTGGGGTTGGCGCAGTTTTGGCATGACACATCCGGCCTGTGGGCCAGCAGTTTGACACCCCTGGTATAGGTGATTCCTTGCTCAATAGTAGTAACTGTGAAAGGGATCTTGGTGTTCTAGTGGACAATCACTTAAATATGAGCCAGCAGTGTGCTGCAGCTGCTAAAAAAGCCAACACAAGCATTAACAGAGGGATAGAATCAAGATCACGTGAAGTGTTGATACACTTTACAATGCCTTGGTAAGGCCACACTTGGAATACTGCATCCAGTTTTGGTCACCACGATATAAAAAAGTTGTTGAGACTAGAAAGAATATAGAGGAGAGCAACAAAGATGATTAGGGGACTGGAGGCTAAAACATACAGTGTAAGGAACAGTTGCTGGAATTGGGTATGTCTAGTTTAAGGAAGAGAAGGATGGGGGTGACATGTTAGCAGTGTTACAATATCTCAGGGGTTGCCACATAGAAGAGGGAATCAAGCTATTCTCCAAGGCGCCTGAAGGCAGGACAAGAAACAACAGATGGAAACTGACCAAAGAGAGAAGCAACCTAGAACTAAGGAGAAACTTCCTGACAATTAGAACAATTAATCAGTGGAACAACCTGCCTCCAAAAGATGTGAATGCTCCAACACTGGAAGTTTTTAAGAAGAGATTGGACAGCCATTTGTTTGAAATGGTATAGGGTTTCCTACCTGAGCAGGGGTTGGACTAGATGACCTCCAAGGTTCCTTCCAACTTTTTTTATTTTTTTTATTGTTATTGTTGTCGTTATTATTATTATATTTCTGAATGGTATGTGGACATTATTGTCCAAAGGCAATTTTTATTTTTTTTTTCCTAACTTATTTTAATTATGGGTTGACTTCGTGTTAATATCTTTATACATTTATACAAAAAAGGAAAATTGCACTGAAATACCACAATGCAATTGTGCTAAGAACAATTCTAGTAATTTATTTTAGGAAAGCAATAAATAAAGCATGAAATAACAAAGGTCATTGGAAAAAATACTACTTAACTGGTGGCATTTATTCAAATATCAAAAACACAGTTACAGTGGCCTCTGAATCCTCAATTCATAAAAAGTGTGTATTTAAGTGTCTTGCTATTAGATTCATTCAGGATTTAAATTCTATTTAATATATTTCCTAGATTAGCCATAAAATATTTATATGGATAGTTCCCCAAATTCATCAATACATTGTCTGTACTTAGTGTAATGTCCTTTAGAAAAGCTGCCATGATCATAATTTTTCATATGACTTAAGAGATTTAATAAGCAAGGTAAAAACATGAACACCTAATCAGAAGAGCTTTTAATTACTGAATGGAAAAAAATCAGCTTAACAAACCAATGAGTTCTCTTGTTTTTGCCTCAATTTCTCCCAGAAGCGTTTCAGGGTTGGCACATATTTTTTCTTCTTCAGCACAATAACTTTCTAAAAATTTTCTATATTCTGGATCTGTGAAAAATATAGAAAACAAAGTATTGCAAAAGAAGCTTATCTTAAATTACAATAAGTAAGTTGGGAAACTGTTTCTACCATCAACAACAAAGTGTACCATCTTCTATGCTTCCAGATTTTGCATCTTTCTTCTTTAGTTTCTTTTTAGAAATCTTTTGGAATGGTGCAAATTCAACAACAGCAGGATATTCCAAACCTTTAAAAAATCACAAAGGAACAGAATTATACAGGATAATTAATTTTAAAACTGAAATTCTTTTGAGAACAAATGTCAGAATCAAAATGATTTATCCTATTTTTTCTGATCCGAGCTTATTACACATAGCATCAAACCAGAAAAGGAAATCAGTACACAAGAGCAAACTTCTATGAATCCACCAGATTTACAGTAACTGATCACATCAGGATCTCCTTCATATTGCTTGAAGGAAGTTTCCTTCAAGTCAAGCTTTGTTCCAATGATATCCAGGAAGGTCCTTTTTTTTAGCAGCTGAATGGAAATAGTTTGTCATTACCCTTTTCTGAAGTGATTTTTCTATTATGGAATTTATATTAGACTTCTGGTAGTCCAGCCAGTCTCCCCTCAAAGTACAAAGCAATTGATCCCAGTAAATACCTTTGTAGCAGTCCACCACAAAGGCACTAACTTTTATGTAAGGTATATATGTTCTACTTCACTTGAGCTCACTTTCAATCATACAGCCAAACCTTTAAGTATTGGAAAAGAATGTAACAAAAAACCAAACACATTTAAATAGAATTTTGCTTTCGAGAATTCAGTGGATGGTCATCAGTGAGATCAACTGTGGATCCACAGATCCAATCTGTGCTTCTATACTTGTACTACAGGTATTCCTTGACTTACAATTCATTTAGTGACTGTTTGAAGTTACAACAGCACTGAAAAAAAGTGACTTATGACCATTTTTCACACTTATGACTGTTGTAGCATCCCCATGGTCATTTCGATTTACATTCAGATGCTTGACAACTGGTTCATATTTATGATGGTTGCAGTGTCCTAGGGTCATGTGATCCCCTTTTGCAACCTTCTAACAAACAAAGTCAATGGGAAAGCCAGATTAGTAACAACCTGTTACTAATTTAACAACTGTACTTAACAAATGTGGTAAGAGAAGTCATAAAATGGGGCAAAATGCACAACAAATTTCTCACTTAGCAACATAAATTTTGGGCTCTATTGTAGTCATAAGTTGAGGACTACCTGTACAATCAAACATTCTATGAGGTTTGGAGGCTACATAGATAGGAATTGTCTGGAGCTCTTACTATAGCATTCAAAAACACGAAGTATTAGGTTATGATTGAAATTTTTGAGGAAGCACAAACCTCAATGTTTCTTTAGCTCCATGCAACTTTTTATAACTCCAAACATTTTTATACATCCTTGCCACAGTAATTTTTGAGTTACCTTTATTGTCAATGAAGACATAGCCATCAAAGCGATCTCTAAAAAGAAGGATGTCATCGGGATTTCTAAAATTAATATATGCTCTTGAGTAGAGGTGGGGAAAAAGACTGCAACAAGAGTGAATTTCAGTTACTTGTATGTTAACTTTTAAAAGGAAAATTATAAAAATATATGTCTCAAAGAAAGCAATCATTACAGTATATTTATATATTTAATGAAAAGACAGGCCATCAGAAATGCTATGGCTAATGAATTCTTAATACTCATTAACCTCTGTACAAGTGTGCTATTATTCAACCAACCTAGTTTTTGGGGACTTTACCTTTAAGGTTTGAAAGCCACTATTCCTACTTTGGCTGCAAGTAAATTGAACAAAAAAGCCCTGGAAAACAATGGAGGCAGGTTAGATCAACTGGCCTTCCATTAAAAGAGAAGAGATTCTGAGCAATAATCAAGTGATGAAAAGTAAAACTTCTTTTTGGTACTAGTTTCCAATGAACTCCCCAGTTTCCTAGTAACATCTTATACTAAGGAGTGATTTAACTTTTATTAATAGATTGCAACTGCTTGAGTTTGTACAACATACTAAATCATGACTCATATGCTAAAGCCATAATGGCAGATTTTGTACAATATTGTATGCCAAAATAATGAAATCATACTATGGCCTACTACGGTATATCACCCTAGTCTGTGAACACAGGTATATGATAGTGATCATATATGCTATAATAAGCAAACGACCTAAGATTTTATATCCGGACAGAATTTGTTTTTTTTTTGCATTTTTGCCTTTGCCCTTTCCTTTTGATGCCTTTTACAATCTTGCACACTTTAACACTCTTATGGTATTATTATACCATACATATTATACATTTTGCACTAACAATCATAGTCCTCATGATGACAATCAAACAACCAGAATGCTATAAGCCGAAGATTGTGCTATTTGATATTATGAAATTTTCTCTAAACTGGGAATGTTTCAATTGCTTTTTGAGGAACACAACATCACATCACAGAACAATGATCCATTAAAAATCCAGATTAAAAAAATTACATTCCAGTCTCTGAAATGGCTATAAATAGGCTGATAGTCTCAATAGAGGAGGCAGTAGTAATATATGATGTGATTTAGTTTTATTTAGTTGCAACTCTTCACATAAGAAGATGATATATATGGGAACCAGTTTGATCTAGTAGCTAAAGCAACAGCATAGAAATCAAGGGACTGTGAGTTCTAGTGCCACCTTAGCCATGAAAGCCAGCTGGGTGACCTTGGGCCAGTCACTCACCTCATAGGATTGTTGTTGCAGGGAAAATATATTGGATATGTTTGTTGCCTTGAGTTATTTGTAAAAATAATTAAGGTGGGATTAAAAACAAATACATACGTACATACATGAATAAATAAAATTCTCAGAAGATCCACTCAACCTCACTATATGGTCAAATATTGTCCATTCTTAAACTATTTTAGTTAAATACACTAGAAATACATTTTAATGTTTCAAATATGCCTGAGAGAATATTCCTAACACATCCAAATCCTACATGACTTCTGCTCCCTGCTCTGAATCTCCCCAAATCAATTTGATTGATTTGAGTTCTAGTGCTATGATAGACAGCAGCACATTCTGTATAGAATGAATGGCGTTAAATGGCATTAAATATGTTATTAGTGAACAGTAATTTTTATACATACTCTGTATTAGAAACATTTTAGATTAAAATGCATCCTATTGATATTAGTGTAACAGACAAACATGAAATAAACAATTGTCTTGCTTTATACAAATACTCACCTGGGATCAGAGGAACAAAATTCAAAATAATCATGAGCTGGAAGTGGATGGAGTTGTTCTTCTAGCTGCTCTTTAGTAAAGTTAGGAGGAAGCCGGCGTATAACTACCTGCAAAACAATACAGGTAAAACTGAGAGCATACAACAGTTTTACTCATGCCAATACACTCAAAACAAGCTTACTGTTGCTAATCTGCACTTTTGAAAAATACACCTCCCATTAGAAATATTCCTATTTTATATAATATTCTTGAGAAGCACAATGCTGTCCACATGTCATTTCGCTACAACTTTGGGCCCTGGTGCTGTCTCTCAGCGTCCCACATTCCTGACCGTTCTTTCTTGAAGTGAGTGGCACTGCATTAATCCCACTTGAATGGCCACCTCTTTTCCCATATTAGCGTCCCGATGGTACATGAGGCAAAGGACAAGGATGATGATCATGATGGCTGTACTGGTTGCTTCTGTCCTCATGAGGATTTGAAAGGAGGGTCCTATTTGCTCCAGGCAGACAAAGCAGACCATGTTTCTGGCCAGGAGGGGGCCGGACTCAGGCTAGAGAACCGGAGCCCAACTGCACCTTTCAGCATCGCTCCGTCCACTCCGCATGTCCCTGGCACGGTCTCTGCCCTCCCCCCCCCCTCTCCGCTTTGTCCCTCGCGAAGGCCCCTTTATGCTCCAGGTGCGGTAGCTCCTCCCACTCTCCCTCCCCGCCGCTCTTTCCTCGAGTACGCTGTCCTTGGTGCTGGAGGGCAGCCCTTCCCTTTGCCCGCCGGCGTCTCACTTTACTCAGCGTCGCTCTTTTCTCTTCCCGTTGTTGCTTGCCCGGCGGCAGCGCCAGGTTGGAGGGCGGCGGCGGCGGGGGCCCAGGGGAGGAGGACGGCGTCTCTGACACACGACGCGGGGATTCTCGCTGAAGTGGAGCCTCCATGACTCCGGCTGTATGACAGAAGAGCCTTGCGACTCTTAACCCGACGGTTACTCCGCCGCTTTAAAGCTTCAGCCCAGCTTCCTTTCACCCGCTTTCAACCGCCAACCTTTGCCGGGAAACATCGCGAGAGCAGCCCCCGTGCCCAAGAGGGTCTCGCGAGAGCTAGGGGATCGGGCAAGGGGTTGCTAAGGGATGGCCCACACCCAGGCTCTCGTTCAGAAAATCGGCGTCTCGGGTGTGCTGCACCGATCATCTTTCATGGCTGCGAAATTGGCCCAATGAGTTCTAAGCTCCTGATAACCCATCTGGTACTCATAGTTCATGGTACCATCAATATTTCTATTTATAGTCTCTTCTCGATTTGTACCCCGTATTAGAAAAATTGAATTGATGGTGCTTTTTGGTTGTCTCCTCCCTTCCGTCCTCATCCCTGAGTTTTCAGGATGTATGCACGTTTGATCAGTCTAAGAGAGAATCAAAAAATAATGTAATGCAAACTCACCTGTTCCATCCCATTTTTTTCTTACAACAGCCTATCTGCAGATCTTTTTTCCTTGTTTTTATGAATAATAGTGTTTAATACAGCAGACAGCAGGAAAACAGTTAAATAGTAGGCTACCCTCTTTGATTATGGCTATAGGACAGTTGAAATTAAATTTCAGAATTATTATGAAATTCTTGTGTTGCCAGAACTCAGCATTTGGATCTGGCTTAGCAGTATTTATATTACAGCTTTCAATGGTACCTTTACTTATGTGAACTGCCCTGAAACAACAAAATGCTTCAATATGTACTGCTACCCATAACTTCTCAGTTATTAAGGAATTCATATTTATGAGCCTTGCTAGGAACCTTGCTGTGTAACTGCAGGGGTAACCATGAACACCTCTTCCTCTTTTATCCCTTTGAAAATTTTAATCAATTGTGTTTGACTTCTCAGTTTTTCTATGGTTTTGCCCCTTTATTGATACTCAGTACTTACAACCCTACTGCTATCTTTGAACATAGTAATTGCTTAAATCTTTGCAAAAATACATGACTTATTTAGCCTAATCTCTCCAGGGTGAGGAAGATAATCAAGAAACCATAAAGTCGAAGAAAGTGACAAATATTAGACGGACAGCACATTTACTATCACAGTAAAAACAATTCAGTGAAAAAAATGAATTCAGTTGATATTTTTTTAACAATTATATGTAGAGATCAAACGAAAAATTTAATTCTGAATTAAAGAATAAAATATATCAAAACTACTTTTTTCAGGACATTCTGACACATAATTAAGATGGAAAAAGGCAAAGCAGCAATTTATCAGTTCATGGGTACAGAAACATATATATTGTAATCCAATTTGATTTTTTGTTTGTACATTCACTGTCTCATAGCAGTCCCACGATGCAGTGAAAGTTAAAAATACATTATTTTGAATAAAATTGATATAAACAAAATACTGTCACCATCTTGGACAGTTCTCTGATGGCCACATGGTATACATAGTTATATAAAACAACAAATTCAGAAAGGGATGAATGATAAATTACTTAATGATTCTGCACAGTGATGAATCTGCACCAATATTCTAAGGTCATGTACTGTGGTCTGACATGGATGTTTCTAACATCATGTCACTTTCATTCATTTCAATTTCAAAAGTTTCATCTAATGGAGGGGGTTCTTCTGTGGTTTTTCTTTGATGAGGCGCTTCCAATGCCATATTGCTTTCTTCTGTGGTTTGCCTTTCTGTATCAAATTCCAATGCACCCCATGCAGGGGAGATGATGTTCTTCAATGTCTTCATAGTATGCACATCAAAATCATAGCATCTGAGTTTATCCTTAATTGCAGTCCCTAAAAGAAATCGCTTAGGTTAATTTTTCATGTAATTAAGACCTGTTTGACATGTCTTTCACTGTCTGATTATTTTTCTTTATTGCATGTTGCGGGGTTTGAGAAGTTTATCAGTAATGAAGGAACCTTGATTTCAACTTGGTACATATTAAAATATATTTGTTTTTGCAAATATGTTTATTAAAACTTTAAACAAGAAGGTAGAAGATAACACTAACAGACAGCAAGAAAGGAAAAATAAAAGAGAAAGCAAGAAGAAAGCAATAAGTGCAAGAAAAGGAGAAAAGGTAAAGAAAAATAGAAAAGAAAAAAGTACCAAGAAGTGATTTATGATATTCTTCACAACAATTATAATATAATATATATTAAAATATATTTTTATCTTCATTTTATTATTATTATTAAGCCTGGTCAAAGATTCACTATGCTAAATAACTACATATCATACATGTTTCTTTGAGGTAACCACCACAGCCAATGTGGGAAGACACAAACAAATATAAAGATAAAATAACAACTTACCAATGTAGGCTTCAGAATCTCCAATATACATTTCTATGCAATGTCCAAGCATAGTAACTGAAAATGTATCATCCCTCCTAAGACCAAGGGCCTGTTTCAAAAGGACATACAAATAAACCTAGCTTTTCAAGTATCTCTAACAGATTAAAATTCTCTAAATTCTCTAAATTCTTGTCCTTTGTAGCCAAAATAGTATCAATAACATACAAGGGAAAGGTATCAGCATCTTAGGAAGAATTCTTCACATGATTTGCCACAGATCAGGGTCTTTTAGAAATATCTGATAGTGAGAATTCATTCCTCCCACCAAACAACTCAGGTGAACTAAGCAGCATGTTGAATATAAACAGAATGTTAATATAATATAAATGGGGGAAGGGAAACAAGTAAGGGAGTGGTGACAATCCTGAACATTTTGATATCCTATGCTTTGAAGTTGTGATTCTTTAATGCACATTTTTGTTTGTACAAATAAATATATACTGAATAAAATATACACATACTGTATGAAAATAATCAATTGCACTTTCAAAGTTTCCCATCAGACTGTGTATGTATCCAATTGCAGAATACGTGGAAGCATTTTGAGGAATTAAGACCAGAGCTTGACGATGGTATTCAAGAGCTTCTTCATATTTCCTTTTAAAATAAAGATAAATAATGCATTTGACAAATTACTACAATATAATATATAATTAGAAGGATCCTGTAATATTTCTGTCTCAGATATATATTCTGCATTCCTCCAAGAACTCAAGGCACAATACAAAGAATTCCAACTTCTACATTTTTTCCACCCACAATAAAAAGCTAGCTGTATGGGCTGTGAGTTTTTATGGGTGAGGGATACAGAAATATTACTCAGAGTCACTTGACAGTGAGTTAGATGGCATATAAATTTGATAGATAATGGATATCCAATCATAAGTGTGCACACCCTCTTATAGGTAGGGATGTCACTATATTCAGATCACATTCAAACTGATGTTAAATAGTCAGTACATTCTTGCAATCGATTAAAGTGATTCTGATCAAGTCCATATAAAGTTCAGCTGTTCTAGTAGGATTTTTCTGACATTTACTCAGTTGCCTCTTGTAGCAAAAGGCATGGTTTACAAACAGCTTAGAAAGCATCAAAGGGATCTCATTGTTGGAAGGTATCAGCCAGGAGAAGGATACAAAACTATTTCCAGGGCATTGGATAAACCATGAAACACAGTGAAGACAGTCATCAAGTGGAGAAAATATGGCACAAGGACATTATCAAGTACTGGATGTCCATCCAAAAATGATGAAACAAGAAGAAAACTGGTTCAAGAAGTTGCCAAGAGACCTACAGCAATATTATAAAGAAGCTGTAGGAATTTCTGACAAATACTGATTGTGTACTACATGTGACAACAATCTCCCATATTCTTCATATCTGGACTGTGAAGTAGGGTTGCAAGACGGAAGCCTTTTCTTACAAAGAAAATCATCCAAGCCCAATTACATCTTGTAAAAATCTACATCAGGTCTAACAAAAGCATGTAAGAAAATGTGTTATGGTTTGAACCTTTTGACAATAATTCCAAAAGATATTTTGGAAACATAAACAACAGTGAGCATCACGAAAAGTACACCATACCCACAGTGAAGCATGGTGATGGCAACATTATGCTTTGTGGCTGCTTTTCTTCAGATAGAACTGGGGCTTTAGTCAAGGTGGAGGGAATTATGAACAATTTTGGAACAAAACTTCAGGTCTCTGCTAAAATGCTAAAGATGAAGAGGAATTTCACTTTTCAACATGACTGGCCCAAAACATACCCCCAAATCAACAAAAAATGGCTTCACCAGAAGACCAAAATTTTGGAATGACCTAATCCTGAATCCAATTGAAAATCTATAGGGTGACCTGAAAAGGGCTGTGTACAGAAGATTCCCTTGCAATCAGACAGATTTGGAGCTCTTTTGCAAGGAAGAGTGGGCAAAGATTCCCAAGACAAGAAGTGTCATGCTGATAGGCTCCTACCCCAAAAGACTGAATGTTGTCATAAAATCAAAATGTACTTCAACAAAGTATTAGTTTAAAGGTGGGCACACTTATGCAACTATGTTATTGTAAATTTCTTTATTGTTATTCCCCTCCTCCCAAAAAAGATTTCACTTTGCTTTTCAATTGTATTGTACAACTTATGTTATACTAAAGGTGGGAAAAATTCTGAAGTGATATATCGTGGTCTGATTATTTTAAATCTCAAAAACTGGCATTTTAATAGGAGTGTGTAAACTTTTTATATCCACTGTAGGTAGGTAGGTAGGTAGGTAGGTAGGTAGGTAGGTAGGTAGGTAGGTAGGTAGGTAGATCTGTCAATCTCCCTAGTCTAAACAAATAACTAAAGGGGAAAGGGAAACAAATAACTAAAATGACAAAAAATGAATAAACTTCGCTATTATACCACACCAACTCTTATAATACAAAAATACTTTGCCTTCGCTTTCTGAGATGTTTTTTTCCAGTCTATCTATACAGTGCTACGATTTTTATAAATTATAGAACTGGGACTAACATAAAATAAACTTAAAATAACTACTGGTTAAAAAGTTTCTCCCCCTTCAATCTCCATATGCACATACTTACTTCAGTTTTCTGCACACATGGCCCAAGTTATTCAGTAAAGGTTCCCATTTATCTACAGTCACCTGTAGCAAAATAACATCACTTATAAAGAAATATCATTCTGAGGAAAGGCCCAACTTAAATAAGGTAATTTATATTATTATAGTATGTTGGAGAATTTCCATGCATGTATAAGGAGTTCTTCAAATGGATTAGATTTAATGCCATTAAACCCTTTTAAAATGACAAAGTATACAATATATTATAAATGAATAAATAATTCATTATGAATTCTTTCTCAGTAATGTATAACAGCAGCCAGAATATTTGGGGTTTCTTGATGGATATTTTCCCACTGAATACCAATAAACTCCCTATATTATAAGTTCTGGTTAGATTTATTGAGAGGTTTACTAAGCAGTATTATTTTGAGCATATAATTATCTGGAAAAAGACAATATTGGCTAATAAAAATTTAAACAGTAAATTAATAAAAGTTATACTGACCATGATTATGCCCATTTGCACAAATATTGGAATCTGCAGCTATTGTCAGCCCTGTATCCAATATGGATGAGGAAAACTGCTGTAGGAATTCATTTGTTGGTTTTGGTTAAGGTATCAGCAGTATGTTACTAATACTCAATTGTACATCACCACTCTTTGGCTAGGCCAGATATGCTGTGGAGATTCTAATCTATGTGTCTACAGGCCATGAGGACTAGATAAGTTATAACAAGTTCAGATTAATTCTGATAATGGAGTGGATATTTGTAGGTGATAAATCTGTCTTGATATGATTCTCTAGTTCAACTCTGGACAGGGTTCCATCCTTTTTAAGAAGCAGCTCACTACTTTTCAGGTCTTCCTGTATGCATAGTTGCTGCTCAAGTAGCAGACTGAGGGAGTGACCAGGGCCTTTGCCCCAGCTTTGATGGTTTAGAAAGACCATATGAATGTGATTCATGCCACTGTCAACCCATCACATATTCTACCCTTGAAGATGAATTGGAAGCTGCAATTGATCTTAAATGCAGAGAATTGGCTACTAATAGGAAAAAGTAGGTTTGGTAACATATTTGTTTTTCGGTAGTTTCATTGGCTACCTATAGGCTTTCAGGTCCAATTCAAGGTACTGGTTATCATCTGCAAAGCCCTCTATGGATTGACATGATACTTACAAGACTATGTATGTGCATTCTGAAGTCTTCAT
The DNA here is from genome assembly GCF_016545835.1 of Crotalus tigris. NCBI lineage: Eukaryota > Metazoa > Chordata > Lepidosauria > Squamata > Viperidae > Crotalus > Crotalus tigris. Next base: position 259,500 of record NW_024096893.1, read on the forward strand.
CAGCTGAATACTAGGGCCAAGAGATGTTCTACACTTATATTTTAAAACAGCACTAGCTTGTAGCCAACAGTCTTAGTAAGAAAAATATATATAACTAAATACCTCATTTCCAATAGCTTTGATCTTTTCTAGTGCATCAAGAAACCACTTTTCTGAAGTTTTCCAGCTGAAAGAAAATAAAACACTTCATAATAGATATTTAAGTCTTTTCAATTTTTTTTTACAAAATAATAAATGAAAGGATATTTTATTTTGTGGATAGAACATACGATGTCTCAATTATATTTTATCAGAATATAGGTATTAATCCATTCTATCATTGTTCATATTCCAAGGCACCGGTGAAAATGTAATAATCGCAGACTTAATTAGGCTGTTTTTATTATGAGCGTTAAAGGAGACCAAGATGCTGAAGTCAACATAAGATCTCTTCAGTCACATTTGAATAAAAAATACATTTGGGTACTGCTTTGACAGATAAATTAATACATAATTTATAAATATGGATAGGACAGAGTAAACCAAACTTTTTTAATATTGTTGCTCTTCAGCCAAAATGCTAATAGACTTTCTTATTTCTTTGTTTCTCTTACTGCCTTGGGAATTTATGAAAATATTATGGCTGATGAGGATCAGTTTCTATTTCTCAAAAAAAACACAACAAAACAAGTGTGTATCAAGCGCTGGAACATTAAACATGACTATGTCTTAAACACAAAATCCATCCACTGTGATATCTTCAATGCATATGAAATAAACATGTCTTTGATTTTCTTTTGTTTTTAATTATGTTATAAGCTTAAACACTTTGGAGGAAAAAATGAATTAAGAATGCAGCACTAAAAGTATCTTTTAAAAAGTTGACATATTTACATGCTTTTCTAAAGTCAGCAATTTCTGAAATTATGGGGGGGGGGTTAATACAGGAATATATTGACTATTTAAAGTTGAGAGAAATAATTCTCAGGTTTTAAAAATAACGTAGTCATAGAAAGAAAAAAGTCATTGCTCTGTCAGCACAGATTTTGTTTCTTATATTAAGTTTAATAACTATAATAGCAGTAATAAATGCTGCTATTGTAGCCCTGTAATTTAATCTAGTATGCAGAATAATTTGCAGTATATAGCAGTATACTTTCACGCGTACAAACTGTCATAAAAAAATACTTACTCCCCATTCTGAAATGCTACTACCCCAACTTCATGCATAACAAAAGGATCTTCAGGTGCAATACTTAAAGCTTGGCTGAAAAAGCGTTCAGCTAATTTTGAATTGTTAGTCAATCCATACTCTAATCCAATGTACAACATTGGCAAATGGCAACTGCAAAAACAAAGATATTTAAGATAAAAGGGAGAAAAAATGCATTTAATTTTCAGCTACAACATAAAACTATCAAAATACTGTAAATTTTCATGTTTTTTATGAAAGCATAATAAATCTTACAAGCAGAAAACAGATCCATGTTATAAAGTATATCCCCCCCAAAACATATATTCCATCCACCAGTTCATCAAATACAGTTACAAAGTTCAATTATACAAAGTTAATATGTATCCTAGTGTAAATGCTAACCTGTTTTAATTCCATTTTACTTTAAATATGAACATTCCCTCATTAAGACATTGCTATCAGATTGCACTGATATTACAAATGAAGGCAAATATACGTGTCCCAGGACAATGCAATAGAATATAGCTTCCAAGATCTGCAAGTGGGCATTGCACACCATCCAGGGGCTACCTTAGAAGGACAAATCATGCACTGCATAGATCGCTTGGAAGTGGGAGATACTTCTAATGTAATCTACCAGATCCTCTGCATGGATTGTCCCTGTGACTATGTAGGACAGATGGGGAGGAAGCTAACCACCAGATTGCAAGAACACAAATGAGCAGTCAGACAAGGAGATACAAACTCATTGATAGCCTCACATTGCAATGAACAAGGACATACATTCAATGTATACATTCAAGCTACTAAAATTGTTGGCTGTGCAGGTACAAAGATAGCCAGGGAAATGTTAGTCAACAGGAGTGCTCATTTACCACTAGCTTATCAGGTACTTAGGAGCCAAGGACTTGGCAACACAAGGAAACAACAGCTGATCATCAGCCATCAACACCCCAATGAACCAATAAGAGGGCACCACATAAATACGACTAATCGATAGTCCAAAGAACATATTCCAATAGAGAGAAGTTCCCTGAGGATGGGCTCCAGCATCAGCCTGAAAGCTCAGAAGAGTAAACTTCTAGTCCTGCTGATCAACCCAGATTGGAACTTGCATTCCTATTCCATGGGAGTTGGAATTGTGACGTACCCCTTCATCAACTGGGCTGCTGTGAAATACGCTGCCATGGCCTGATCATGCTCACTCTCAACTGCAAATGAATGTCCATATGCTATCCATGCTGGCCCATATGTTCTTTCTAGTGTAGTGGCTTTACTGAAACAGAAAAAAAAAACAATTTTCCAAAACAACAGTTTATTAAACTTGCAATATTATAACTATTTAATAAATAATTAAATTATTAATAGAAATGCTATACTTCAAAACATAGATTTTTTTAAAAAAAGAAATGACAAATATACTTCTTAGCTTCAAATTCTCAGGAAGTAAAACTTACCTGAGGTATCTTCTGGCATGTTCATTTTTATGGCCAACCATGAGATAATAGCATCCTACAGCAAACCAAGAGACCTAAAACCAAAAATTAAATTAAACAGAGTTTATTACAGAAATATAAATTAGAAAAACGAACACTTCATGAATCTAATAATACTACAATATATAAATGCAGAGCCACATATGTTGTGTCTTTAAAAGGCATATATGCAAATGTTTATATTGTACTCCCTTCATTGCACTTGTCATGTTTTATATTAATCTTTTAATGATTTTATTGTAATTATTTGATAGTGAGCTGTCCAAAATTGCTGAGTCAGATGGCATACAAGTTTGATACATTATTATTACTCTATGTTTTTAACTATTTTGATAGCCTTGCTCTGACAAGTACATACATAGTTGCCAGTGATTTTTTTCTGTACATTTTCTTGAAAATTTGCTCCCATTTGAGGCAATTCCTTATTTTCGCAGTGCTGAATCCACAGCATTTTGTTGCTGAGAAAATCTTTTTTTACATGGCAAGCAGAAAGCAGAATGGATTCTAATAACGTTATAAATACTGTGTGCATTTAAGACAGCATGATGGTAAGTAAAATAACCCCTTCTCTTTCCTTCTGATGCATTCTACATTAAACTTAATAATATCGATAACTTTAGTTTAAATCAGAATATCCTACCAGAATCCTAGCTATGCTACCATTCCATTCTGTGTTTCCTTAGAATTTTTCTAAGGCCTTGGAAACATAACTTTTTTATATGAATATTCTTTTTCTGATCTTCTCAACATTGCTTTATTATATTACTTGCATTCTTATTAACAATGTCCTCTAGGAAAAAATCTCCAGCATCTGATTAATTAATGAAAATCTGTCATCACCTTGCACTTCGGCAACCACAATATTTCGTACAACAATGGAGCATTTTTGCTCCAAAGTTTAGAATAAGTATCAGAGACAAATGTTTAACTCCCCAGAATCAGAAATCTAAGAGAGAGAGAAATCTAGAGAGAATCTAATGCCAAAGTCTACCTTTCCTCAGAAATTCTTTACATGGCAAGGGTCCAAGGCCTGTGTGCCTTACTACTTTACAAAAAAAAATATTATTCTAATATACACTTCCACATTTATAATACAGCTGTCACTCATCATGGCAGATTGATCAAATTCAAATATTTAGATTTACTGCAACCTTCTCACATAAATTGTGTCTGAACTGGAATGTTTATATTGGACACTTTCTTGAGTGTTGCACAGTTTGTGCACGAATCAGCTTTAATATCCTCACCTAGACATATCAAATTGTGTATTTCACTATATACAGTCTAATGTTGATCTTTTGTTTAAATTATAGCAGTGCTATTAAAAATAAAAAATATATAACTTACAGGATTATTTGGATACAAATCCACCAGTTTATGAGAAAGATAGAAAAGTTCTAGAAAAATAGAATGAATATGTTCAGCAAGATTTATGTCAGACACAATAGAGAAATTATATCATGATTTTAAAAAGTATGCAAACTGAAAAGAAATCAGACTAAAAATATTTTTAAATGATTAAAATAATAAAATGATCGAACAAGTATTAGAAAATTACACTATAAAATCTAATTTCCAAATCTCCTTTCTAACAGTTTCAAAAACATACAAAGACATCACTTTAGTCTAATTAACAGAATAACATGTGAGTTGCATATTAATTAAAAAGTAGTATAGGTATAATTTTCATTTACTGGATCGACTTCCAATTTCCATTTTTTAAGATGCTGACTTTTTTGTTAGAAACAAGTGTCTGAATGGGTCTCATCTCTACCAACTTCTAAAGTCTTGGATTTTTCCAATACAAATGAATCAATTTTACTTTGCACTGAAATCTACATGCTTACTTAGAAAACGGTGAATTAAATACTGTAAAATTAGATGCAATATTGACTCATTTTAGTTACATATTATAAATTATAAAACACAAAATCATTTTTTCTTGTAAAAGGAGTATCTTTTTTAAAGTTCTTAATGCAGACCCAAAAGTATGGTGCAATATTTGAAAAAATAATTAAATCTTACAAGCAAACTCTTGGGTTAATATTATAAAATATTGAAATCATTACATCACAAATAGAAAGGAAACAGAACCTCTCTCAGCCCATTGGCTGAAGTACAATGAAGGGATGGCTGATGAAAAATACTGCCTGCCCGTCCAGGGCCCACTCACCTTGCTGCCCAGGGGCTCCTCAGTAGAAAAAGTGGCAGGAGTGGAAGTGACTTACAAGAGGGATTTGCAATCTCCTGTTGGCTTCCCATTGAAAAGGCGGCTGCAAATAGTGATCATGAGACTGCAGGGCGCTGCATCTTTAAGTGCAAGCCAGTTGCCAAGCATCTGAATTGCAATCATATGACTACAGGGATGCTGTAACTGCTGCAACATCAAGACCAGTCATAAGTTGCCCTTATTTCGCACTAACATAATTTTGGTTGCTGAAGTAGTAGTCATAAGCTGAATGCTACTTGTAGGCTGTTGTCCCAGTGAAATAGATTTAACCTCGTTATATCTTTACAGGTTGGCTGAGCCACATAAACAAGTTTTGGAGGTTCAGCAGTTAAAAGTCTTGAAAAGTGTCATACAGTCCCTGTCTTTCTCCAAAAGTCTTTGCATTTGTGGGAATTGGGTGCTGTCTTGGTGTTTTGTAGCTATAATTACTGCTAAGTTCCCAAGCCTAGCTCCAGGCATAGGTCAAGCCAAGATGCTTACAGTCTGGCAGCTTTCAGGCCCCAAAACTATGAATGACAGGTGATGATTTTTCAAAGGTGAGTTTTTTATTGTTTCTACATCTATAGACAGAATGTTGCTAAACTAAACCTTCACGATCTGCATCTACTATATTCTCTGAGAACAATTAGGGAGGTGCTGTCTCTTTCTCTCACACAAAATATCTGGACTGAGTTGTCTCTTATTCCTCTCCAGTGCAGCCCCTTTCTTCTGGGAATCTAGCCTACTACATTCAATTACATCCCCTTCCCCTCTGAAAACCCTTTTCTCCCCCTCCATTTTACTCTCAATAATGAATTATTTGTATCCTTAGATATAAAGTGCCTGTTCATGAGTCACAATAAAAGTAACATTAGGAAAATAAAAATAAAGGAAATGCCTGGAAACTTTAAAAGTAATCTGCTCATTTTCAACATACATAAAACAATTTCTCACCATTTGCTTTATTCAGCTCCACAAGGGTCCCAATATGTACAGGTAAACAACTGGCATGGAATGGATCCTTTTCCATTACTCTACAAATAAGCCCAAATAAGATCTTATAATTTTTTAGAAAGTTACTTAAGTATAACCAAATCATTGTTACTGATCTTCAGATTGTGGAATTATAGAATGTGTTACTTTTGCATCCTCCCATCCTTCAAAGGATCCAGAGGAAACCCTAAAGAACTGCGGTTTCTTAAAACACACCAACCCAAATAATCAGTTTCATTCAAATTTCCTTAATTCCTTAGTCAGGAATAGAGTTTCTATAGCTATGAAACCTTGGAAAGCCAGACTGACATTTATCTAAAGACAAATAGCTGTGACTGGTAGGCTCATTTATAGCGTTATAAATGAGGAAAGGAAGTGCTTTACCCTTAGAACACCCACTGTTCTTGAACTGGGATTCCAGTTTAGGGATACATTCTAAAATGGTTGTACTTAAATTGTAGGTAAATTCATGAAGAGACTATAGAGAATGATCACGAAGGACAGGAGGAAGAGCCACTTCCAAGGCAATCAGCAAGAAAGCAGGGATTGAGCCCATTCCAAGAAACTAATTTCATTAAATGTCTCAAAGAGACCCCTCCTTAGTTGACATGGAGAAAAAGTGAGGGAGGGGAAAATGCAAAACTCTGTTAGTATAACTGTTACAATAAGTAGCACTGGCCTATGTGATATTGGTTTCTTAATTTGGTCTACCTTATAGGGTTGACATTTCAACATATCTTGGTAAAGGAGCAAATAGTAATTGCTTGTTTGTGAGTTGAGGCTCCAGTTTGGGACAGTTGCTGTCAAGATGCTTATGCAGAATCTGCTTTTCTTTGTGAGCGTAATGGCATTATTTAAGACTGAGAAAAAATTAAATGGGTCGAACAGCTTAAGAACAACTGTCCCAAAAGAACAAAAAGTATGAAAAGACTTATTACAGATATGACTGATTCTGTGCCCCAGTAGAACTCTTTCATCAATATTGTGACTTAGAAGAGAATATTCCTATTCCAGTTCCCGAATGCCATAGGCCAAGTGCCTGTCTTCACAGCATTTTCCTTCAAGACACTCTCCCAAGTGGCCTTATCCTCATGGAGCTCTCCATGGGTGAAGTTCTTCTCCAAGACCAGAAGCTAAGGAAAGGGTATCTCCATTTACTCTAATATTTTGCATGATAATCCCTAGTTGTACTGCATTACAAATTCTTAACTGAATTCAACATTGCAAAGAATATAAGCACATAATTAATTGCTTTATATTTGTAAACTAAAACAGATAGCTTTTAACCATTTTAATAAACAAGATAAACAATTATTTTACAAGAATGCTAAAATATGCAAGAATGATCACAAATAAATTCTACTATTACAAATGCAAATACTTACACAGAAGTAAGTTTGTAGCACATTTTAAAATCACAGTTATAATAATGCCTTTCTGCTAAAGACACTACTACATCGAGATTATCTTGAAGACCATCTACAGATTCAGGAATCAGTGTTTCACTAGGTTTATTGTACTGCAAGGCATAAGAAATTTCAGTTGAGAAACAAATAGCACCTCAGAAGAATAGTAAAATTTATCAGAGAAAACAGATTCTTTTCATATCATCACCTTAGTTCAAAAAGTCTGCTTTCTCTAGAAATATTTGCTTAGTAAGATAAAACACATTTGCAAAAAACAATGGGTATGTTTACTGAGATGGATTTACTCATCACATCTGATCCTTTTAACAGTTCAACTATTCAAGGTATCATTTAGTATCTCCTCAAATGTCACATGTAATGTTCGATCTCCTTACTCATCCCATCCAGTATTAACCATATTGCTTGCTAAAAACAGAGATTTTTGTTTCTCTAGGCCAGAGGTAGGCAACCTTGGCTCTTTTATGACTCATGGACTTCAACTCCCAGAATTACTCGGCCAGCCATGCTGACTCAGGAATTCTGGGAGTTGAAGTCCATGAGTCATAAAAGAGCCAAGGTTGCCTACCCCTGCTCTAGGCCCTTGTGCTCTAGACAATTCTAGAAAAAAAAACTATTAGAGAAAATAAAATCTGTCTTTGAACTCCCAGCTTTTTTTACTTTTTTGCACTTCCACCCATACTGACCTCTGCCTAAATAAACCCTTGCTATAGCCAAGGAAATACTTTTCCTATCCTTTTCTTTGAATTAAATCTGATGCCAAGAATGTCCCTTTTAATACAGAAAGAAAGGAAAGCTGAATGTATTCCAAGTTTCAGGTCCTTCAGAAATCTCAATGCTATAGTTGGGGGGGGGGTTTGGCTTGATGGTCAAGGACACTCTGTGATCAGGGATACTGATCTGGAATGTGAGTACCTATGTGTGAAATTGAGCCACAGGGATACACTAAAGATTAGAGGTGTATCTAACTGCCGAGCAGGATGACTCTGGGACACTTTCATGTCTCTGGGAGACTTTCATGTCTATGTCTCATTTACTGGATCTGGTAAGGCCTCTATCAGTTTCTCTCAAGTAATCTCTGCCTATCTTATGTAAGTGCCTCATTTATTCAGAGATATTATGTGATCTGCAGGTGAAAGGATTTGGATCACCTTTTACCATATCCAGATTATGTCTGAGTTTCACAGGATCCTTTAGATGTCGGCCCCAGATACCTACTGGATCTGGATAGTTTTCAGAAGGGTCCTGAGGAGTTCCCCAGTGCTCTAGTCTAGCAGGCAACTCTGCTAAAAACTTGATAATCACTGGCAACAGAAGATGAACCAAGCCCTGGATGAGACTGCTTTTATTTTTGAGGAGTTATAATTTTGAGTATTATTTACTTTTTAATCCTTACTGCATATATTTTTAATTGTGTTTCTTTATATTTTGTTAACCACTAAGAGTCACTTGCTAGATACAAATATGAATTAATAAAGATTTAAATCTCCGTTTTCCCTATCAGCTTCCATCATTTGAGCCCTCACATGCTGAATCACTATAATATGGCTTAATACTACCTTATATTTTTATTTTCCCTTTCTGATTTCTGGGACATATGTATTTGCCCTCACCCTCAGTTTTCTAATTTCAATACTCATTTTGCATTTATCTTTTGAACGCTTATGATTGATGATTTCAGAAGAGCAGGCTCTAACTGATTCAAAATATATAAAAAGCCAGTATATGAACAATGTCTCATTGAGTTTACATTTACAGGTAGTCCTCGCTTAATGGCCACAATTGGAACCAAATCTCAATCACTGAACTAAGTGGTTGTTAACTGAGATATCCTGACTGCCCATGTGACAGCTTTGCTCAATTATTGCAATTCCTGGTTGCAGTTGTTAAATGATTACACAGGTCATAAAGCAGAGTCCCAGGTAAGGAGTGCAAAGTGCCTGTGTGGTGAGGGGGAAGGGAAGGAGATCTTGAGAGGCTCTGCTCAAGAGCTAAAAATCCTCCCTACTAAAATCTAAATAGGATTTTCAGCCCTGATGGAGCCTATGACAAGTATTCCCCCATTCATCGGAGGCAGCCAGCATTTTTAATCTTACTGTGCTACTTCTATGCTTTCTGCTTGAATTTTGACTCCCTCTCTTCTTAAATGCCTCTCTGAAAGAGCTGCCTGCTGAAGAAGTTCAGTTCCCCTCTGTGTGTGGAAAGAAACACCTTTGGTGGGGTACAGCAACAGAGATGTAAAATTGGAGTTCTGTTTTCACCCCACAAAATGAGTTCAGCTCCCCTCCACACATGGAAAGGAATGTCTTCAGCAAGTGTAGGAATGAAGCTCAGATCTTTAGGATGCAAGCATCATTTCCCCATCCTGCTGAAGGAGCTCAGCTCTTTTCAGCCAGCTCCCAGGGACAAGAGGGAGCCCTCTTGGCAGGTTTGCAATTTTCCCTGCCAGCTTCCCCTTTGTCTTTCTGAGGAAGCCAGCACAAAAGATTGCAAATGGCGACCATGTGGCATGCTTGGCAACCATTTATAAATGTAAACAAATTTTCAAGCTCCCAGACAGCAATCATGTAAGGGGGGGAATGGACAGTGTAATATTTTATAATAGCCAGAAGAGCTGTATGGGTCGTAAAGCATTCTTTCCAAGATGTGGTAACTTTGAACGGTCATTAAGCAACAGGTCGTAAGTCAAGGATTGTCTGTAACATTTATTTTTAAAAAATTACCTTTTTTAATTTGTTCTCAAACAGAAAATGTAGTAATACTTGTTCTTCTTCTGTACACTGTTTTCTAAGAGGTAGAGATTCAAGTAGCTCTTTTTCTGAAAATAAAATGAAGTAGATAAAGATTTAAAAACTATATCGCATCCAAATGGTCCTACCTTTTTATATAAGGGTTTTACATTTCATTACCATCTCAGTAATTTGTTTTATGACACAGAAAAAAAAGCAATTGGCAAATCTTTCTCCAAGTGCTTGGCAATGTCCTAAAAACCTAAATCTTGTAAAAAGATCAGTGAAGGTTGTATATGCTAACTAATGGATTCTACATACGGTATGTCGTATAAAGATTTTTTTTAATTAAGTGAAGAAAAAACATTATCCAAACCTTCTTCCGCTGTTAACATATGGTGCGAAGTTAGAAGGTCAAATGCTTCAAAGCAGTAAACGTCAAGTTTCAAAGCCTCTTTGTAGCTGAACGTTGCTAGGGTTCTGTTGTCAAGAGCATCATAGATCTTCCCTCTCAAAAGGCAAATCGAGCTCTTGATCTAATAAGAAAGAACGGTTAGAATCCAGAGACTAAACCCAGGTTTTCAATTAGAATTTGAGCCCAAATTACATCTGAGTAATACACTGTTTTTTTAATAATATGTCCCTTTCAACAGATTTTTTTTTTATATAAAGCTCTATAAACTGGTTTGTTGTCTATCTAAATTAGGAAGTAAAAAAATTATACCCACTTATTTCCTTTTACTGTAAGATTACTTTCCCCCTCTTATGGTTCTCCAGTTTTGTTGGAAAAGGCTTTTTCAGAGGACATCAGACTGAAGTTGGTATGAATAAAGTATGGGTCTATCTCAGTGTTTCTCAACCTTGACAATTTTAAGGCATGTGGACTTCAACTCCCAGAATTCCACAGCCATCTGTGGAATGCTGGCTGTGGAATTCTGGGAGGTGAAGTCCACATGCCTTAAAATTGTCAAGGTTGAGAAAAACTGGTCTATGTAGACACAATGGAGATTCCTCAAATACTTTTATTTTTATTTTATTTTCATCTAGCTAAAGTTAGATCTTCTAATAATCCTCCTAAACGTATTCCCAAGTAACACTTACTGAAGTTTGTGAAATTTCCCAGTCATTAGAACAGTCTTTCACTGCACTTTCATCCTTCAAGTATTTTTCAAACAATCTTTTGTTGATTGGTTCTTCCATATCGAGTATATCGAGAGCCTGCTGATATTCTTTTGCAGCATACTACACAGAGAAACTCAGAGTATGAACATTTATGATTGAAGCAGCAGTGCATAGAAAATAAAGTATTGCTTAACCAATTCACACATTATATGTTTAAAGACAACTCTACCTTCATACATCTACCTACCCCACATTATACTAGATTTGTCTTACCTCTTCAGTCTCATAATCTATAGTATACAATGCTTCAATTTCTATTCACTTAATCCATTCGTTGTTCTAATTATCTTATCCATGCTTTTTAATTCCATTCCCCATTTCTCTTATTTTCCTCTAAAAAGTATCTTCAGAAATAAACTGAAGATAGCTATTTATTCTCATGCTTCTACACCAACTCACATAGCTACAATTGTGTTGCCTTGTCGCGAGATGGGTGGCAACCAAATTTAATAAATAACCAAAATAAATAAAATTGTTTATATAAATATTTATATTAATTCATTGTTGTTAATACTGTAGTTTTGTATCTTTGCAAAAGAAAAAGATTAAGAAAATTATAGTGCTTAAAATATCATCTGAACTGTAGCTTAATTAAAATTAGAAGATAGACAAAATCAAATTTTTAAATTTTGATTTGGGAATTTTTTTATTCTCATTGGCAATTTACTAGAAATGTGTTGTTACTAAATACTTACATGACATCTAGCTGCAAGGTACTGACATGCTTCATGTAACTAAAGAAAATAGAAACTCTGATTAGTTTTCAGTTGAAGATGAACTGTATTAAGAGGACTTGATGCTCAATATGCCCTTTGTATCTCTTATTTATCCCATTTATCCAGTTCTACATTCATTTTATTTTATATTTTTTTCTATAACTTAACTGAACTACCTGTTTGCACTTACAGGGATGTTTTCTGGCTTTAAACAAAACACCCAAAGAATCCTATATATTCTCTATTAATGAGAAACTTTTTACCAAATGCAAAATTCTAGCCCAGTGGAAGAGAGAGATGTCCATGGGAAAGAGAGAAAAAGAAATAACAGTGGTAGCATTTGTGTAAGTGGAGGTGTGTTTGAACTAATTTTTATCTCCAGCTTTTCTGTTGCTAACATCTAACTTTTAACACACTGCTCCCAGCAAATATATTCTAACCAGGAAAAAAAAGGTTCTCACACATGCTATAAAATAAATAAATTTAAGCTGAAGTACTACAGTATGTCTGTGGTTACTTACCTTATCTAATTTTCTTGACCTAAGAGCATGTGCTGCCCTGTGATACTGTGATGTAAGGTAAAGACATTGAGCCAACCAATAAATGTCTTGTGGATCTTCTAAAAATAATCATACAGGCATATAAAAAACAATATTACATATAGCTTATCAGTTGTACTTTATTTGCATGTTACTGTTAATTCACAGTACAATACACACTGGTCGTTTTATTCACAACATTTCTGCCGCATACAAATTGAGCTCATTTATAAATTCTTAGCATTGAAATTCACATGCATCTGCATGAACACTGCAACCATATGAAAGCAAACTACGTACTCTGTGTGATCTGAGTATCAAAAGCCAGGACATCAAGACAGCTGTACTGACTGTATATGATATAGTGACAAGACATCTAACTCTTAGAAGTCAAGAACATATATTATGCAAGTAGTCCTCACTTAACAACCCTATTTGTGACAAGCAATTGCACAGCTAAGGCATTCACTAAGTGGGAAATCACATGATCGCAATTGAGCTTTCCAGTTGGTTAGAGACAAGATTTAGTTTCACCTTCATTTGCCTCCTAACCACTCCCTCACCCCTTGGAATGTTCAAGACCAACTTACTGTCTTGTACATATCAAAGGCAATGCAATCATGCCTCAGCCTGGGGATGAGAACTGCAGCTGAACTATATAAATAGCTTACAGTTCTCTTTCTCCAATCTCTCCACTCTGGGGGAGGGTTTTTTTTTTAAACAAGCAAGCAATCTCTCCTTGCCTGACCTTTTCCCATTGTTGGCATGATCACATTGCTTTCAATGTGTAGAACAGGCATGTAAAAATGCCAGCCCAAAGGCCGGATGCGTCACGCCAAAACCATGCCCACCCCATTGCCGGCAATGGGGAAAAAGTCACAATACATTGCGTGACGTCATGTGACATTGCAAGTTTGACATGCCTGGTGTAGAACTAACAGTTTATTCTCTTGAAATCTCCTAGCACCCCAGGCTGCCAACACAACCATATTGCTTTTGATGTATAGAAGAGCAAACAGCTTATTTTCTTACAATATCTTTTCAATTTCTCTGCTCTGCAAAGGAAGAAAAAAAAACAAAAACAAAAAACCAGAGGCCAGGCATAGGACAACATATATGGATTGTAATGGCAATCACATGACTGAAGGATGCTATGAAGGTCATAAATAGATCATAAATGTATTTTTAGTACTGTCATAATTTCAAATTATTTGTGAGGACTACCTGTATAGCTCATCAGTTCTCAACTTTCCCACTTAAAATAGCCAACCCACAAAGATAGAGTATATAGTAAGGGAAAATTAAAAGGAAAGTTCAAAGTAATTTTTTAAAACACATATACATATAAGATAAAATATTCAACTTACCATGGGACAATGATGCTACTTTATCTGCCCAAAATAGAGCACTTTGATACTGCTGCTGTTTTTGGGAAATAAACAGTTACAATTTGTTATTAGTAAATAAATATATATTATATACATATCTTGTAATCAAGGAGCTCTATACAGAAATCCACACTCCTGCATCTTAGTTTTGCAGCAAACCTGGAAGCTAGGTTAAGCTGAGAAATTTTGATAGGGCTAAAGTTTATCAAGTAATTTTCATGAAAATACAGGTAGTCCTCAATTTACAAGCATTTTTTTAGTGACAGTTAAAAGTTAAAAATGGCACTGAAAAGTGACTTATGATCATTTTTCACATGACCACTGTAGCATCCCTTTGATCATGTGATCAAAATTCAGATGTTTGGCAACTGGCCTCCATTTATGACAGCTGCAGTGTCCTGGGGTCGTATGATTACCTTTTGTGACCTTCTGACAAGCAAAGTCAATGGGGAAGCAAGATTCACTTAACAACTTAACAACTGCAGTGATAGACTTAATAACTGTGGCAAGAAAAGTCATAAAATGGGGCAAAACTCACTTAGCAACTGTCTTGCTCAGCAACAGAAATTTTGAGCTCAATTGTGGTTACAAGTGGAGGACTACCTGCAAAGGAATTCGAATCTAAGCCTCTCAAGTATTTTGTTTATCACGTTAATCTCTATACTGTGCTATTTAGAAGACATTTTTCTAATAAACCTGTACTGGAATAATGATGCTTCAATGTATTTTAGATCCACAAAGACAGAGACAAGCACTATCTTCAGTCTTGCACCATGTTCTTTTCAATCAAGTGGAGAACAGGTGGAGAGACCAATTCAAGTCCCCCAGACTGCAGGGACTTGTTTGGCAGACACCAGGATTTAAAAACTGATCTGAAGGCATTAATTAATCAATGAATGAATCAATCAAATAAAGAATAAAAACCAAGGGCAGATAGTAACAAACAACATCCTGCATTTTTATGCAGTTCAAGGCATATTCATTCCTTCTCCTGGAGCTCTTGCCTCAACAGCCCTTTGCTGCTCTTCCTCTTTCCAATTAACTAGGGAGAAGCCGCGGCAAGTGTCAGGGAGAGGGAAGCCAGAAACTCACTCGCAGCTCCCTGGCGCGTTGCTTTGGCGATTCCCTAAGTCCCAAAGCCCCCCGCGCCCCACGCTCAGGAACGGTCCCACTCGCCCCACTTCCCAGACCACGTCCAGGCGATAAGCAGCCACAGTGTCAGGACCCGAGCCCAAAGGGATGCTGCCTCGAAAGCCTCCCGCGACCTCACCTGGTCGATGTATTGCCGCACCCGCTTCCTCAGGCGCTCCAGATTCATCCCCCTTCCGTGCCCGCCCGCGGGAGGAACCGGGTGACCAGGCTGGCCCGTTCCCTAGAGCCCCCCTCGGTGCTGGTGGACACTTTGCAACTGCCGCTATCTTCCTGACCCCGAGTGAGCAGCTTCCGAAACTTAAGACCCGCCCTCTGTGCATTCAACGCGTCCCTCTCGCCATTGCTTCACGAGTCCGTTAGCAATTACTTTCCTCCCCAGTATGGGCCTGTGTGCCGTTCTCAATTGCACGCCAGAAACGCGGCCTCTGCGCTTGGCGTTCCGAGGATATCTGACCTACAGAGGGTAAGGTACCGAGGCTTTACTTAGGAAAGTGGTAGTGTTGTTGTTGTTGTTGTTATTATTATTATTATTATTATTATTATTATTATTATTATTAGTAGTAGTAGTAGTAGTAGTAGTAGTAGTAGTAGTAGTAGTAGTGGTGGTATTTAATTATTTCTAGAAGGGAAAGAAATTGTGGGGAAGAGGTAGCAATCCTTTTATTCCGAATTTGAACGACATAGGTGGGTTCCAGAATTATTACTTTTTATATATGTTAATGATTTATACATTAATGGCATTTAATTTTTTTCCTTATAGAAAAAAATAATTGAGTAATGCAAAACAGAAATAACTCTTTTTTGTACTTCTTAATAAGTGACATCACTAGGCATGCTAAACCATCAGCAATCAATAAAGGAATTCCATAATTACAGTACAAGTTAAATATTAAATTTACAGTCCAGCTTTCATCTAGGGCCTAGGTCCATTTTCTGCCTGTAAGGTACAGTGTGATTACCCAAGGCAACTTAGTAAACTTCTGTGGCTGAAGATGGACTTGAATCTGGGTCCCACCAGACCATGTCCAAAACCTTAACTACATCTCTTATCCACAGAATTATTGAATAATTGAAACAACAGTATTACACTGGATTGGGTACTGAATTGTTATTTCTAGCTGTGGATGACCAGAAATTGAAATGCTAGTTCCCACCAACCAGTGCTTTTATACCCAATGTTCAGTAATGATGGGAAGTATTTTTCTTTCTAGTTTTCTTATAAATGTATGGAACGTATATAAGGTGATCAACCGTCCTCCTTTAGGGAGGACAGTCCTCCTTTTGTGAGTTCTGTCCTCCCTCGAAAAGTGTCCTCCTACATGTCCTCCTTTTTGATATTTGAAGACTAATCTGCAGGGCTTTTTTTTTTCTCATAGAACACTCAGAACGGCGTTCCGGCACCTTTTTTGATGTTTTTTTTCAACTTTTGCATGAGCTGTGCTACTCCCCCTATTGGCTTTCGAAAGCCAATAGGAATTGCTTCTGAGCGCGCCAAAACACCCGGCCGGCAAACTTTGCACATATAAGTTGTCTGCAGCGAAGGCGAATTGGCAGGAACTTTGCACTCCTCCCTGCTACCCAACTACACCATCTCCTAGTTAGTCCTGAAGATACCTGAGGAGACTGGAGCGGCAAAGCCATCGTAACTTTCTCTTGATCTTCGGCCCTGCTAGGACAATAATGGCTGCGGGTGGCGGGGCTGCTGCGGGCAGGAGTGTGAGGGGCAGTGGTGGCCGGCTGCCCCCCCTGCTGTGGGAGCGGTGGGGCCTGCTCTACACGGGGCTGTGTAGGGTGGGCGGTAGTGCTGGCGGGGTTGCTGCAAGCGGGGTATGTTGATGGCGGGCTGCCTCCTGGGGCTGGAGCTGGTGCAGCTGATGCTTTGGGAGCCGTGGGCCCCGCTCTACACAGCGGGGCAGCAATGCAGGTGGGGCGGCTGCAGGCGGCGCGGCATGTAAGCATAATTACAATATAAAATGTTATTGTTACAAATGTTTTTTATTATGCATTTATCATATTATAGTGTATTCTGTATTATTGTTGCAATGAATAAAATGTTTCTTTTATTTACGATATTTTTTTCTTCAATTTATTTGTCCTCCTTTTCATTGTAAAAAAATTGGTCACCTTAACGTATAGTATGTGCAAATAAAATGTTGATACAGTTTAGATATGATCAATTAGCATGGCTTAAAATAGCTAGAATTAAAGAAATCCTAAACAACCAATATGTAATAGAGGAATTATATAGTAATTCTTTCTAAAAAAATACTGATAGTATTACTTTAATAGGAGGAATAGTACTAAAATGTGAAGTCAGTCTGTTTTGATGAAGGAGCCATATAACCACATGATGGTGCTATAACATGGCAAGAAATCATAAATCATTTCTGGGTACATTTTTAGCTCAGAGAACTACATGCATCACTTGTTGGCAGCTCAGAGGCTGTAGATGAATATGCGTGTTCTCATTCCGCACTGCCCCACCCCAAGCACAGTTTAGTCTCCTAAAGCCTCATGCATTTCACTACCTACCTGGTATCTATGCCTTTTCCTCTGCTTTCTTTATTTTCCCATTCCTTCCCCTACAAGTCACTCTGTCTTTCCAAAACTGGATGAGATATCTTGAAGTGCATCTTGGTGAAGAGAGTTTACATGTTTGTAACTAAATCTATACTAACTGTAGGTGCAGCAGTATTTTTTTTCCCCTGAATATGGCTTAGGGTGAACATAGAGCATAGAACAGGACTAGTATTGGACTGTTGCCACAGACTACAAAAAAAAATTATTTAAACCATTATGTTTATGTTTAGTAATTAGCCATCACTTTAATAGCATTGAATGTAGTTTAGATTTCATTGATATTTAAATTTGTCTTCCAAATTTTTTCCACCAAAAAAGCTCAAAGTAACCTAAGGGAGATATATAAATAATCACTAGCAAGCATGTATTTTAAGAAAAAAAATAACAAAAAGAGCATTTAATTTATTTAAATTTTACTGAAGGCTAAAAATCAAGTAGTAATGGAACCATGTACTTTGGAATTACAAAGCTATATTTGAGGATGAAGGACTTTTTTACATATATAATTGCTGTCTGCATATTTTAAGAGAGTAGTTATATTGCTACCCAATAGATTTTGGTGAATTCTGATATTCTAGTATGAAGAACCTAAAATATATGAATGTAACATATTAGGTACTGAGCAATTAATAATTGATGTTATATTGGTGATGTGTCACTTTGAATTTCTTTATTTAAATAACAATTTAGGAAAAAACAGTTAGAAAGTGGAGGTGGTCACAGGATCAGACAACCAAAGTCATTCTATTCCTGATATATAAAACTTATTTCAAACTTTATTAATTCTTAATATGGTTTGGTTTAGGATTAGTGTTTTATGTGAACCAGAACTATGGTTTATGATTTCAGCCTGCTGTGTAGATTGTTCAATAAACCACGAATAGGGATCAGTTGGGATTCTTACTATTGTAGTAGCCTCCTTGTTGTGTGGCAACCTCCCTGAAGTCCTGGGGGACTTCAGTCTGACTTCCATGGAAGTGAGGTAAGAAATAGTTCAGAAATTCATGGCTACCATGACAGGCATAGGCTGTTCCAGTTCTTCCAGGGTCCAACAGGCATTAGTGATTTAATGCCAAGCCTGATTTTTCTGTCAGAGCAGCGGCAATGTGATTTGGAGCTGGGGGAGTTATCTATTGCTTCCCTATGATGGTTAGATCTCTTTGTGGAATATCATACCTCCAGAAGTTGGATTGACCCAGATTCTACCTGCCTTCTTTAAGACAGGAGTCCCCAACCTGCTGGTCGCGGCACCACTACTGGGCTGTGACCTCCTGGCCATTGGGCTGCGGGACAGGCTGGCCAGTGCACACATGTGTGTGCCTGCACTCATCCCCACTCGCACTAGCGCTGTGGCTGCGTGACCTAAACCGCTCCATGCAGCCTAAACGGGGCTCCACAGGGCAAAAATGGGGCTCTATGGGGCAAAAATGGGGCTCTGTAGGGCAAAAATGGGCTCCGCGGAGCGAAAATGGGGCTTCACAGGGCAAAAATGGGGCAGGGCTAATGAGTGTCACGTGGACACTAGCACTGACCCATTTGCATGACATGCATGCTTGCGGCCCCGTTTGTGCGCATGTGCGCATAAAATACTTCCCTTTCTCTCCAGTCTGCCAACCGAGAAAGGTTGGGGACCTCTGCTTTAAGGATTTAAAAACTTGGCTGTGCTACTGGTCGTGGGGATCTAGAAGTAAATTGCGCAGTGGTTATGCTGAATATAGATTGTTTTAAAATCCTGGATTTTGTTAATTTAATTGTATTGGTTTTATATATTTTAAAACTATGATCTGATTGTGTTTTTCGTAGTTTTAAAATTGTTGTAAGACACATTTTTGCACAGACAAAAATGAAATCTGGTGGTTTATGAAGTTTGCTTTTTATGATATTAGTACGTGTTAAATTGATTTCAGGTACACTGTTCTAATTTTTATCTAAAGATAAATCTATGACTGTAAACAAGCAACCACCTACTCCTACACAGAAAGTAGCAGTTTGGAAAGTAAAATATCCTTTTTTAAAACAAACTGTTAGCTTATTACAGAAAGTCTATTTTAATGATGACTGAAGTACTGGAGAGTTTGCTTATGTAGCTTTCTGTGTTATGTTTCAATTTTGATTTTTTTTGTGTGACATAAAATCCTTATTGGAATTTCTGCTTCTGTATATTTTGTATCTTCTCAGAACGGGAGCCTACTGTCAAGCATTACAGATCTATTCATTTTTCTTAAGTGAGGGAAAAGACTCATGATCCATCCAATGTCCTTTAATCTCATTTAAGAAGCCAAACCTGTTGATCAAGAAGGAATACAACTTGCCAACTGTCCTTTCATTTTATGATGTGTTTGTAATTTACTTGTTCTTTGTTCCTTAATATAAGGTACATCAACACTTTTATTTGTTGACCTATAAATAGGCCTCAGCCTATGGTTCCATATCCTAGGCCACAGGTCGGCAACCTGCGGCTCCGGAGCCGCATGCGGCTCTTTGAGCCTTCCCCTGTGGCTCCCAGCCTCCTCTGCCTTTGCAGAGAGAGACAGAGAGAGGCAATTGCACTTCCCTGCTTCTCTCTCTCTCTCTGTGTGTGTGTCTCTGTGTGTGTGGGTGGGTGTTTTGTGTGTGTCTGTGTGTATGTGTAAAAGAGAGTGCGCTCACAGTGTTCTCCGAGGAGCTCAAAAGCTTTCTGGGCGGAGCTCCTCCTTTTGCTGCCTCTCTGAAGGAAGCAGGAAGCAGGAAGGGCAGGAGAGAGCTAGCTAGCCCAGCTAGGCTGACTCAGGAATTCTGGGAGTTGAAGTCCATGAGTCATAAAAGAGACGACGTTGCCTACCCCGGAGGCTGTTGGACAACAGCTTGAAGCTTGCCAGGTGAGCAGCAGATAGGAGGGAGGGGGGAGAAAGAGAGAGAGAGAGAAAGAGAGAGATTGAGAAAGAGAGAGAGTGGGGGAAGAGGAGTGGCAGACCAAGGGCAGATAGAGAGGGAGGGAGAGAGAGACCCTTTTGACATCTAAAATGAAGATAACACTGCATATATCCTTTTTTTACCTGTGTGTGTATGTAATTTTATTCTCTGAAAGCATTCTCTTGGTGATCATTGTTTTAATAGTATGGATATTCCCAAGAGTCATATTTTTACTTTTATTTTTAGTGTGTGTGTGTGTGTGTGTGTGTGTGTGTGTGTATATATATATATACACACACATACACACATACACACACACACACATACACACACCTATAATAAAGGTAAAAAAGGATATATGCAGTGTTGTCTTCATTTTAGATATCAAAAGGGTTTTGCAGCTCCCAGTGTTTTGTTTTTGGTGGGAAACGGGTCCAAGTGGCTCTTTGAGTGTTTTGGGTTGCCTACCCCTGTCCTAGGCAATGATCAAATATATTTAAGTACAAAAGTAATGAGATTTCATGTTGCCTAATGTCTACAATGTGCACTGATAAAGGAACGCACACTATCACAATTGTATTAATGTAAATGCACTATGCATGTTGCACAAATCAGACAAGGAATGTTCTAAAACTCCTGAAATGTATTTAGAGGAACGGGATCAGTACATTGATGTATATTTGTTGACACATATTTGAATGTAGTAAAAGAATCCAGGTTTTAATGCTAACTGCTGATGCAGACCCTAAAAACCTAGAAGTGCTTAAGTTATCATAACATGATGGTTTTACTACTACTCTGTGGGGTAGATTCAGAATTATTTACAGAGTTGAAACTCTCTGCTTTGTAATTAAATCTGCATTCATTTTATTTAACCAGAAAAAAACAAAAAATATAAATACTGTATATACAGTATGTTTAATTGAATACAATATGTATTTAATCATCTGAACCCAGCTAGATGACGGTGACAATATTGAAAAGGTGAAGTTAATATTTAAATAAAAAACCCTCTAAAAATTCCAGGGCTATAAGTTAAAATTCTATATTGTTATCAAGAAAACTACATAGATGTACGATATCTGTGAAGTCATCATGAGTTTAGGTTTTTTTAAAATTCATATTTCACACAAGTAAAGCATTGGATTGCATTGCCAGTAGCACAGAAAATGGCACATTTCTGAATCCCATAGCTCTGACAGTATAATTCAGAATATTTTTAAAGAAAAGCCACTAGAAGATCTGAAAAAAATATTACATAGCATCAAAATTGTTTTATTAAGGAGCTATTGCTTAATTAAAATATTAGAATACCAAGTGTATAATTCACACAAGAGATTTCTATTATTAGCCTTAAATATCTGTCCATCCATGCATCCATCCATCCCATCTATTCTGTTCTAGTTTTTCATTAACACTGTGACATTTGTTTTAGAAAAGAAGGTTCTGGCTATCACATACATAATATTCAGCCTTAAGTAGTGCTCTTGTAAGTTAATTATCATGAATGTAAATGAAATTTAGTTTTCAAAGTGGCTTAGGATGGCCAGCCTAATTAGTTTGATAATAAGTTCATACTTAATACCTGGTGTGAACATTATTCACCTTTGAGACATATCTAATGTCTATAACTATACTAATTTCCCAGTAATTGTTTCCATACATCAAGAACTCAAGCATGTAATGTCCATTGTCTGAACTACAAATGTAAGAATTGAAATTAAGCCTTTTCTATTGGATTTTCTCCTTGATGATCTTCACTCAGTTCTTTATCTTGGTGGATTAGTTCTACTCCTTGTTCTTGCTTATCTGTCAGATGTTCAACTTTCAATTTGTTATCTTTCAGTCTTTTTTTATACATTTTCTTATGTTGTCCCTGTGTGATGATAAATGATTGTAGTTAAATATAGCTTCATTTTCTTAAGACAGAAAGATGGATTTTCAACTATCTTTGCAAATTTTGCAAAAGTTAAGTACTCAGTTATTTTAACTCAATTAACTTTATTATTTTAATACAAATTCTATTACTATAACAAATTCTATTACTATAACAGTTGCAAGATTTGACAATATTGGTCCTTTTCTGGTTGCTCAGACTTGTTGAGACCTTGTCCCAATGCTCTTTAATTTATTTTAATTGAACTACAATTCAGCTGAATGTATTGGTATTCACAGGTATGGGAATTACTTACATTGTTGTCTCTGCTTTCTTGCAAAAGTTTCTGTCCCTTGACTCAGGAATGTATGCTTTAGAAATGTTTTGAGATTTTGGATTAATGTGAAGCAGACATAGTATTGCAACTTCAAATTTATTCCTTCAGGCTATTTGTTGCATGAAGATAAAAGACTTAAAATCCTTTTGAAGGAAAGTGCCTTTCCATGCTTCCAACATCTAAGAATTGCTTCTGTTGATCTTTAAATCAGACCAGGATTTTAGGTATTACTTGGGTACATAAAATCTGACCTTAGAGGGATGGGAAAAGCAAGTGGATTGCATAATTTTAGTGCTAGCGGTATGTTATTTTGGACAGAAAGAAAAAAAGACAACATTTTATATAAAAATATTGATTGATTTTCTATTTGAAAACTGGAGTCCTATTCTCTTAAGCACACTAAAATGTATATATGTGCAAGTTCCTATGTGTGGACCTTCACATGACCAGTCAGTGGATTCATTCCAAACCTGGACACCATGCCTATATCAGTTTGAACTGATTTGAAATGTTTCCTTAATGAGAGGCTCAAAAGGACCTATGGATTACCAAAAATAATACCATGAAGCAACAATTATTTTCGTATGCATACTGTACAAAATATGGTCAATACTGAAAGGATTGTTTGTTCATTGGTCCTTTTTCCATTTGGTACTTTACTTCTTTTCTCCGACCTACGGTGTTCTTTCTCATGCTTTAGAAAGTGTCCACCCCATTCTCTTCTCTAGCAGGAATGTCTGCCTCATTTTCATTTCATTCCACACAAAGTTTCCACTTTGCTAGCATTTAGTGAGTTAGAAAACATAAAATTATCCTTTACAGATTGTAGAAAGGAGAAGACAGAGAAGACGTGCAGCCTAAAATCCTAAAAGACCAAGCAGCTAGAAAAACCGTTCGGCAGTTGAAGGGCCAGGGAGGGCACAGGAAGGCCTGACTCTAGCCTGAAAGGGCAGAATCAAGAAGAACATGCATGTTGCCTTGATCTTTGAAAGAAGATCCAAACTTAAAAAATAAGAAATCTACAAATGAGACAAATTTGTGCCTATGTATTATATGAATGTGTCTGTGTATATATGTGTGTGTGTGTGTGTGTGTGTGTGTGTGTGTGTGTGTGTGTGTGTGTATTTGTTTTCTGAGGTTTTCGCGGGTGTTTGTATGTAGGTCTTTGGTTGTTCGGGTTTTCTCCCGCGTAAAATTGGAAGTGTCTTGGCGACGTTTCGACGAAGTCCCATTCGTCATCTTCAGGCTGGTGTTTTCAGCTTCGTGCTTCGAGCAGCAATGTGTGGTCTTAGCTGTTTCTTCCTTTTAACTGCCAGTGGGGGTATGAACTGATTGGGTGGGAGCTTGGCTGTGTTCTGATTGGGTGGAGGTGTGTTCTGATTGGTTAGGGGCGTGGCTGTGCTCTGATTGGCTGGGGGGTTGGCTGTGCTCTGATTGGCTGGGGGGTTGGCTGTGCTCTGATTGGTTGGGGGAGTGTTCTGTTTGGTTGTGCTCAGGTTAGTCTGAGTTGCAGAGGGGTTTAAGATTTTGGGCTGCCTTGCTATTTTTTGGCTTCGCGTTTGTGGTCGTGCCTCATTTTCATGGAGGGTGTCAGTTTGCTTCATGTATGGATTGGAGGGCTTTAAAGTGGCTAATGATGCAGCTCTGGTCTGGCTTCTGGTTTGTGGTCGTGCCTCATCATCGGTGTGGCTTTGGGTTTGCTTTTTGCATGGATGTGTGGTGGTGACATCCTGTGTGGTTTTTGTGAGTGTAGGTCTGGTATCATTTTTTGTGTTAGGGAGTCGTTTGTCAATAAGGGCGGGTTTCCAAATGGCTGGTAAGCGGGAGGTATCATCTCGCTTGTTCATGCTGTGTGGGCATTTTTCTATCTCGATGGCTTCTCTGATTATTCTGTTATTAAAATGTTCACTTTTGGCAATGGTTCTGGTATTTTTAAAGTCAATTTCATGTCCTGTGGCTTTAAGGTGTTCGACCAGGGAAGATGTTGGTTCCTCTTTTTTGACTGAGTTCTTATGTTCTTCAATGCGTGCACTTATTCTTCTGTTGGTTTGTCCGATGTATGTGGTGGGACAAGTGGTGCATTGGATTTCGTATACTCCTTGATTTTCTAATTCAATTTTATCTTTGGGGTTTATAAGGATGGTGGATATTTTTCTGTTTGTGCAGAATGCTGTTTTGATGTTGTGTTTATGGAGGATCTTACTGATTCTGTCTGTGGTGCCTTTTATGTATGGGAGGAGGGCTTTGCCGTTTTCTTGTTCTTCGTCTTGGATTTTAGTGGGGGTTTCTTTTTGGATTAGGTTTGTAATCTTATTTCTTTGGAATCCATTGGATGTTAGTACATTGGTGAGAGTGTGTAGTTCGGTTTTTAGGTGTTGTTCGTCAGCTAAGCGTTTTGTTCTGGAGATGAGTGTCTTGGCTACAGAGTTGATCTGTGCTGGTGGTGGTGTGAGAGAGCGTGCAGATAGCGGTTTGTGTGTGTTTTCTTCTGGTAGATGGTGTGTCCTAGGGAGCCATTGGATTTCTTGTAGACTAAGACATCCAGGAAGGGAAGTTGGTTGTTAGCTTCTGTTTCCATGGTGAACTGTATTTTGGGGTGTAGGCTGTTGAGGTGTGTGAGGAAGTTGTCCAGTTTTTCTTTCCCATGTGGCCAGATTATGAAGGTGTCGTCTACGTATCTGAGCCAGAGTTTGGGTTTGTGATCCGATTTTTCTAGAGCTTGGGTTTCAAAGTGTTCCATGTAGAGGTTTGCAATGACAGGTGAGAGGGGTGATCCCATGGGTGCTCCTTCTGTTTGTTTGTATTTTTGTCCATTAAAAAAACTCATTCCAGTTTATAGAGATCATAAAGAAACAAAACTTACAGCCCAGTGACCTACTCGTGAGCTTCGATGTCATATCCCTCTTCACCCAAGTGCCTATCAAAGAAGCCTTGACAGCTATCCAAAACAAATATAACCCCCCCCAAACACATCTTAGATCTGACCAACCACTGCCTATCCAACACATACTTCATCTATAATGGACAAAAATACAAACAAACAGAAGGAGCACCCATGGGATCACCCCTCTCACCTGTCATTGCGGAACACTTTGAAACCCAAGCTCTAGAAAAATCGGATCACAAACCCAAACTCTGGCTCAGATACGTAGACGACACCTTCATAATCTGGCCACATGGGAAAGAAAAACTGGACAACTTCCTCACACACCTCAACAGCCTACACCCCAAAATACAGTTCACCATGGAAACAGAAGCTAACAACCAACTTCCCTTCCTGGATGTCTTAGTCTACAAGAAATCCAATGGCTCCCTAGGACACACCATCTACCAGAAGAAAACACACACAAACCGCTATCTGCACGCTCTCTCACACCACCACCCAGCACAGATCAACTCTGTAGCCAAGACACTCATCTCCAGAACAAAACGCTTAGCTGACGAACAACACCTAAAACCCGAACTACACACTCTCACCAATGTACTAACATCCAATGGATTCCAAGAAATAAGATTACAAACCTAATCCAAAAAGAAACCCCCACTAAAATCCAAGACGAAGAACAAGAAAACGGCAAAGCCCTCCTCCCATACATAAAAGGCACCACAGACAGAATCAGTAAGATCCTCCATAAACACAACATCAAAACAGCATTCTGCACAAACAGAAAAATATCCACCATCCTTAGAAACCCCAAAGATAAAATTGAATTAGAAAATCAAGGAGTATACGAAATCCCATGCACCACTTGTCCCACCACATACATCGGACAAACCAACAGAAGAATAAGTGCACGCATTGAAGAACATAAGAACTCAGTCAAAAAAGAGGAACCAACATCTTCCCTGGTCCAACACCTTAAAGCCACAGGACATGAAATTGACTTTAAAAATACCAGAACCATTGCCAAAAGTGAACATTTTAATAACAGAATAATCAGAGAAGCCATCGAGATAGAA
Source organism: Crotalus tigris (assembly GCF_016545835.1). NCBI lineage: Eukaryota > Metazoa > Chordata > Lepidosauria > Squamata > Viperidae > Crotalus > Crotalus tigris. The sequence goes on from NW_024096893.1 coordinate 286,147, forward strand.
AAACGCCCACACAGCATGAACAAGCGAGATGATACCTCCCGCCTACCAGCCATTTGGAAACCCGCCCTTATTGACAAACGACTCCCTAACACAAAAAATGATACCAGACCCACACTCACAAAAACCACACAGGATGTCACCACCACACATCCACGCAAAAAGCAAACCCAAAGCCACACCGATGATGAGGCACGACCACAAACCAGAAGCCAGACCAGAGCTGCATCATTAGCCACTTTAAAGCCCTCCAATCCATACATGAAGCAAACTGACACCCTCCATGAAAATGAGGCACGACCACAAACGCGAAGCCAAAAAATAGCAAGGCAGCCCAAAATCTTAAACCCCTCTGCAACTCAGACTAACCTGAGCACAACCAAACAGAACACTCCCCCAGCCAATCAGAGCACAGCCAACCCCCCAGCCAATCAGAGCACAGCCAACCCCCCAGCCAATCAGAGCACAGCCACGCCCCTAACCAATCAGAACACACCTCCACCCAATCAGAACACAGCCAAGCTCCCACCCAATCAGTTCATACCCCCACTGGCAGTTAAAAGGAAGAAACAGCTAAGACCACACATTGCTGCTCGAAGCACGAAGCTGAAAACACCAGCCTGAAGATGACGAATGGGACTTCGTCGAAACGTCGCCAAGACACTTCCAATTTTACGCGGGAGAAAACCCGAACAACCAAAGACCTACATATATATATATATATATATATATATATATATATATATATATATATATATATGAAACTTAGCATCTGATAGGTAACTGTCACATTTTTCTTATTATTAAAATAAAGTGAGAGGTAGTTGAAATATTCACTCTCACAATCGATCTATCAATGCTGCAGGCAGGAAAAATTAATCTGGGTATTCCTTGGAGCACAGAGATGATCCATTTCTTCCTCCAGCTCCAAACATCCCATCATTCAGAGATTAAGGGCTTCCCCATGAAATCCATTCCAATGTAATCCCTGGTTATAAGCTTTGTACATTGAATTCTCTTAGTTGAATTTGTCACTGATATTTAATAGTAATTATATAGATTAAATTCATTTCATTTAGCAGCTTTCTGTATCCCACTTATTCATACTTTAATATATGTTTCATAAAATTTTCTAAATCCATCTCTTATAAACAAAGTGAGTTGCCATTACAGTCCACTAACTACCTGAACTAAGCATGGATTTAGCAAATGTTATTCAAGTTGTTAATGTCAGATACTGAAAATAAAATAAAATAAAATAAAAATAATATACAAGACAGGATACTTCAGTTCTATTATGGTTTTGACACCTCTCAGTTTTCCACGCTTACTGGAACTACTATGAAATTTTCCAGCTTTTATTAGCACAAGTTTTTTCTGCCCTAAAAACTGCAAGAGGTACAGCTTAGCAACAGAAGGCCTAGAGATACAGACCAACAGAACGGTGTGGTATGTATATAATTCACAACAGTAATTACCTTTTGAACCTGCAACTCACACAAGCTTTGAGGATATCTTGTAATACTACTCATGTAGTTTTTATTTTTTCGCCAATCTTCACTCCATTTCTGCATACTGTAGCAAGATTTACACTTTGAAATTCTTTCCAGAATGGCACAATTTTCTTGGTTTATTCTGAAAAATTCTTGCTCTCGTTTTTCTCTGTTTAAACTAAAAGGGGAAGGAAGCTCTGTGCAATAAATTAATCATTCAAGCATTAAAAGTGAAAGGCATTCTGTCCCATCTTCAAAATGTTAAATGAAAATCATTTCTTCTTACTGCTCTGTACTAATCACCTTCAGTTAATTGTCAAGAACTTAAACTGAAATCATGGCTCTCTTCTGTTACTGTTATATTGCTGTAGCTCATGCTATTGCTTATCTTCCATTATAACTAATGGAAGTTCTAATGTAAAGCATCTAAAATACTGCAAATTGGCAAGAGCTGAAATCCCCCTGCAAATATTAAACCTTTTTCTTGGGCTATTGAACTGAACTACTCATCAGGCACCTTCCCAGGTTTTAATATAATGAGCTTTAACTGATCTAATTATGTATATAGCATATAGTATCACCTTAATTAGGCTGGTAATTATCACCTAAATAGTTCTTATTTTTAATACTTATATATACTTTTTCAAAAAATTAATGAAGTGTGCAAAGTTACAAGATTAAAATGTGTATACATGCATATAGTACATAAAGGTAAAGCTTTTCCATGTCCGGTCGTATCTGACTCTAGGAGTGGTACTCATCTCTGTTTCTTGGCCTTCTTATGGCCATATGGCCATAAGGAATGCTGTTATATTCCCACTGAAGTGATACCTACTCTCATTTGCATGCTTTTGAAATGCTAAGTGGTCAGGAGCTGGGGCAAGTAACAGGAGCTCATCCTGCCATGCAGCACTCGGGTTTCGAACCTGGGCTGTTCTAGCTGATAAGCTCAGCATCTTTAACCACCGAGCCATTGTGCTCCTATACAGTACACAGCAACCAGCTTTAACATTAGAATGTCTTTCTTGATTTTCCCTGACTTAGCTCCCTAATATTCCTAATCTATAATTATAGTACTGTTACAATTGCAGTAGTGTCTCAATAGCATAGGGGTTATAATACAGTACTCAGAAAGTTACCAGTTTAAAACTTAGTTTTTTTCCCCCCTGAACTATCCTTTTTTTTTTTTTTTGCTGGGCTTTTTTATTGGTCCACAGATGCACCAGTGGAATGCTGAAGCTTTCTCTTTTTTTCCCTGGCACGAAATAAATGGAGTAATAAGTCCTCTGCTGTAAAGCGCAAGCAACCACAGCCACTTGTAAATAGCTTAAGTCAGCAACTTGATTGACTTCTGCATATATTACAAGAATCTCCCCAGATTCTTTGCCTTCTTCAGGAACAAGCAAATAAGGTTTCATGGATCTAGGGGAGGTGGGGAGGAGAGCAGGCTTAGATGCCTCTTGTAGCTGCACAAGGACTCAAGGCTAATTCCTTACTTGACCTCTCCTACCAGCCTGGCTGGCAGTTTCCCAACATCTGCAATGCTTATTCATTTAAGTTACTTGGAAGTTGGGATGAAACCCTTCTTCAACAAAAATGACGAAATGATGCAAGCTGTAGCTCAGGCAAATAAAATATTGATTTTTTTTTTAAAGGTACTGCTGGACTTCAAACCAATGGTCCTCTACATCTCAAGTAAATGATATAACCACTAACATATTTTTACACTGTTATAACAATTGCTGCAGCAGAAATTAGAAGTCAAATCTGGAAAAATGTAACATGTTTATTTTAGAGCTGATTGCTGTGTGATCTCTTAATTTTGTAAGCCACATAACATTTTTCAGAAAGTATACATGTCCAGTAACTATGGACTATGGGGAGGACACAGCCGGAAGGCAGAAGGACCCAGGTAGAATAATATTACAGGTATTACAACTAGATAATTGTTCATAATTTTTACTCCATACATTACCTTTTACTTTTATATTCATTTTTATTATCTACTCTTCCTTCAGTCTTCATGATGTAAGATATCTTCTTTAATAACAAATGGTTATCTCGTTCTATTGTAGACAAATGGTCCTTATCAAGCTTTAGGCATTAAAAAAAGAATATTTTTAATAGATCATGTTCTTATGTCCAATTAATATTTTTCGTCCCCCATCCCCATTAATGTTACCTATAGCACATAAATACAGGGGATTGTTCTTTCTTGAAAAAAACCCACTTTATATTGTATTAAAATTGGATTTTGGTAACACAGATAATTCTCAAGAATGTGGCTAACAATAAGCTTTGGGAGAGTAACGCTTTTTACAGTAATAACTTGTTGTTCTGCTGCTATTATATTTTAAAGCTTTATAACCAGTGGCCAAATGACCATATTTTATGGAACTGAATTCCACAGATCAGTTTTAGATTGTGCCAAGAAAGCATTTCTTTTATTTTCTTTGCATCTACTACCAATAATTTTGGACAAACCCTAGTTAAATACTAGTGTTGTGTGACAAGAGAAGAAAGTTTTTCTCCATTTACTTTGCATTGTGTAAGATCCCGGAACAATTTGGATCTGTAGAGAATCAGGTCTTACTGACCTAGGGAGCACAGAAGAGAGAGAGATAGCTGGTTTACTGTTCTCATTCTTCCTCCAACATAAAATTTGGAATATCCACATAGGTGTCTGGAGTTTCTACGATTCAAATGGAATGCAAATGTCATAAAGATTTAAAAGATGTTTTGAACTGTTGAATGGTGATGGAAGTAATTAGTCATCTCTGTTTCCTAGTTATGAATAACAGAGTCAAAAAAGATGGATTCTGAATTAGTTTGGATTTATCTCCCACTTTGTAGCTAAATAAATTATTAATGGAATAAATTGGGGATTTAATAGGCTTTGCTTCCCCTTGCAAGCTATAACATTTTCTCCACTTTCAAATTTATGGCTAGCCACAATATGCTATTTTGCCTACATTGGATATTGTTTCAAAAACATCTTATTTTGAATAGAAAATAGTACAATATAGTTTGCCAAACTATTGTACAATATAGAAATGTAGGAGGCAATTGGAGTGTGTAAGAGCAAGAGAAACAGTGCATACATAAATCATGATGATACATATGAACCATTTTTGGCATTCATTATTTATACCATAACCCTAATTATAGTTGCTTAGAGTAGGTTCAATCATGCTAATATTTTGTGAAGTGTATTTTGAGTTCTAGGGTTAAGTTAGAAATCCAGTACTTCTTTCTGACTCACTATCTATATCAACATTATTTCTTTTACACATGACATATCTATATTTTGCTTGGTGTATTTCACAGAACACACCAAGCCAAATGGCACAGTTCACAAACAATGGCTAGATTCATACTATATGCTATACACCAAGCCAAAACCAACCAAATCACATGGTTGCCTGAAGTGTTTTTAAAAAATGAGGTTCAGGGCCATATGTATTTGAAAATTACTATGGATAATCTCCAGTGTAGTTTGCACCTAGTGCAGTTGCAGTCAATTCCTATATCCCAGGGGTCTCCGACCTTTCCGGATTTGCAGACCAGTGAGGGAGGGGGAAAGGAGGGATGGTTCCACACAAGTAGCAGGTGTGGGCGCTTCTGTGTGCAGCTCCATTTACACAAGTGGCAGGTGCATGCACAAATGGAGCTTCCTATGCAACTGGGAGTGTCTGATGCTCGTGCAAATGGAGCATCCCACGCGATTGTGAGCACCCACCACTCATGCAAATGGAGCTATGTGCGCTTGCCTGCCACTTGCACAGCCCTGTTCCAAATGTTCCACAACCTGGTAGCGGGCTGCATCCTGGACGGAATGGGACAACTCGCTGCAGCCAACTAGCTGCAGCCAGCTTACCACAGCCAACTTACCATGGCCATCTCACTGTGGCCAGCTCATCACCGCCAACTCACCACGGGACAACTTGCCATTGCCAACTTGCTGTGAGACAACTCGCTGTGGGACAATTTAACAATTCAATTCAATTATCTAAAATAAATAAAAAATATTTTAATTTTTGTCGTTCACGTCTCATTTTTTCCCTCTTTTTGCATCCTTTCTTTAATGATTCTATTCCACCATTTCCTTTATATTAGTGTAACTCTTGTCCCACAGCAAGTTGTCTCGCAGCAAGTTGGCCATGGCAAGTAGGCTGTGGCAAGTGAACCATGGTGAGTTGGCCGTGGCGAATTGTCATAGACCTGGCCTGGGGGTTGGGGACCCCTGCTTTATCCAGATCAGAACAAGGCCATGCATTGTTCAAATCAACTAGCAAAAGATGTATCTTGACAATTTCTTCTTAAATTTATCCACCTCTCATAGTTTCTGCTAGATTTATATTTTTAAGATATCTTCAAATGGCATAAAAGAGTGCATTTATCTGATATAATGGTATGTAGGATTTTGGGAGACAAGAGAAAATGTCATAAGGATTTGAAAGGTAGTTTGCTTATACAACATTCTGTTAAATTACTGTTTGAGTCCGAAGGTGAAGTTACAAAAGTGTCTGAATAGGGACCTTTCTACTTTTCAGGAGAGTAAAAGTGAGAGATGGAAGAACTTTCAATCTTGCAAGATTGTATTAATGTAACCTTGCATTGAAGATATAGCTAATACTCCTGGATATGTTTCTTGTCTGATTGAGATCTTGCAAGGCTGACATCTAAATATAAAAATTAAAACAAGTCACAGAATAAAAAGATATTTTGATTGTAATCCATAAATGTTTTTGTTATAATAGTGTTCCTCATGATTTTTTAAACCCTCTTGTCTCTGTTATTGCTACAGCAAAGTATAAATCACAACATACCTTAAGTTTTCTTAATTTCAAGTGAAGATGTCCATATGTTGGAGGAGCAGAAGTATCTACCACAGGCTTGGCTCTCAGGATCTACAGCAGGTTAAAAAAAATCCTTTTTTGTATTTAATTTTCACTTGGAATGAATGAATCAATAAGGCTCTTACTTTTAGCTTGGTGTTTAAATTCTGAAACTTCATACTTGAAGTAGAACCCATTGGTTCTTACTAGTCAACAATGATTTATCAGCTTTACCTCTCTATTGCAATTAGAATTCTAATAGTGGTGACAGGATTACAGATATTCCTTGCTTAATGACCACCAGTTCAGTGACCATAGTTACAATATCACTGAACAAATGGTATTTAGGACTCGTCGTTAAAGTTCTGGCCATTCCAGCAGCCTGTGGTCATGTGATAATGACCTGGGCATGTGTCAGTTGGGTTGCAGCATCCCACCATCATCACATGGCCGGCTTTCCACAAGCAAAGTCAAGGGGGAAGCAGGCATGGAAAGTCACTAGTCATTCCTGTAAATTGTTCCTACTTTTTCTCTTGAGGAGTCTGATTATGTAGTATAAGATTCTGGGGCTCCATAGTGTGCCTGTAGCCCCATCCTCCTGTCTTCACCCATCAGCAACCACCCCTCAATTAGCAGCACTTACGTGGTACTGCTACAGCCATTGGCACACCCACATAATAGCCCCCCCTTCCCATTCAGGTTTCTGCTGTGCCACAGCAGTCACAGTCTCCCACACCCGGCAGCAGTCAGCCTCCACCTAGCCATGCTCATACTGCACCACTGCAGCCATTTATTCACCTACCGCCTGCTTGCAAATACCCAGAACTTGCAACTTCCTGCTTTTTTTTCCTATTGAGTGTGCTTTTTGGAGGCAGACAGGAAGTCACGAGAAGGTCCTTACATAACAACATGCAATCCTTGCTTGATGATGGCAATTGCCATTGCTAAACAATGAAGTCACAAAACAGATTGCTTAGGGACAGAAATTCTGGTTCCAATTACGGTTGTTAAGTGAGGATTACTTGCATTGAAACATTGCAAGGACTTTGAACATAATATAGTAATATAATATAACATAGCATACAGTTACTCCCAGATAAATTACATATTCACTTATTCATACATTTATTCATTATTTCTGGAAAATTTTCCGACAGAAAAAAGTTTCAGAATAGTGACATATAACTAACACAGCTCTATACATGATAGCACTAGTATTAACACTTAGACTTATATTCCACTTCACAGTGCTTTACAACCCTCTCTAAGTGGTTTACAGAGTCAGCACATTGCCCCCAACAATCTAGGTCGTCATTTTACGATCTCAGAAGGGGAAAGGCTGAATCAACCTTGAGCCGGTGAGAATCGAACAGCTGGCAGTGGGAGAATTAGCTTTCAATACTGCATTCTAACTACTGTGCCACCACAACCAATGTTTACATGTTTAGTGACTCTTAATGCACTCCTAGGATTGCAACCTTAATGAGTTTGAACTGAGGTGTATGTTGCATCTAGATACATGAAATTTCTCCCTCATCATTATCATCATCATCATCATCATCATCGCATTTCTAGCCTACTCTATTTCCCAGTCTTTTCTATTTATAATGGTCACTCTTTATTACATGCCCCTATTTAGCACCTATAATAATAATAATAATAATAATAATAATAATAAAGCAACAGACAGTAAGTGCCGCCTATGCAAAGAAGCTGAAGAAACAGTGGACCACTTGGTAAGCTGTTGCAAGAAGATTGCACAAACTGATTACAAGCAGCGGCATGACAAAGTAGCAACAATGGTGCATTGGAAGATCTGCAAAAAATATCATTTGCCTGTAAGCAAAAACTGGTGGGATCATAAAATAGAGAAAGTCATAGAAAATGATAAAATTAAACTGCTCTGGGACTTCAGAATTCAAACAGACAAGCACCTGCAACATAACACCCCAGACTTAACAATTGTCGATAAGAAAGACAAAAAAGTCTGGATAGTGGACGTGGCAGTGCCTGGAGACAGCAGAATAGAAGAGAAAGAACTGGAGAAGATAACAAAATACAAAGACCTACAAATAGAAATAGAAAGACTGTGGCAAAAGCAAGCAAGGGTAGTACCAATAGTCATAGGCTCCTTGGGTGCAATCCCAAAACAACTGGAGCACCACTTGAACACCATTGGCATTGACAAATTCGCTATTAGTCAATTGCAAAAGGCGCCTTATTAGGAACTGCTTCCATCCTGCGACGATATCTGTAATACCATCAAACATCCACATCTGCCTATCCCAGGTCCTGGGTAAGGACTCGATAGGTAGACAAAATGCCAAATCCAGTCTGAACATCTGGCTGACTGTGCGATGATCGATAATAATAATAATAATAATAATAATAATAATAATAATAATAATAATAATAATAATAAAGTTGGAAGGGACCTTGGAGGTCATCGAGTCCAACCCCCTGCTCAGGCAGGAACCCTACACCATTTCAGACAAATGGCTGTCCAGTCTCTTCTTAAAAACTTCCAGTGTTGGACCTATTTATTCCTCTTAGATCCTTTATGTCCCCTACAACCATTTTCTACCTTGTAGCTCATTATGGACATAAAGCAAGTTTATACATAAACTTCCAAAACATTATATTTATAGGATGCCTATTTACCATTTGCCTTAAAAGGTTTAAGGTCTAAATAAAAACAGAATAATACTAAAGTAGAACTGTAATCAGTCTTAAGAAACAAATAGTTAAATGTTGTAGAATCAAGATGAATTAGACTGTAGTGTCATGAAAGAGCACATTTATCAGAAGATAATAGATCAACACATTGATTATAAGTTTTCTCTAAGCTTGTGGTCCCCAATGTCATACCTGAAATAAGTGATCTCCAGTGCTTATTTGTAAATGTGCTCACTTGCCGAGAAAAAGGACTGTAAAGTATTTCTGCAAATGTTAAATTTTCTATAAGCCACCTATTCCAGTGGTATGATTACTAATACTTGTAAGCTTCAAAAATAAAGGAAATCAATTTCAATGGATTATTTTTCATCTTAAGAAAGATGGGAAATCAAGGACATCTTTGAATTGAAATTCAAGGATACATTTCCTATTATCTTAATTTTAAAACAAACATCAAATTCATTAGCACTTTAGAAATGTTTATACTAATTGTAATAATGCTATTGAGGTAAAATCAATTTATTTATAGTAAAATTCTGTATCTTTTCAGCACATGATTTTTTGCATTAGACTATTTGTAAAAGGATAGTGATGTGACGTATGTATTTTCCCCCATTATGGACATGTAATGCTGTATTTCTTGGAGAGTATCATGGCAGAAAAAGTCCATTAATAAATGCCATTGATGCTATTTCATCATGGAAATTAATAACTATGTCCAAAAAACGAATATAAGAAGTACCCATAACCTTGGGAAATATTACACTTTTACTTTGGGTAAAAAAAAATATTACCCAGAATATTTTAAAGTTGGAAGGTGTTTTATGCCTAAATTCTGAGTACTGAAATTGTATTTGGTTTAAAATGTGAAATAAGAACAGCATACAATGAATACCTATAAATAGGAAGATAAGAGATAGCTAACAGACCCTATCCTTGGTAGACCGCAAAGGTATTTTCTTCTAACAAGTTTGTCTTTGTGCATAGGGCTTTATTTATCAGAAAGTTATGATTACCTTTTTCTTATGCTCTTCATAAGTAGCTTTGTCCCACTTCTGCTGAAGGTATTTATTGCCACATGGCAGAATTGGCTGGTAGGCTCGATGCATCTTAAAACAACCTAAAGTATAACTAAATCTGGAGTCCTTCAAGGAGTATGAGTCATCAGCTGGAACCTTCTTGAGAAAAGCTCTAACAACAGTGGTGTGTTTGCAGTAGGTCATGTGAGAGTTGTCATGGCATCAGTGTAGCAAAAATTGAATAGGTGGTGGTAGCACTTTAAACACTAACTGGGGGAAATGACAAATAAGTGCAAAGATTCCAAACAATCTCTTAGATTATATTGATCAGTGGAATGTACATTTCTGCGATCTTGCTTAGCAGTCCAAAATTAAGGAAAAGGAGCAAAGCAGATAATAATACGTTTGATAACACTGTAGACAAATATGGGTTTGCACAAATAAAACTCTTTAACTCCTTAGTCCAATGATGGCAAACCTTTTAGAGACCGAGTGCCCAAACTGCAACCCAAAACCCACTAATACATTTCGGGAGCCGGGTGGGTGTGGCCCATTGGCGGGATGTGGCCCATTGGGTGGGCGTGGCTACAGTGGTAACGGCAGACTGAGTGGGACTAAAAAGTTCCATCAATCAATTCCAACTTTGCAAGATCCTTTTTTTTTCTGCAAAAAGTTGAAATTGATTGAACCTTTTTTTTTGTACATGGTGACAGAGGCCTAAAGCGAAAAGGTTTTATAAAACCCAACTGAAGGCCTAGGACTGGGGCGATGGCACGTGTGCCCACAGAGAGGGCTCTGAGTGCCGCCTCTGGCACCCGTGTCATAGGTTCGCCACCACTGCCTTTATCATATAATCAGATACAAATGCATTTAATTGTCATATGTTTCTATTAACGCATCTGTATAGCAATGTAAGTGAGAGCCAGGTTGATTTAGTGATTAAGACAACCAGGAAACTATGAGTTCTAGTCCCACCTACACACAAAATCAGCTAGATGACCTCGGATCATTTTTTTTTCCTAGGAAGCAGGAAATGGCAAACCCACTTCTGAAAAACCTTGCCAACAAAACTGCAGGGACTTGTCCAGGCAGTTACCAAGAATCAGACATGATTGAACAGAAGGGAAACAAATAGTAATGTAAACTATGTAATGGTATAGCACTATAAAGGGGTTGTTTATTTTCTAAAACAATTTATATCAGATTTCCTCATGTTCTGCGTGAAAATGGTCTCAGTCAGGAACTGTTGATGTTAGAACCAGAAACTTTTGTCTTTACTTTACATTTACCTTTAAATCACAATACCTTTTATTTGTATTAGACTCCAGAGAGCTTGAAGCTGTTGAGTATTGATCCAGCTTATTGCAAATAATTATGAAAACTAAGTACCCAGAAGAAACACATTAGTTTTCTGTTACAATATATATGCAATTCCTGCCATAGTAATATCTGGAAACTACTCATCTAAGTTCATACATTAATATACCTTTGAAAATGTAAATCAGATTGTTTAGTAATGCAGCTGCTGCTGGTCTCTACCATTTCAGAAAGAAAAGAAGCTTCGTGTTTAAAGCTAAAAAATGATAACTTGTTCACTGAAAAATAGCCAGTTCATTTTCCCAATATAATAAAAACAGCTACATACATCTGAGTAAGTTGGAATTACTGTAACTGAAATGGTAATTGAAATCCCTATGCCCTCAAGTAAAACCTAAATGGGCATTTTTCAGAAAACAAATCTGTCAGTATTAGGACAGGCAAATATCTGATATTTTAAAAATATATTGAATATTATTCATTCCTCTTTCTAAGAACTTGTATATAATTTTCTTGTTACTCTTGCTTTATCTGCCACAGCTCTTTGAGGTATTTTAGGCTAAGAGCACGAGACTTCATATTAGGGTTTGTGGTAAATCATAACTTCCCATAGCCTTAACCATTTACTCAGTACCCGACTACTGAGAAGATTCTCTGATATGACTCAGGTAGGTTAAAATATTTATTGCAGATCAGAAAGAAGCCATAACAATAGTGGTTGCTTTGTGTAGAACAAAGTTTTCAGAGCCTCTATATATCTATGCTCTGAACACAAACTCATGGCTTATTCTTCCCACTTTTCTGAATTAATTGATAGTTGGAGGTTTCTTTGAGCATGAGCAAATGCAATATGTTTATCGAAAAGTCCTCTCTAGCCTGAGAACTAGTGATTCCTATTTTGTCAGCTCTACAGAGACACAGAACAGGGTTCCCATGTTGTATTAAGTCATTATGTAGTTTAGCTTTGTTGTACATAATAAACCAGCCATTGTGGTTTAAAAACAGGGTATAGCTTAAAATGTTCTGTAGACCCAAATAGTTATGGGATTTACCTATTAAAATATGAATAATATGCAAAACCTAGCTATAAGAACTAGCATGGATTCATGGTAAAACAGCAGAAGTCTAGCTTGATGTAGATGTTATTTTTACTATTTCAGGCCTAATCTGACACTTCAGCCATTACCCTAATTATTAAATTCTGAATTTCTAGATTGAGACCAGATTCCTTTTCAGTTTTGCCTCTAGTCAATCATTTTCTTAACCTGCCAAGTTTTGCCGCCTCCTCCTCTTCTCCCCACACACTGAGGGGATATTTCTATTCTGTTTTAGGTCTGGCCTGTAGCACAGGATGGCATTCCTGGCCATTATCTGTGTTCAGTTTATTTATTGCATCTGTCTGGTGGAATGAGAATGCTTTATAGGAAGAGATTAAATGCCTGTCAAGAATGCTAAGGCTGATGTTTTGTTTTTGCTCTTTCTCTCTTGTTTCTCAGAACATTAATGCTGGATTTGATGTGATGAATAGCCAAGGAATATATACGGTACAGCATATTTAGAACAGCATCTTACATTAGAACTTTCCTATCCTGGCTAATAACATTCCATAGCTGAAAGACCAGATTCACAGGGTATATCTTCAAAAGGATAGTTAATACTGTTATGTCCCGAGCCTTGCAAACGGCTCGGGCGTTTGCAGGCAGTCCCGGGCAGGTGCAAAGCTGCCCGGGACCAGACAGGCTGTCGCCAGCGCCGTGCGCATGCGCGGGTGCTGGCGCGGGAAAAGTATCACATTTACCCGGGAAGCGTCTATATAAGAAGCTGGGAGGTTTTGGGAGCTGCTGAAGCCATCTACTTGTAAGCTGAACGCTGAATAAAGGAAATTGAGAACTTCAACTGCTTCTCGTGTCTGCTTCCCGCCAAGGACCCAACACTGGCGACGAAGGTGGGATGCCTTACACCGCCTGGAAAGGAAGAAGTGTAAGCTTACCCAAGTGAGTCCTGAGCGGCGGAACGGCGTCGACTCGGCAGCTACCCACCAATCCAGTGCGCATTCGGGGGTAGGCTGGCTGATAGACCCGTCTCCTGAAGATGGCGAAAATCGGAAGGCTTTCGGAATTCGACGTCTCACATCCAGAGCAGTGGGAGTCATACGTAGCCAGGGTGGAGAACTACTTCAAGGCAAACCAAGTGAGGGAAGAGAGCTTGAAGGCTGCCACCCTGCTTTGTGTTTGCGGTCAAGACGCCTTCGACATCGCAGAAAACCTTGCAGCATCTGTTCCAGTAGAGTCTGTCAGCTACGCAGATCTGAAGAAGCTACTGAAGGAGCACTTCCACCCCAAGATGTCCGTCATCGCATGGCGCCACACCTTCGAGCAGAGGGATCAACGGCCCGGTGAGTCGGCCAAAGAATTCATCGCCGCATTACGGAAGGCCGCCAAGCACTGCGAGTTCAAAGACCTCGAAGAACGACTGAGGGACCGATTCGTGTGCGGGTTAAGGCATCGAGATCTACAACAAAGACTTTTCGCTAAAGAAGAATTGTCCTACCAAGATGCCTTAAGGGAAGTCACCGCAGAAGAAGCAGCAGGCGGCGCTGTCAAGAACATGCGGCCGATCAGAAACAGTCCAGAGGTTGCATCCGTGCACCAGGAAGACGCCCAAAGAAACTCCGAGGAGGATCCGGACGAGGAAGTCGACCGTCTCCACCCCACGACGGAAGAAAAACAGAAGGGAAGCTCTTCAGCTCCGCTCAAGTGCATCGGCTGTGGAGGTCGCCACAGGAGAACCGACTGCAAGTTCCGCTCCGCTACCTGCCGGGCATGCGGCAAACAAGGACACATTGCAGCTGTGTGTCTGGGCCGACGAAAGGTACAACCTCAGGAAGAACTGCGCCTGAAAGGTACCAGATTCCCCAGCCAGAATAGGGTAGGGTTTTGCGCTTCGCGAAGAAGCATCCTTAGGACAGGCACACACAAGCCCATTAAGAAAAAGCTGTCACTCAAGGTGAAGCTACAAGGGGTTCCATTATCTATGGAACTAGACACAGGGTCTGCCTTTTCAATTATCTCCTTGCATACATTTAGGAAGATTTGTTCCGGTAGTGGAACTCAGGCCAAGTTAAGGCCTTCTGACATTGTGTTAACAGATTTTCAAAATTCAAGAGTGTGTGTTAAGGGGGAGGCCACCCTTAACGTGCAATACAAGAGTTTTGAAGGTCCACTAGACTTATTAGTAGTAGGGGGTGAACGAACGAGTCTCATAGGACTCGATTGGTTTGAGGCCCTGGGGATACACGTCACAGGACTCAACAGTTTACAAACACTCGACCTACAGGAAGTCTGCAAAGAATTTGCAGATGTTTTCAGCCCCCAGCTGGGCACATTCAAAGGACCCCCTGTGTCCTTAAAGCTAGACCCCACTGTCACTCCCATTAGAATTAAAGCAAGAAGGGTCCCTTTTGCTTTAAAGAGTAAAATTGACACTGAGTTAGACAAACTGATTCAACAGGGAATCCTAGAACCTGTTGATTCCAGTCCTTGGGAGACCCCCATTGTCACGCCTCTAAAGGCAAATGGGGACATTCGCATTTGTGCTGACTACAAATGCACTCTGAATAAGGCATTGCAGCAACATGCCTATCCTGTTCCTGTGGTCAGTCATATTCTGGCCTCCCTCAAGGGGGGGCGCGTTTTTGCAAAGCTTGACCTAGCTCAAGCGTATCAACAGCTGCCTGTTGATGATGATGCTGCTATAGCTCAGACTATTGTGACCCACAGGGGAGCCTTTAAGGTAAAAAGGCTGCAGTTTGGAGTGAATGTCGCTCCTGGGATTTTCCAAAGCGTAATGGAAAACACACTACGGGGTATACCAGGGGTTTGCCCCTACTTTGATGATGTCTTAATTGCAGGAGACTCCACACACATTCTAGCTGAAAGGCTAAGGGCTGTTCTGTTAAGATTCAGGAAGTCAGGCCTCAAGCTCAAAAAAGACAAATGCAAGATTGGGGTGCCTTCTACTGAATTTCTGGGGTTCAAAATTGATGCTGCTGGGATTCACCCTGCTGAATCCAAACTAACAGCTATTTTAGAAGCACCTAGGCCAAAGTCCAAGGCCGAACTTCAGGCCTTCCTGGGCCTCCTGAATTTCTACAATTCTTTTCTTCCACATAAAGCTAGTGTAGCTGAGCCTCTTCACAGGCTACTAGACAAACAAGCAGTGTGGCAGTGGTCACATACACATGAGGCTTGCTTTAACAAAGTCAAGGCCTTGCTCACTTCTAACAGTGTACTTGCACATTTCAACGAATCTCTTCCTGTGTGCATCGCATGTGATGCGTCCCCTTACGGGGTAGGAGCTGTCCTGAGCCACCTCAGGTCTGATGGAACTCAGGTTCCTGTTGCATATTACTCCAGAACATTGTCTTCTGCTGAGCGCAACTACGCTCAGATAGACAGGGAGGCTCTGGCTGTTGTTGCTGGAATTAAAAAATTCCACGATTTTCTATATGGCAGGCATTTCACGGTCTTTACTGACCATAAACCTCTGCTGGGACTGTTTACCACACGTAAGCAGACTCCCCAAATCATTTCCCCTAGAATGTTTAGGTGGTCTATTTTTCTGTCTGCATATGATTTTTCTTTACTCCACAAGCCTGGGAAAGAAATGGGCCATGCTGATGGCCTCAGTAGATTGCCTCTGCCAGTAGTAGAAGCTGACCCTGCGCCAGCTGTCAACATTCTATCAATCCAAGCCTTGCCCGAGCTCCCTCTTTGTGCCAGGGATGTTGCCGCTGAAACAGGTACAGATCACACACTTTCACGTGTCCGTTCCTGGGTTTTGTCCGGTTGGCCTGAGCACTGCCCTAGTCCTGAGTTTCAGAGTTTCTGGTCCAAAAGAAACGAGTTGTCCCTTTCTCAGGGTTGTCTGCTTTGGGGAAACAGAGTTGTCATTCCCACCTCAATGAGGACTAGGGTCTTAGAATCCCTCCACGAGGGTCATCCTGGCATTGTTCGTATGAAGGCTCTTGCACGCAGCCACTTGTGATGGCCTGCTTTAGATAAGGATATTGAGGCTAAGGTGCATGCATGCCACCTGTGCCAACGATCTCGCCCAGAGATGCCCCAAGCTCCCATGCATAAATGGGAGGAAACGCAGTCCCCATGGTCTAGGGTGCACATTGACTACGCTGGGCCCTTTCAGGGCCAGTTCTTCTTGGTCCTTGTTGACAGCCATTCAAAATGGCTTGAGGTTGTACCTGTCTCTTCCACCACCACTGCAAAGACTATTCAGGTACTGAGGGGGATTTTTGCTGCACACGGGCTTCCAGATGTCATCGTGTCTGACAACGGCCCTCAATTCACTTCCTCCGAATTCCAAGCTTTCTTACAGGCTAATATGATTCGTCATGCCACGTCTGCACCCTTCCACCCGTCCACCAACGGCATGGCTGAACGTATGGTGCGCATCACAAAGGACGCCTTGAAAAGACTCACCTACGGGGACTGGCATCACAGGTTGGCTGACTTTCTCCTTTCTTATCGCACCACACCGTCCACTTCTACAGGGAGAAGC
This sequence comes from Crotalus tigris, assembly GCF_016545835.1. Classification (NCBI taxonomy): domain Eukaryota; kingdom Metazoa; phylum Chordata; class Lepidosauria; order Squamata; family Viperidae; genus Crotalus; species Crotalus tigris. The sequence goes on from NW_024096893.1 coordinate 303,061, forward strand.
CCAGCTGAACTTCGCTGGGGGCGTCAACTTACTACTAAACTTGACCGGTTGCATCCGGACAGACTGCCTTCATCTACCTCACATCCTAGGGCACCTAGACAACTACTTGTGGGTGCCCCGGTTTGGGCTCGCAATTACGGGCCTGGTCATACCTGGGTCCCCGCTTCTATTTCCAGGGTCACAGGTCCTCTCTCCTATGAGGTAGCCCTGGACAACGGTCGTGTCCTGCGTCGGCACATCGACCAACTCCGCCCTAGGCGGGACTTTTCAGATGAGACTCCTGGGTCTTTTCCAGGGGGGGAGGGGGACCCTTTGGAGCAAAGGGAAGGGCACGAGCTGCTGCCCATCTCCACTGATGGAGCCACAAACGGCCCATCCCAGGGTTCCGCGAGAGCTCCGAACAAGAATTCTATGAGCCTACCTAATTACCAGGCATCCACGCCTACTCCAGCCAGGGAGTCACCCCGGGGGCATACTCACTTTCCACACACATCACACAGCACTCCAGTCACGGAGGATACCCGGGGGCATCCCAACAAATCATTCCCCGCAAGAGAGCTGGCACACAATCCCCAAGGTTGGCCTGACCTTACCCCAAATTCTACAGGGGGTCAAACATACAGGGAGGTGGTCGAGGAACCAAGTCCCGACTACAACACCTCTAGCCCAAATCAGGGAGTAACTGAGTTTTGGGAAAGTACAGAAACCCACACAAGCCCGGACACAGAACGGGGTTCAGGGAATGGACAGCCTCCTGACAGGTCTTGGACGGACCTAGGAGGTTCAACAGAGACGCCCAGCAGTGGCTATCACTCAAGGGGCCCGAGGGTCTACAGCTAGGCAGGTCAACCAGGTCACAAAGTGACAGAAGCCCTGGCCTGACGAGCCCGGTGGGCGAGCAAGCAGGCCAGGCATCGGGGTACAGTCCTTGGAAGGCACCAAGGCAAAATAAGGAGAACAGGCTCACATCTCCTGAGAACTTCAACTGCTTCTCATGTCTGCTTCCCGCCAAGGACTCAACAAATACCCTCAACTCTCTTCCCACCCCCTCCTCATCTCTCCTCCTTGGATTCTTAGCACCTGTGATGTGCAGCTATTAGATTCCCTGAACAAAGGAATGGTCATATAAAAGTGCAGCAGTTCAGAAGCCACAGCTGACTTCTGAGCCTGGTAGTATTCTTTTAATAGAGCTACCCTTTCATTCCTGTTCAAGTTCTGATATGTAAAACAACCATTAATTTCTCGCATGTTCACTTCCATTTTTATATTTACATGTAATGCGGAAATGCATATATTTATATGTTGCACCATCTTTATTTTTACTAGAGAGTAGAATTTTGATTAATTTACTGACTTTCAATTTCTCTCCTAATCTTTCAACTTGGGGTAGGGAGAAGGAACAAAATATTCACTATTTTGTCTTCATCTTCTCTAGGTAGCCTTCAGAAATCCCATACTGGCAAGCTGTAGGCAGGATCTGAACCACACTTTCTGACTTCTGATTGTAAATGTTTGTAATTGTGTAAGAAAGAATTCTGGGGTTTCTTCATGGGTGGGTTTGCACATTACCTCAGTCCATAATGTGGTACATCTGTTTGTGCTTCACTTATATGAATCTAGCCAATTTTGATTTATTAAACAAGTCATGGCTTAATATTAGCCATCACAGATCTTTTTAAAGCCAGAGGCTTGGATCATAGCTACCACGTGTATGAAGAGATGGAAACTGCTGAGTTTTCTTCCAAATCCTCCAAAAAGTGGCTTTGATTTTGTGGTCGTTTATTTACAGATTATTTTCTTTATAATATTGAACAAAGGCCTTCAATGCTTTTCACAGTGTGGAAAGAAAAGTCTTCATCGTGGTTCATCTAAGCCGGGAATAAACAAACAACATGGCGACTGCTTTAGAAAGAAGGTTGCAGTTTACTGAAGAGCCAGACAGAAAGATGGTTCTGGCAGGAAAGAGGAGAGAAAAAAGGACTGAGCACATGTGGGCAGTAGGTTTTTATACTCCTCTCAAGCCTTTTGTTTGAAATATTTCCTGTTCCTGTTTCAGGCTTTGTACTTCCTGTGTCACATATTCTGATCTGAGTCTGGGTGTGCCTTTCTGGTATTCTTCTTGGTGGTGGGTTAATCCTACTATAGATCCTGCTTCCCTGGTGCTGGGGCTAATGACTCTTAGAGTTTGGATGGGGTATGCAGATTTTAGGTGTCTTTGTCTTCTTGATCTCCTAGCTGGGCCTTTCTGATGATTTACCTTTGCATTTGTATAGAGCTGGCTTCTGCTTGGGACAGAGAGACTTGGGGGCAGGGTTGGTTTCCGCTTTTAAAATCCTTTTGAGGAAATATATTTTTCTGCCCTTTTAATATTTCCTTCTGTGGGGAGCTGACTTCCCTTAACAGGTGTATATTGAATTTCAAGACAATTATTTCACTATTGGTATAAAACAAGATAGCAATGTGTTTTCGGACAACCAGTATATGTATGTGTGAAAATCTAGGTAGCTGGATAGAAGCTGAATAGGAACAGTACAAAGATCAGTCTTGATTGACATCCTAATAGTTGGAATGGTGCTTGATAAATAACCTTGAGGGCTGAATAAGGCTTTCAGAGCATACCTCATAGAGAGGCTGAATGAGAGGTTAATAAACACTGACTGATCAAAACAGTTTCCATTTTTTTTTTCACATTTGGCTCAAGAAATACAGATCAGCAGGGTAGACGTAATTTTATGCTGGAATATTATTGTGTGATTAAGTAAACATTAATGGTACTAGAGTGGATGGGATGTGTTGTCTATTTTGGAGGAAATTTAAGGAAGGGAAGGCTCAATGCATTCATTTTGGCACTTGAATAGGAAAAGTTGGTCCAAATTCAGAAGCAGTTAACTTTTGAAATTGCTTCATTCACTTTAGAAATGTTTGGGGCCTGCAGAGGGAGTCCTGAGTTCTATTCGGTTTATGGTTTTATAAAATGTACATTGCATTAGCAAATCAGAGTTAACTACAGTTTAGCATATTATGTGAACACAGTCTAACAGGAAATACAGGAAAAGTTGTACATCTCTTTAGTTTGCTTCTCTTTATCATATGCACTCACAGTCGATCTTCTAAAATGGCATAAATAAGAATATTCCAAATAAAAACAGATTTGCAGTTTACCAGCAGAGGGAGGAAATGCATTGGCCCTATAACACAATGGAGATACTAGTGATATGAGGATGTGGGAATCCTCTTGGAAACAATATTGACAGAAAAAGATGAATGCCCATGCTTTATTTCAATTTATTTCTATTTTTGTACCAAGTATGCATGGGATTTAATATTCCATGTTGGTTTTTTGGTTAAAAAGGTCTAATACCTGGAAATGTAGACTAATTCAGTTATGTGTGAACTGGTTTTTATTAGCTGTTGCCATTATGTTAAGATAATTACAAAATCTCTTTACTTCCTCTCAAGGGAAACCTCTCATGTATAGTAGTTCATTGAAAGGAAGTGGTTTCTGCCTGGTAGGAATGAGTCACAGAAGAAAACAGTTTTTTGTGGCACTCTTATTGTTGTCTAATTTAGGCTTTAGAATCCTATATAATTTGAACAGCTGAAGTTCTAGATTGTAAATAATGAAACAATTTCTTTAGGGTTCCATCTAAATTAGTTAACTTAATCATCTAATTGTTTCTAAGATAGAGAATGATGAAGAGATAGACAAACTCTCTTACTTTCCTTATTGAAAATTTAGGAGACAAATTCAAAGAGATAAATTCTGTCTTAGACAGTATTTGATCTGTTGAAAGGGTCCATACAGAAGTTTCATCTCTTGTTTTTCTTAAATGTTTTTTTTTAAAAAATGATACCCAATCATGCCTTTTTAGAACAAATTGCTTTTCTCTCCTTTCATAATTTATGTCCTGATGCAGTTGCTTTAATTTTTTTTCTTCCTTTATTTTCCCACAAGTAGAGAGTCTTCTTTTTTTCAGATCAACCAAATGTTGATCTATTGCATACATGTCAAACTTGCGACATGACATGATATTGCGCAACGTATTGGAGCTTTTGCCCCATTGACGGCAAAGGGGTGGGTGCGGTTTCATTGTCCGGCCAGCAGTTTGACACCCCTGATATTGGCTGTACATGAATTGACAAACCAGCTTGTTGCCCAAGGCTGTTATTGTGGGCTAAGAGACAGTGACTGGTTCAAGGTTATCCAGCTGGTAACACTTCTTTTTGATATGTATTCTGCATTTGATTGATCCAGAACAATGAAATAATTTTATTAGAAATCTTTACATTTGAATTTAGTAGACATCATGTCTTGGCACAGAAAAATTATATTGTAGCTTAGAATATGGTTTGCACGATTTCCCAATAAAAGGACTTCATCGTTAAAACTAGTATTGAAACGTTCCACCATATTTTACATAGTAGTATTTATAGTCTGTTCTTCAGTCATATATCTACATGGAAGCTGAATAAATCTCAACAATCACTAAAATCAACAACAGCAAAACCTAGAAAATGGAAGCAGCAGAAAAAATGTTATAAATCAACCAATTAGTTGATTGTACTTAAAATGCTAAACTCTATTAGGTAAGCTAGTTTAGGTACTGCAAGCAAAGTGCTGTTTCCTGAACTCTCACTCTGGTGTCTTTGAACACAAGGAAGACAGCATTATTGGTTGTTGGGAAGATATTACTAAATAGCTAGATGGACGTGGGAGAAGGCAGTTCCTGTAGTACCTTAGAGGAGATGCTTAGATTGTCAGACTGGGTGAAAACTCTTACTAAGGAAGCATATGGGTGACATTGGGGCTCAAAGAAATTGGGGTGTACCCAGGCAAATTGTCTGACCTCAGACAATTGCAGAAGAGCCTTCAGATTAGCACATTTCAGCATTTTACTTTCAGTGCTCCTAAAGGACAAGTATCAAATGATTCTAATACCAAGAGAACACTCTGGTCTATAGAGAGAAGATGAGATAGGAACAGCTGGCCTATATTAAGCTGCCTTGAGCTTTATAGGAAACTTTGCTCCATTTATAAAGTTCCCTTTTAATATCATTTCTAGGAATGTTACCTATTGGTTGTTGGGTTAGCAAGATGTGATCTCAGGCTGTATTACCAGGTACTAGACAATGGCCAAGCAAGTATATTAATGGTTGCTTTAAAAATGTTGGCTGCATGATTATGACAGTCTTCAAATTTCTAAGCTTGTATTGTGCTGATCACATTACCATAGTTTATTTTATTGCTGTAGTTCCAAGTTATTTAGTTATTTTCCCCATTTCTTTGCTTTAATGTACAAACAAGATTACAGCCTCTCCTCCCATCCCTGCAACACAAATGTTAAACAACTTATGTCTATAATATTTATCCTGGCTAATTTCACACATTGTACTAACTTCTTACACAATTATCTGTTGGGTTTGATAGATGCAGGATTTATAAAAAATAATTTGTAACTTTACTTCTTGTGAGAAGGCAGACATGGCTTATCCAATAAATCTTGATTATACGAACATAATATAATGTGATGTATAAAACAAAATATAATTTGTCCCAGGAGGACAGCATTTTAGAAAATAATTGATATAGTTAAATTAAAAATTGCTGGCACTAGATCCTTCTTTTTGTTATATACCACCTTAAGCAGGATAGGCAGTCCATAGCCCCTCTGGATCAGTCGTTTTCTGATACATCCTAGAGGTAATCCCAATGTAAAGTTTATTTTATTCATTAAATTTGTTTGCCACTTATTTCACCATGATGATGGTGAGATCTCTAGTTGTGGAGAGAGGACCAAATTTAGCTGATAACTGCTGCGTATGTTATTAATTTTATTACAAGTTCTTGCTTAATCACTGGCAAACAACTTTGCTGGGTAATTTGGCTTATTTGAATTGAGAAGCTGGAAGAGTTAGAATTCCCAGGACATTGTGTAACAACAACCCTGTATTTTTATCCAGTGTACACTTAGCAGAAGCCAACCAATGTCAGCTTTATGAATCATTCATGTTTTTAAATTGCTCATTGCTTCAATTGTTTTATCTATTGGTATGTGATTTTAAAAGCTCTATTTTACCAGAAAGGAAAATGACCTGGAATCTAAGATAGAATTCTATAATGAAAAATACACAGAAAAAGAAGGGAAAAAAATCAGGGTTCCATCACTTTAGTTTCTAGTGCTAATGTTAATGCTAATTTAACACAACACACCATTTAAAAGGCAAATTATTTTGGATAAAATTTTATCTTCCTTTTTGGGGTGAGTGGGTGGGTAAACATTGTTTACTAGAATAAGGGCATGCCTTAATATGTTTTATGCAAACAGCCCGTGAAATGAATCCAGAATCTTTGCTTAACTGTAACAAATGTTGGTAGCTATTATAAGCAGGGCTTTTTTTGTCATAGAACGCCCAGAACGGAGTTCTGGCACCTTTTTTGGGTGGAAACTTGTAGAGTAGGCAAGGCGGGTTGTATGATGTGAGTTCTGGCACCACTTTTTTTTTTTTTTTTTTTTACAGAAAAAGCACTGATTATAAGAGTTCTGTCAAAATTCAGTTGAGGTATAAATTTTTAATTGTAGCATTTTTCATGGTAAGATCATACTAAAATTTGTAAAGCTACTAGAGTAAGCATACTCTAGTTCAGGGGTAGGCAACCTTGACTCTTTTATGACTCATGGACTTCAACTCCCAGAATTCCTGAGCCAGCCTATCCCTGCTCTAGTTTATCAGTAAGTCCTTGTATAAGGATTTTTAGCAGAGGACACCATAAAATAAGCTAGATGAGGCATCAGGCTAAATTGTAATGTGATTTGTTTTTGGTTTAGGATGTTAAACCATTGACTTAACAGTTGAGTGCAAGAAATTTTCAATATAACAAAAGACTAGTCGGTCATCACACAGGCCATATTGAGAATTTTAAAAATAAATCAAATTTTTTAAAGGAAAAAGTTATCTATAGCATATCACTTAGAGCCCACTGTGGCCCTCTGCAATAAACTATTTAAACATTTAAAGCAGCACCAGTTGTTCCAGGTCATTTCCAAACAAGGCAAACAGCTTAGTTCACATTTATATCTGGTACCAGGGAGGACCGAGAGATGCTGGACTATTCTGCTGTCAACGTGAACTTCCAAAGGGAGGAAGAGAAGTGTGGGCCTTTGTGGGAGAGAAATCAGCACAAATCTTAAGACTGGACAGTTAGTTCTAGTGCAGTGGTTCTCAAACTGTGGGTCAGGACCCCATTTGGGGTCGAACGACCATTTCACAGGGGTCGCCAAACAATGCAGTCCGCCATTTTTCCCCCCTTTTCCTTAGCTGTGCTACTCCCTTTTATTCTATTGGCTTTTGAAAGCCAATAGAATAGACTCTCTTGACTAGAGTCTAATTCTATTGGCTTTCAAAAGCCAAAAGGAATTGTCCAGGCTGTCTCTGCCCTGCTGAGCCCGCCAAAAGTCCCATTCTGCAAACGGTGCTGCACCAGTTGAGTAGTCCTCAACTTACGACCGGTTGAGTAGTCCTCGACTTACGACCGGTTGGGGGTCGCGGCATTAAAAAGGTTGAGAACCCCTGTTCTAGTGCATCACTTACGCATATGCCTAGTTAAAAAAAAAATACAGTAACCAAGTGGCTCTGAAAGACATTCGTGCACCACCCCGCGGGATAAAGCGCGATTCTAATTCGAATCCTCCCTTAACATAAAAGAGACGCGTAAACGAGGAAGCGGTTTCAAAGCTGCAGCCGCGACAGATGGCAAGGCAGGCCGCCGGTCAAGGCATTGCAGTCAAAGCCGTTTCCTCCGGCGTCCATCAGAGCCGTTTGCAACTTGCTGGCCCCTTCGCCCGCGCCGCTGCCGCGCTCTCTCCAGCTGTTTGGTTTGTGCGACAAATCTCTCCTTGTTTCTTCTCCTCTCCTCCAATGGGGAGCGGACCGCCCGACCTTGCCCAATGAGGAGCGCCACCCGGCCTGCCGTCAGCCAATAAGAGGGCGGGGGTGGGGACGGCCGTTGCTGGAGATGTTCTCGCTCGTCTTCCCTAGCGGGGGCGAGGTGGGGGCAGTCGTGCGTCTTGTCCCCCTGTAGTTCGGGGCGCGTGGCGCATTGCACTTGCCCGGCGGCGCCCCCCCCCCCGTCAGCCCAGCAGAGCCGGGCTCGCTCTCTGTTGCGGCTGCAGCATGGCGGTGGAAGAAGAGGGGCTCCGGGTGTTTCAGAGCGTCCGGATCAAAATAGGTACAGTGCGGGGAGAGACGGCAGACCAACAAAGGGAGTGGAGCGAGACCGGGGACGCTCTGCGAGTCCCGGGAGGCAGAAGCGGAGCTCCAGCTCGCGCCGCCTGGGGCTCGGAAGCGCTTTCCCCTGCCTTTCTCCGAAGTACTTGCAGAGAAAAGGGGGAACCTGAAGAACCCGCCGCTTTTCTCGGCTGCGCGGGGCGGGCCCGAAGCGTTGCTTCGTCCGGGCTTGGTTCCTCGGTCCAAGGACGGCGGCGCGGGAAGGGCGGGCTGCGGGAGGATGGTGGCCAAGGGAAGTGAGGATGCTGCGAAGCGGGAGCGGGCGGGAGAGAAATCCGGGAGGAGAGAGTGACTTGCCAGTTAGCATCGAGCAGGAAAAATCGCCCTTTTGCCCAGCAGAAACCTGCCGGGATTGCCGTGCTGAGTGACTCCCAGCTCTTGCTGTTGCCAGTCCCGGGCTCTTGGCTCCTTGCTGAAGCCAGGCGCTCCGAAACGAGTTTCTCGTGATTATTAATATGTAGTTATTTGCGGCTTCTGATGATCAAGTTCGACAAATCTCTCTGTTCAAAGACTCCGGAGGTTCATTTTTGACAGCTGATGTGCAGTTCACTTAGTGTAATTTCCACAACTCCTTAATGATCGTGTTTTTGCTTATTGATGATCTCTGAATGCTTTCTTTTTGTGGCACCTCAATGGTGATATGGGGGGGGGGGTTTCAGTGTACCATTCTGCCACCTCATTCACAAAATATTGAGAGCTGTTCAATAGACTATTGTCTTCCATTTGTAATTTGTCATGTTTACCTACTCTGCTTCTGTCATATTTTTCTCTCCAGAGAATCTGATGAAGGAAAGAGGGAATAGTTTATCCTGTTCTTTAGATTGATGTCTAGTACCCAATATGAGCTTATAACTACAGCAATGCTTATAAGTTCCTTTTGCATTCCTGCATCCCATAATTCTGCAGAGACTGCCAATCTCATTGCCATTTCCTGTTGGCACAGAATTTTCATGATGAAATACCAGTTTTTATTCCTCTTTGTTTACATTACTATTCCTTTAAGGTTTTTTCCTTTTTTTAAAATATAGATCTGCTGGAACTTTATAACTTGGCCCTTTTTATGTCTATCCAGTTGTAAATAACACTAAATTTAATCAAACTAAGTTTGCTTAATCAGTAGATACTTATATGACTACAGCAGGGAATTTTGTACAGCAGGTATTCTCTTGTTTTAATGCATTTGAGAAGAGCCTTAAGTGTTTTGTTCTTTAACTTGATTGATAAAACCCACATAATGGACTTATATTTCATATTCATATATTTCATATATTTTTGGACATAATGAGGTAATAACAAGCATACTCATTTTTCCCCATACTACATATGCTTTTTGCTTAAACTGTTGTCAATTTCTCTAGTCCTCTAAAACTTTTTGAAATGATTTTGCAAGAAAAAATTTATACTTTTAGATGACAGCTTTGAATTACTGCCTGTAATTTACTGAAAAACTTCCATCAATACCATTGAAGAATTATTTTGAATGTACGTAGGCAAACAGTACTAAGATTGGCTTAGTGTATACACAGACTCTGAAAAAATGAATTTAAAATCAATAGTGTTAATATAATAACTTTCCCTATATTCCAAATTGCTGATGCTTCAGTCTGTTATTAACTCTCCATAGCACGCCATGTAATTGCGTACCAGTCACATGCAGTAATTTAATTTGTTTGAAGGATGTATCATTATTTTGACTGTTATGAATCATTTCCAGACTACTTCATTAAAAAGTAAGTAGCAGATGTCACGGTTATAGTTAAAAAATTTGCTGGTATTGATCTGACTGTACATTAGAGGGCAAATGCTGTACTTTCAACAAACGAAATCTAGTGGGATGATTCTGTTTGGTTCACCTAACCACAGTGTCTGTGGTTAGAAAGTGTCTATTTACTAGGGCTGGGCAAAATATTTGAAAAGGGTATTTCACAAAGTATGCTCATATAAGTAAAACATCTGTATTAGTGACATTAAACCAATGTGTCCTCTGAAGGACTCATGTGGCTGGTTTGATGGTGTCTATGAATATATTGCATGCAACATGTAGTCTTTCCAGCAGATCTTCCAGGGAAGCAAAACAGTTGTGCAAGCACACAGAAATGCAACTGGGGCATGTCGCAGTAATTGTGTAAACCTAGATGCAGCTGTGGTAGCATTTTAAGGAAGGGTGCTAGTATACTTTGCACCCACTGTCATGTCACATTTCAAATACTTTCCGCGGCCTTTATATTTTTGTTCAGGAAATGCTTAAGCAATATAGTATAAGAATTCCACTGAAATATATTGGATGTAAATATGTGATAGGATGTTCAGTGCATATCATCAGAATGTGGATAATCTAGTATAATAATTCAGGATTTGCTTTTACAATCCTCAAAGAAAGGCTTTGTTACATAAAATATTTTTTATGAACAGGTTCGCTAAACAAAGTGTCAAAAGAACTTTACTGAGGAGTAAAACATAAGCCTCACAATAAATTTGGATCTCATACTGTGGATGTTTTTATTGTTGATCCTTATGGCAAACTGCTATGAACGTGGAGTTGATTTGGCTAGCGTACAAATGGAATGAATGAAAATAAATGAAGTAAAAGCATGCAGTCTTATTAGAATTTGAAAGCCAAGTCCAGTGAAGATTAATTGAACAGTAGCCATTTTCCTTTAATGTTTAGAGTTGCCCTATCTCAACTTCATAAAGGAACAATACGGAAAGAGCTGCATACAAAACAAATCATTTGTCTTGTATTTCTAGCTATTCATCAGAATGTCCAATCCTCTTCCTTCATTTGTTACTGAGATTCTTATTTTAAAATAATGGTGGGGAGAGCCCCAGATTTCTTTTTGACTAGCCTCCAAACCTTATTTGCTGTCTAGTGATGGAAAGCAGCTATGCCAAGCCCTAGAGCGTGGACCTTAGTTTTAGAACAACTCCAAACCACCTACAAGAATTCAGAAGGAAATTTGTGTGTGAAATAGTCTTATGTCCCCTCTGTTTTCTCCTGTTTTAAAACATTTTGGGCCTAAACTAGATAAACTGAAATGCATAATTACAGTGGATGCCAATATTAATAGCACTGAGGAGATAATATTCATTAGGACGACAGCATATGTATAAATAAAATGTAATCCTTTTCACCCTTGTGATGATCCTGGCAAAAATAACCCTTCCATCCATGCTTGCTGTTAAATAGTAAGATCTTTATTAAGAAGCTTTTTGAAAAATGTGCATTATATTCCAGCACTGATTTCTTTAAAAAAAAAAAACCCTAGAGGACTGGTTCATATGATTGCTCTATTTTTTCTATCCTGAGATGCATTTTCCTTTGCTCTTTTTTTTTTTAAAAAAGACTTCTTTCATAATTTGGTTCATTTATATACTGTAATTATTTTTGACTGAAGCAAATTAGCACAAAAAAAGACAAAGGTTTAATCTCTCTTAATTTTATTATTTAAAATATGCTATAAACAAGTTAGCAGTTACTTCTTTGTACTGTGTAAATAGCAATTTCCAGTTTTTCCCTTCCTATAGTTACTCCTGACTCATATCCTGAGTTTTTCCTGAGGTTCCCGCAATCCTCAGGACAGACTTTTTATTTTGTGTTCAGGGAATTGCAGCTGAGACAAAAGGATAGGAACTTCCCTTTGCCATTTTACACTTATTCCACATTATTGTGTTGACCTATGATGGAAATTATGCATCTCTTTTTCTACAAAAATTGGCAAGTAAATGAATTTAAGAGTTACTGTGTTAACATTAAAATATATATAAAAGGGTTTTTTAAAGTTCAGTTTAATAACATTGAGCCTTTGAAACTTTTGTGTAAGTTCAGAAATGCACATTTGTTTGTATGTATGTATGTACATATTTATATTCATTTATTGGCTAATGTGATGGAATGTACACCTGCAGGTGCAAAGGGGGGAGACTTGGCAACACAGAGCTTTCCCAGAAAAGGGCCCAAATTAAGAAACTGCACAGTCCCAAACTGGATATGGGAGGTGGAAGAAGATCAGGGTAGCTACACCTTAGAATCTCTCAGGATATATCTAGTAGGTTAGAAGTTTATAGCTTTAGTTTGGCAAGATTCTGTCCATTGGCTATAACATATAAGCACATCCTTTGGATCTCACTGTCTCGTCTCCGGATTTGGGGCTGGCAGTTACATTGGTAGTCATTCATAAGTTCTAATTCAGTGGTTCTCAACCTTTTTAATGCCGCGACCCCCAACCGGTCGTAAGTCGAGGACTACTCAACCGGTCGTAAGTTGAGGACTACTCAACTAGTGCAGCATCGTTTGCAGAATGGGACTTTTGGCGGGCTCAGCAGGGCAGAGACAGCCTGGACAATTCCTATTGGCTTTTGAAAGCCAATAGAATTAGACTCTATTCAAGAGAATCTATTCTATTGGCTTTCCAAAGCCAATAGAATAAAAGGGACTAGCACAGCTAAGGAAAAGGGGAAAAAAATGGCGGACTGCATTGTTTGGCGACCCCCGTGAAATGGTCGTTCGACCCCAAATGGGGTCCTGACCCACAGGTTGAGAACCACTGTTCTAATTGGTCTTAACAGTCAGTTCACAAATGATTGCTGGACCAGTATCCCATCCCTGTGGCAGGTCATTATTAAGAGAGGACTTTCTAGCTGCAGCAAGGCAAAAGGGGGCAGGAATTACCACTAGAAAAGGTACCATGAAAACATGATGCAACTGACAGATAATTATTTTCCTCTTCCTCTGTCCCACTGAAATCAGGTAGGAAGAGACCTGTTTTTGACCTTATTGAAACATTTATCATGGTTGGCATGGGAAGTAGGCATTTTTTCCCTTTCTAATTGTTAAGGTTTCAAATATTGAAATAGCTCATTTAAACTTTTGTTGTGGGGATAATAAGTCTGTGCTAAGCTGGGGGTTACATAATGAATAGTGCATAAGTGAATAAGCCAGTGTTTGTTTCTACAGCATATTATACTATGAACTCTGGTTAATGAAAGAGATTATAGAAAAGCTGATAAAGTTAACAGTCACACGTAATCCAATCCTAGGTTTTTAAAGCTATGGTTTGTTAAAATAGTCTTGACCTGGTTTGCACATAATGCTAAGCTGGGACCTTTCTGGGGGTGGGATAAGGTGTGTGTATGTGTGCATTTTTATTGTTTTTTTTTAAGACAAGCCCTATCACTGAAATTAATTGCGGATGTGGAGTGACTTATGTGGAGTGACTTACTGTAAAGATACTTTGATGTTTAAACCCCAGAGGCCAATGTATGATGATGGGAATTTCTGCAATAAAAACTGAAGATAACTTTGCTGAAAATAAAAAAGTGGTGTGAGGACAATATGTTGCCTGTACTAAACAAAAGAGGCAGATGGAATCTAAGCATTGGTAAATGAGTTTTTATTTGGCCTGACATGTTTTTGAAAATGTATTCCTTTTAGGGAATGTCTGAAATGGCCTTGGACTAATTGATGGGTGTGCTCTGTAAAACTGACATGAGTGCCCTTGAAAAAGGAATAGTTGTTCTTAATAGGTTGGGCTAAATAAATACTTGGTATTCCTCACTCTCTTTTTTGACTACTTCAGTGCCTACTTTTCTCTTTCATCATTTATCCTGCATCAGCCATAGTGTGGCTTATTTCACATAATTTGGTTATCTTCATCGTTCCATGGTCTGCAGTTTTTTATAGCCTGGTTTTTTTAATTGTTGCACATTGAAAAACATAATACACATATTTCTTTTGTATTCTGTTTTCTCTAAGGAAAAAAGGTAACATGTATTGTTCCTCAAAGTTCCCATAGAATGCATACTTTGCAACCTATAGGATGTAAACTTTGATGCAAGTTTAGGCAAACTTTTTATGGAACAAAAGCAAACTTTGATCATTATTTTCCAACAGACAATTTTACGTTAAGTATGTGGATTGTCCTCAGGAGTGTGTGGGATAATAATATGTAGCTGTTAGGCTTTTATAAAGGTATCTAAGTATATTAAGTATTCTGAAATCTGAAATCTTTAAGTACAGAATGCTTAACATTGTGTGTGTTACATTATGTATTTGATGCATATATTACCCAACATCTCACATTTGGTGTATTTCAAACAAGACCATATGTAATGAAAGCATGCACAGTCATTAAGTGCATTACTTAGTCTTTAAGATGCTATAAAACTCCTGAATACTTTTTAATTTAATTAACACTTTTAACAACATTATGTATGTACCTTTTGGGTGCTACTCTCCTCCCCCCCCCACACATGCCTTTAGAATTGGAAGAAGAGGTTTCTCAGTTCTTGTTTTTAAGCCATGTAGCAGGTAACTCAGATACCATCTCATAAGCATATATAAAATGCTTTTCCATTGAACAGAGTTAATGTACACAGAGACACACACTTTCCCCACTCCTAATAGCAATAGCACTTAGAATTATATACTTTATAGCACTTTCTGAAATGGTTTACAGTGTAGCATATTGCCCTCAACAATCTGGGTCTTCATTTTACCAACCCTGGAAGGCTGGAAATCTGAATCAACCTTGAGACGGTCAGGATCGAAATCCTGGCTGTGGACAGAGTTAGCCTGCAATACTGCATTCTAACCACTGCACCACCACACATGTAGTAGAAAGAATTAGTTACTTTTGATGGTAGCATATAACACATTGTATGTGCTGTAGTCAACAAAAGTTACATTTGTCCTGATATTAATATTAATATTCTTTGAAGAATAATTTTGAAGTTGTTAATTTTTGACTTTCTCAACTTTTATTCATATACATATGTTTTGTCTGGATATTTATTAAAAATGATTGTATGATTTCTATAGGAGAGTAGGGTCTCCTATAAGTTGGTAGTTGTTGTTCTTCAGATCATGAGTATTGGTATCTCATATTGTTGAGATTTTGGTGACTCACCATAAATCATTTTGAAAGTGACAAAAAATATGTCACTATAACAATATTATACCATTTATCATACATGTTTTAATTTGTTCTGTTGCTGTATAATATCTAAGTAAGAGTTCATATAATAATAATTTTTTATTTTGCGGTCACAGACCAAAATACAAGTGCAACAAAAGAAAACACAAGAAAAATATAGTCACAAACAATTAACACCAGAAGCCTTGGCTAAGGAGAATTACAACGTTCTCCTCTAATAGTTACAGCTCTTAAAAGAAATTTGGAAACCTGAGAAGTAATATAGGAGGAGCCATCCCGTAGACCAGTGGTTCTCAACCTTTTTAATGCCGCGACCCCAACTGGTCGTAAGTCGAGGACTACTCAACTGGTGCAGCACCGTTTGCAGAATGGGACTTTTGGCGGGCTCAGCAGGGCAGAGACAGCTTGGACAATTCCTATTGGCTTTTGAAAGCCAATAGAATTAGACTCTATTCAAGAGAGTCTATTCTATTGGCTTTCAAAAGCCAATAGAATAAAAGGGAGTAGCACAGCTAAGAAAAAGGGGGGAAAAATGGCGGACTGCGTTGTTTGGCGACCCCCGTGAAATGGTCGTTCGACCCCAAATGGGGTCCCAACCCACAGGTTGAGAACCACTGCCCTAGACAATATAAAACCAAATTACTAACATTAGAACCAGAGGGATCAATCCAATGAGAGGCAATAATTTAATTCTGGCTGTATTATACATAGGGCAGTATAATAAGACATGCTCCACAGTTTCAACTTCAGCCCTATCACAGGGGCATAATCGCTCACTAAACGGGAGCCTCTTGAATCGCCTGTCGAGTAGTGCTGAGGGCAGACATTGAAATGGGCTAGGGAAAAGACTCTTCTATACTTGGGGATGGTTAGAGTATAGAAATAAGAGGCCATCCTCAATCCATAATTATTAGAATGGCTAAAGATCAAAGGGGAGCAGGTTTTGTTGGTTCTGGCTCTTAAGTCTTGCAAATCTATGTCCACAAGCCGTTGGACTACCCTAAACTGGGCGTCTTTGAGACCATAATCTCCCAGAGCATCCCCCGTAAAGCCTAGCAAGTGGAGTTTCTTCGTCAGCTCCCTCTCCCAACGAGAAGTATGAGAGTCAGCAAACACCAGGAAGAGGTAGCACCCTAAACCACCATTCGAGGGTGCTAATCCACGCCATGCATTCGACTGAACGAATGCCCAGTTCCAGGTACATTGAAGCAAATCCAACACAGGGAGGAAGACCCAGACGTTTCCTAAGAAAAACAGCCTGGGTACTTTCAATACAATCCTTGAAGCCTCGTATCCATATGGGAATTCCATAAAGAGTTTGGGCCAGGGTTTTGGCTTGATATATATGCAGAGCAGAAGGAATAAACTGGCCTCCTTGGGTAAAAAAAAAAATCTTATAATCTGCTGATGGCTACAGGAGGCCGAATTCAGCACCTGGGTTCGATGATTAGTCCAAGCACCAGTATTCTGAAATTGAATACCTAAATACTTAAACTGGAAAACCTGCCTAACAACATTACCATTGATAGCCCAGTTGTATAATTTCCGGGCTCTAGAGAATACCAATACTTTGGATTTGTCATAATTAATAGACAAATGGTTCTCAGCACAGTAGGACCCAAATGCAGAAAGTAATCTTTTTAGACCGAGCCTTAATTGTGATAGAAGGACCGCATCCTCATCATAAAGAAGAAGCGGAATCTTCGTATTTAACAACTTTGGGGCATGGGACTCAATGCGTTCAATATAAGAGACCAGGTCAGATAAGAATAGATTAAACAGAAGAGGGGCCAGGACACAACCCTGACTAACTCCGCTCTCAATCGGGATAGGATTTGAAAGTTCTCCCTGCAAGCCGCACCTGACCTGGCTAGTGGTCTGATTATACAAAGATCTGATTAAGAACAAAAGACGTCTGTCAATAGAACTTTTGTGCAATTTTGACTACAACAGTTCATAGGGACTGAGTCAACCACTGCCTTTAAATCAATAAAAGCAGTAAAGAGTTTGCCACCTGGTGTAATAGCGTATTTATCAACCAGGTATGCTAGGACAAAACAGTGGTCCAATGTGGCACAGCCCGCTTTAAACCCAATCTGCTCTGCACCAATAATGTTAGACTCCTCAACCCAAGTGAGGAGTCTATGTTGAAGATATTTAGCATACAATTTCCCAATGATGGAAAGCAGGCTCATAGGGCGATAATCGGCAGGGTTGTTCCTGTTTCCTCGTTTAAAAACTGGAATAATAATTGCTAGACTCCAAGAGATAGGAATCCTACCAGAGGAATTAATATGGGTGAAGAGTGTTGCCAAAAGAGGAATTCACCATTCGGGATAGATTTTAGCAAAATGGGGGTTATAGCATCGGGGCCAGGGGCTTTGCCTGACTTAAGTTCTGAGATAAGCTCAGTGATTTCAGCATGAGTCACGGGTTGCCATATAGGAATTGCAAGAGGCAATTGTGATCCAAGCTCGGTCGAAATTATTGAAGCCTGAAAGATTGACAAAAAATGATTTTCCCAATCTCTGTTAGAAATACAACAGAGAGGGAATTCTTGGTAATCAGAGAGAGAGCTGGCAACAATTTGCCAGAATAGTCAGGTGTTCTTCTGCTGGATAGAGAAGAGAAGTAAATCCCACTTCTCTCTCTCTTTAGCCCTCTTTTTCTTAACAATTAGCCCTTTATACTCCAGCTTCAGGTGGTAATAGTCCTCTGGTGGGCGCTTGTCCCCCAGTTATGGTAAAGCAAGTAAACCTGGTTAATCTGGTTCCTAAGCATCAGACATTCTTTATCAAACCAGGAACTGCTTCTTAAGTGATATGGACCCCTTGGCCTACAAACCCTATTAATTAGTGATTCAAAGGCCAAGATTGTCTCTGAGCCACTACTTGTTAGAACCTGATTATAAAAGCTAAGAGATGTTAAAAGTTATAAAAGTTCCGGAGATGATAAAAAGGAGTGAAACTTTCTTTCAGTATTAGGAGACCATTTGATCCTCTTTATATAGAATGCCACATGGGGATCCAATATCTGGGGGCCTTTAGTTAAGTGTATATTTGAGGAAAGCCCAATAATTGTAACCAGGGGGTAATGATCGCTCTCCGTGCGGCAGTCCACATAGAAAGCATGGACGGCCTTTCTTAGTAACTGAGAAACCAATAATGGTTTCTCAGAAAAATCAATAATGCTACTCCCACGTGAGGAACTAAAAGTAAACTCACCGACTAGATCGCCTGGGGTACTCCCATTAAGGCTTATCTTATCATGTTGGGATGCTAAAAGTGCTAACTGAATACCAGCAAAATTTGTTAGTTCATCCTTAGAGTGTCTAGCTGAAATCTGATGGCCTATTACCTGAAGGATTTCTTGGGAGTAAAGTGCCTCAATCGATGGAGGAACTTGGACTCCCAGACAGGCATTAAAGTCACCCCCTATAAGGGTGTATAGCCCTGGAAATTTTGTTTCAATACAAGTAATATAGTTTTCCAGTTCATCCCATTGAGCCTTAATGTCGGCTTGCCTCACCGTCGGAGGGAGGTAGACGTTAAACACTAGCAATTTACTGCATCCTCTCTTAATTAGGAGCGCCATAGCTAAAGAGCCACAGGGGGACAGCTCCACTGTCTCCACCTTTAAAGAGGTAGAGACCAAACAAGCCAAACCACCCTTGGGTCTTCCTGTCGCCGATTGTTTGATAGCGGCCAAGGAGGTGGCTGTAAACCCTGTAAGGGATATCTTATCACATGCCCAAGTCTCCTGAAGCAGAACCACATCAAATGCCTGAATATAGTTGGTAAATTCTATAGTACCACACCTTCTCCCCCAACCTGCTATGTTCCACGAAAGACATTTAAGAGTACAGAGGGGGGTTGCCAAATTTGATAGTCATTCTACATAATTCATTTTTTCAAGGGAGCTCTTCTGGTCCAAAAAGATACACCTGTTATTAAGAGGCAGTGTTACCTTCATGGAAGATAAAGGCAGGGAAGGAGGGAAGGGAGGCGAACCTTGTTCATGGGGCTGTAGAACTCTAAACGCACTCCAGTTCGTACTTGTAGCATTAGTTGGATATTTGGGTGGCAAGCATTCAGTGGCATCAGCAGACAGGGTCTGAGAGAGCCCACGATCTTCATATTGATGAGTTAGACATCCTGGAAAAAGGGCCAGGGGAACTTTCCACTGATGAATCGGTATGGGCTCCCTGTAATCCAGTGAAATCCTTATCAGATAATGAGAGACTCCAAAGCTTGGCTTTAACTGCAGCCAGACGCTTAATAATTTGGGCCCTTTCTGAATGTGGGAGCGCACGAAAGGAGTCGAAGAGCTGTATCTCCTCCTGGTTCCAGAAATTATCTTGAGATAAGTCAGTCACATGAATAGATGGAATCCCAGAGTCACTGGCCTGGGGCTTATTCGCTAAGAAGCCTTGAATACCCTGGGCTGATGTCGCTTCCTTTGAGGCCATTTCTTCCCAGCTGATCAAATCAAGGCAAGGATCCTGAAGAGATGTTACTCGCTGAGGGGAGTTGGTTGGATTGACAGTAGGAAGATCAGTCAAAACCCCATCAGAGAGGGCACCATCAGGAGATTTTACAAGCATAGATGTATATTTAGTACATCAGAGATGACATTCAAGGTTGGCACATTAACATGTGCTACTGAAGATCTTCTAGGGGCAGTAATTCTCCTAACACTCACAGGTGGTTGATTACTTAAAAGAGGCTTAGTCGACATATCTTTGAAGACTCTTCTTGGCAAAATGCCAAAAAACCTTAGTAGAGATCTTCTCCTGAAGAATAGTTTGGGGGTGGTAGAATTGTCAAAACTAAGTAACACTCGAGTGCAGTATATAGAGGAGGGTAAAAATTCAACCTTCTTCAAATCATCAGCTTCCAACCCAATAGCTGTAGTATATGACCCCTTGCCAGCCGTACTGAGCCCCAGCGCAGCAAGTAGCCGTTAATAGGATTAATATTTAGGGCCACCTGTTTTGGCTGTAAAACCAGGTGACTGTTTGCTTCTAGGGAAATGGAGTTCGAACTATTGATAGGGTTACATTGAGCAGATCTTTTGCTGAGGCTTAACAGGGGAGGCCCTGCTACTGCATCGGGATGCCGAGTGGCCGGCCCAGCACTACCACCGACAACCCAAGAAACCAAACAATTTAGGGTACTTATTATTTTATCAAGCTGGAGCTGTATGTTTGCTGTTGTATCTGCAACCAGGAAACATTGCTGAGCCAGAAGTTCTGTAAGGGTGGGCTCTTTTAAAGATCGATTGGGGACCGTAGCTTTAGGGGAGCCTTTGTTCTCAACTTGAGGGGCGACACCCTCAACCATCAAAGGATCGCCATGACCGGGAGCAGCCAGTAAAAAAGGAGCTTGACTTTTCAAACAAAGAGGCCGAGCCAAAACAAAGTCTTCCATCTTGGATTGCTTCAAAGAAGGTTGAGGAACCAGGTCAATAAGAGATCTGCACCTTTTCTTTGTCTTATTGTGTTAAATAACACAATAAAGGAGGAGCAGTGTAATATAACAAGAGACTAATCCTTAAGACAAGTCCTGGATCCAAAAAAGCCAAGGGCCAAGAGTCAAGAACAAGCAAGTCCCAATGCAAACAATAGCAAGGCTTTTCACAAGTAAGGCAAGAATCCTACCCTCCCGCCAAAGCAGGGAGTAGGGAGTGAATAAAAAAATCACAAAATAGTAAAATAGTAAAAAAAAATACTAATAAAAAGTAAAAAGTAGTAGGCAAATAAATAGCTCAAATAAAAATCACTCAAAACTAGAAAATACTAGGTTTCCTGACAAAGCAGAAAAACCTATATAGCAACAACAAAAAGCAGCAAGGCATTCCCATAGCTGAGGCCCAACTCGGGATATAAAAAATACAGCTAAAATATAGCTAACCCATAGCTGAAATATAGCTGAGAGTGGATTAAGTGGATTAGTGACCACACTGCATAAAGTTTCAAAAATGTAAGAGATTTAAATTTAAGAAAATTGAAACAGTAAGTTGGTTTAATCTAGGTTAAAAGCAGAGAGCCTACTTGCCTGCAGTTCATATATATATGCCCTAACACTGGTCTGGATTGTGTATGAGCATTAAACAAATTGTGACATTTTTTCTTAATGTCCCAATTTTTAAGATCAGATCTTGTAGGTACATCAACTATTAATTGTATAATTTCAGTAATTGTCCTTATCTACTTACTAATATCTCTTTTGAAACTATACCTTTGTTTTAAATAAATACATATATAAACAAAAGAAAAAATAACTTGGGAAAATTGCAGCTTTTATCGATTTTATTCTAACTTCTTTATTGATTGTTGTGTACTGCCCACAGTAATCGGATGTCTGATGGCATACAAGCTTATTACATCATCACCATCATCAGATGAAAATCACAACTTCGTTTCCAAATATTACCCACAAGCTAGAAATAAGGAGAAATTTCCTGACATTTAGAGCAGTTAATCAGTGGAACAAATTGCCTTCAGAAACTGTGGGTGCTCCATCACTGGGGGGTTTTAAGAAGAGGTTGGACAACCATTTATCTGAAGCGGTATAGGATCTCCTGCTTGAACAGGGGAACAGAAGGTTCCTTCCAACTCTGTTATTCTATTATAATATTGAACTACCCTCAGATTGTTACAATCATGAAATTGCTCAAGGAAGAAGTGTTTTTCCACACATTGAGGCCATCTCAGTGCTACACCTGAAATGTGTATCCTTTCAGTATACTATATTTTTTAATTTTTGTGAGGAAAATTATGAGGTTCAAGGCCTCTGAGTGTGCCAAAACCCTAGCATTTTAAAACAAAATTTGCTCATAGAATTTGCCAGTGTTGGATATAAAACAACAGCTTGTGTGTGCTACATAATTTCCTCTTGCTGTTAGCACCAGGAGATTAATGCTAGCTTTCCTTGTAATATCTGAAGCTGCCTAAAGCCAATGGTTTCTACAACAATATACTAAAAATAGTTTTATAAAAGGAATGGAAACTATTTTGTATCGTTTTTGGAAGGATATGGAATTGATCCTTCAATGAAGATTACAAAATAATATAAAAATGTATGCTGTTATTATATGGTTAAATAGTAGTGTCGTAGTAAAGGCACCAGTCAAGGAACCAAGAGCCCTTAGGCACAAAGTGAGCTGGCTGACTTTGGATCAGTTTTTCTCTCTCAACCATAGGAAAAAGGAAGCAGTAACAAACCACTTCTAAAACCTTTGCCAAGAAAACTGCAAGGACTAGTCCCAGCAGTCACAATGAGTCAACACTGGACTAGAAGGTACACAGATCCCTCCCCTCCCCTGCACCTCTAGTAGAATAACACTGAGTTTATTCATTGCCATCTGTTAAATTTCGGTTTATAAATGTTAAAACCTATTTTAAAATGGGCTGAAAGCAAAGGACTTTCTGGACCATACAGAAGTATTTTGGATTAAAGAGGCACCTTTTTGTTGGCTCTGTTTGCCTTTGAACATTTTTGCTTAATTCTTGATGCTAGTCATTTTATGGCAGAATAACAGATGATACAAGACTGAGAGCTTGTATAATTCAGTAGTTCTGATATTTCAGGAGTAGTTTACTCTAAAGTCTGTAAAGAAACAATGTATGCCATGTATTAGATGCCTACTTATGGGAAGCACGGAAAGAATTCTTCTGCTCAACAACATAATATACATTAATACACATTAAGTATTCCTTCATTACTTCCTGAAAGTACTTGCTATGGCCAAAATCAAATATTGAAATAGGCTGAATGCTGACTTTAGATCTTTGTTTCACAAATCTCATGCCATCTCTGCATATTACGCTTCATATGCATGCCATAGAATAATGTTTATAATCAGTGTTTAAAATGTGAAGGATTCAATAAGTTTATTTCAATGCACCTTTATTGATGTTGATGTTCTTCATTTTAAAAAATGTGCTCTTCAAAAGTTTAAAAACACCACTATAGAGATCTTTACAGTTTTTATTTTATGAACTATAAATTACATTTTTCACAGATATATTAAGGTTGTGATTATGTTGTTATCCAAAAGGGTGCCCAGTGCAGGTGGGTTCCTATACAAGATAGGGCACCCTTGTATCCTAGAGATATCTTGGGAAATTAATTTCTACATTTCCAAGAAGCTGAAAGTGTACTAAGTTGGAAAAGGGGAATATTGTGATTTCTTATGGCCATTTCATCTGAATAGTGATCTCCAAACATATGTTTTTGGGGAACCATGAATTTAACCCTGTATTTAAACACAAATATACAAGTAATACCTTGTACTTTTTGATAATGGACATTACATTTGAAAATGTTATTAACTGAGAATTTACCTTATTTGCTGAATGATGTAATTATGCAAATAACACAATTTAATAAATGTAATTTAACTGACTCATGGAGATGCATCAAACTTGTCAGTTATTTCAAAGAAGATATACAGATGGAAAATTTGATTTGTTGCATATCAAATTTGTTAAGCAGGGCTCTGTTAAATCAAAATTGTACTTGTATTAATATTTTTTAAAAATGGTTACTAGTAAATAGAACTAATAGAAATATTAGTTCCAAAGTATGTGGCAGAAACTAGGACTGCAGCATTTGTGCTACTTCTAAAACTGCTGTTCCACAGTGTTAAATAGTTCTTCATAGTTTGGTCCTGTGCGTTACACATCAGCTTTCCTGATGTAAATCCTGCCCAGACGACTGAACTATCTATGCAGCCAGCAAACACTCTGCGTCCCATCAGTTGGTAATCCCCCCTGACTGACAGCTCATCTACTGTATCTATCCTCTCCAGTTTGCTTTACCTTTCTGCTTCCTAGCTGCTAATCGGTCCTAAATTGTCCTCTACTTCTGGCACAGTCCTTTGATGGAAGAGCTCTTCAAGCTGCTGTAAAGAGGAGCAAGAGGTACAGCAAACTGCTAGTAGTAATGAAAAGTGTATCAGTGAAGAAAAGAAACTGTTGTCATTTGTAATGTCTACATAATTTATAGTGCCATAGTTCTGTTTGTGAAACTAATAGTAAAGTAGTTTTTGAGGAGATCCAATGCTCTACTGTTTCCCGTGCACCAGTAAGGTCTTGTCTCTAGCTGCTGAAAGATACGTGTATAGGGCAGGGAGTGAGGATGCATACATCCTATATTTTTGTCCCAAATATGTACAGAATGGTCTATATGTGAAATGTGCTTTTCTGAAAAGGAAAGAGGGACTGTTGGCACATATGTAAGAGGATACATATATATTTGTGTAAAGTTATCTAATTTTTTTTTTAAAAAAAACCCTACACAATATTCTAAATAAATAAGAGTTTTGTACTTAGTTATCATCCTCTGTGTTCCCATACTTCAAAAGGAGATGATTAGGAGTGATATTTGGTTTTTCTTCAATTTTCTATGCCATGAAACAATGCTGTTTTGTAATCCTGTTGAACTGGTGCTTGTATATAAGGAGAGCAACATGAAAGAAAGTGGCATGAAGTGCAGCTTGGAAAAAGCATGCTAAACCTATTATCACCTAGGTTTCCAGCTTTTCAAATTAATATTGCAAGGATGTGCACACTTTCACAAATAACTATCATGGCAAGTGTGAACTCATTTGCTCAAGAGTAAGTGCAAGACGAGAGAAATCACAGTCCCTCTTGATCTGTAGGTCATGGTTCCTCAACCCTGATATAGACTTTTTCCATGATGATTTGTACCTAACCTTTAGCTCTTCCAATAGCACTCCCATTTCCATTGTAACTTGTTGCTGGTCATCCTCTTCTCTTTGCTTCTGCCTCCCCCATTGTGAGAGTCTTCTCCAGAGAACTGAGTCTTTACATGTTTCTAAAGTAGAATAATTTGAGCCTGTTCATTTGTACCTCAGGTGAGAACTTTGCATCAATTTCTTTCTTGGCATTCATGATATTCTCAAGAATTTTTTCCACCAAATTTCAAAAGCATCAATATTCTTTCTATCGTGTTTCTTCAGTCCAAGGTATGCCTTAAGTATCACTTAACCTGAAATAATAATCCTATCTACCTAGGAGCAAATGGAATTGTAAGATTTCCGAGTGGAAATTTAAAAAAGTTGTGTTTAATTCACTTAGTCCAACTTACACATAGTGATTCTGAGAGGATGAAATAGGGAGATCAGAAAACCAGGGACATCATCACAGAACGACGAGGGATAAACGGTTAAAAATGAATAATTGTGGCAAAGCAAGCCCATCTGTAATTTGTGGGCTTTGATTGTAGTTGGAATATATAAATATAGCTATGGAGTTTGGGCTCTAACTTAATGGACATTGATGCATTCCTTCAGTGCAGAGTGAAAGAGCTGCTTTACATATAATTTGGAAGCATCTCTGGTTGGAACTGTCTGTTAGGATGGTTGTGGTTGGAAAGACCATAAAAATTGCAACATGCGTTAAGGGTTAAGATGTGAAAGGGTCTTTTCAACTGAAGTTGCAACTGTTCTTTCTTCTGAGTAAAAATTATTGCCCAAAATAATAGAATTCTACATTTACAAAAAGCAGACCTAGACGATTTCTCATTCTTTCTTCCTCTCTCCTCATCTCTGACAATGCAGAGTTTTTGAAATTGCAGAAACAGGTATAATTAGCATAGTATTGCAAAGATGTCTTAACTTTCAATTTGTTTTCTCAGCAGTATAATTTTGTTTTGTGGGAGTAGGTGACCTGTAAGGTCTGTAATGCATAATTATTGTTTGCTGGCCTTTAATTTTACTTAGTGGACTTACCCAAGTTAGTTGTTACAAAGCTGACACTTTCTCTTAGAATGTGCAACTAAATCTTTTTCTTGATGCCTGAATCAAATACAACGTAGATGTATGAAAATGAATGCCAACAATATGACATATTGGATGTTTCTAAACTGCTCTTAAAGGTATATAATTATATATATATATGGCTATGGTTTGGTTATGGTTATGGTTATAGTTATAGTTATAATTTAGTTATAGTTATATATATAGTTATAATTAATTAGAAATTCCCAAGTGGAGGGGGGGGGAATACATTTCAGTATGTTTAATTTATGGCCTAGGAACAGAGAAAACTAGTTCAGCGACCACAGAATGGTGATTTGTGAAGTTTAGTATTATCTGTGCTTTCCTTCCCAAGCTGTCAGATTTTGGGGTACTTTGGACTTGCTTGCTGGAAATTCTTGGTATTATAGTCTCAATAGACCCTATGAACACCTGACTGGGCAAGACTGCTTTGGACACTGGTATTACCAAATATAATTTGCTTTGTTGCATGGAAGATACATTTACAGGGCTGTTGCTTCTTGTTGACATTGGTTATTTTCCTTCAGGATTGCTCTTGAGATATGGGGAGAATGTGTTTGTCCAGCAACAACTATGAGAGATGCTGAATACTGCCAAAACACTCCTTTGCTACTATTGCAAATCTGTGTAATATGCTTTACATGCAGGTCAGAGTTGCCCTAAGCTATTGCTTAGGATTGGCACGTCTTAATGGGTGGTAATGTGCAATATATGACATAATTTGTTTATGTGTTTGTTCCCAATACTTCAGCGGTTGAATGGTGTCTGTGAAAGTATTTATCTAGTGTGTTCTCCTCCTCCAAATATATAAGAATAAAATTCTCTTCTACCATTGAAAGCTGCCACTTGGAAATATTTATTTATTTATGGATGCATGTATGCATGCTATACTCCCACTGAAATAGAGTCATAGAGGCATTAGAGGTCATTTAGTCCAACCATCAGTTCATTGGAAGAATTCATTGCAAGCATGTTTTTAGATGAAAGCATTTGTGTGATAACTGAGGATTTGCTCTCTGCAGCAAAATTAAGCTGATACAGGCAGCTAATCACTTGCATGATTTGGATAATAGGGCCCAGTTCCTATTATAATGTGACTGCTTCTTAAGGCCTGGCAGCATGCTGTATACATGTGTAGGAAAGAGTCCAGATTGTTCTCCATGCAGCAAAAGAAGTATAATAATTCGGTAATAGTAAGTGGGAATGACCTTGGGAGACAGGAAGAAGAGCTGCAATCTGGACAAGTCTGATGAACAAAATCTGAGTCCGAAAGAAGAGGGGTGGAAGAATGGACTCTCCCTTGTTTTCAGGAGAGTAAAAATAAGACAAAGGGAGAAATAATTTTGAAACTTGCAAGACTAATGTCAGCCCTCTGAGGTAGTCCAGACAAGAAGCAACAACCAGGAGTACTAATTCTACTTTTATTGTAAGATTACACTAACAGAATCATGCTGCGGCTCTTCCTCCTGTCTCCCAAGGTTATTCCCACATAGCATCATAGGCCACATAAAGAACACTTATGGCTTAGATGTAGAGATCAAGTCAGGAAGAATGTCTACAAATGGCCTTCATTAGGATCCCTTTGCAGATTTAACAATATGCAGATTTAACCCCTGACAATTGATCTTAGGGCCTTTCTCCATTTTTACCTCACCATGGCACAAAAAAACATTTGCGGCATCTCTTTGCTTCTCTGTGTTATTGCCTTTATTTTGCCCCAAACTCATGGCTGAGTCAGACTTAGATCATCCTTAGCTGCATTGGTGTAAAAGTAATCTTTTTTTACCCTTATTGGGTAAAAGTATGTACAACTTATTAGGCTTTGTGACCTTTATTGGAGGAAAGTCAGGTGATTGGATGATGGGGATCAAAGGCAATAGGGTCAGATAGGAATTAGCAAATTCACAGATGTTGTAGAGCAATAGTTTTCAAACGTGGCAACTTTAAGATGTATGGACTTCAACTCCTAGAATTCCCAGCTAAGGTCCTGGGAGTTGAAAGACCACACAGTTGCCCTGTTCAAAAAAACTGTTGTAGATTTCAACTCAGCAATAGGGAAAGACCTTTAGAAAAGTTTCAATTTCTTTAATTCCAGAAGTTTTGGCTGCATCAGCAGTTGAATGTAAGTAATCCTTTTACTAGATCAGGAATGACCAACATAGACAATTTTTTTAGTCAAGAAACAAGTATCTACTGCTGGGATGCATGGAGGAATCTGAAAGCCATGCTAATGGTGATTTTCAGTTAGGAAGGAAAGAGTAAATGAGACACAGGCATAATGCCAAGAGGTTTGTGAAACACTTGTGCAAAATTAGAATTGGGAAAGGAATGCAAGAATTACACAATAGAGATTAAGAGAGACATGCTTATTAGAGATCAAGCTGAAGAAGCTAAATTTCTATTGCACAAGAGAGTTTTTGCTCAAAAGCTACAGCTTGTTCCCAGTCATGTTTGGCTAACTAGAAACTCTATTACAGTATCTCGGGTAGGTAGGGAATTATTTCAGGTAGTTCATTGTGAAAGGATGCTCTTTTCATTAATTTAGGTTGAAGCTCTGCCATTTCTGCTTGTAGGACGTAAAACATCATGCTGAGCTTCATTAGAAGGAAGCTGGAAAAAAGCTAAAGTAGAATGCATTAACTGATAAAATATTTAGTGAATTCTTCATGCTTTTTGGTATGTCCGATTAACAAAGCTGTATATCACTCAGTCCTTGGCCCTCTGTTTAATGAATCTTCTGATTCAAGTGTATATAATATGACAGAATTGTGCAACATTATAAATGAATGTGATCATTGAGAAAAACTCTTCTGTTATGTGGGTAAATAGATGGTTGGGAATAAGAAAAATAAACTTGCTGAGCAAACTGGAATAGCGAGGATAAGAGAATAAGAGGATAAGAGAAAAGTTCAAAAATGTATTCAGAGTGAGCAAGGAACATTTTAGAGGAGGACAGTAAGCTTTTCAGCTGCTCAGAGAACACTGTGAGTGCACTCTCTTTTACACATACACACACACAAAAACACAAACACAGAGAGGGGGGGGCAGGGAAGCGCAATTGCCTCTCTCTGTCTCTGTCTCTCTCTGCAGAGGCAGAGGAGGCTTGGAGCCACAAGGGAAGACTCAAAGAGCCGCATGTGGCTCCGGAGCCGCAGGTTGCCGACTTGTGCCCTAGTTGATGGAATATTTCTACACGTTATGGTGGAAGAGATGGTGGAGGTATATGAATTCTGTACCATGTATTTGTGAGCAATGTCAGTGGAGTGCCACTATCCAATAATACTTTTTCCACATGATCAATAGGTGTTTGCGGTTACCCTCTGTAAAAATGAACGTTATGTCCATTTCAGTTGCCTTACAAACCTAGTCCACAAAATACGTCATAGAGTACTTTACTGAAACCAAGTAACAGAAACTTCTTGAACATTTTTCACATAGCAGTGGATTTGAATGGATCAAGTTCTATATTGGGTGAAACAATTAGACATTTCAATGCTAAAATATTTATTTCAAAACAACATTCTGCCAGATTGAAATGATGAATAAAAGATGAATAAAATATTGGTGGTGGTCCATAGAACCCAAATGTTTTCTGCTAAGAATAGGAAGCAGGGAGAAAACCAATTCATAAGGATTTTAATATTCAAAAATCCCTTCCATGCCTGAGGCAAATTTTTTTTTTAAGTGTTGGCCATCCTCTTAAACTGATCAGCTTGAGAACTACAGGACAAAGAATACAACATTACAGCCAAACAGTCTAATTGCAAGACTATTTTGTTTTAAAATGACCTCATTAATGGATTACATGAGGAGTGGGAGCAATCTGAGTAGAATGTCTGGGGACAAACCCTTCTCATCTGGAGTGCAAGGAGGAAGGAAGAGGAAGGAGGAGGAGGATGAAAGTGGATGGAATCATGTGGGACATACTTTTCCCCCCTGACATTTTATATCATCTTCCTTTGTTTTCTAAATATGATAATGTTGTTCTAGGGCTTAAAGTTTCAGCTTTCTTGTCTTCTCATCTGAAAAAATGGCAGGAAATCTTTCAGCCAGTTTTCAGCGATTGTGATTGAAGAAGATATCCATCTTTGCAAAAAAATAAGTCCATATGTTGTGTGAACTGCTAGAGGCCCAGATTGTCTATCTCTGATTAACATGCTGGAATATTTATTGATTTGCTACATTGATTTATATTCTGTTCAACTCCCAAGTCTCTGGAATTGGTCATTTTAAGTTATGACTACCCAAAAATCCATTGTAGTTTCTGTGGTGTAAATTAATTGAAAGTACCCTTGTGTTTATATTGCTCCACCTTTGCGGCTCAAAAGCTTTCAAGTTTAATTCACTTTGCTCTGGAGCCAGGCTGCTTGATGTTGAAATTTTCAAGTTAATTTCATAACTTGCTTTGATTAATATAAATGTGTTCTTGAAATATCTGTTTTGTGCATGTACATTCCTGTTGGAAAGAGAGCTTTCAAAACCCGAGAGTACTATGTAAATAGAATGCATGTAGCCATGTGGGGAAGTGCATAGGAAAAAAGCTTCAGCACCAAATAGTACTGGATTTTCAAAACTATTTTCCCTCTTATATTTCCTTCTTATATTTGACAGTGTCAGCTGCTGGCATATTTGTTACAAAACCTTTAGAGGAAAAGGCAAGAAGCTGCAATTGATTAAATGTCTCTTAAATACATCTTAGAATATTATTTTTCTGATGGACAAATATATTGCAATAGATGTGCAAGTTAGAGACTTAGTTTTGTTATTTTGCGTGTGAGAATCATTTTAGGCAGTGTCATGAATTTATATATATATGTATATGTATACACGTATATATAAACACGTGCATATACATATATACAAATATACAAATATATGAAAATGTAATAGAAACCCTCTCTATTAATTAAAGCACCCTCTCTTTATTAAGACCTCTGAGCAAGCCTGAAAAAAGTAGTGGCTGCTTTAAATAATCAGGTTTTGTTTGTCCAGAATTGAGTGTTGGGTAACAAATCTCAGATTAACATGAATGTTAATACATCTGGTTTTTGTTAAAACTGAAAACACTTTTTAAAATCTCCTCAAGAGAATATATAGCAGAGTAGTGGCCTTCATAATAAATTTCCATCTTGCACCTCAGAGCTGGTGTTAGAATACATCTTGAATCCATGAAATTCCTTTAGTTGGTCATCATTTCCTTTCTCACTAAGTGTAGGTGGATGTCATAGGGTTGACTTCAAAGGCTGTCGTAGGCTATTTGTAGTTTCCACTGATTTTCTTAAGGATGAAATCATTTTATCTGTGCCAACACCAAGAGCTGCACTTCTGACCTTCACAAGTGTGTTTCTTCTAGTTATCCAGTCCAAAGTGAACTGATACTAGAGGTTCTGGCAAAAGTTCAGGGAGATTGGAGAGTGAGGTGGAAAGCGGAAAATTAGTCTTCTCCAGCATGATGAATGTAGAATCCACCGGTGGGTAATCTCAGCCTTCCTGCTCAGATGAGACTAAGTCAGAACTTTAGCCACGCCTCCCTCTGGGTGTGCCCTCCCAGTTTTTGACTTAGTCTCAGCTCAGTAGGACACAATCTATTTAGCTCCTCTATTAGACTAGGTTGAATTATTTCCTTTTAATTTCAGGATTGATTGATAGGATAGTTGAGTTTGTTTAACAATCCATACTCATTAGAAATTGTTCTTTCTTGCAATTTGGGTCCAAATTTGACAAAGTATTGAGTTACAACGGCAAGCTGCTTTTCAGCTCCAAGGAACCTCGCAGGCTTGTTATGAGCTGAAATTCAGCCGTTCAGGGCCGTGCAAGCAGATTTCGCTCCGATACAGCTGATCAGCGTGGAAGAAGGAAACTTCTTGTTGCTGGTGATTCTTTGGAGCTCGGTTAGGCCGGACGGCCTCATTCTGATTGTGTCGTCGCCACGAGGTCTCAACGAAACCAGGCGGTGCTCTGGATCGCAGCAGAGGCTGCGTGACTCAATCGCAAGTGTGCTGTCTGTTTTAGCGAACAGGGAATGAGGGGCTTTATTTGAGTTTGTTGCTCCCTGAGATTCCTCCTCAATTCGGACAGGCCTAAATAGCCTCTCTTTTTCCTGGCGCGGTCGCCATTTTGGGAGGTGAGGAGGAATTAGCGGCTGCCATTTTGAGACCATCAACAAGTGCGGCCATTTTGAATGGTCCTCGTGTACCCTTGGGGTACTGTTGGGCCTTCTTTTTGCCTGGTTTCAGCCTGTTGTATCAGGCTCCTAATGGGGGGACTACTTCAGCAATCCCTTTGACCAGAATGCTTACATTATCAAGGGAAACCAGGCTGAAGAGTACGACAACCATTTTGAATTTCATTACTTGAACTATTTATGCATTACTTCACATATTCTATTTCTTCTGTATCTATTCTGCAAGGGGGAGTTATATTAGATTCCACCTGTTCCAATTAGTTTATGGCGCTGTACTGCAAGGTCCAGACAAGCAGTTTTAGTGAACTGTCTGGCTGTTTGCAATTGCTGTTGTTCAGAGCGCGGGTAGTTTCCCTCTCTGACAACTAGATCTGCTTCTTGGATTTCCCCCATTTCTGGACATCTCCTACCTGGAATATCCAGACTGCAATGGCAGACAGTGCATTGCTCCAGGCATCTCAGGACTCTGAGGTTTCCCCCGCACAAAGAAAACGCAGGTCATCTGATTTGGAAGCGGGGGGGGGGAAGACAAATAAAGGCCCATCCTCAAAGAGTCCTCCAAGCAGTCGGGCAAGAGACCTCAAGGAGACATCAGGCGCTGGAAAAAGAGTTCTCTACAACTCATAGGCTCATGTCCAGGGAAGCAGAAGTGGTTCCCCCCGTTTCACTGGACCGCTCCCTATTTGAGCCTCAATTCGCGCCTTTCCATGATGGCCCTAGGGCATGGTCTCCTCAGGGGGAAACTGAACAGGTTGGCCCTCTTCTTTCTTCTTTTTCTTCTTCTTTCTTCTTTCTTCCTCTTCCACTACACACAAGCTCCAGAGGACATGTATACTCCCACTGCAGCTGGCGTTCATTCTACAGACCAACAAGACATAGGGTCTGGACAGTCCAGGCATTCATGCACCATGCGTTCGCACAATTTATGGCCTCCCCCATGAGGCAATGTCCCTCACAGGTAACATCTCCTCCACCCATATCCTTACCTCAAACAGGGTGTGCTCTGTTAACAGGTTCTGGCAATTCTGAGACATCTTCTCAGTGGGGGTGAGGAGCGGTCTGTAGACCTTGAGGAGGTCAGAGGACGAAGAGACGGGTCCGGAACCGACACCAACATCTGGTCTCTTTGATCCTTCCCTATTCAGGGCATGAGGGCCTGTACCACGGTCGACCTGGCTCCTGAACAGGAGCCCAAGCCATCTACTTCCACTACACTAGAATCGAATCCTTGTTTTCCGAACAGGTGGTGGAGGTGAAACAAATTCCTTGTCTCAATGTCTTCCGCACCACAGTGGAGAAACAGTGGTCTTCATTGGCCACTCTACCTTCTCCCAATAGCACAGAAAAGAAACTTTTCAATGTTTCCTTGTCATTTTCCTCCCTCTTGGTGTTGCTTACTGTGGACACTCTATTAACTTCTCTATTTTCTTCATCATCAATTCCAGTAGATATGGCTGAGGCCTTGAAGGCAGAGGACAAGAGGTTTGAGTTTTCTCTCTGTAGAACCCGCCAGGCCTCGGCATGGGCAATTAAGGCGGCGACTTCCTTGTCTTCTTCGCAAGGGCATCCATCATGTGGCTCTGCGAATCACAGTCCTCATTTCTCCTGACCGGGTGCGAGCACCAGACATTAGGAAAATTAGTTGCAGCATCTGAATACATGGCAGGCGCATCACTTCATTCAGCCAGGTATTCCGCAAGGTCCATTGCGGCCACAGTCTCATCTCGCAGACTGCTGTGGCTGAAACAGTGGCGGACCGACTTGCAATCCATGTGGCGTCCATCGACGGCCAGGTGCAGTGGAACACATCTATTCGATCCAGTTCTTGGACCATACCTTATAGAAGGGAAGGTAAGCGCAGATTCTAGCGCACCCCTCCAAGAAGTTGGATAGGAGGCCTCAACAGGACTTTTTTTAGACAGTCCTTTCGTGTGGGAGGTGCCTGGGATTGGAGGCAGCCCTTTCGGGCCAGGCTGGGACTGGCCCAGAGGTTATTGATCCTTTCCTCCTAGACAGGATTGACAGCAGGACCGCCCAAAAACATTGGAACCAAGGGCCAGTCCAAACATCCCTTCCGTGGATCGGGGGGGGGTCATCCTTACAGGCGGACCAGTGATGCCAAGGAGGACGCTTTTATAGGCGGTCACTTGTCGCTATTCAGTGACACTTGGGAGACTACCTCCACCGTCTCTTGGGTGCGAGATACCATAAGACACGGTCTCACTTTAGATTTTTCCGCATCCCCCGGACCGCTTTCTGCAGTGTCCCAGGAACAGAGAGGACAGGGAATTTAATCCATCCTCTTCATGGTTCCAAAAGCCTCGGGGGGATGGAGGGCCATATTGGACTTGAAGGGTCTGAACCACTTCTTGACCTACAAGAGGTTCAAGATGTAGTCCCTAAAGTCCATTCTGGCCGGCATCAGGAAATGTAATTTCCTTTCATCCATCGACCTGACGGAGGAGTATCTTCATGTTCCGATTCTCCTGGAACACCGCAGATTCCTCCAGGTTTGTTACACGCACCGGCATTACCAGTATAGTGCTCTACCCTTTGGTCTTTCCTCAGCCCTCGGGTATTCTCAAGGATCCTGGCGGTCTTGGCAGCCCATCTCAGTTGTTCCTGGTGTGCGTACAATCATCCAATCCAATTCCTTACGTTCAGTTCACTCGGATCTGGAAATCACAATCAATACTCTTCAGGAGCACGGGTTCTCTGTGAACTTCAAGAAGAGTCACATGATCCCCTCGACTCGACTCCTTCACTTAGGAGCAATAATAGATTCACAGATTACAAGCTTTCTCTTTTTTAGGATCGCAGGATCGGTATCTGGACACTCGTCCACCGAGTTTGGAGAGAGAAGGTAGTTCCTCTGGTACAGCTATCGCAGCTGTTGGGAAGGCTGATCTCTGGTCTGGGGATTGTCCCGTGGGCCAGACTACATTCCAGAACCCTCCAGTGGTTTCTCCTCCCTTTCCAGAAACGGAATATGAGGGCATCCACAAGAAAGGTAGGGGTTCCACACCACACACTGTGATCCCTCTTGTGGTGGACTTAGTCCGCAGTGACCAAGGGGTCACTTTTCAAGGAGCCTCCCAGGCTCACCTTGATCACAGACACCAGTCTGTTTAGCTGGGACGCACATCTATAGACTCACATGGCACAGGGTCAGTGCTCCCCGTCGGACTTAACCCACAACATCAATAGGCTTGAACTCAGGGCAATTCATTTGGCACTCTGTCAGTTCTCCGCTCTCTCGGCGGGAGAACGTTGTCCTAATACTAAGGGGACAACGTGGCTGCCAAAGCACATGTCAACAGACAGGGAAGGCCCAGGTCATGGACTCTCAGGCTAGAGGCCTTGGACCGGGGTCTATGGGCAGAGTCCAATCTGGGGTCCATCTGTGCGGTACACATGTCTGGAGTGGCGAATCGACAAGCAGATTACCTGAACAAAACTACGGTCAACCACTCAGAGTGGCATCTGGAGCCGGCTATGTTCAGGGAAATCTCGGTCAGACTTGGGCAGCCACAATTGGACCTGTTTGCCTCCCCGGCAAACTCCCATCTGCCCAGGTACTTCACAAGGTTCCCATTCCCGGGGCCGGAGGGAACAGATGCTCTCTGCAGCAGTGGCTCAAGAGACTGCTTTACGCATTCCCTCTCCTTCATACCTGCAACCATCCGCAAGCTTCTGCAAGAACAGGCGGAAGTCATCTTAGTTGTTCCACACGGGCCAAGGCGACTGTGGTTTACCGACCTTGTGGGTCTGTCCCTCTCTCCGCCGTGGAGGATTCCACTGGATAATGTCTCTATCAGTCAAGGGTTTCCCCAACATCCAGATCCCCAGTGGCCAGTTGGCCACCTGCCATTTGAGAGGGAAGGTTTAGCTAGGCAGTCCTATTCGTCTGGGGTGATCTCGATGATTCATGTCTCGAGACGCCCCTCGACCAATAGAATTTACAATGCCACATGGAGGAACTTTTGCAGGTGGTGTGCTAAGCAGAATCTTAGACTGTTGTCGGTCACCTTTCCTAAGATCTTGGGCTATCTTTTGGAGGGTATACATAAGGGATTGTCATATAGCACCATCCGCAGACAGATTGCTGTCTTATCAATGGTTCTTACCTGTGACAATCAGATCCCATTATCACAGCATCCAGCGGTGGGCGCCTTTCTTAAGGTACATCGTTATCCCTCGGGGGACTTACCTACAATGATGCATGCTTTGTTATCTCCACCGTTCGAAACCTCTGGTCTTGCTCACTTCAATTCTTGTTTCTGAAGGTTGCCCTTTTAGTAGCCATCACATCGGCCAGATGTATTTTGGAGCTGGCCGCGCTTGCGGTCAGGAGAGACCCGTGCTCCTTTTTTCAAGGATAGAGTGGTCCTTCGGTTGGACCCTTCTTTCATCCCGTAAGTCAATACTTGGGTCCATAGGTCCCAGGATCTGGTTCTTCCTGATTTTTATCCTAACCCGTCACATCATCTGGAGAGACAGTGGCATAAATTGGATGTACGCAGGGCCCTGCGCCATTATGTTACACGGAGCTCTTTTCTTTCATATATTGGAGGCCCTGTTCATGTCTTTCCACCCCTCTTCCATGGGTCAGAAAGTCTCTTCTTCGACCATTGGATGCTGGATTAGAGCATGTATTGCTCACGCTTATAAATCACTGTCTCTCACGGTAATTACACACATCACCGCTCACTCCGCACGCGGTGCAGCCATGTCAGCGGCCTGGTTTACCCAGGCTTCCGTTGAGGAGTTCTGTGGGCAGCGATTTGGTCTTCTCCCTCTTCCTTTATAAGGTATTACAGGCTTGGTAAATTTGCTGTGGCTCATGCCTCATTGGTAGAAGGGTTTTACAACAGGTACTTTTTTTTCAGGGGACACAAGCCTAGACTCTTTCCCCCCCGTAGGGACATGAGTGGCTTTGGTATGTCCCACTGGTGGATTCTACATTCATCATGCTGGAGAAGGGGCGTTGTCTTACCTGAACGCCTTTTCTCAGCATGATGATGTAGAATCCACACCCACCCTTCATGGCCGTCTAGGCAGTGTCATTTTAGGAGGAGCCATTGTGTCGGACTTCGTCATGAAAGCTTCGCTTCGTCAAAACTGGGAGGGCACACACAGAGGGAGGCGTGGCTAAAGTTCTGACTTAGTCTCATTTGAGCAGGAAGGCTGAGATTACCCACCGGTGGATTCTACATCATCATGCTGAGAAAAGACGTTCAGGTAAGACAACGCCCCTTTGCAGCACTGCATGAAAAGGCACTTTTTAGACACAATGTGCAAATGCTGAATAATCCATATATTTTTTAAAAATAAAAATGAACAATATTTACATTCTCAGGAAATATAAACTCTGACATATATAACGTTACAGAAAGAATATAGGAACTGTGGTGGAATCAAATGTCCTCTGAAAATTTATTATATCACTCTAAACCTTTTAGAAAGAACTTGTTAAAATGTTTAGTTGCTGCTTTGATCCCTTTATTATTCTGTTATTAAGATGTGAGAATGAAAGTCAAGTAACACTAAGATATACTCAGTGCATTTTCAAATGTTGGATCTAAAAGACAATTTTATTAGCATGACTGAGTTAAATAAACTATAAAGACCTTACAAACAGCAAGCAGTTTTCCATAAGTGTTTTGGGAATGCCTTTCCAGTTAAATTGAGAGCTTTATGAATGCATATGGTAGGAGAAGGTTATCAAGTTATTATGTAAGTATCTCCACATGTTGGGATTCATGGGTGCATTTAGAGTTTAGTGGACTTAACAAGGTGCCAGTTTACCAGTGCCCTTTTCACTCATTTGCCTCCTCCTTTTCCCAGCTTTTTTTCTAGGCATGCATACACATTTTTTTAAAAAAGCCATTGGGCTGCACTTTTCATTTTTTTATTTCTAAAATAGCTTATAGTACCCATTTGGATTTAGAGCTATTTTTGGAAATGAAGAAGCTGCTAGAAGCTGATGTTTTCCATTCCAAAAAGTCAGTTTCCTTTAAAAAAATAATGCAAACATTCAGCTGAGGCAGAAAGCATGGCAAGCAGATATTCCGGTGTCTAATATATTAATGGCACATGAGGATATTATGTTGGGAATCCTAATGGTAACCCCACGTTTGTTAAATATATGTTCAGCAGTGCTTAATGAGCTGATTCATTAATAAGTATGTATAACTGTAGGCTTGAAAATGCTTGTGTAGTTTATAGCAGTGTATCATTTATAAGATGAGGGATATATTTATATGTCTATATTGCATACAGGCTTATGAACTTCTAATAAAAGCAATTACAAATAGACTTTTTGATTATGGATCTTAAAATGCAGTCCCATGCCTTTGGCCTACAAGAAAGCCCATGTTTCCCTGAATAACAACATTTTGCTATCTTAAATTCCCTGTTTTAGGAACAGTATGAGTTTGAAAAATGTTTTTGGGGGGCATAAGTCTCAGCAAAATCTGAAAAGTGATGTGCTCACTTCATTATCAGCATTTCTCATTTGCTAAAGTGAATGGTGCATAGCTAGAAATTGAGAGAGTACTGTAATGTGGAAATGAAACTTAGAGGTGCTAAATGCCACTGCCCGTCTTGTGTTAATATTTCTTCTGCCATAAATAGAGGAAGTGGTGATTCATGTTTAGCTCTTGATCTGGAGCCATGGAAGAACTTAGTATCTCTGGAACTGATGAGGCTCACTTGAGGTCATGAGTGTATTGCACAATCTGTCTGGCAAGTCAAAATCCAATCCTACTTCGCAGCTAGAATGAAGGTCAGAAATTTGAAACGTTGAAGAATCAGGCATTGGTGGCATTCTCTTAATTTTAAAAAATCTTTTACAGTTAAGATTTAAAAATATAGTCGCCTTTCAATTCATGTCTATGTGTTATGTAGAACATCATGCTCAGTGCAGATTTATCAGCCTATCAGGAGCTTAATGCAACTTTTTGTTTGTTTGTTTCTTAATAGTGTTATAAAAATGGAAATGGAGGAGAGTTGAGCTGATGCACAAATTGTAACCCTTTAGGACAAATATAGAACACCAGCTATGTATGGTGGCCTGCCAGGTGTTTGACAGTCCCTTTTTTCAGTTGCAGGCTGGCAGCAAAACCCTTGATTTATCAGTCGGCAATCAACCTAGAGTCCTGGTGATCTTTGTCTAAAGTGAACTCAGCTGCAAATTGTCAAGAGCAAATATGATACTGTGTTGGGAAATTGCAGGTTGAAATCAATGCTTGGCTACAAAATTATTTGGATGGCATTCTGTACTGCACACTGCCTTTTAAACTAATTTGAAATGTTGATCTTGCCTAATTTTGGAAGTAGTCATCTAAATATGAAATAGAAAATTGAAACCACAGTATGTTATAGGTAAAACGGTTCTCTTTATTCTGTGGATAAGACAGTTTTGTGTCACTTCACTTTCCTTTACTTAGTTTTCAACACTTCCTTATTTCAACCTCTCTGTTCTAGAAATAATTCCTTTTTCCTACAGGTGGTCTTCAACTTACAATCACAATTGGGACCAGAATTCTGTTGTTAAGTAAGATGGCTGTTAAGTGAGCTGTGCCTGATTTTACAATTTTTTTCATAATGGTGGGTAAGTGAAACACTGCAGTTGTTAAAGGGATCATATGGTGGTTCAGCAAATTAGTTTCTGCCATTGTGACTTTGCTTACTGGAAGCTAGCTGGGAAGATGATCCCGGGATGCTGCAACCATCATAAAAACATGCAGTTGCCTAGTGACTGATTTTTGATTATGTGACCATGGGGATGCTGCAGTGGCTGTGTGAGGAGAGGTTTTAAGTAATTTTTCTCAGTGCTGTTGTAAATTGGAACAACCACTAAAAGAATAGTTTTAAGTCAAGGTACCTATACTTTTTCTTTATATTGCTAAGGAGTAGAGTAGAGTAGAGTAGAGTAGAGTAGAATAGAATAGAATAGAATAGAATAGAATAGAATAGATAACTTTATTGTCACTTTGAATGTATACTAATCGGCATACATTAAAATGAAATTTCGTTGCATTCAGCTCTCAAAGGGTCACCATCTCCGATATACACTACATAAATATGACAATAAATAAATAAATATAGAATTATGCATATACCCACATATATTATATGACACAGAGAAACAACAGTCTAGTTCGGGTTATCAACTTGTGTCGTTTTTATAAAAATCATCTTAT
The DNA here is from genome assembly GCF_016545835.1 of Crotalus tigris. Lineage (NCBI taxonomy): Eukaryota > Metazoa > Chordata > Lepidosauria > Squamata > Viperidae > Crotalus > Crotalus tigris. The sequence continues at coordinate 343,476 of NW_024096893.1, forward strand.
TAGTTCACCATATATCCTATTTTCATAATTCTTATTTAAGCTTAATTTCCCCTTAATATTCAAACAATTCTTATCAGTCATAATTTTCTCAATATTATTCATCTAAATATCCAGATTTTCCATTTAGATACACCATCCCAATGTTTTCATATTTCATGCATTATAAAAATACTATACTGCTTATCTGTCTTATGACATCTGCCTATAACATCTTTTCTGATCAATTTATATTTCACTTATATTTGTAAAAGTTAATTTGTTAAATCATTATATATCCTATTTTCAAAGTTCTTATTTAAGCTTAATTTCCCCTCAGTATTTCAGTCATTCCTTAATCCTAATTCTCTTCAACTTAATTTACCTTTAAATTTCAAATTTTTCATGCACATACATCATCCCAATATTTTTACATTTTATATATGATAAAATATTATATTACTTATATCTCTTATTGTAAGGCTCCTTTATATCCAAAGTTATCTGTTCTTTTAACTGTATTCAAACAAGTGCTTGCTCATGTAATACTCCATCTGGTAGGGTGAGTCAAATCTCTTGAATCTGTCTCTGGCCCTCTTCTTTTGCCAAGTAGCTTTCCAAGTTGATATATTCTGCTTGCCAGGAAGTTCTTATATTTTTGTAAGTATTGTTTGAAGTGGAGAAGACAGGATGCATAGAATATATGCTTTTCATCTCCCAAACTCTAATGGTTCTCCTGGCAGTTCTATAGTCCATTTTGTTAAATCTTCTTTCTTATCCTCAGGTTTATTTTGATGTTCTGATCAATAAAATATCTTTTCCATTTTTAATGTTATATCAAGGTTTTTTCCTGTTTGTATTAAATTATAATTCTCTTCATTGGTAGCTTCGCTGATTAAGTCATTTTCTTCTAGTTTATGTTCTATTATCTGATTTGTTTGTTCATTTTTTACCATCATTTTCTGAGTGTTTTTTTATTGTGAGTTTAGATTAGAGATGTACTCATTTATGTCATCAAAGTTGTTTTTGATCTCCTTGTGGTTTGAATCTATTGTCATTTGTATCTGTTGTAGCATTACATACATTTTCTCCTGGAAAGTATTTATCTTGTCTTGAAATGTTGCTTCTGGAGATTTTTGTTATTTCAGGCTAGGTTCTTCAGGAATAAGTATTAAATGTGGTTTTCTGTCATTTTTTTGATAAGTATGCAATATCCATGTTGTCTCCCCCTTTCAAATAGTCCTTCATCAGTGTATACATGTATACATGTGCATGGCGAGAAAAATGAATCTTGTGAGTTTCCCAGACGGATGGCATAGGGAACAAAGCTGTTACAGAATTGGGTAGTCCTGCTAGAAATGCTTTGAAACAGAGCAACAGAAACAGACAGTAAAGTGGATGTGTGGGGTCTCTAACAATGCTTTGAGCTCTAAGCATATAGCACTTATAAGCAGCATCCTGAATACCAGGGAGCGAGCTTCCAATGATCTTTTCGGCTGTCCTTACCATTCTTTGTATGGACTTTCTATCTGAGCCACTGCTGCCAACTAAGCAAACTCAGCAGATGTAGAAACAATCATCATCAAAACAGCAAGTGAAGAGTGAAATGATGATGATGATGATGATGATGATGACGATGATGATAATAATAATAATGATGTTGGAAGGGACCTTGGAGGTCATCTAGTCCAACCCCCTGCTCAGGCAGGAAATCCTATACCATTTCAGACAAATGGCTGTCAAGTCTCTTCTTAAAAACTTCCAGTGTTGGAACATTCACCACTTCTGGAGGCAGGTTGTTCCACTGGTTAATTGTTCTAACTGTCAGGAAGTTTCTCCTTAGTTCTAGGTTGTTTTTCTCCTTGATTAGTTTCCATCCGTTGCTTCTTGTCCTGCCTTTAGGCGCCTTGGAAAATAGCTTGACTCCCTCTTCTTTGTGGCAGCCCCTGAGATATTGGAATACTGCTATCATGTCCCCCCTCGTCCTTCTCTTCATTAAACTAGACATACCCAATTCCAGCAGCCTTTCCTTATATGCTTTAGCCTCCAGTCCCCTAATCATCTTTGTTCCTCTTCTCTGTACTCTTTTCTAGAGTCTCAACATCTTTTTTACATCGTGGTGACCAAAACTAGATTCAGTATTCCAAGTGTGGCCTTATCAAGGCATTATAAAGTGGTATTAATACTTCACGTGATCTTGATTCTATCCCTCTGTTAATGCAGCCCAGCACTGTGTTGGCCTTTTTGGCAACTGCAGCACACTGCTGGCTCATATTTAAGTGATTGTCCACTAGGACTCCAAGGTCCCTCTCACAGTTATTACTGTTGAGCAAGGTACCCCCTATACCACAGGTCGGCAACCTGCGGCTCTGGAGCCGCATGCGGCTCTTTGAGCCTTCCCCTGTGGCTCCCAGCCTCCTCTGCCTTTGCAGAGAGAGACAGAGAGAGGCAATTGCACTTCCCTGCTTCTCTCTCTCTCTCTCTCTCTCTGTGTGTGTCTCTGTGTGTGCGGGTGGGTGGGTGGGTGTTTTGTGTGTGTCTGTGTGTATGTGTAAAAGAGAGCGCACTCACAGTGTTCTCCGAGGAGCTCAAAAGCTTTCTGGGCGGAGCGCCTCCTTTTGCTGCCTCTCTGAAGGAAGCAGGAAGCAGGAAGGGCAGGAGAGAGCTAGCTAGCCCAGCTAGGCTGACTCAGGAATTCTGGGAGTTGAAGTCCATGAGTCATAAAAGAGACGAGGTTGCCTACCTCGGAGGTTGTTGGACAACAGCTTGAAGCTTGCCAGGTGAGCAGCAGATAGGAGGGGGGGGGGAGAAAGAGAGAGAGAGAGAAAGAGAGAGATTGAGAAAGAGAGAGAGTGGGGGAAGAGGAGTGGCAGACCAAGGGCAGATAGAGAGGGAGGGAGAGAGAGACCCTTTTGACATCTAAAATGAAGATAACACTGCATATATCCTTTTTTTACCTGTGTGTGTATGTAATTTTATTCTCTGAAAGCATTCTCTTGGTGATCATTGTTTTAATAGTATGGATATTCCCAAGAGTCATATTTTTACTTTTATTTTTAGTGTGTGTGTGTGTGTGTGTGTGTGTGTGTGTGTATATATATATATACACACACATACACACATACACACACACACACATACACACACCTATAATAAAGGTAAAAAAGGATATATGCAGTGTTGTCTTCATTTTAGATATCAAAAGGGTTTTGCAGCTCCCAGTGTTTTGTTTTTGGTGGGAAACGGGTCCAAGTGGCTCTTTGAGTGTTTTGGGTTGCCTACCCCTGCCCTATACTATACCTGTACATTTGGTTTTTCTTGCCTAAATGTAGAACCTTACTTTTTTCACCATTGAATTTCATTTTGTTAGATAGTACCCAATGTTCAAGTCTGTCCAGATCCTCCTGTATCCTAAGCCTGTCTTCTGGCGTGTTGGCTATTCCTGCCAGCTTGGTATCGTCTGCAAATTTGATGAGTTGCCCATCTATCCCCTCGTCCAAATCGTTGATGAAGATAAGAGAGCTGTTACTTAAAAAAAAATCTACTGAGGACAGAAACAAATGAAATACATTTACCTATAAAGTATTGAATTATTGATTTCTGGTCCTTATAATTATGTGTAATTATTTTATAGTTCAGATTTCTATAGGTTAGAAGTTCTTGGAGCCTGCCTAGAAGTAGGATTCCAGGCTAATTGGTTTTGAAATTCCTCAAATCCTCAACTTTTTAAGGAGTATGAAGTTCCTTTTTTTCTTTCAGAAAATGGCTAACGAGAAAGCACTCTTATAATCAGTATGTATTGTTTTACATTAGCTAATTGGTATAGCTAGTTTTATGTTATTCTTGCAATCTTTTTTTTATTTGAATTTCTAGATGTTAGAATTTCTCTTCTGTATTATTATTTTATATATTTGCATATCTGTATTTAATCTAATAAAATTAATTTCTTTCTACCTTCACATTCCATAATAGAATTCTCACTTCCAATAAAATAGATTAACAATCTTTAAAAAACCTGATTTTATATGAGTTCAAAAGGAGTTAGCTGATGAACTGAGATAGAGTAGACAAGAATTAAAATTAATTAGAAAATGTAGCATCTAAAGTAATTTAACTAGCAAAATCTTTTTTTCCTTGCTTTTTATTAATATTGGGGTTGTAGGTAATTGCATTCATTCATCGGGAGAAATGACAATGCTAGTTAATCTGATTCTTCTTTGCAACCTTTAGAGTTACATATTTGCTTTCAATCATTGGTCTTCCATAATTATCTGACTCCACTTGAGCCATCTAACCAATAAGATCATAAGATGATAGCTCAGATAGAGTAGGACAGGGGTGTCAAACTCGCAACATCACCTGATGTGTTGCAACGTATCGTGACTTTTTTCCATTGCCAGCAGTGGGGTGAGCACAGTTTTGGCATGATGCATCCGGTCTGTGGGCTGGCAGTTTGACACCCCTGGACTAGGAAATGGAAGCTTATTTTACAAGGAAGATTATCTGTCTTTTTCAAAACTGCAGTACAGAGCCATGTTGATATTGGGTAATTATGGTAGATTGGTGGTAGAGCTGATATTAGCATAGAAAAGAGATCAAGTTCAGACTGGCATCTCCAGTAAGGCATGAGAAGCCTTCAAGCAGAAACTCTAGATAGTGATTACTTTCTAGTAGTAATATTAGGCCAGATCAATGAATGACTTGACAAAGTACAGGTCATTCTTATGACTTAGACTAAGTCAAGGACTAGCAGATCACTTAGCAACTGTTTGAAGTTATGACAGACCCTAAAAAAGGGATGTATAACCAGATTTGATGTTCCAATGGCTGACACACACCCCCCACACAGATACCAGGTTATATGGCCACGTTTTGGGCACTTAGCAGCATGTCCCATGGTCACATGATTATGATTTAGGTCATTTATTTCTGGTTTCTGGGGGGAAAAGTCCCATTGTGAAGAATGGGTTCACTTAATGATTGAATTGCTTGCTTTATGACTGCCACAAAAAAGAACATAAAACACGCACAGTCATGTGGTGAGCCATTTAAAACCATCATGACTTACGACTGAAATTGTGGGAATAAGTCGAGAGTAGAGTAGGCTCTGTTTTATGACACTTTTACAGTGTTCCTACTTTCAGTGATGAGTTATGCTCCCCGCAGGCTATACCAAATTCAAATTGTAAAAATATCCTCAAGAGATAATACAAAACATAAGTTTGTGGTCTAGCTTAAGTAACCATCCACAGGACAACAAATACAGATAAATATATTGGTCATGATTTCTGAAATCAAGCTAGTCATAATTTTCGTACAATGTTAATTTAGTGTTTGTGACATTATGTTAACTGACTGTTTGGTGAAAAAGTATGGAGAAATTAAGTAATAGTTCATGGGTTTTATGTTCTGCTTTATATGTTCTGTATTGTATATAAAACTTTGCTATTTTATAGCAGGTTCATTAATAGAAAGCTTTCTTGTCTCCTGACTTCCTTCAAAATTAGTCTGATCCTTGACTGTGAAGCACATTGGTTTAGTGACTGCAAATTCTCTTGACCATGAAGACTAAAGATTGAAATATATGTAAGATGCTTTAATTTTCACCTCTCTCTCTGTTCTTCTCTCCCCAATAAAGTGAAAATGGTACAGTGAAAATCAGCACTTCTAAATCTGTTCAAGCATCATGAAAGCCATTTAACTAAATTGTTATGCCCCCTTTTAAGATAGATTATGTAGTATTGTTTTATTAGAGATAAAAGGCACTTACATTTTGTTTGCTCTGGTTATTGCATCTTCTTCCTTGTGTAATGATAGTAAACAAAGTCCATGAGGGTTTCATCATAAGAGGTTTAACTGGAATATTTAATGTTTGTGTGCGTGTATGTGTGTACGTGTGTATGTTGTGTGTAATGTACTTGGAAAGATGCAGGGATTCAGTACAACACTGAATTGAATATAAATAAAATTGTACTTTATTTTCTAGAAGTAATTTGATAGATGTACCTTGGCACATACTGCCACATGTATAAGGGAGTTTGAGTGATGTTGGATGATGAAGTTCAGGCTTCAGTTTTCCAAATCCTTTTTAAAAATGTAAGAACCATCATATTCTTAGCTTGCCAATGGTCGATCTTTTCTTTGTGACACAAAGCTGTTTATGCCTTACTGTATCTATATTTAGCAATCCTTTTAAAATAAACTAAATTGCAGCTTTCCTTGGTTATGCAAACCATGTGTTTGTTACAGTTATATTCCAAAGTATGAATTTGTCTTTAAGCTGGCAAAATACATTTTTGATGTTTAATGTTCTGGAACTTTAAACAAGTAGCTTTCACTTATTGCAGATGTATTTCTAAGAAAGTAACAGCTCTTCACCAACTTCTTAGCAGAGAATACATGGATGTCTTCCTGCTGTCCCACTTGGTTTTAATTTTGCAAGCCAAACTCTAGCCCATTGATTTCATTGTATATTTTGACTAAAATAGCAGTAAACACCATGAAGAAGCTGTGCATAATGAGTTGGATCCAGTTGTAGTTATGTAGTACATCTATTGAAAACAGTAGGAATTCAGTCCTATTTGTTTCAAAGGATATACTCTGAATACAATTAAATCTAAATCAGTGTTTCTCAACCTTGACAATTTTAAGGCATGTGGACTTCAACTCCCAGAATTCCACAGCCAGCATTGCTGGCTGTGGAGTTCTGGGAGTTGAAGTCCACATGCCTTAAAATTGTCAAGGTTGAGAAACACTGATCTAAATCATACCTTATTTTTAAACACAGATGCTTGTCATGCTAATCTGTTTTTCAAGTCCTGGCTTCAAATTTATATTTGTCAATTAAAATGAAAAGAAGCAGCATAAATAACATATAACTTGACAGCGACCATATTAATGAAAGATATACATGTAATTTTAATGACTTAAATAGTATTGTAAAGTAATTAGCTGTTTTGTGTATCCATAATTCATGTACATTTATATGCATAGGATAAAAAAGAATGGTCCTAGAGCAGAGAAGAAAGGCAAAGAATATGGCTTTTGCTATGTGCCTTCTTATACCATGTAAATAGCAATATTCAGGTCAGCAACTTCACTTTATTCATTTGCTTGCTTGTTAGATTTAAAGCCCATCTGTCCTTTAGAGGCTGAAGATAGAAGATATAAATTATCTAAAATTATTTTCATATAATTCATTTTTAAAAATGTTTTATTCCAGTTTACAATTTGTCTTGTGTTGTTGAGTGTGTTTAAAACAGGGCTTTTCAACCGGTGGTACACGTACCACTTGTGGTACATTAATGAGTGGCAGGTGGTATGCAGCCCTGCTAGCCAAGTATAGTGGGGTAGGGAAAGAGCCAGCGCAGGGAAGGACTTACTGTGAGAGAGTCCTCTGGAGCTGCAGAGTGGCTGAGACTGAGCCTCCCCCTTGAGAAAGGAGGAGGAGGGGGCGGAGACAGGAGTAGCTATAAAATGAGGCAGTTTGGGTGGGAGAGGGGAAAAAAAGAAGCAGCCTCGGGAGGATGTGGAGTCAGCTCTAGCTGCACCGAAGGGGAAGGAGGGGGGGGGAGAAGAAAGGAGATCAAGGAGTCCAAGCAGGCCAGCCATGAGCCGATCTACAACTTCTGTGGCAGCCACCTGTGCTGGCAGCAACAAACAGGCAAGAAATGCAGCAGGGGAGGGGTTGCCCTCCAGGAGGAATGAAGAAAGGTAGCATCAGCTGGAGGTAAGACACTGAGGGAGATGGAGAGTGGAAGGATTCTTATGTGCTTTTGTGACTTTGAATTTCTGAGATTTGTGCAATGTGGGCTTTGTGTTCTTAAGGAGTGTTTGGCAATTTCTATTTGGCTGATGTCTCTTGTTAGCTTTTATTGTTCTGCTATTGTTAGCCTGTAAGTTTTGCTGCAAGGGATTTTGAAGTATTTTTCTCCTGAATGGATTTTGCCTGTAGCATTCCTTTACTTATGAATGGAGCCATTTGGGGAGGCTGCCTTAGCTGGCAGCCAATACTTACTACATTTTTTTTCTTCCTTAAGTGCTGGCTGCACTCATTAACTTTCCTTTCTAGCCAGTAGCTAATTCTTAAAGGGGAATGTGCCCTTTTAAGCTAGTTCCCTCAGCAGCTTCACTTTTCTATCTCTGGAGGCTTTTCCTTGTTTGATGAATATATGGAAGAAGGAAAATATGGGGGGGGGTGTTTCAAATTCTTCTTCAGAAGGTGGTGGGCATGAGAAAGAGGGAGGCAGGGAAGGAGGGAGGGAGGGAAGGAAGGAAGTCCTGCCTTAGCACCTGGCCAGTAGCAGCCCTGCCATTGACTTTGCTTGTCAAAAGGTTGACCCTGGAACACTGTAATCATCATAAATGTGAATCAATTGCCAAGCATCCAAATATAAATCACATGACCCTGGGCATGTTGCAATGGTCATAAATGTGAAAAATGGTCATAAGTCATTTCAGTGCAATTGCAACTTTGAACAGGTTTTGGGGTTTTTTTGGTCATCAAGTTTTTGACACTTTGCTAGGTTGTACTCAAATATTGCCATAGCCTTAAAGTGGTACAGTCGATGAAAAGGTTGAAAAGCCCTGGTTTAAAATTTGCTAAGCATCTGAGCAGAATTGTAATTTGAATGTCCAATACTAACTTAGTACCCTTGCCCCCACCAAAGCAATCACAGTCCAGATATCCCAAAGATGCTTTTTCAAGCAGCAACTGGACTTTCTTGTTTTTCTTTGACGATGTTTCGCTTCTCATCCAAGAAGCTTCTTCAGCTCTGACCAGATGGTAGGGAATGGGAGGATTTATATTCCTTGCAGACAGCTGGTCATTTGCATTCTTTGAAGCCATTTGGAGGTTTATCGTTGTCCTCAAGTTTACCTGAGTAGTGCAAATATGTGTGGTGCCTTCTTGGCTGTAGGATATTTTCTGCCCTGTGTCCCTTCACTGTTGAAGACAGATGCAAGCTGTTGGGGATGAGTTTGTGTTGTCTGCATCTCAAACTGAAGTGTAAATAGTTCCTGTAGTCTGCAGTGTTCTCCAGTACAGGAGATGGAGAATCCACCAATGGGTTTTCTCTGTCTGCCTGCTCTTGAGACCAAGTAGCCAAACTTGACATGCCCCCTCTTGCTAGAAGATCCAGTCTTGACTTGGTCTCAAGCTCTTGAAGACATATCAAAGTTGGCTCTCAAGTTGAGAGATCTTCAATTTAATTTAGCAGGTCAGAGACCCATTGTTGAATTCCCCTTGCTTTAAATTTGATATTTGTACATTCCCTAATTAATGATTCCATTTCAAAAAAAGTTTCTTTCCCCAAATTTTTTTTCCCAAAACGCTGGGATCAGCGCAGCCTCAAATTTGCTGATTTGAGGCTTCTGGGGGTGTGGAGGGGAAAAGTATTTCTTCATTCATTTCCCCAGGGCTCGGGGGGGGAGGACAAAAATCTCTTGCCAGTTCCCCCGTTGGTTTTCCTGCGCAACACTCAGCGCTGCAGACATAATCAACCCCAGAGACAGGCAGGATTAGAGATGGATCAAATGGCGGCCCCTGAATTTGACCTTCCTTTAGGTCTTTCAACCTTGGCCCAGGGCGTGTGGTCTCTCACAGGGACACCCGCCACACTTAGTTCCCCTTCTGAATTGGCACAACACACAGCAACCGTCTTGGCTTCAGCTCCAGAGGCCACCTTCACACCAACGACCGCAGCGCTCAGGGGACCAGACATCGAAGACATTTTCTCCGACGGCCGCCTTGAGGCCTTGCTATCCAGGGTTGTGGACCGCGCGCTAGCAAAACAGTCCTTCCATCCCTCCGGGCAGGGAGCTTCTACATCGGGCATGCCACCTTATGTCCCTCCTACGGGGTTTCCTATACTTCAGGAACCCACATCTCCTGCACACTCCTCCATGAGGGATACTCATCCCTGTAGGGTGAGGAGCAGCTGGAATTTAATCTATCAGAGGAGGAACTTCCCCTGAGCCTTCCCCATCGGGAGGCCTGTTCAATCCAACTCTGTTTCTTCTCCTGCTTTGCAAGGCCACATCAACGGCAAACATAGGGTCTGATCAGTTCCCTCAGCCGCAGGCAACATCGGATTCCAGTCCAAATCCAATATTTTTTGAAATAGTGGCAGCACAACATCATGTTCCATGTCCCTCTATTTTTCTTAAAGGGATCAAAAAACAATGGGCCTCCCCTTCCTCCTTTCCTTCTCTAAGCGGGACTGATAAAAAGATTTTCAGCACCTGCACAGATCTCACTGAGGCCCTCGTGGTCCCCAAGGTAGATGAAGCCTGGACCCCTCTGGTATCCCAGACCGCGGTTGCTGGGGACATGTCAGAGGTGCTTAAAGCGGATGACAGAAAATGGGACCAAATTTTCCGGAAGACCCATCAATCACAGCAGCATGGGCAATTAAAACGGCCACTTGTGCCTCCTTTTTTGTCCGGATCACCCTTTTATGGCTTCGCCAGCTTCAGGCCAGAGTCCCTGCTGAGGACATTCGGACTCACCAGGACCTAAGCAAAATGGTGGCGGCCACCGAGTATGCTGCGGATGCGATGTTTCAGTCAGCCAACTTTGCATCTAGGTCTCTTGCATCCAACATTACAGCCAGAAGGATGCTGTGGCTGAAACACTGGCAGGCTGACACCAAAGCAAAATGACATCTGGCAACTGCCCCATATCTGGGCAATAATCTTTTTGGGGAGGCCCTGGTCCCGTACCTTGTAGTAAACAAGGACAAGCGGAATGTCATGGCTCACTTGAATAAATGGTCCGACAAACGTCCCGCTCCATATTTCCGCAGGCAGTCCTTTCGGCTGGCAGCAGGTTCAACTGCCACTCAGCCCTACCGCTCATACACACCCAGGCAAGACAGGGCATATGACCGCCCGTATGACAGGCCAGCTTTTCGGCCTCGGCAACAGAACCAATCTAAGAGGCCATTTCAAGGGACAGGTCGCCCCTATAGGAGGTCCAAGTGACTCTTACACCGCACTTCCCATCGGGAGAAGGCTGGCCCACTTCTTCCATCAGTGGCAACTCACATCCACGGATGCCTGGGTCTTACAAACCATCCAGTTTGGTCTGTCCCTGGAGTTTCTAGCCAGTCCCCCGGGCCGCTTCATCACTTGTCCCATTTCCTGGAATCCACTCAAACAGAGACTTATGCAGGAGGCCATTCAACATCTTCTAGAGATTCAGGCCATAGAACCGGTACCACCGGACGACATGGGAGGGGGATTCTACTCCATCCTCTTTGTGGTTCCCAAGACTTCAGGAGGATGGAGAGCAATTCTGAACCTCAAGGGTCTGAACTATTACATCACATACAAGAAGTTCAAGATGCAATCACTCCAGTCCATCCTGGGAGGCATCAGACAAGGAGACTTCCTGGCGTCAATAGACCTCACGGAAGCTCACCATCCAGCTCACCGGCGGTTCCTCAGGTTCTCTTACTAGGGGCAGTCATTTCCAGTACAGGGCCCTTCCTTTTGGCCTCTCCTCGGCACCCAGAGTGTTCACTAAGATCCTGGCTGTACTGGCCGCCCACTGCGGAAGGTACCAGTACGTGTCCAGTGTTACCTGGACGACATCTTGATCCAAGTGTCCTCCTTCTGGGCAGCCCAGTCGGACCTGCAACTAACTATTCAGGTCCTCCAACAGCACGGGTTCTCAGTCAAAAAAGCCAGACGGTTCCCTCATCCAGGCTTCTGCACCTGGGAGCCATCATAGACACCACAAACTGCATGGTCTATCTCTCCCAGGAGCGGTTGGTCAGCATCAGGGACCTGGCTCGTCGGGTGTACAAGGACCGCACCATTCCACTGGTCTTACTCTCCCAGCTTCTGGGAAAGATGGTCTCCTGCATAGCCATAATTCCCCGGGCCAGACTCCACTTGTGGGAGCTTCAATGGTTCCTCCTGCCATTCCAACGGACGAATGCCAGCGCATCCAACCGCCAGGTCAGGCTCCCGGTCCACACTCTCAGATCTCTATGCTGGTGGTTCTCACAAGCGGTGTCCAAGGGGTCACCTTTCAAGGAGCCGGACCGCATCACCATTACGATGGACACCAGTCTATTCGGTTGGGGTGCCCATCTACAGTCTCAGTTTGCACAGGGACATTGGTCCCGTGCAAACTTGAGACACAACATCAATTGACTGGAGCTCAGGGCCATCCATTTAGCTCTTCGCCAATTCCAACACTGGATCAGGGGCCGTCATGTATTGATCCTCATGGACAACGTGGCGTCCAAGGCCCATGTGAACCAGCAGGGGGGCACCAGGTCCAAGTCCCTCATGTCCGAGGCACGGCTACTGGGTTCCTAGGCAGAGTCCAACCTGGCCTCTCTCAGGGCCGAACACATCTTGGGGGTCAAGAACAAGCAGGTAGACTTTCTGAGTCGCTCTATGATGGACCCCTTGGAATGGGGATTGCATCCGGAACTTTTTTCCGAGATCTCCCACAGGTTCCACCATCTGATCCTCGACCCGTTTGCGTCATCAAACAATGCCCAACTCTCCAGGTACTTCTCCCGTTATTACCTTCCAGGGGCGGAGGGGACTGACACCCTGCGGACTCCGTGGCCGCAAGGTCTACTTTATGCCTTCCCTCCCCTCCCGCTCATTCCGGCGACCATTCTGGTAAACTGTTCCAGGAGCAGGCGGAAGTGATCCTCGTGGCCCCGTACTGGCCACAGAGGTCCTGGTTTGCTGACCTGATGAATCTTTCCCGGTCTCCTCCGTGAACGATTTCCCTGCATCGCATGTCCTTGCACCAAGGGGTCCTCCAATACCCGGACCCTCAGTGGTTACAATTGACTGTCCTGCATCTTGAGCACCGCATCATGATGCAGGAGTTATTCTCACCAAGGGCAATTACCATGATTCAGGCCTCTCATTGACCGGCGACCAATCACATTTACTTGGAAAAAATTTTGCCATTGGTGCAGAAGGCGACAACTGGATGTCTACAAATTAACCATCCCTCAAATTGTAGACTACCTTCTGGACGGTCTGGACAGAGGCCTGGCCCCTGCGACCATTCGTAGGCAGGTGGCAGCCCTATCAACATTACTCACTTGTGCAGATTCAGTTCCTTTAGCTCACCATCCTAGAATACGAGCCTTCATCAAGGGTGCATGCAACACCAGGCCTCCCGTGGTGCACAGGTACCCCTCTTGGGAGCTGCCTCATGTGCTTCGCGCTCTAACAAAGCCACCCTTTGAGCCCATTGCTACTATACCATTGCAGGCCTTGTCCCTTAAGGTCGCATTCTTAGTTGCCATCACGTCAGCCAGGCGTATCTCTGAACTGGCTGCTCTCTCAGTCATGAATGACCTTTTCATCTTCCACTGAGACCAGATGGTTCTTTGGTTGGATCCCACTTTTGTGCCCAAGGTCAACTCACTTTTCCATAGGGCAAAGGAAATCATTTTACCAAATTTTTGTCCCAATCCTCCCCATGACTTGGAGTGGCAGTGGCACACACTGGACGTCCGCAGGGCCCTGTGGCATTACATCACACATACGGAACCTCTTCGCAGATCTGAGGCCCTCTTTATTTCCTTCCGTCTGGCTTCTCTGGGACGGAAGGTGTCCGCTGCACTATAGGCAGGTGGATCAGGACCTGTATCGTGGAGGCGTACCAGTCTTCTTCCCTGCTGACTCCAAGTCATATCACAGCCCATTCCACTCGCAGCGCTGCAACATCTGCGGCATGGGCCACTCAGGCGTCCATCGAGGAGATTTGCAGGGCTGCAACATGGTCCTCGCCCTCCCCATTCATACGCCATTATAGGATTGACCGCTTCGCTTCCGCGGACGCCTCCTTTGGTCAGAGGGTCCTTCAGCAGGTGGTCTCCGGGGACGTAGATCTGGCCTTATCTGTTTCCCACCCATAGGGACAGTGAGGCTTTGGTATGTCCCATTGGTGGATTCTCCATCTCCTGTACTGGAGAAGGGGTGTTGTTTTACCTGAACGCCTTTTCTCAGCATGGAGATGGAGAATCCACACCCATCCTTAGGTCAATTAGGCCGTTATTAGGGATTTGAGAGCCAACACCTAGTCCTTGCATCAGCCACTTTCGCCCTTGTCAAGACTGGATCTCCTAGCAAGAGGGGGCGTGTCAAGTTTGGCTACTTGGTCTCAAGAGCAGGCAGACAGAGAAAACCCATTGGTGGATTCTCCATCTCCGTACTGAGAAAAGGAGTTCAGGTAAGACAACGCCCCTTTTCTGGAAATCCGCTCATACTCCCTCACCATTCGAAAGGTGTTCATCCCAAAGTGCATAGCTACATGTCTGTGGAACTATCTGCAAGGAATATAAATCCTCCCATACCCCACCATCTAATCAGAGCTGAAAAAGCTTCTTGGATGAGAAGAAAAACAAGAAAGTCCAGTTGTATCCTGAAAAAGCAGCTTTGGGACAACCATGACCTGGATGACTTAGAATCTCCATAGACACAGTCCAGATACAAAGTGTGTATCCCATCTTTCCACTAGGAAAAGGCTGTAACAGTAGCAATTTTAAGTGTTTGAAATATTTGTGGGTATTGTAAGTGTCATTCAATTGCTTTCCGTTTTCTTTCTTTTTCAGAACACTTCTTTCCCAAAGCAGGAATGGATTGGCTTACAGAGCCACTTTTTCATTTTAAAACATTTACTTGAAATGTTGTTGAGCTGGCCTCAAGAGGGATTACAAAAATCACACTTAAAAAAAAAATCAGAATATCACCCAAAACAATATAACAGGCTAGTGTATTGAAGTTAGCTATTTATTTATGAGTTTTTTATGGTCTAGTTTATTTTTGCATGTTCCTGGCAAGCAGTGCAGTTGTTTGCAATACAACGGTGAATATAATTAAGCAATGGTAAATTACATTAGTTAAAGTAGCATTTTGTACAGGGTCAGGGAGATGACCTTGGAGAAGGAATCTAGTGGCCATTAAGGAAATACCAGGTGCAGAAGGAAGGGAGGCAGGGGAGAAGTGTTACAAACAGATTCAGACTCCCCCCCCCCTTCCTGGGATATAAGAGGGAGGAGGGAAAACACAGACAGATTTGCAAGGCTTTGTTATTAGACCCTATTTCAATGAAGTGTAGTTCTAGTCTTCCTATTTCTTGATCTGGCCAAACTTGAAGGGCTAATACAGTACCAGTAAATATAGACAAAAATCCAACTAGCCTTCTGCAGAGTCATAAATGAGCAAAACAGGGAGAAAAGTGACTGTTTAGGTTTCACTTAAAATGAACCAGCAAGGACAATATTCCAGCCTTATTTATCAAATTGCTAGGGTTACCCATCTCACAAGAAGTGACTCTGAGTAGCATGCCATACAGCAAGCAAAGTATAAAACAATAGGCATGCCAAACACAGTCATATTTTAAAAAAATTGAAAAACGCACACGAGATTTGATCAACAATGGATCTGCCTCGAGTTCACTGGTCAACTGAGATTCCCCCCTAGGCCTGATGCTGAAGCCAAATTTTGAAGAACTTCTGAAAAATAAGGAAAGATGGAACTAACCTCACTTCATAACAACTTTAACCTAATCTAATCTAACTTAATCTAACCTAGATTGGTTAAACAAAAGATCTTTTTAGGCTACAAAATTAAATATTATTGTCAAGTTATTACACAGCTACCTAAGATACCAAATTTGGAAAATGGAAAGCCTTGAATGTGAATTTTTTGCATTTGATCGTATGAGTTAGACTTAAGAAGTGCTTTCTCTTTCATATGTAATATGGGAAATAACAATATTGAGTTGCATTAGAATGGGGAATTGGATTCATTGGTAAAAGTGAGTGAATAATCCTGCACATTTGTTCTGGCAGAGGATTTGTGCATGCACAAGATGTGATAGGCTTGAGAGATACCTAAATCTTATTCCAAAATTTCATTCCCTGCAACTCTGCAAAGATTCTTCATCTATTCCGAAGGATAAAAAAAATGATTTTTTACTTTTTTTTTATTAATCCAGTTTCATGCATTTCAACCTATCTCGTTAAAATTAACAAGACATATCATATCAATGATTTTAAAGTTAACCTACCATTGGAATTCTGTATGCCTATATTCATATAACTCAAAATTTATTTCCTCACTTTATGACATTGAAGAAAGAGAACTTCTTGAAGAACATTTGTGAATCAAAGTAAGCTAGAATCAGGCATTCATCATGTTCAGTATATTGGATGTATTGGATGACTCAGTTTTGGTTTGACTTGATTCTCGGATCTAGATTCATACAATGTTTTTTTTTTTCCTCTCAAAGTTCAAATTAGTCACTGTTGGAAATTGTGTACAACAAATCACAGCAGATGTTTGGTCCTTAATTTACAGCATGTGCTTTATTTTGTCTGCCCGCTATTGTAAAACAAAAAAGACTGCTCATTTTTAAGGAACTGTAGAATCATGATTTTCAGTGTCTTTTCATGATATTTTTTTTTCTGAAACAAACAACATAACATGCCTTTGTATATTTATATCAACTTTGAACTTTTTTAAAAAGTGTATATTTATATTTACTGTATATTTATATCAACTTTGAAAGCTCCTCTAATAAAAATAACTTTTTATAAATATTACACTTCACAAGTTTTAATTACTGATTTCTAATATTTCTAAATTAAGGGGAAAATATAGGGGAAGGAATGGCAGAGCTTGGGGGCAGGGTCAAAAGAGGGATCGACCTAGAATACCTATGTAGCCACAAATATACTGGGTCCTACCCATTGTGAATTCTGTTGATTCTTATCTAACTTTTAGTAGCCTAATCATTAATCGGAAATATTCCTGTGCATAGGCATAAACAATACATCTGTTTAATTGGAACTTCACATGTGGTTCTGGTCTTTCTGCCTGATGAAAAATGAATCTCTTATCTTGTGCATGCTTATATGGAAGAAATTCCCTTTTTATTCAGTGGGAGTTACTCCTGTAAATGTGTCTTGTTGTCATTTTCTTATCAAGTGTATGTTTGGCTATTGATACAAATTAACATGTATCTTGGTGATTCTTATTCAGCCTATGTACAGTGCACACATGTTGGTATAAGCAATTACAAGATTTCAGAGGTTATTTTGCATTGTTCTTCATAATTTAAAATGCTTTGTATTTTGCTGTCAGTTCTTTAAACAAAACAGAACAAATGTTAGCAGATAATTCTCAGTAACTTTAGTTGGTGAAGTATTTGCTACATGTCTGGAAGGCCTACACCCATATATTTTCAGTTATTCTTTAGCACAGCAAACTTATTCTTTAGCACAAACATTGCTCTAAAGCAGACATGTCAAACTTGCGACGTCACATGATGTCGCGCAACGTATCGGAGCTTTTTCCCCATTGCTGGCAATGGGGTGGGCGCGGTTTCCTTGTGAGCAGTTTGATACCCCTGCTCTAAAGAATGTCTGAAATCTGTTACAATACTATACCCAATTTTATATTGAGCACTAATGTTCCTATAATATATGAATATATTATTGTTCTGTATACTATTTTGTGCTTTCGATGATAGAGGAAATTGAAACAATAAACTCATAAAATCAGAATTGTCATACTGACTTTTAGGCTAGATTTAAGAGTAGAGAAGAAAAGCTGTTTTTTTGTTGATGCAAAATCTATTTGGAGTTACAGTTTTGAAGGAAAATAGAAGTTTAAGATATGATACACACTACAAGTATGTAGTGTACACATACACTACATACATGTAGTCCTTGACTTATGATAACAATTGGGATCAGAATTTTTTTCTTATTAACAGGCCCCAGTATATGCGAGCTGGAACAAATATTTCTAACACCATTTTCTTGAGCACAGGTTCTCAGGGCTGTATCCTAAGTCCACTGCTGATCACCCTGTTCAGCCATGACTGTTGTGCTAGGTTTCCCACCAACCATATTGTGAAGTTTGCGGATGATACAACAGTAGTGGGCCTTATTCAAGATGACAATGAGGGTGCTTAGCACAAGGAGATTGAGGGTTTGGTGAACTGGTGTAATGAAAAAAGCTCATCTTCCTTCCCCTGTCCTTACCGCTTTCTACAGTGGGATGATTGACAGCATCCTGTCATACAGCATCACAGTCTGGTTTAGAAGCATCACTGCTTCAGACAAGGCAGTGCAGAGAGCGGTGAGGATGGCTGAAAAGATTATTGGCAGTTCCCTCCCATCCAGGACATAGCATGTAAGCATTGCTTGAGCAGGGTCCATAAGATTGTCTGGGACAGGGGCTTAAAGCACCTAATTTAACATTATATTAGGATGCAGCTGCATTAACTTTGATAAGTGATTGGCTTAACTTAACAAATAAAAATATTCTTTTTCTTGAAGGGTGGGATTTATTATGTGGCTGGCATGCATATTTGATTTTTAATAAGAAAGTTGATTGGGCTTTTAAATCGCATATTTTAAGAAGTGCCCTACTTCGAGTCTGGAAGAAGTATTATTATAGGTTAAATTATAAAATACCTATTTGGGGGATTCCTGAACATGCTGTAGAGGGGATATCGAAGGGGATGAATTTTGGAAAGATTTCGTATAAAGAATTACTTATCTGGTCAGGTAATGACTGGAAATTAAAATCTTTGGATGTATTAAGACAAGAAAATACGCTACAGTCATGGTTTCAATATTTACAAATAGTGGATAGATGGACTTTAGGTAATAATAATAATAATAATAGTAGTAAAGTTGGAACGGACCTTGGAGGTCATCTAGTCCAACCCCCTGCTCAGGCAGGAAACCCTACACCATTTCGGACAAGTGGCTGTCCAGTCTCTTCTTAAAAACTTCCAGTGTTGGAGCATTTACTACTTCTGGAGGTAGGCTGTTCCACTGATTAATTGTTCTCACTGTCAGGAAGTTTCTCCTTAGTTCTAGTTGCTTCTCTCCTTGATTAGTTTCCACCCGTTGCTTCTTGTCCTGCCTTCAGGTGCTTTGGAAAATAGCTTAATTCCCTCTTCTTTATGGCAGCCCCTGAGATATTAGAATACTGCTATCATGTCCCCCCTTGTCCTTCTCTTCGTTAAACTAGACATACCCAATTCTAGCAACCGTTCCTTATATGTTTTAGCCTCCAGTCCCCTAATCATCTTTGTTACTCTTCTCTGTACTCTTTCTAGAGTCTCAACATCTTTTTTACATCGTGGTGACCAAAACTGAATGCAGTATTCCAAGTGTGGCCTTACCAAGGCATTGAAGAGTGGTATTAATACTTCACGTGATCTTTATTCTATCCCTCTGTTAATGCAGCCTAGCACTGTGTTGGCCTTTTTGGCAGCTGCAGCACACTGCTGGCTCATATTTAAGTGATTGTCTACTAGGACTCCGAGGTCCCTCTCACAGTTACTACTATTGAGCATGGTGCCACCTATGCTGTACTTGTGCATTTGGTTTTTCTTGCCTAAATGTAGAACCTTGCTTTTTTTCACCATTGAATTTCATTTTGTTAGTTAGTGCCCAGTGTTCAAGTCTGTCCAGATCCTTCTGTATCTTAAGCCTGTCTTCTGGAGTGTTGGCTATTCCTGCTAGCTTGGTGTCGTCTGCAAATTTGATGAGTTCCCCATCTATCCCTTCATTCAAATCGTTGATGAAGATGTTGAAGAGTACTGGGCCCAGAACTGAGCCCTGGGGCACCCCACTACACACTTCCCTCCATATAGATGCAGTTCCATTGAGGACCACTCGCTGAGTACGGCCGGTCAGCCAGCTACGGATCCATCTGGTGGTGGTTCCGTCTACCCCACATTTTTCTATCTTGTCAAGTAGTAGGTTGTGATCTACTTTATCAAATGCCTTACTGAAGTCCAAGTAAATTATGTCCACAGCATTCCTCTGATCCACTAATTTTGTCACTTGGTCAAAAAATGCAATAAGATTTGTCTGGCATGATCTGTTTTTGACAAACCCATGTTGGCTTTTAGTAATGACTTTGTTTGCCTCTAGGTGTTCGTTGATTCGTTGTTTGATTATCTTTTCCAGGATCTTCCCAGGTATTGAAGTCAGGCTGATAGGTCTGTAATTTCCTGGATCCATTTTTTTTCCCTTTTTGAGGATGGGAACTACATCAGCTCTTTTCCAGTCCTCTGGTAGTTCCCCTGTGTTCCAGGATCTTTGAAAAATATAGTTCAGTGGCTCCGATATCACATCTGCCAGTTCCTTGAGACCTCTGGGGTGTAATCCATCTGGTCCTGGCGATTTGAACTCATCTAGGCTGGACAGGTGCTCACTAACCATTTTCTTGCCTATCTTAATTTGTGTGTCTGTTTTGTTTTTTATGGCACTATTTTTGATAGGTTGGTCTGTTTTTTCCCTTTGTGTAAAGACAGATGCAAAAACTGAATTAAATCGTTCTGCTTTCTCCCTGTTGCTTGTCACCTTCTTGCCACTTCCACCCACTAATGGACCAATCATTTCCTTCACTTTTTTCTTGTTTTTTACATGTTGAAAGAAGCTTTTTTTGTTATTTTTGACTTTGGTCGCAAGCCTCAGTTCATTTTGAGCCTTGGCTTTCTTCACTTCATCTTTGCAGGCTCGGGCTATTTGCTTATATTCTGACTTAGTTATGTTCCCCTCTTTCCACTTTCTATACTTGTCCTTTTTATCTTTCAATTTGTCAGAGAGTTCTTTATGCAGCCATGCTGGTTTCTTTTGAGAGCTGTTGTTTTTCCTCTTTGTTGGTATTGTGCGAGACTGTGCTTTTATTATCTCATTTTTTCAAAATTTCCCAAGCTTCTTGAGTTGTTTTCCCCTTGAGGATTCTCATCCATGGAATCCTTCCCAATCCCTCTCTAAGTTTATTGAAATTAGCTCTCTTGAAGTCCAAGACTCTAGTTTGACTGTGTTCTATTGCTTGTGCTTCTATAATGTTGAATTCTAATATTGCATGATCACTTCCTCCCAGGGTTCCTATGGCTTCAACACCTTCTATCATTTCATCTCTGTTAGTGAGAATTAGATCCAAAATGGCTAACCCCCTAGTTCCCTTCTCTACTTTTTGGGAGAAAGTTGTCTGCTAGGTTTGCCAGGAACCTGTTTGATCTTCCACTTGGTGTGGAGTTTGTCTCCCAGTTGATGTCAGGGTAGTTAAAGTCCCCCATTACTATTGTGATGTGCTTCCTACATACCTTAGTTAGCTGACTACCAAAAAGTTCATCTATTTTCTCTGTTTGGTTGGGTGGTCTGTAGTATACACCTATGGCAATGTCATTCCCCCCCCCCTTTTATATTGACCCAAATGCATTCAAGACAGTTTTTATCATTGTTGTGCTCTATTTCTGTGGGGATAAGATAAGAAAGTGGGAATAACATTAGGAGATGAAAATTTGATAATACAGATTAAAGATCAGAATAAGGCACATATAAAAAGAATTTATAATATTTTAGTAGAATTGGATTCAGAAACGGAATTGGTTAAAGATTGTATGCTGAAATGGGCTCAGAATATCCAGGAATCAATCCCATTGGATTTATGGGAGATAATTTGGATTAGAAACGTTAAATTTACACAGGCTCAAAATTTAAAAGAAAATTTTTACAAAATGTTGTATAGGTGGCACTTGGATCCAAAAAAGTTATCTTGTATGTATCCTAACTTACAACCCAAATGTTGGAGGTGTGGTAGTTCTGATGCAACCTATTTTCATATTTGGTGGACTTGTAAAAATATTAAGGCTTTTTGGATTATGATTTGGTGGAACATTCAAAATATTTTCAAAAGGAAGATAAAGTTTACTCCTCAATTATTTTTATTAGGGATTTTTGAGGATTTTGATGTGAAAGATACTGTTTTAATGTTGAATTTAATTACAGCAGCAAGGTTATTGATAGGTCAATACTGGAAGAAAGATTCGTTGCCTACATTAGAAGAATGGACATTTAAGGTTTCCAACTTAGCAGAAATGGCTAAAATTTCTGCTTATTTAAAGGATCATACACAAGAAAGATATATTATGGTATGGAGAAGATGGATAGATTATATTAAGATTAAATATGGAACTGAAAAGTTCCACTTATTTTATGATTAAATAATAAATACTATTATTAATATTTAAATTAAAACTTTTTTATTATATAATAATTGATTATAAATTGATTTGTTTATGATATGTTATTAAGGTTTAATAGGGAGTTAAGGTTTAAGTATGATATTAATTGTTGTATAAATTGTTAAACTTGTTTAGCTTATGATTAATATATTTGTTAACTTAATTAGATTATGTTTAAGATGTTTGAAATACCCTGTATTTGGCTCCGGGAAGTCGGGAGGTGGGGGTTGGGGGGAGGGTAAATGGATTTATTTTGTAACTTTTAATAAAACTTTTTAAATTAAAAAAAAAAGATTGTCTGGGACACTACACATCCTCTTCACGACCTGTTTTCCTTGTTGCCTTCTGGGAGGAGGCTTTGTGATATTCAAAGCAGAACATCCAGATTCAGTCACAGTTTTGTTCCATACAGTATGAACTCTAAAGCTTCTTCCTTCCGTTATGTATTCAAGATGGACAATGATTAATATTTATGTTACTTATATGTAAGGGTATAGGACTATACATATGTTGTTTATAATATGGTTAAATGTGTGTTATGTATGTGTACACTTTGAGAGCAAGCAACAAAATTTCATTTTTAATGTGTGCCATTGTGCCCACAGAAAAAGATGACAATAAAGATTATCTATCTATCTTAAATTCAATTGCTAAGCAAAGTGGTTGTTAAATGAGTCGCACACAATTTTACCTTATTGCCACGGTTATTAACTGAATCACTGGAATCGTTGAGTGAATCATGCAGTTATTTTGTGAATCCAGTTCTCCCATTGACCTTGCTTGAAGCTGGCTGGGAAAGTTGCCAATAGTAATCACATGACCCTGGGATGCTGCAACCATCATAAATACTTGCTGGTTGCCAAACACCCAAATTCATTCTCATGTGACCATGCAAGGACTAGTCATAAGTCCTTTTTCAATGCTGTTGTAACTTCCAATGGTTGTTAAATGAATAGTTGTAAATTGAGGACTGCCTGTTATACATGATAATAGTTTTCTCATTCCATTTGGAATGGTTGAATTTAGAAACACCAAATCAAATGACAAAATGAGCTGAAAATAGAATGTGCAAGATTTATTTTTTCCAACAAAATTGTTTAGACTTCTGTTGATGTGTTTCTCTCTCCTAAAATTAATTGCCAGCTTTGTTAACATAAAAATAGGCCAGTTTAGGATGCTGAACTCCACTGCATTGAGAGAACATCATGTGTGATAGGATAAGATAAACATTCCTCTCCTCTAAGTAAGGTAATTAATGTATTTCTAAAACTGATTACAAATTGGAAATAGTTCAATTCTACAGTTTAGTTCTAGTTTTTGTTTTGCTTTGTTTTATTGACATTTAAAAAAAATAGTTGAATTACATTCCATCAGACTTCTAAATTAAATCTCATTATAATTGCACTTCATTTTAAAAGAAAACTTTAAGGTTTTTAATGATTAAAGTGACAAAAAAAGAAATTGAAAGAAAAAAATTAGAAGATTCAATCCACTGTAATAAAACTGTAAATAAATGCATGCTTTAGATTAGGAAAGGCAGAGACAAATTCAGAAGGTAACAATATAATTCATAAGCAGCACTAGGGAAATCCATATTCCTTTAAAAGTAGGAGTCGGACCTATAGGAAGAAAATAAAAAACAGTTGTAGGATAATAAATATAAGGTTGACATAAGAAAAGCAAAAACAGTATTAAAAAGCATATTTCTGTGTTAACGTTTAAACAATACAATAACAATTTAAATAATGGTTGGAAAGTTAAAAGTGAATGAATAACAATTAAGGTTTAATTTATTTGCAGTTTAAGTTGCACGATCTTTGGGATTACAATAAATATTACTTGTACAAAATAAGCAGTGAAGAAAAATAAAGGTTACAATTGAACTGGAAATAAAAGTCAGTAATGTAACAGCTTTGTCATGTTACCATATTTGGAGTGTGAACCAGATCCAGAAAAAGTTGTGATTTTCAGGTTTCATGAAAGATGATGTACTGTGTAAAACCTGTGAACAGAGATTGTATGATTTATGATTTGGGTTCTATTTCTTTATAGGAAAAGCTAAACCTGTGAGGCTTTTTAGTGGAATATGATAGTAGTTAGAAAAATTACGCCTGGTGATTCATTGCAGAGGAAGTAGATAGACAGATTTTTCTTTCTTCCAGACCAACAAAAGAACTTAATGCAGTGTTTATTTAACTTATCCCAAGATGATTACTAGCCTTAAAATGATTTAAGCAAATTAACAGAAAAACAGTCTCTCTGTGATCTCTAATAGAGATAAGTTATTTGATACCTTCGCATTTAAAGGTTAACATTTATAGAAATGGAGCAGACAACCTGTAACACTCAGTGTAAGTTTTGCAGATAAATGCCAGGGGAGTTTAAAAGAGAAGAAAAAAGGAATTGGGAGTAGAGCTGTAATCTATCACTGACAAAAGCAGGAGAAAAAACAAAGGGAAGGGAAAGAGAAGATCCTCTGCAAATGATGAGTTCAGTTTTCTGATAAGAATGAGCTGGCCTTCTAGCTGCTGGATATGTAGATGGATGTATAAGAGGATATCATGGAGTTAGAGAAGGGACAGAGAAGAATGCCCCAAATAATCAACAGGTTGGCATAACTCTTCTGTCATGAAAGTTTGCAAGATTTGGGACTTGGGGCTTCAAAAATAGGCACACAGAATTTTCTAAACTAACTTACATGTTGTCTTAAGAAAGTGAATGGCAACATTTTTCTTTATTTCATAATGTTGCAACCTGAAAAAAGTGGAAAATTCAAAATAGATAAAGGAAATTACCCTTCTATGGCAGGGCTTTTCAACCTTTTCACCCATTGTACCACTTTTAGGATATGGTATTATCCGAGTACCACCAGTCGCCTAGCAAGGTGTCAAAAACTTGATAAGCCCCCCGCAAAAAAGAAAAAAGTGATAAAGTATAGGTAGTCCTCAACTTACAACAGTTTGCTTAGTGACCGTTCGAAGTTACAATGGCACTGAAAAAAGTGCCCCCCAAGCCACAACTGAACAAGACACCTGCCTGCTCACCCAGTGGCACTCTTCCTCCTGTCCAAGGTTTTCATTGTTGTGAGCATTTCTGTTGAGGATTGGCAGTGGGGGGTGGGGTGGGGGGTGCTTGGCTTTTATTACCCCCGTCTGCTGGGTGGTTGCAGCAGGTTTTGGTCACTTCACATGACACTGTGACCGCCATAAATATGAATCAGTTGTCAAGCATCTGAATGTAGATCACAAGACCCTGGAGATGCTGCAACATTCCAGCTGATCGGCGCTTCTTCTGGGCTCAGCAGAAGCACCAGGATCAGTGTCGAGCTCCAGCTGGAACCTGGCGCTGATCCTGACGCTTCCGCTGAGCCCTGCCAGCCCTGCAGCTCCAACTGTCTCTCTCTCAGGCTTGTGCAGTGCTGCCATCGGTTCAGCTCATTCCTCTCCCCCGCTACCACTTTTCTAGGATGGTCGCGTACCACCTGCCAGGTGCCAATGTACCCGTACCACTGGTTGAAAAGCCCTGTTCTATGGCATATAGTCAGATTGTGCTGGTTGTTACCATAAGATAAAGTGATGGCAAACAACTTCAGTAACTTTTAATGGGACTTAAAAAATGAACAATAATGCTATCAGCAGCTGTTAGTCATGATAATTACTGTAATTACCCACATCGGGATAATATGATGTAAATACTAGTGGTTGTGCACAAATAGCAAAGAGATGCTGTGCTCATTCGCTGCCTGGATATACCTGGGAACAGAGTGATGGACTCCATTTCTGCTTTTTCTTTATTATGTTCTTAATAGAAAAGCATAAAAATAAATAGTAAAAAGCAATATTAATATAACATCTTATTGAAGTAAGTAGAGTGATTCTGTGGAGGAAGAATTAAGGACTTCCTTAATGTTGCCAATTTACGCTGAGTAGGGCAGAAACAGAAGAGGTAAGAAAGTTCTTCTGTATTCCCTTTTTTAAAAAAAAAAAAAAGCTTCCCTTTAATGATACATGTAGAAGTTAAAATAACTGTTTCTGTTAGATGTAGTTGCTAGGTCAAGAGAAATACAGAGTTCTGGAATGCACGGGTTGAAAATCTCCACCATTTGTTCCTTGTAGATAGCCAAAATGCTCTTCCTTCCTCATTGTCAGGGATAAATACTAAGCCAGTGAGCTTTCCTCAGGAATGCCTCAAGAGACTTAAGAGTCACCCCAGAAATATACCTCTCTGCTGGTGGACCAGAAAATGATTATCTGTAAAAAATACTTAAACCTGAAATCAGAATTATGCATGATAATGGAATATTTTATTTATATGTATATGTAAAAATAGCATGCATGTTTCTGAAAATAAACAGAAGAACATGAACTGGGAAGATTTTTACAGACTGTAATGCTCTGCATCTAATTAAGATGTTTCACTTTCTAACAAGAACATCTATTTGAAGTAAAAATCAAGATCACAGTTCTGTAGTTTTTACAGTTGAGATCAAAAGAGTGCAAATGCTAAAATATCATATAGGGGAAAGAATAAGTTGGAATTCTATTTCTTGGTCCAACTTTATAACGTACATAGAAGAAGAGGGCCTTTACGCCTTATGTCAGTTTTTTAAAGGCAAAGATGATGAGAGATTAAAATAAAAAAGTGTGCAGGAAAGATTGCTTGAATGACCAGCATAATTTGTGTCCCAATAGAGACAATTAGTTAGACGAGATTATTAAAAGGAACATTTTGTACATTTATGAAGCATATATTGTTCCAGCTTTCAAAACGTATTAAAACCATTCCCCCATTGCCAAAATGGTGGGGATGGCAGGGAAGAAGGTGGATTTTTGGCAGGATACTGCTGTTGGTAATTTTTCTATAAATCAGAAAGGATCAGAAACAAAAAAAAGCATGAAATAGTATTTTTTTGAAGCAGTATACTTTGAAATTCTGCTATTGTGGATAGCCTCAGTCTTAAATGAGATAATGCCTAAAGGCTGCAAAGACTAAAATCCAAAAATGCCTATGATCAAAAAAGCCTTACAAATTAAAGTACTTGAATGCCTGTCAATATAATGTTCAATCCCAGCTCTTTTCTGTTAGGGGCAATCCAATAGATATGTCTATGCAAAAAAATATAATCAACTGGCACATTAAAATTAAGCTTAAATTTTTAAGGAAATGATGATTAAACTTTCCCTTCCTTTGGATTATTTCTCTTGCTTATTTCAAAATACCAAAATTCCTAAATGAATGTGTATTGATGTGTGCAGTTACAGCCACATCTCTCTCACTATTAAAGGTAAAAAAAACTGCTAAGTTTTTAAACCCTACCATGGAGAGCCATCTGCACAGTGATTTAACAGCTGAAACCCTCAATTTTCAACTGACCTATTCATAATGTAAGCTTTGCCTGCCAACCTCTTGTTGTGTGAGAAAGCTGATTAAATTAAGTTGCATCCAGCTTATTAGCTGTGTCTTTATGTAATTTCTGCCATAAGATAGCTTCAATTTGGTCATTCATAGTTTTATGATTATTAAAATAATTGACAAAAGTAGTTCAGATATTGGATATGTATTTTATTTATGATATTCATCCAAAATCTTTGTTTTCTTGATATGAAGTGATTGTAGATGTAAATTAAGCTTTTGTTTTCTGGGGATTAAATCTATAGCATTAGAAGAACATTAGAGTCCACTGAATAGTTTTGCTTAGTTCTGAGAAACCTGAAACTTATAGCACAATTTTTCTTAAGATTTTAGGTCCAAATGCCATGTTTTTGACATTTTTGCAGATGTGCTATTTTCCTAGACTATAGTCATAGAAATGATAGATCATTCCACTTTCCCTATTGCAGCTTCAAGCATAACATTATGCAGATAGTGGTGCCACCTTGCCTTGTGCTCCACTTATTCTTAGGATCCAATGATTTCATAGACGATACTATCAGAAATCTGTAGTAACCTGTAATTTCTCTAGAAGGCAGCATCTGTAAAATCATTTCAAAGTGCTGTTAGAGAAATAGAAGATGGAACCAACCCCTCTTCCCAAAGTTGGCCAAAGTGATTGGAAGAGCTGATTTGAAATATAAAGCACAAACTATAAACCAGAGCACTAAATGTCTTTTCTCTCCCATCCTCATCTCACTTTTGCATGTACAGTATGTGTGACTCATACTTTTCCTAATTTAAGATCTTCCTAGTACAAACTGTATACACCCCCACACAAATTATACCCCCCCAGCAAATAGCAGGATTCCTGGCTGACAGTTCTGAGAATTTAAAAATCAAGACCACATGTCCAGACTCATTTGCAGATAAACTGAAAATGACTATAGAGACCCAGGGCCCAGCAGAGGATGGGAAGGTGGAATTTCCCTGTGTCATTTAATGGGCTGATTGGAGCTGAGCTGATAGCTGTTTTCACGTGGTTCACTTGAAGCACCCGAGATCGCATGGGAATTTTGTATTGGAAGAAGAAGGAAATTGTGACAACTGGAACAATTAAGGGTGGATCTGGGCTGGGGATAAGATGGAGGCAACATCATGTGAAGATGTCCATCAAACATGATTAGCAAACAGTTTGTTTGCTCTCTAGTAGGAGTATGATGGCCTTAGTTTCATACCTTAGTTTTAAAGCACTCAACCTTTTAAATGTTTACTCCAACTTGAACAAAGCATATTACATGTGTTAGGATATATTCAGTTAAAATATCAGTTTTATGAGATGAATATCTGTCAGCTGTATCAGCACTCAATTGTCTTCTTTTTTTGTTTTTAGGGGAAGCTAAGAATCTTCCTACATATCCAGGGCCAAACAAAATGCGGGATTGTTATTGTACAGTAAACTTGGACCAGGAAGAAGTTTTCAGGACCAAAATAGTGGAGAAATCACTATGGTAATATTTCACTGAATTTAAATTATTTTAGCATTTGTACCTTAATTTATTTTAGGCACAGTATTCTGTTTTGTGAAGTGGGAACTGTTATCAGGCAATTTTAAATATATGTAATAGAGCACAAATATATAATGCAGAAACAATAATGTTCAATAAAATCAACAGTTCCCTAAGAACTTTCTTCCTCCAATTGTTAAAACAAAAGTTACTCTGTTATGTTTTGCTTCTGTATTAATATATTCGATGTATGTACATTGCCTTTGCTCAGGAGCTTAAGATAGTATACAAAATGCCATTCCTTCCTCCAGTATTTCCCTACAATTACATCCTTGTGAGGCAGGCTGGGCAGATAGAAGGTGACTGACCCAAAGTCACCCACTGTGACTGAAGATGGCTGTGGGGAAGAGACTGCATAATGATTGTAGGGATGTGGAGTGAGATTAGGGTCTGTGAAGATACAACAGTCTTTTTCCATACATGAAATTATGGTGCATATTGCCAGGAAAACATGAGTAGGATAGGGCCATTAATGTATGGATAGAAACTGGCCAAGCAAGAATTATGTGCTAAAATTGTCTAACACTTAAGCACCAACAGAAGTGGCTGCATCTTTACAGTTTTCCTAAACCTCAAGAGAGTAGGCATTTGGGAACAATACAGAAAAAGACCCTTTCCTGCTTTTAGGAAACAGGCCTTGGATAGAAAGACAGAATCTTTAAATTAATATATACATTTGGTAACAAGATCTGCCTTCATTGCTGAATATAATATTCAGGAAATAATTATATGAATATGCAGTTTTCCACTGTAGTAGAATTGTCACATGTCTTACTGTAGAAGAACATGGAAGGTTCAAACAGCAGCACAAGTTTCTACTTTACTTTTCACTTACTGGTTGCAAGTAATTCTGGACCTCATGCCAAACAGCATCTATAAGTCTGCAGTCCCAAACATTTGCAGTCCAATTAGGTTATAAGAATTCTTTTCTGCCTTTTCTTCATCAGCCACATAGACATTGGTCTGCACTCATTTTTAAAAGCAGATTCATAACTGTCATATGCCTGGAATGGGAGGGGGACTCTTTAGTATTGGGAACTAAAGTAGAATAGGCGTCCTTGTCTCAAACGTGTAATATTTAGTGAGACTTTACAAATGCTCATAAAAACAGGGAGAAGACATCCATTATTAGCATTATCAGGCATGCATAATGTTCAATTTGTTTTTTTGTGTTAATAGGGTAGTTTAAAAAGGTATTTCAGTATGTGAAAGAAAACATCCAGTGACAGATACATGAGACATGCAACATAAAATATTAAAACAATTTTTATCATATGAGTTGACACATCATCTTAAACAACTTACCCTACTTGAGGTTGGATGAATTAGTTTTGCTTATTTTTTAATCCTTTCTTTTCTGACATAGGTGTTTAAAAACATGAATACTTGGTTTTTAAAGAATTCCTGTGAACCAAAGGGAATTGATGGATTTTTATGTACATATAAAGCATAATGATGCATACATTATGCTTTACGGCTAACATTTTGGCATCAGATTAGATTAAGTTTTTTCTCTTAGAATTTCATTACAACATTCATATGGAATGTGTTCAGAGGCTGGGAATATTCTGTCTCCCATGGAGAAGTCAGATACACACTTTGCAAAGTTAGAAGTAAGCTGTTCACTAATAACTATACAACAAAACAAAGTTCTTCCAACATTACAGTGCCTGGGCAGCAATCCCACCTCAAGCTTCTTTCTCTTTAGAGAAGCATTTGAATGTAGCAGCAGCAACAGCTTGAACAAGTTTTGTCTTAATTCTTGAATATACTTCCACATAAATAGACCACTAGTCCAGGGTTTTTCAACCTTTTCACAGATTGTACCACTTTTAGGACATGACAACATTCGAGTACCATCAGTGTGTAGCAAGGTGTCAAAAACTTGATGACTAAAAAAAAAGGGGGGGGGATTTTGGGCTTTTACTGGTTAGATTCATTTGTTGTTATAGAAATGGCTAGTTTATAATATGGAAAAGTAAAAAGTTGAGGTTCAGTGTTAATACTTCCTTTCTACTGCAACAGTGGAACTCAGAAGTCAATGCCTTTTCTTTTTCCCTTCTCCCCCTCACTTTTCTCCTTTTCTCTCACCCTTCACTCACAACCCCCCCACCCTTTGCTAGCAAAAGCCTCTCGCTTGCTCTCATTCACTCACACGTTGTTGTTCGCACAAGCTTCTCTCTTATCCCATTCACTCACACATTGCTTGCACAAGCCTCTCACTCGCTCTTTCAGTCACCCTTCACTCACAAAGGCCACTCGCTCACTCTCTCCTTCACTAACAAAAGCCTCTTGTCTTCTCTCTCTTTCTCCGTATGCTTTTTTTTTCTCTCCTGCCAAAACCTGTTCCTTTTATAGCTTCTCCTCTCTCTGCCCTTCTTCTCTTTTTCTCTTCTGGGTGCACCGGAAACTCCAACCAGAATGCAGCTACATGTGCAGATCCTGGGGCTTCGGCCAAGCCCTGCAGCTCCAGCTGATGATCTCCAGGCCTGTGCGGCACTGCTTTAGTTCGTTCCCTCCCCAGCTACACTTGGCTAGGGGTTGCGCACCACCTGCCAGGTGCTAAAGTACCACTGGTAGTACACGTACCACCAGTTGAAAAGCCCTGCACTAGTGCATACTATGTTGTTGTTGTTGACACAATACCAGTCAGGCAATCAAACATCAGGGTTTTTTCTTCCATTTTCTGTCTGTTGAGTCTTACACCTAGCCAAAGATAGCTATTGGCTGATAAAACAGATTGGGAAGAGATTGCCTTTATCCAAACTTCTTTTAAGAGAGAAGATAAATAAAAGGGTGAGACCTTTTAGATTTCTTCTACTAAGTTCCTGAAATGTTTCAGGTATTGCTTTTTGGTCTTACTAATGTTCACCTCTAAATTTCTAATTTAAAAAGTCATATGCTGTGTAACATCTAAAAAGCATTAAAGCATTGAAATCATTTAAATTTAATTTAAAAGAAAAATTTTGATTTTAAAAAATTCCAAAAAAGAATTGACACGAACAAAAGAAACAGAACTACGGTATTCCAGTGTTATTGTTATTTTTAAATTAATTGCACAAAGAAGTAGTATCATGTCTTTTTTATCTTCTACCTTACATTATCTGAGACCAGCCATTGACTATACTTGCTGGGAATCCCGGCAGAATCAAAGACATACAAAGAAATTGCAGTGGAGAAGGCTCCCCAAATTGCACTGCATGCAAGTAGATCTAAGAATCTTTCTGAGCTAGAAGATATCTGCAAAGAAGAGTACGGGGGGGGGGGGAATCCAAAATTTAAATAGAAAGATTTTTAAAAGTTGGCTACAGAAAACACTTATAAGCAGTTAACAGTATTTCTATCAAAGTAGACCTTACAAAGTACTGCCTGAAAGAGTGTCCAGTTTTTGCATATGCCATATTTCTTACTTTGAATCTATAAACAAATTACACAGAAAAAACATTTACATTTGCAGAAAGATGCATTTAACTTCACAGTATAGAAGCTGTGTCAGTTTCTACTCATAGGAATTCATTGAAACATGCAATTTGACTAAGGGAACCTAAACTTTTACATATGCTTTACTAATTACTTGTACATTGCATGTTATACTTTTCATACGTGTATTTGGTTTCTTTCTGTTTTAACTCTGTGATGTAAATTCCTGCCATGGAATATAACATTTGCTGTGGCATTTTTAATTACTTTCTTTTTAAAATTCATTTATAAGCCACATGGGAGACATTCAGTTTGGGATCTCTTATTATTAGTTACTGTGAAGGTTGCAATGCAACTGCATTCATAATTCTTCCCTTTTGTGAGAAATGTAACAGTATTTTTAATTCTTAAACTGATCAAATGCCACCTGAGACACTCTGTTGTAAGATAATATAATTGAGGGAGAAACCCTCCAAAGCATTATTAAAATTATCAAATTTCATTCCAAGCTAATAAAGGAATTTCATAGAGTTGGGTATGAAGTTGTTTGCTTTTAGGTTTTACATTATAGTGTAATTCAATATTTTGCAGAGCTAAAAGGTAAATTATGAAAAAAATATAATTATGAATGACAATTATTATATCTACATGTTTATTACTTTCTCTTACCAAATTTTCATTTTTATTGTAAAAGAATACATTAAATAAAAGAAAGCTTAAAAAAGTATTACAGACTTGGATATGGAATTTAAAAACTGGTTAAGAGTATGTGTGTGAAATTTCTTGCAATTAAGAATGAGTCCAGAAAACTAATGAATCCTATTGGCCATAAAGCTGGATCTTAAAATACTCTGATTTTTTTTACTGTTTCTCAGCCATAGTTTAATCAGGTTTTGTGAATGAGCCTAGTAATTGACAATTTCAAATTAGGAAAGGATTTTTGGAAATTAATTGATAGATATTTGCACAATAGTTTCAATGTAAACATACATAATCAATTTTTAATCTGATTTTAAATACAGATGTTTGTTAGGTATATAAGAATTCGTTGAAACTTTTAGTAAATATCAAATCATGAATTTCTTATATTTATCACACATACATTTATGTGCAATTTGTGACATTCAAAGGTTCTTCTATAGCAGTGTTTCTCAACCTTGACAATTTTAAGGCATGTGGACTTCAACTCCCAGAATTCCACAGCCAGCAATGCTGGCTGTGGAATTCTGGGAGTTGAAGTCCACATGCCTTAAAATTGTCAAGGTTGAGAAACACTGTTCTTTAGGTTCCATTATCATGAAAAATAAAGGTGGTGGGTTTATTCAGAGTAAAGCTTTTTGTTATGAATTCTCTACATAAAGAAAGCAATTCCCTCTTTGCCCAGCTTTCAGTAGGCTCCAAAGGCTGTTTTTAAAAGCCCTGATATGGTTCTAAACTTTGGTTTTATTTTTTGCATGATTTCATTCAATTCCTTATCTAAATATTTCTCTTTCTTTGAATCTAGTTTTAAATATTTTCTATTTGCATCTGTAGGTGTTTGTTTTGATATTTAAAATATGTGGTTTGTACTGCTCTAAAATAATGTTGCAATAGTTTGATAGTTCAAGAGGTACTTGTTTTAGTCAGAAAAATGCACTGTGGGTCAGCTCTCTCTTACAAAGAATATATTGTTCGTAAAGATCTTCCCAGTGTCAATTTGGCTGCATTCTTTTAGCGTTTTTCTTTGGACAAATATAAATAGGAAGTGCTTCTTCTAGAAATTGTTCTGAAACCACTGGATCACATGATTTTGTTGCCCATGTGACTGTTAGTATTGGTGGGAATGTCACAACCTTCCCATATGTATTCTTCCAGGAATGCTGTAAAAGTAAGACTTTTTTTTTTTTAAAGGCACTCCCAACAACTGTGTATGGTTTTTTTCCCTTTGGGCTTGCTGTCTTCCAATATGGAATGACTCAAGAACAAATTGATTCAAATGAATTTTTCCTTATTTAGAGGTCATTGCTAATTAGGAAGATCATACTTACAGATAAGCCCATAAAAGGTCTAGGCTCACAACAGTTGCTACAGTATTAACTTGAATTCTGTAGGAGAGAATAGCACTTTAAGTAGCCTGGAAGAAGAGAAGAAATTGTTCAAGAGCTCTTCTGAAATATAAAATTATTTTTTTGCCTCGTGCTGAATAAAATTAATTCCTAGCTGGGGAAAGGCAATCACCAAACGAGTGAACATAATTCCAATTAGTCAGATCAGACAGCAAATACAGTTGAAATGGCTGGTCCAGGATTCTGAATATGTTCAGGCGTTATACCTAGTACTGAGAACTGATATTTCAAATCGTACTTCTTCAGCTGTATTCTCCATTGGATTCTATTCTATATTTTCTTGCTTGTTTTAAATATAAACCCTGAAGTGATTAGCTAGGGATAAAATACATCATTTGTAGGTGCACTTTAAGTACCCTTAGAATAAATATTCTGTGCAATAGAAATATCAATCTTTTGAATGTGGAGCCTCTGGTTGTCCATACTAGTTGAGAGTTAGAGTCCTAAAGTATTTAGCAGACCCCAGGATAGAAGGAAAGCTGGTGCTTGCTGCATAGTGATTTCAGCTGTGCCCATAGATTGCCAAGTTGGTAGAAAGGGAAGGAATGGAAAAGGAGATAAGACAAAGTACTAAAATACAGAGAAAGTTATCATGGCAGCAGGAGGCCATGTCCTACCCTCACAAGAGAATTAAAAAAGAGTGTGGAAAAAAAATAAAAGAATATGCAGCTATTATTTTAATATGTTTGTAATAGCATTCCAACTGCTTGTACATGGAATGCATATAACTTGCCAACTACTTCCTATTTTTTATGATAGATTGTTTACTGAACAATGGGATAGTCTTAAACAATTATGTTGAAAAGAATGGATGGTACTTATAATTATTTTATGGCAATTTATTCTATAACAAAGAAAAAGAAGTTTGATGTATCTCTAGTTCAGTATATATACATAGTCTGAAATGTGACAATGGCCAAATTATCTTAATTTGTATATAAATAGTTCCTTTTTCTTTTTCTAGAAAAATACAAGGCCTGTGGTCCGGAATAATACTTTAATTATAAATATATAAAATTATACTGCAACGTAGTGTTCTTTTAAGTTTTACAACATTGCAAAAATAAGGGTATACATATACATCCTTTAAAAAGCAGTTTTGGGTTTCTGTTTTCAGGAGTCAAGCTATACAAAAAAGATCCAACTTTCAAAGCAGTTTGGAAGATGTGATATATTATGTTTTGAAGCCACATAAATTTGGTAGTTTTAAGCAGTGGCAGGCCTGATGGCAGTTGTGGTATGAATGAGACAGGAGTAGGCAAATTGAAGGTGCCAGGTAAAAGCTTTAATGGGAAAATTGACAGTAGATATTTCCAGCTTCTAACAATTATACTAAAGTGTTTTATTTTTGTTTTACATAGCCCTTTCTATGGAGAAGACTTTTACTGTGAAATTCCACGGAGTTTTCGACATCTGTCATTTTACATTTTCGATAGAGATGTGTTCCGCAGGGATTCAATCATTGGTATGTGTTTCTATGTTTGTTCAGTTTTCAATCTTAATTATTTCTTTTAACTAGGGAAGCTCTGTATGTCTACACAGCTGTCATCAACAGTACTGAATAAAAAAAATCTTGTATTGATTCTTTTTAAATGTAGCATAAACATTTCAACAGTATTATTCATCATGGTTGAGTTAGGGTTATATTCTTAAATAACTATATAAAGTAACAATAAAAAGGATAAAATTCCTTCGAAATAAAAATCAAATAAAAGTTCTATTTCTGAGTTAGATGAAAGCTTTTCAAAAAATACCTCTGTTTTGAAAAAAAAAATAAAACAGTTAATCTGAACATGCTATGAACTAATAGATAAAGAGATCCATCAATATCGATTAATGCTGAATGGATGTATTCATTTAAACTTTGATTTAATTTTAGTTTGAATGTTTCACTTGAATTGCATTTTAAATAAAAGTGCATTCTATTCTGGTGATGTTTTGAACATATGGAGAAAGTAAGTTTTGAACATTTTGGGAATTCCTTCCTTCCTTCCTTCCTTCCTTCCTTCCTTCCTTCCTTCCTTCCTTCCTTCCTTCCTTCCTTCCTTCCTTCCTTCCTTCCTTCCGACAAGTAGAAAACAAAAGGAGTGAGTCAGGAGGACATTTTGGAAGCAAAAAACAAAGGGATTAAGGATTAGGATGTTTCCTTTTTCAGCAAAGGTGCTGCTAGGAATTCTCAAGGCATTGTA
This sequence comes from Crotalus tigris, assembly GCF_016545835.1. Classification (NCBI taxonomy): domain Eukaryota; kingdom Metazoa; phylum Chordata; class Lepidosauria; order Squamata; family Viperidae; genus Crotalus; species Crotalus tigris. The sequence goes on from NW_024096893.1 coordinate 380,158, forward strand.
GCAGTCAGGAAAACATTGAGCAAAGTTCAGGCAAAGGAAGAAAAGGGGGTAGGGAAATGAGGAAAATGTTCATTTAAAGTTTTCCTGTAAAATTGTATGGTCTGGAATGCAGGTCTTTCTCTAATTTCTTAAATCTTCTTACAATTCAGAACATGTTTTGTTATGTTTTTATTGGTTTCTGCAAATCTGCCAAGATAAACATAATGTAGGTATAAAGAATTAGGATTTTATTAAGGTGAGAAAGCATAATATACAATTTAGCCTCAGTCTTTTTTTTTTTTTGGTGGGATTGTACATTGGTCTTGGCCTAACTGAACTACTGAAGCATAGTCAAGTATCTACTGCATATTTCTCATATTTCCATAGATGTCATCAAAGTATGTTTTGCAAAAGCTGCAAACATGAAAATGTTGCACTGTATATACTTGTGTATAAGTTAGGAGACTAGTATGTAGTGGCAATGTTGATGCAATTAGGTCATCACACTTTATTGCGGATGCCATGCTATAATTTCACTCCTGAATCTACTGGAAAAAATCCAGGGTCCTGTTGGTTAACACTTGGCTATTTTGTATACTTCTCTGGTTAAATGTAAATGTTTTAATATCAAAGTGTTTTTTTAATCTTAAAAAGTTCAGTTGTGTGGGATAATCTAACAAATGGCAACACTAGGATATACATATTTGCATATTGAGATTCAGAAAGAAATCCAAGAAAAGCTTGAGTGGGGAGAAATTTAGTGGGGAATGTATTTATTTGTCAAATTTATAAGATTGCCAGCTCCCATAAAGATTCTGGGCAGTGTGTATTACAAACAAAATAATATAACAAGAAAAGAACAGTATGTGTCCCAAAGAAAAAAAACAAAGAGAGGAAACAAAACCTGCTTCCTGGGTCTTAATTTTTATCCAACACGTTCAATTTTATATATTTGTATTGCAAAGTTGTATTACCAGACTTTGTTTACAAAACTTTCCAAAGGGTTTTTTTCTTTATCTGTGAAATGTAAGGCTGTCTTCTCTGTCCATATATTTGTTAAGGGTTGAAATTGTTGTAGGATCTACGGCTGTTCTGGGCTGCTTGATTAGATTGTCACTAAGCTAACCATTTCCTCTCCCACTGTCTCTATTTTTGTTTTGATGTAACAGGCTTGCATAATGCAAAATCGGTCACCATGGCAATCCCAGATAGTGCTCATTACTATTTCTTGGATGCTAGTGTGATATACAAAAAGAGAAACGTTTTGTCAATATACCTATATGTTTTCCTTCCATATAAGGCACTTTCATCCAGGATGAATGGATGGATTGAAATTTGTCTGCCAGCCGGAGACCAGAATTCACATAGACTTAACAAAGCCAGGATTTATGATAATAAGCAGATCCCAAAATTTTAGGGTATTGCTTATGTCCATTGATATAACCAAATACCTCTTGACCTTTCTCTGTGTTTCAACAAATTCATCTCACAGTGTCTGGGTGAAGTAATTGGCATAGTTTGCCAACAAATGATTCAATAAACAACAGGCATGAAACAGAGGGCAATTTAGGAATACACATGCCACAGACACAACTTCAGTGTTTGAACCCCTGGAACGACAGTCTTGATAAGGCATATTATTATATCTCTGTGTTATAACTATTAAAGGCAGGTTATCCATTTATACCAAAGTAAACATCCTTTTGTGTGCAGAGCATGGAAAATATAATAGTGCAACAAAGGAGGAACCTGTGATTCACAATAGCAAAAAAAAAATCTGCTATCTTATCTTTTTGTACAAAATTGTCCATCTATACGTTGGGGTATCTTTGTCGTTGTTAATTGCGAAGTCGTGTCCGACCCATCGCGACCCTATGGACAACGTTCCTCCAGGTCTTCCTGTCCTCTACCATCTTCTGGAGTCCATTTAAGTTCACACCTACTGCTTCAGTGACTCCATCCAGCCATCTCATTCTCTGTCGTCCCCTTCTTCTATTGCCCTCAATCTTTCCCAGCATTAGGCCCTTCTCCAGTGAGTCCTTCCTTCTCATTAGGTGGCCAAAGTACTTGAGTTTCAACTTCAGGATCTGGCCTTCTAAAGAGCAGTCGGGGTTGATCTCTTCTAGGACTGACCGGTTTGAACGCCTTGCAGTCCAAGGGACTCGCAGGAGTCTTCTCCAGCACCATAGTTCAAAGGCCTCAATTCTTTGGCGCTCAGCCTTTCTTATGGTCCAACTTTCATAGCCATACATTGCAACTGGGAAAACCATGGCCTGGACTATACGCACTTTTGTTGGCAGGGTGATGTCTCTGCTTTTTAGTATGCTGTCTAGATTTGCCATAGCTTTCCTCCCCAGGAGCAAGCGTCTTTTAATTTCTTGGCTGCAGTCCCCATCTGAGGTGATCTTGGAGCCCAGAAAAATAAAATCTGTCACTACCTCCATTTCTTCCCCATCTATTTGCCAGGAATTGAGAGGGCCGGATGCCATGATTTTGGTTTTCTTAATGTTGAGTTTCAAGCCAACTTTTGCACTCTCCTTCTTCACCCGCATCAAGAGGCTCTTTAGTTCCTCTTCACTTTCTGCCATTAGAGTGGTATCATCTGCATATCTTAGGTTGTTGATATTTCTCCCGGCAATCTTAATTCCAACTTTTGTTTCATCTAGCCCTACCTTTCTCATGATGTGCTCTGCATATAAGTTAAATAGGCAGGGCGACAGTATACAGCCTTGCCGGACCCTTTTCCAATTTTGAACCAATCAGTGGTTCCGTGTCCAGTTCTCACTGTTGCTTCTTGACCCGCATATAGGTTTCTCAAGAGACAAATAAGATGGTCTGGTATTCCCATCTCTTTAAGAACTTGCCACAATTTGTTATGATCCACACAATCAAAGGCTTTAGCATAGTCAATGAAGCAGAAGTAGATGTTTTTCTGGAACTCCCTAGCTTTCTCTATGATCCAGCATATGTTGGCAATTTGATCTCTAGTTCCTCTGCCTCTTCGAAATTCTGCCTGTACTTCGAAATCCTGCCTGTACCTTTAGTTGGATCCAAAGAATATATAAGTAGGGGAGATAGCTCACAGTAAGCCAAATCAAAATCTATTAGTTGTTTTCAGTGGAGAGACATAACTATCAGAGAAAGTAAGTTGGACCAAGAACTGCTGCTTCCCAAATCCCCATCAGTCAATTACAAAAGGGAGCTTCATTTGGAACAGTTTATGTCCTTCGACAATACCTTTAATATCATCAGACAACAATATCTGCCCATCCCAAGTCCTTGGGAAAGACTTGATAGATGGAGAAAAATGCCAAATCTAGTGAAAACATCTATGCAACTATTAATTAATTAAATTAAATTAAACAATTAATTAAATTTCATTCTAAATTTTATACGTAAGTTTTAAATCAGCCTTCCCTGATCAGCTATATTCAAGATATAATATAACGATATAATCCAGCTCACTGGATTGGGAAAGATTATTATAAATAATGAAGGTGGGTAATCAATTTTCTTCTGCTAATGGGAATAATCAACACAATATCTACCTTTGGAATGTTCTTGCCAAGGAAATGAGAGGCAGCTTCATTTATTTACATCTGTTTAGAAGGATGAGGAATCCCATGAAACATTGCGAAGGGTTTAGAGAAGGGCTGAAATCTTGAAAAATGGCTTCTTTCCTTACCTAATGGTCCACTGGAATTCAGCCCTGTATATGAATGGAAAGTGATTCTCCATGCATAGAGTCTAATTAGGATCCACACAATTATCAGTATAAAGCTAATCTTCGGCTTACAATTGAGCCCAAGTTGCTAAGTAAGACAATTGTTAAGTGAGTTTTATCCCACTTTACGACCTTTCTTGCCACAATTACTGTAGTTGTTAAGTTAGTAACACGGTTGTTAATTAAATCTGGCTTCCCTATTGATTTTGCTTGTCAGAAGGTCGCAAAGATGACCCCTATCTTAAATACATACCAGTTGTCAAGTGTCTGATCACATGACCCCAGGGATCTGCAATGGCTGTGTGAAAAACGGTCATAAGTCACTTTTTTCAGTGCCATTGTAATTTGAAATAGCTACTAAATGAATGGCTGTAAGTCGAGGACTACCTGTAATACATCTCTGAAATAATTTAATGTATTTAATATGAATTGACTTCAGTGCTTCTTTCTTTAGGATTTTGCTAAGCCCGTTATATAAAATAATATGACATGTACTGTTATTTATTTTCAGGACACTGAAAGTATTAAAATGGTTCCTTTTTAATATGATAAAAGCATTCAAAATAAAATTTAATGAACTGTTTAGACATTGCCTGTCTGAACGGGTTGGTGCTTGGAAACTTAACGGGGTTCAGCCTGGCTGATATTTGGATGGGAAGTTTTCAGAGAGTAGCAAGATTGTAGGCTAGATTGAGAAGATGAAAAACATCTTGGAAGTTGCACGGTGGCCAATAAACTGTGTGACCCTGTCCATGAATGTATCAGGAGTTGAAGCCAATTTCTAGGAGGCTGGGTTGACTTAACTATGGGGCATTTAAAACAGGCTTTGAAAATGCTTTAGGCCAAATGCTGGGAACTTAGAGAAATAGATTAACAACAGAATTCTTAGCAGCCGTGCAACGAACAGTTCAGCCTCTATGACCGTCAGTTAAAAACAGGAAACATGCTACATCATCTGATCGTTTAGCACTTATCTGAAAGAATAAAAGAGTCTTATACTGGGTGCCCTTCATGTGACAGATGCACAATTATTTCTGGCCTAATTTACAAACTAGGAGGACAGATGAAAAGCCAAAGCTTTCATTTATGTAGCAAATATAAATCCAGAATTCAATCATGAGAATTTCTTAAGCATAGTGTTTAGATAGAGTGGTGCTACGTCCTTCGGTCAACAAGATATTACTATGGCAAGAATATTGCCCAATAGGAAAATATGCTATTGACTAGGATTTACAATTTACTTTTTGTCATAGTATTAATAATCACATTGTATGAAAGCTGTGCAAGGCAGTCTCTCAGATCTTCCAGTTTGCCTTTCTTATTGCAATTTCCCTTCCCATGCTGTTTCCGGAAAATTTTATTAAGTGACAAAAGAAGCTTTCAGGCTGAGAGAAAATCCAGAGCATTGTAAGCAACTGGAATAATGTGCCCCTGATAGACTTGTCAAACAAACCCTTTTCTGAGTGCTTGATAAGTTTTCTTAGATGATTTGGGTCTTCTGATTACATGAATAATCTATAAAAAAACTTACAAAAATAAAGTTCATTTTTATATAATTAAATAATATTAGGTCAAGTGTTTTAAATAATTTTCAACATGCATAAAACTTCCATTTTATATAGAAAGTTTTTCAGATGTAGTTAAATTTTGATGCAATTATTCTAGATAAAAGCCGTGGTCTCTAATCCCAGCTGAAGAACCCTTGTTAGTGATTAAATATTTGGATGGTTAGCTTTTCCAAAAGCTAACTACTGGTGTTAATAAGCTTTTCTCCAACATGAAGAATTTGATGTATAGCATTATTAGTAAACTTCATTGATTTCATAATTTCTCTTTAAACATTGCTTGAACACTTAGTAACTAAAACATGTTGTTTTCTACTCTGCAGAAATCTTTTTTTAAAACAAAATCATTTTACAGATTGTTTTACCTAAAATATATTTTGTAACTTCCCTAATTTGGAACCTTAAGGGTATGTTGGGATTTTAATTCTTGGATTTTCCAGCCAATGTAGACTTTTGCTTGGAATTATGGGAATTGCAGTTGTAATGCTATATATCCCAAAGCAGGGAAGGCTGTTATATAACAATATTTATATTCATCATGATGCATTCAATTTGATGTATTTTCAGGGAAAGTAGCAATATTGAAGGAAGATTTGCAGAAATATCATAATCGAGACACGTGGTTTCAACTGCAACATGTTGATGCTGATTCAGAAGTACAGGTGAGATTGTCTCTTCCATGGTCTTTAAGATTATGGTGGCTGTAACAATTACAAGAAAAATGTTCTTGGATCCCATTATTTTTGTTGCTGAAAATATTATAGATCAATGTAACTGCATAGAGCAGGGCTTTTCAACCAGGTGGTACGCGACCATCCTGGTGGCAGCAATGCACAAGTCTGAGCGAGAGACGGCTGGAGCTGCAGGGCTGTCAGGGCTCAGCGGAAGCGCCAGGATCAGCACTTCTTCGGGACTGTCAGGGCTCAGTGGAAGTGCCAGGATCAGCGCCAGACTCCAGCACCAATCAGCTGGAATGTTGCAGCATGATTTACATTCAGATACTTGGCAACTGATTCATATTTATGACGGTCACAGTATCCCAGGGTCATGTGAAGTGACCAAAACCTGCTGTAACCACCCAGCAGATGGGGGAAATAAAAGCCAAACACCTCCCACCCGACCCCCGCAGCCAATCCTCAACAGAAATGCTCACAACAATGAAAACCTTGGACAGGAGGAAGAGTGCCGCTGGGTGGGCAGGCAGGTATCTTGCTCGGTTGTGGCTTGGGGGGCACTTTTTTCAGTGCCATTGTAACTTTGAATAGTCACTAAGCGAACTGTCGTAAATTTATTTATTTATTTATTTATTTATTTATGAGACTTATATACCGCTTTAAGTGCAAGCACTCTCTAAGCGGTGTACACCAGTAAGCAATGTATATATATATTTACATTGCCCCCGACAATCTGGGTCCTCATTTTACCTACCCCGGAAGGATGGAAGGCTGAGTCAACCTTGAGCCGGTGAGATTTGAACCGCTGACCTGCTGAATACAGTCAGCTAAAGTGGCCTGCACTCTAACTGCTGCGCCACCTCGGCTACCTGTACTTTACCATTTTTTTCCTTTTTTTTTTTTTTTTTGGTCATCAAGTTTTTGATACCTTGCTAGGTGACTGGTGGTACTCGGATACTGCCATATCCTAAAAGTGGTACAATGGGTGAAAAGGTTGAAAAGCCCTGGCATAGAGGTTGTTTCAGTCAGTGCCTGGATAATTATACCTGTATATGTATCCCAAGAAGTTAACTTTATAAAAATTTGCTGTGCTGTAGTAAATATACTATGTTAACTTGGCATTTGTATCAGCGGAAACCACTATATTTCCTTCCAAGTGGAAAGAGGAAATATTACGAAGTCTCAGATCATTTGTTTGACTTTTGTTAAATAGTAGCTATTGCTTATAAGTGATATTCTGTGTGACATAGAATAACATTTGGAATTTACTTGATAAGGTTATCAATTGATCAACTAGTGATCACTGAGACACATTCATGTAGATCCGTGGTGGTGAACCTATGGCATGCAGAGCTGCTCTGTGGGCATGGTGACGTCGCCCCAGGCCTTCAGTCCCATCCATGAGCAACCTGCATCAATACTCGCATAGGGTAAGGTTGCCATGCCCACCCCCTACAGAACCACCAAAGCTGTAGCTCAGGGACCCTTAAATTACGGCCCAACCTGTCTTTTTATCCGGCCTGCCTCAACCTCCTGGGCAAGCCGTCCAATCGGAAGGAGAGTGTGGGTGGATGGTGGCGAGTTGGTGGGAGAAGATGTTTTTTTCCAATTTCTCCCTCGCACACCCAAGGATGCACGCATGCTTTGGCCACGCCCCCTTCCTCTCCTCCTCTTGCCTATTTGTGTTTTTACCTCAGGGCCGGGCTGAGAGGTTTAGGCCTCGCTTGCAGCCTCGGCCTCACTTAGGGCAGCCAAGCCTGTGATGACGATGCCACTTCTGCTGCTGCTTCTGAAGCGGGTCCCTCACTAGGCGCTACAGAACCCGACCCCAGCTTCTGCCACTGCTGCTGCTGCCGCCATGCCAGCCAAAACGAAACAGGTGCCGCCAGCCCTCAAAATCACTCCCACCATAGCTGAGGGACCCAGCCCTACCGGTGGTTGGAGTGGGGCTGCTGGAATGGGGGCGCCGGTTATGGGTCTGAGGGGAGTGGGCAAAGGGCGAGGTATTTATGAGGGGTGGCTGGGGTGAGTGAGGAAAAAAGGAGAATTTGCTCCTGGAAGGTTATTTCGGGGTTGTGAGAGGTTGTGTGGAGCTGAGGCGATGAAAGGTCAGGGGAGCCGCCAGGAGGGAGGATGCGGTCAGCCTTTGGAGGAGCATCCCGATCCACAAACGGGTGGTGGTGTCGCATCCAGGTGAAGCCCCAAGAGGTAGGCAAAACTGGAGATGGTGGAGCAGCTCGGAGGAACTGGGAGTGCCGATGCTGGTGGTTGAGAGAAACTTCATTGGCCTTTAGGGTTCAGGAAATGGTGGAGGAAGGATGGGGGCATTGGGATGTGCCCCATGGGAAAGAGGAATGAGGTCCTGCCAGGCAGGTTCTTCTGCTCTGAGATTGTCCGGAATGCTAATCAAGGAGAATATTTCTGGCTCAAAGTTAATATGAAGGGTCCTTGGGGGGGGGGGGGTTTGTCTCTGAGGATGGTGGTTTTCAGGACCCAAAATGGGATAATAAGTGAACTAATGATGTTACCTAGTTTGGGTCATGAGACATCTACATGAAAGCCATGAAGCTCAGAGAGAACCAATGAACCCACAACTGCCCTCCTCCTCCTTTTCTTCTCCTCTACTCCACAAACCCCATTCTCTTCTGGCACTGCTGATATTACTTACTTTGGGTCATGAGACGTCTGCGAGAAATGCTGAATGGAAATGGCACCCCTGCCCTGCCCCCTGCCTCGCCTCGCCTCACCCTGCAGGACAAGCCTCCTGCCTACGATCCCACCTGCCAGAGACCCCCTAGATCTCCCCCAACCATGCCCAGCCCCCACAGGCGTCCTTCCCCACAAACAACATCAAGGTGGCCACACCCACCCAGTCTGCCATGACCACTGCAGCCATTCCCACCCAGTGGCTACACCTACCCAGTGGCCATGCCCATCCAGTGGCCATGCCCACCTGGCATCCAACGATAAATAAGTGGGGTTTGTGTTGCAGTTTGGGCACTCGATCTCTAAAAGGTTCGTCATCACTGATGTAGATGCTGGACAAATCATATTCAGAAGGAGAATAGACACTCCAAAGTCATCCTTGTTTCACCTGAACATGGGGGAAGAGTCTTTAAATTAAATTAAATTATTTGGATATGTTTGGAAACATTGTGCCTGTATCCAAGTAGACAATAGTCTTGACATAATGGGAAATTAAGATATGATCTACAATGTCAAAACAGATAAAACTGAATAAATTCACACTTAGATCCTTGTTTATTTAACAGTTATTTAAACAAACCATAATTACATGATTTTAGCCATGTCGAGGCACAGTGGATTTTTAAACATATTTCCAAAGAACAGTAATACAGGAAGACCATATTATATGTTTTAGTGCATCCCCCTCCTCATTTTACCTTTCAAGTATACTGAGGCTGACAGCTAATCCTTTTAGAACATTTTTGAGGTATGCATTAAACATGAAAATATCTATTTTACAGAATTAATCTCATCTTAAACTCAACAGTTTTAGTATTCTCTAAAATCCTTAACCATTGGCTTGTTAATATGGAACACACAAACTTTCTGTACCAAAGACCATGCAAACAACTTTTTAAAAGTTTTTCTCTTTTTTCCTTTAAATTCCAGTTTTTCTATGTACAGTTTTTTTCACTTACCTTCACTTTAATAGTTTCATTGCATTTAAAAGGGCTTTGTTATACTTCTAGAAGCAGGAAATACTTATTAAATTGGGAAATTTAAAATACAATGATTTTTTTAAAAAACGTATACTATTTGATATGAGAAAGTTCTAGAATTTAATATCTGTTAGGGATGTAGCAGCCTTGTAGTGAAACAAAAATATTAATGATAAAACAATAGCTTATCCTAAGTGTTTTGAATACTTTTAAGTATTCAAGTACTAATTCAGCTATGGATCAGATAATTATGGCTGGAGAGCTTATTCTATTTTTAGATACTTTAGTAGATCTTAATATTGTTCCAGATAAATCTAATATTTATACATGGGAAATGTTACAAGCTTATATTAGAAAAAATATAATAGCATCAACTTTGTGAACTCTCAACATTCCTCTTTCTTTTATGTATTCAAAATGGACAGTGATTAATATTTGTATGTATTTATGTATGTATATATCATGCACATATGTGGTACGTATGCATATGAGTAGATATATACTTTCTTTCTAGAGCAGACAACAGAATTTAATTTTTAATGTGGGCCAGTGTGCTCATAGTAAAAGATGACAAGAAAGGTTATCTTATCTATAAGACAGTTTATAAATCTTCCACAGCAAGAGTACACTTTGTTACCATTCCTTATCACAATTGTTTCTAACCATTTCTTAGAATTTCCAGTGGCATCTGCAGCAAAGTACAATGGTACCAAAATGATCACAAGCATATAATAATATACTGTAGCTGCATAAATACTGCAATTATATACGTGCAGTGCGGTATTCAAACACACTTGACCTACATTATCATTGCTGTAGTTTACAAAATCTCCTACCTTTTAACATTTGTTAGAGTCTACTAGACTCCTTACTTTTAACAAAACCAAGCTGTTTATCAAACTACATCTTTCAGGAAACACTAGACATTACTAAATCAATTAAAACATGACAAATGTTCCTGATGGTTGTTTGATTAAGTGGGATTATACTTTGTTTTTTATCCTCTGTTAGAGATTTATAATAATGCTTTTTGAATAAATTTTTTTCAACTTTCTTTAATGAATTGGGATTCCTTGAACTTTAGTGTTCAAAAGTATACAAACTAGTGATGGTATTAGCTTCGATTGTATGGCTTCTGGTAACAAAACATTCAGAAATTAAATTGAAACAAGCTTGGAGAGCAAACCACTGCCAAAAGCGTCAGATGTATTTATTTATCTATAAGACCACTCCCTTACAGTTTGTGACTTATTCATTTACTAATTACTTATTAGTTTACTAACAGATATTTTAGGTACAAATTCTGGGAGGGGGAAATTAAATCACAATGATAGTTTTGAGCAGACATGAGCATTTTACGGCCCCTGAGCAACATCTGCATATTTGGTTATTCATTTCCAGCTTGCGTGAGGTCAGTTGGAAATTAGAAGTCAAATGTAGATAAATGTGCTGCAGGGGGCGCGAGAAGTTGAGTCGGTCTAGCTCTGTGCGATCGCCATGCGGTCCTTGGCTGGGGCTTGCTGGAGGACAATGAGAGAAAGCGCTTTTTGTGCCTGCTGTCCACTTGCCTGGAGCAGCCTAAGGAGTTGATGTAACAGAGTTTGAGGACATCAATTCAGGCTACATTGGTTTGGCCCTCGACAACAGTCCCAGTTTTTCAAGTAGCCCCTTGAGAAAATTAATTGCCCCTCTTGGTTTTAAGGGATGCTTTTGATATGATGCAGTTCAAATTTTGGCAGCAAGTGTTGGCCAAATGTATATTTCTTTGGTTACTAATTGGATTTAAATATGCAGTTCTGATTCATTTGCCAAGCTTAATAATTCTTCATCTATCAAAATGCTTCAAGGATGTCTTTTAGTTTAATATGGCGTCAACTGGCCTGTCTTAACAGGCAATCAAAGAACATTTGGACCATAAAAATAGTTTATGTGGGCAAACAGTTATTATATGCAAGTGATATGGTATGTTTAATTGGTAATTATGTTCTATACCAAAATGTTCTAATTTAGTGTAACAGTTTGGTGAATTACTTCAGGCATGTCAAACTGCCGGATGAGTCATGCTGAAACCGCGCCCACCCCATTGCCGGCAATGGGGAAAAAGTCCCAATACATCTCGTGACATCACATGACATTGCGAGTTTGACATGCCTGAATTATTCAGTCACATACGTCTTCCATAATCTAATGTATTTATTGAAATGTGTTAAAAAAATTAAACCTTCATTTAATATATGAAATATCATGGAATATCATGTCTAGCCTTTGGGTCAGTTGTGGCCCTGGACAGCTAGTAACGCAGCCCTACAAAATCTAAAATTTTAACACTATTATATGATGGATATATAGGTAATCCTTGATGTACTACTACAATGGAGCCCAAAATTTCTTTTGCTAAGTGAGACATTTGTAAGTGAGTTTTGCCCCATTTTATGACCTTTCTTGCCACAGTTGTTAGGTGAATCACTGCAGTTGTCAAGTTAGTAATATGGTTGTTAAGTGAATGGCTTTCCCCATTGACTTTGCTTGTCAGAAGATCGCAAAAGGGGATTACATGACACTACAACTATCATAAATATGAGTCAGTTGCCAAGCATCTGAATTTTGATTACATGACCGTGGAAATGCCGTAGTGGTTGTAAGTGTGAAAAATAGTCATGTCACTTTTTTCAGTGCTGTTGTAACGTCGAACAGTCACTAAATGAAATATTGTACGTTGAGTACTACTTGTACATCAACTATATTATATATTTAGTATGCGGCCCAAGATAATTGCTCTTCACTCAGTGTAACCCAGGCAAGCCAAAAGCTTGGACACCCATGATTTAGATGCATTAACATCTAAAACTCATGAATTGCTATCACTATTGAAATGTCTTTTGATTTATTACAAATTCATTGTATTTTGGTAGATAATTAAAGAATATTGTTTAAAATATATTTAGGTTTAAGTATCAGATAAATTTGAATGAATGTAAAACAGACTTTTGTAAAATAAAACATTTCTCCCTTTTTTCCTAGCCTCCTGTTTTTTATCTCATCTCCTTTGTCTATTACAGTGTTAGAATTTAAATCAGAATACCCTTGATATTATTTTATTTACACCACTTTATAAAATGCTATCTTCTGATACATCAAAATAGCCCCGTCAACTATTATTTTTGCAGCATATGTAATAGTTATTAATACATGTTAAATTGGATTTGGAGTTAGCTAATATAACAGCAGGAGTTGAAAACAAACACAATGTTCATAGTATTTATTTCCTGTGAGACATGAGAAACCTTCTTTGTCTTGTGAAGTGAGTCAATATTTATATGGCCTTTATGTGTTGCCAATAATCACTATACGATACACAAGCAGATGAGAGACTTACTTTCTTGGAGACTGCTGAGTATTTATAACACGGCTCCTTCTATTTTTGCAGTATATTACAAAAACAAGTACTATTTAGGACATGGATTTTAAATACTAATTATAAATGCTAGGATATTTTTATTCAACTTATCACTTCCTCTATTTTTGCTCCGTAAAAGCCAGCTTCTTTATGTTTGGAGCTTGATTATAAATATTTACTTCAAGTGGTTTGCATTATGTTATATTCTTATATTTTATGGTTCTATCTCTCTGATAAGGACAATTGAAAGGACAATTTTGAATTTGTGCAGTGTTGATAAATACATAAAAATATACCATATTTCCCCGAAAATAAGACCTATCCCAAAAATAAACCCTAGCTTGATTTTTACGTGTGCGCCTAATCTAAGCCCTACCCCCAAAATAAGCTCTAGTTTGGGGCGAGGCGCATGCATAAAATTCAACCTGTGGGGAGGGGTTGGAGCTGCCCCACGCACCACACCCCCACTTACCTTAGGATCGCTGCAGCCAAGCCTTCCATATCCTGACACCTGTCACGCTGCTGATTGAATTTTTCTGTGCACATGCTACGTGGCACATCACAACAAGGTGCCTCGTGGTTCGTTACACCAGTGCCGCTGCTCATGGCAGGAGGCCACATGGCTCATTGCGCTGGTGCTACCGCTCATGACGAGACTGCATGGCTTGTTGCCCCAATAGCGCTGGTGCCACCGCTCATATTCAGGCAGTGGTGCAACAGGTGTCAAGGCGTGGGAGGCCTGGCTCTGGCGGTCCTAAGGTAAGCGGGTAAGTCATCCCCCAAAAATAAGACCTGGTGCCTCTTATTTTTTGGGGAAACACGGTATTTATCATTTAGGTATATTTAGTCTGAAAATGTATAGATTGCTTATAGGCAGCTTTGAAATAATTTTAAAATGTTTCTAAAATATTTAATCTAAAAGCAATGGTTTAAACAACGTAATGTGCAATTTGTAATGATTTATATAGAGCACTGACTAAAATAGTTAATAGGAATTCAAAGTCTCCATTGCATTCTGTCATAGTTAGCTTTATAATATTAAATGATCTGAAAGACTAACAATGTCTTTACTGTTTAAAAGATAACAAACTACCTCCCAACTTACTGTCCCTGAAGAGGCTATTTCAGAGCTGGGAATAGGGTTGGTGAGATTACCATGAAATTATGCAAAGTGAGGCTGTTCTTACTCATTGATGGTAAAAATTGCTTATGTTATTTGACTGACCTTAAAAAAAATCAAGCATGGACCTGGTTGGTGTTTGGATGGAAAACATTCCTGGATCTATAGATTGGAGTGGGAAGTAAAGGAAAACATCCTAAAAGAGGGCAGTACCAATTATTTCCACAGTGTTGATAAGAAAACTATATGGATGTATTCATATGGTCACCAGAAGTTGAACTAGATTTAATGGATGCTTTACATGTTATCCCGTTGGCACTTCTGAGATTTATAAGAAAGGTTTTTATTAACATTAAATCATTTTACAAAGACAATTCTTCCACTCAGTTGTAAAGTTATTACATACTGTATATATATCAAAGCAGCAACACTTGTCTGCAAATGTTGTATTCTTTTGATGGCCATTCTTATTAACATGAACTCTCAGTTCAGTTTAGAGCTCATTCTAAGATGATGCAGATCTGGGTCAGATATTGGAAGACCTGGGAGACGGGAAACATTCCCAGAAAATTCCATGTTTTTCAGCAGGTTAGAGTAGCGTATAACCACATAAAAATCTCTGTGCTTCTTCCTTTAGTATGGGATATTTATGATATATAAAGGATTCATAAAATCTTCAATATGCCTGATCTGTACATTCATAATACTGCAGTCTTAATATAAAAATGGAATAAAAAACAAATTAATGATATGATGACATGTCCAGATTGACTTTTTGATAAAATGAGAAGTACAGATTCCAAAGGCTTGAACCTTGAGAGATCTAGCTTCTTTCCCACAATGAAATTGCCTGTTGTGAATAGCTCACAACAGCCACCTGCATATTTAATTACTGGCAGGAAGGATGTGGGTAGAATACAAAATAGACTTTTCACTGATAAAAGCAATGGGTGAAGCGAAATGCTATTGTATACAATTCCAGTGCTCACTTTTTATTAGGTACAATGCTGAAGGTGCCCCATATGAATTAATTAGGCACTATCCTCCTGATCAGCCCTTCCTGGATACTCAACAGATCTGGATTCCAAAATATGTCTGTCCTTCTGGTGTATCTTCACACTTTTTTGTCTCCAGGCCTGAATGTCTAGGTTGATTTCAGAATTAGTGTAGATCCGTGAGCTAAAATGTGAAAGAGAATATGCTTCTCCGTGTTTGGAGAATTTTTAAAAGTCTGTTTTGGAACTGGTCATCTGGCCACAATAATCTGTAACCTGGCATAGAGTAGGAGTCACACTTTTATATCATTTTGGCACCTCTGGAATCAGATTTGTTTGTACAAATGCTACAACCCATAGTCTCAAACCCTATGATTTAATTTGATTTCAAGAATATTCTTCAAGGAATGAATAATCTAAGAATATTTAATTTCCATTCTCAGAATTGTAAAGTAACTTGATGTTTTCATAGAAATACAGTTATCAAGGAGAAAATTATAATTTGCAATGAGCACACATCCTTTTTTTTTAACCGTTGGTTTAGGTTTTAGGTTTTTTAACTATTGGATTCTAGGCTATGTCAAAAGAATGCTCTGCAGAAGTTGAATATCAAATGGGCACTATCATGATTGGATTATGTTTTATATTTCTGATTGGATAATATACTCATTTTTATGGCAAGGGTAGAGCATAAGATAGCCCATTTTCATGGGATGCATTTCAGATCACAGGCTGAGAGGTTTAATTTAGGAATCTATAAATGGTTAAAAAAATAGTGTGACTATAATTCAGTAGCTCCTTTAACAATGCTTGTTCAACTGATTTGCATGTATCGAGTAGCAAGCAGCAGAGTTAATCATTTACAGAGTTCAGAAAGAGTGCTGAAGTGTAACCACAGACCATGTGAAAGTGAAAAAACACTATTTCCAGGCAAGCCTCTCCCCACCCAGGAAACAAAAGGGTGTGACCATTTCCTCTAATAAACAACCATTTTTTATAGCTCTTGTTTTCTCTATTCCCAAAGAAATGAAAAAAATATTGCATGTCTGTTCAACTGTAAGAAATGTTACATTATAAACATGCTGTGCTCAGGATCCCTTGAACCTTTGTAGCGTTCAAATCTACCAACTGAAATTAATTAGAATGCTGTGCCCCTGTTTTTGAACCTATTCAGTTTCGGTTGCTAATTCAGACACTGGGTTCACTATGCTAATATATTCCTATGTACTTACTGTGAATTGTATCCAATCCAAGCAGCTGTAGAAAAATTTATATTAGTAGCCAATCATGTGATGAGAGTGAGGAAGTCTTAAAATGTTTTTGTTCAATAAAGTTCCAGAAATGTACTTTGATAGAGTTTACAACACAAACACATGTAACTTCAGGAGAGCCTCCTTTAATCTGAATGCACTGGAACAGTTTGCCTTGCAAATCAAGTACTGGAGTATTCGCATTCATTCTAGAGTGAGAATATGGTCATTTATTTGTATTTTTCCTGTGTGAGATGGGCATAAAGCAGCCAGTGATCTACTTTAATTGCTTATCTGTCCTTTGAATGAAACTGTGCATTGCAAATTGAATAGATGACTAGAAATTAAATCTTTAAATTTACAAGACAGGAGAGAGGCAGTGAGGTATGTCAGTGATAGGCTACTAATTTAACAGGTGCCTTATTTTAGCAAATAGATCAGAAGATTGAAGGCAAGGAAGCAGGATTGGCATCACAATGCAAAATGGAGGTTAACCTATATCATTTCTCTCCCTGCCCCATAAAAGAAGCACCAAAGTTAAAGTTTGGGGGGGGGGGAAGAAATGTATTGCAAACATAAACTACCTTGTATATTCAGACTTATTATATTCTTCCAGAATGAGAAATCTTTTATGCTGCTGATTTACAGTAGTAATTACACTCTCGTTCGGAGATTAGGGTATTGGAGCAGGACAAAGGAGACCCATGGAAGCTTTCTGGGTAACTATGGGCCATTTCTCTTTCAGCTGTATGTGTGTCACAGTGTTATGAGAGAGAAAACAAATGTTCCTGGAGCTCCTGAAGAAAATATGGGATACAAATCTAGCAAGTAAACAAGCAAGTGAAGTCAAAATTGGCATCTTTTTTTTAAAATGCAAGGAATACATTCTGTTTAAGATTATTTAATTAACTGTGTAATCATTAAATTGCCCTCCCATCTCATTCATTTCCGCTTGCTCTGTTGTCTCAGTGAAATCAAAACTAAAATTTCTAGCCTCCAGCACAGTTTATCTGACGTCGTAATGTTGTTCCTTTTACTTTCAATCTTTTTTTTTCCAATTCATTTGATTTTTTTTTCAATTTTTTTGCAGACAGCACAGAACATGTGCTTGCAAGAACCTCACATTGTCATGGTCATGACTCACTAGTCTGGTTTCAGGCCTCTAAGCTACAATAAAACAGTCCCTTAAGCAAGATTTGACACAGTGGTTTTACCAGTAATTTAAAGAAGCCTAGCTAGTTAACCTCCACTGTCAGCTGCCTTGCTGGCAGCAAACCTCTCCAAAAGATCAGCAGATAGGGTCAATTTCAGGGGCAAAATGCACTGGTTTGCTAAAACCATAATTTGTCTGGCAAAGGCAAGTAAGTTCAATTAAAAAACCATTTTGAAATAATATTGATTGATGTCTTTTGCAGCATTAGCTTAGTGTGTTATCATCATCATCATCACTTGTATGCTGCCTGAATTTCAATATCTCTGGCTGTTCACAATAATCAAATAAATTGCAATAAACTCAGAAAACAGAAAAGATAATGAACAAATAGGAGGCATAATTTTTTTGTGACTTGAGTTTATGCCCTAGTTTCTAAGTGATCCAATGTAATAGTGAATTCACTGACTTTAAAAAAAAACAGCAAGAGGACGCACATGGTTGCTAGTTAGACTAGATGCTTTATGTGCCTGATCCATAGAGGATCCATGGACTTTGGTTGTTACAGTATAAAAAAAGATGTTGAAACTCTTAGAGTGAAGAGAAGAGCAACAAAGATGATTAGGGGACTGGAGGCTAAAACATGAAGAATGGTTGTAGGAATTAGGTATGTCTAGTTTAATGAAAAAAAAGGACTAGGGGTGACATGATAGCAGTATTCCAATATCTAAAGGGCTGCTGCAAAGAAGAGGCAGTCAATCTATTCTCCAAAGCACCTGAAGGCAGAACAAAAAGTAATGGATGGAAACTAAACAAGGAGACAACTATCCTAGAACTAAGGAGAAATTTAGAACAATAAATCAATGGAACTTTACCTCCAGAAGTTGTGGAGGCTTTTAAGAAGAGATTGGACAACAATTTGTCTGAAATTGTATAGGGCTTCCTGCTTGAGCAGGGGGTTGAAGACCTCCAAGCTCTCTACTAACTGTTATTCTGTTACTTTGTTTCCTGCAGAGTTTGCATAAGTCAGATGTACCACATATCTGATCAGAGAATGTAGAACAGATCTGTGCATTTTATGGCTCCTGGGCCACATCCGGCCCCTTGGCTGTCCCTGTCTATCATGTGTGGGGTCAGTTGGAAATTAGAAATCAAATGTAAATAAGCACACCATAGGAGGCAGGAGAAAAAATCAAGTGGGGTCCAGCACTGCACAGTTGCCATGTGCTCCTTCAGTTGGCAAGAAAGTGGTTTTTCTGCACCTGCGCAGCACTTGTCTTTCGCCTGGAGGAAGCGGTGGCAGTCATTGCATGAGTGGACCCAGCCTCAGCCACCTACCACTGTCTCAGTCAAAGTGCTTTCTTGTGGGCAAGTGGGTGGAGTACAGCCTGGAACTGTTGGTTTGGCCTTCCACAACAGTCCTAGTTTCTTCTCTGGCCTTTTGGGAAAATTAACTACCTACCTTTGATGTAGAAGGTTGAATGCAGATATTAACTGATCCAATTAAAAAAGAAAGATCTGGATTTGATAATTTGGAGGAGAGTCAGGGAGTCTATCATGAAGCTAAGTTCAGATAAGATGCTTACTGTTTATTTTTCTTGTCTTGCATGTGCTGATAAAAGTCCATAAAATAGAGCCGATTTTGGCAATTCTCTCAGAACTGCAGAAGCGCTACAAGAAAAAGACTTTAAAATTGAAACTTTGGCTGTTTTAGGGTTGGGCTACTTCCGGAACACTACAAATTACAATTGTTCTGGAAGATAGAAAAAACCACAAAACCAGTTTACTTGGCATGTTTTGAAATTAAAATGGAACCCTGAAGTATTTCATCCTGGAATAATGATGTGCACAACTAAAAGCAAGGGGTTGGACTCAGGGGCTCCAATTGCATTTCCTATTCTACTTTCATTCTGGAAATGGTCACATAGGAAAATGCATGTGTTTGAAAATGGTATCTCTACAATGTCCATCTCAGATGGTTATAGGGCAGATTACTTTAAAAAAATGTAATTATATTGTCAACTTTGAAAATGAGCATGGCTGCAGCCATTTTCCATACTCATTTTCAGTTGACACGCAGCATGGAGGGAGGGAGGTTTACCAGGTGCTTCGCTAGACTAAATAGATTTTCTCCCGTGGGAACCAAGGTCATCGGTTGCTCCCGGAACTGAATCCTTGAAATGCCTGAGTAATTGTTTGCAGTTATCATCTCCACATGCCATTGCCAGCAGTCTGTATTGGACTGAAGCACAAATATTGAAATTATGTTAAAATTTAATCCTCTCTCTCTTCAAATATTATTCTTGTATGGCAGGTATACACAGGGAAGAAGGAAAAGGAGTAGTTGTGTAGGCTGTTCCTCAAAGTTACAACCATTGCAGCATCCCCATGTTCATGTGATCAGAATTCGGGCTCTTGGCAGTCCACCCACATTTACAGCTTCAGCATGTACTTCAACTCAATCCATCTGCCCCTCTCTAAGCAGTGCAATCATGAACTATTTTGCCTAAAGACCATTTTGCTTAATGATGGAAGTTCTGGTCCCAATTAGGGTCATAAGTGAGGACTACCTGTAGAGAGTCTTCACAAAAAGGCCTCTAGTGAAAAGTGTTGCCCTTCTACCCCCATAGAGACTGACTAGAGATGGGAAAGCATTGCATTTATCCTTCTATCTTCCTTGTAATTAAATCTATTTATACAAGGGATGTCCAGACGGGGTTTCATATTCAAGATGGCAGCTGTGAGGCAGACATCATCTTTACTTTTTTGACAATCCTTCAGACATCTCTGCACAAGGAGAAAAGTTTATGCTTAACAGATAACAACAACCAAGTACAGAGTTTCCTCATTACTGACATTGTGCATTTCTTCATCTTTGTCTGCATGTTATTGGCAACAATTGATGGTGTAGATTGAGAGATGCAGCATGATGGACATCAATGTTTCCTAGATGGGGGACATGACATCTAGTTATTTTGGTGGGAAATATTTTTTTTTCTAATTGATAATATTTTATTTTATTATCTATTTATTTATTAAGAAAATTTATATGGTTCAACTCACAGTGACCCCTGGAAGTTTACAAGACTAGAACCCAATAGAAAAACCAATAACCCCCCCCCCCCACACACACACACTCCCTTTTCATATATGTCTGGACCTGGGTTTATTGATTTTGAGAAGTTTAAGTTTAATTTTTTTTTAAAGGCTACCTGTTTTGAAAAAATAAGTAAAGTTACACTTGTATGTGTATGTATGTATGTGTGTATATGTAGGTAGGTAGGTAGGTCTTTGGTTATTCGGGTTTTCTCCTGCGTCAAATTGGAAGTGTCTTGGCGACGTTTTGACGAAGTCTCATTCGTCATCTTCAGGCTGGTGTTTTCGGCTTCGTGCTTCTAGGAGCAATGTGTGATCGTAGCTGTTTCTTCCTTTTAACTGCCAGTGGGGGTATGAACTGATTGGATGAGAGCTTGGCTGTGTTCTGATTGGATGGAGGTGTGTTCTGATTGGTTAGGAGCTTGGTGCTCTGATTGGATGGGGGGTTGGCTGTGCTCTGATTGGTTGGGGGAGTGTTCTGTTTGGGTGGGGGCTTTGTTGTGCTCAGGTTAGTCTGAGTTGCATGGGAATGTGAGATGGGGAGCTGCATTACTATTGTTTGGCTTCGCGTTCGTGGTCGTGCCTTATCTTCATGGTGGGTGTCAGTTTGCTTCATGTATGGATTGGAGGGGTTTAAAGTGGCTAATGATGCAGCTGTGGCCTGGCTTCTGGTTTGTGGTCGTGCCTCATCATCGGTGTGGGTTTCGGTTTGCTTTTTGCATGGACGTGTGGTGGTGACATCCTGTGTGGCTTTTATGAGTGTGGGTCTGGTGTCATTCTTTGTGTTAAGAACTCGTTTTCAATAAGGGCGGGTTTCCAAATGGCTGGTAGACGGGAGGTATCATCTCGTTTGTTCATGCTGTGTGGGCGTTTTTCTATCTCGATGGCTTCTCTGATTATTCTGTTATTTAAGTGTTCAGTTTTGACGATAGTTCTGGTCTTTTTAAAGTCAATTTCATGTCCTGTGATTTTAAGGTGTTGGACCAGGGAAGAAGTTGGTTCCTCTTAAAATCACCTTAAAACGTGACTTAAAATCTACTAAAACTGAAATTTGTTTAGCCCAGCTGTTTAATATCTTGAATGCAGCCCTACTTACAATGTAATCGTTACATCTGAGTAATAATAGTACTTCCATTTTCTTGTTTTGAAAAGGAAGGTGTTTTGAAAAAATGCTTTTTAATATTCTGAACCATCATGTCCCATGCCTGATCACTGTCAGTAGGTTTTTCAAAATTAATTTCTATGGCTAGTTTCATAGTTTTCCCCTAGTGCTTGACATTTTCATGCTGCAGTTTATATTCCTGTCAGGTTTCACAAAGGATTTGCTAAATCAACCTCATATATGCTATACTATTTCATCACATGCAGGGATGAAAGTTGTGAAATAAATTCTTTTATAGGTAACCAAACAGACTTTTTTCCAACTGAAAAATAGAGAGAATGTGCTATCCATTTCTCTGAGATATACTACCTTTAGGAGCGGGTCTCACAATGTACACTATGTACTTAATGTTAGAGAAAAATTTCCAAGAAGTCTTCATCAGAGAAGATAGATAAAACTCCCGAATTTGTCCATAGATAATAATGTTCTTGGATGGAGAATTTCTAGTGATGTAGATTATGCTCTAGTCTAGCTTGTGCAGAGAAGCAATGATACATTGCATTAGACACTCTGGGAATTTGCCAGGAAGAAGAAGAAAGCACATACTGCAGTTTTTTTCCATTTTTGGAAATATCCAATTTTTAAAGTGATCTGTTTCTGGATTTTTTTATTTTTTGCTTGAAATGATAATTAGCTGAGTATGGATTGTGGCTTTTTCCTGATCATCAACATGACTGTCATTTATTCCTAATTCTTTACAGGCAATTTAGAGGCATATATTTAATTATTTATAATTAATCTACAACATATACAAATATAAGCATTTAAAATTACAGCAATTTAGAAGCATATATAATCACATTTTTATTAAAACTATT
Source organism: Crotalus tigris (assembly GCF_016545835.1). Classification (NCBI taxonomy): domain Eukaryota; kingdom Metazoa; phylum Chordata; class Lepidosauria; order Squamata; family Viperidae; genus Crotalus; species Crotalus tigris. The sequence continues at coordinate 402,774 of NW_024096893.1, forward strand.
GAACTAAAATAGCCTCGTTATTTGTCTTGAAACTATATCTGGTTGATTTCCCTCCTTCCATTATTTATTTGTATTTGTATTTTTTACCAATCACATCTATACATATAGTCTTATTTTTTGCAATTCTACATTTCAGGGAAAGGTCCATCTAGAATTGAGGCTAAGTGAAGTCATAACAGATACCGGTGTGATTTGCCATAAACTTGCTACACGGTAGGTATCCCTGGTGTTAGATAATATTTACCAACACTGTTGTTTCAATAACTCTGAATAAGTATCCTAATATCAAAGGTAAACAGAAATACACCTTTCAAATAGCTTGCCAAAAGTAAAAACAGTTTCAAGACTCAAGCAGCTTTTTCATGAATATGAAAAGCCATTTTTTTGGATGGCTTTGGATGAGTAGAAAATATCGACTTGAATGAATAGCCAAAAATAATTCTTTGGATCCTGGACACTCTTTAGGGCTATATAAATTTTGCAAATCACATTACATGTTATAGGAATGTATCTTTTCAGTTGATAACATGTTTTTTAAAAAGTAAACTTACATTGGATGAAACCTAAATTTTACAAGCTGTAGCAGAATTACATCCTTTAATTGGCATGTTAACTAGCACATAATCTGTTCTACGGCATAAACAGCATAGTGTTATTATATAGCATAATAATTGCCGTATATTAGATTTTTATATTGTTAGGAAACATATAAAGGAAGATATTTTTTTATCACAGCCTTTATTTAGGGCTGTTGGGAATCCATTTTGGCAGTGAAAGAAGGCAGAACTAAAAGAGGGTAGAAGTACTTCCATTTCCTTTCTCTATACTCTTTTTTAAAACTCTTTCTTTATTCTGAAAACTAAATTTGAATAATATGGGTTTGAACTGTGATCATCATCTAAGTGTGACAAAATGGATGTAATTCTTTAATGGAAGTTCTAAAAAGCAAACTCATTGGTTTTTGTAGGTAAAGGCATTGTTGTATCCAATTAGTGATCAACAAGTCTAATAATTAACAACTTTTAATTCAGATACCTTTTCTTATTTTAACAGAGATAAATCTGTGAATGATCTTCCCTTCTTTCTGTTTTTTTTTAGCTATTAATGTTATTCATGTTTTTGAATGTTATACCCCAAACTATACAGTCAATAAAAGATCGGTTAATTTTTTTAAAACACACTTGATTTTGAAAACAAATATGTTTTCTATTTCTTAAGTATAGGTTAGAACAGCAAACTCTCATGAGATCTCTGATTATGTTATTTTTATTAGAGATTTCTACACTGTATACCCATTCTGAAGTTCAGGAACATCAGAAGATAAATATCTTTCCTAGAAAATCATAACTTGACTCTCTCCGGAAAATCAGGAAATGCTAGCTTTTCTTACACGAGCCAAACCTTCTGTTATATTCTTCTGTTAAATAAAAGGCATAGATTGAAGCAATGTTGGTGATGTCAGCAGTAATTCTGATAAGAATTACATTTCTCAATCATGCTATAAAATCTGCTTAGAAGAGTTATGGCACAGTTTGTTCTAAAGTATGATCAGAATTGCAGTGGAGTGTTTCTCCTCATTATGATGTAAGAACTAAAAAGTATTCTGTTAAGTGTTGCTCTGTTTTAAGATAATCCAAGGAAAAGTTGATTGTCTGAAACTTGCCTTGCACAATCTGCTGTTCTTCATTGCTGAATTGGATGCCAAAAATAGCCTTTGGAGTTATACCTGTCTGGAGGGTACAAAATTAGGAAAGGTTGTATTTATTGGAGTATATTGTGCAAGATATTTTATGTTACGTGCCATTGTATAATTTCATTATCAGTATCTTTATATTTTATTCTTATATCATATACTGTATCTCCATTTTAATCTCATCAAGACTAGTGAGAAAATTCAGCAAGCAGATCATAGTCCTCTTCAGGTAGACCACTGGATGCTTAGAAAAGCCTCTTTTCTCCCTCTCTTCAGAATTGTACAGGAGACATCACTTAATCCTGACATTCATGAAAACTAAGTTACAGTCATCAGATGACATTTTATAAAGACACTAACTAATAGGAATCACAGTTACTGTTGAGAAACACCCCCCCTTCCTTTCTCTCTTTCTTTTGACATTTTTGTATTTGTGCACTCCTTTTTTATTATAAATGAAATGGCTTGGTATCTAGAATGGGTGTGAGAATCTAGTTCAAATAACAAGACAGAAAGAAAAGCCTGGGAAGCAAGCCCAGTAGGGCAGTTCGGGAGCCCAGAAGTGTAAAACGTAAAGTATAAAGGTTTACCTAAACTGGGCACACATATAAAATAAACCATAGGCAACATGTTGAATGGCCATACAATGGTTGATTTCTAGAGTCTTTTATTTTCATCAAGATAGATATTTTTTCTTTTTCTTCCAACCACTGCTGAGAACAAATATTCTGTCATTTTTTCATTTTCTGTCCAACAATGTATCAGTTTGAGAGGGGAGCAAATGTCTCATTAGTTACTGAGATATCAGTTCCTCTATCTTTATATGATACTCTGCCAGGTCATTTTTGCATTTGGACTAAATTGTTTTTAGCCAGTGTGGATGTAATATTTCCAGTCCCTTAACTTTTACATACAAGATAAATAAATGCTGCGCCCATTCATGTTTTCTTTTCCAGTGGGAGCAGGTTCCTCCAATTAGCATTAACCATTATGTAAATTCCAGCATGGTTAAGATTTCCACACAGTGCCTTGATACTAGTTCAATCATAGAGACATATCTGTGTACTCTCATCTCATTGTCTGGGTTCAACAAGTGAAGTCATTTTTTTCAGCTCAGTTGTGATAGGAATTTGTCCATCCTGGCTCCTGGGCTCAAGCTAGCCTCTTCCCATTGTTTCAGATCTTTGAAGCACAACATAGTAGTATTGAGATGGTGTGATAACTTTACATATTTCCCATCCTCCCTAAATATTAACCGTTTGCACTGAAGTAAAAACCTTATGAAGAAAAACTATTGTCACAGTACTAAAGACTGGAGCAATGGAGCAATTGGCTTTGGTTTACACATCTTTTTAGGGACAAGGAAGGAGAAACGGTGACATGGACAAAACTAAATGTTCTTTGAGTTTCCCACTGTTTCTTGCATCTTTCCTGTTTCTCCTTCCCATTCTTATAGTACATAATGTTAATTCATTTAAGTCCAACATGTATGTTCCTTAGATGATTGATAGTAGGTGTGTAGTAATTCCTTACATGTACTTACAAGATGGGTTTGTGATATATTTGTATACATATGCATACTCATTGTCCTTGCTGGTATGAATGAATGTTCCCCCATTCATTCATATCACTTCAGATAAAATATTTCTTAGAAATATCTTGATAAGTATAGTAGTTCATGAGGAAAAGACAGAGAAAAATAAGTTAAGAATTTTGTTTTGCAAAATGACAGTAGTGCAGCGATGCTGTAATAATCCTATTTCCCTGCACATGTACATTCAGAAGAGGCCAGAGATATGTATTATTAAGATGAATTTCTAACCTGTACTTCAAGTTGTTTTCCTACATCCCAGCCCTAGGAGAAACAGAGAGGAACATGGTTTAGAATCCCCTAGCCATCACCCAGAAATTTACAGTCTCCTAAAACTCACCATGTAACTGTATAAGGGAGATTCAATACTTCACAACAGAATAGAAATATAATAAATAAATAATACAATAACTTTGCTGTCTTGGACATGGGAAGATTTTAATAATAAATTCCCATATTAAGTCAATGAAGTTGAATCTCTACATATAAAAAGGAGGAATTTTTTAGGAAATAAGGGATGTAGGAAAAATAAGACAACGTTTACAGAATTAGAATTCATAATGAAATCAATGCAGTTAAACTAATTATTAATACAGTTAATATTCTTAATATTCAGCATATATTCAGAATTCATTACAGAAATTGCAATTGAAGCATAATTGAAAGTTAGCCTCTTGGGGAGAGGCTAAATCCAAATATTTCCACCTAGGATTCTTGAGTTTATCAAGCAAATCAGAAATTATTTGGAGGGCAAATTTATCTTCCTAATGGTTGTTAATGGAATGTTAAAAATACCATTTCATATTCACCTGTAATATAGTATAAATAGGATTATTGGGAAGAGATTTTCTATTAAAGAAAAGCTAGATCCTATCTATTCATGACACTCAGTACTGGGCAAGTTAACAGATGCATTTGTGGCTCAGTCATACTTTATCAAAACCTAGGTATGTGCCCTATTCCTTGAGAAACTACTGGAGAATCTGTGTCCTTTGTCACAGAAAATATGGAACTAAATTAGACTAATGATATCAGTCCATATTAAGTAGATTCTTGCACTCCCAAAATACAGTTGCTATGAGCAATTGAATTCTTGCACATTTGCTGCTACCTCTTTAGGATGCAGTGTTATACCAAGATGGATATAAGCAATTTTCACAAAATCTTAGCAGAAATGAATGATTAGCACTGAATAATTTCAGGCACAAAACATATTTTATTCAGTATTAAGATGAAATGAGTTGAAACAAAATACCGAGTTTCATCTTGTATGTCTGTTGTATTCCTCCTTTCTCTGCCTCAAAATATCATACACTTTGGCCTAAATAACTAATTTGTTGCTCGAACAAGCTATCAGATGCCAGATGTTCCCATTCATTTATCACTTTAACAGTGATTATGAAATAGACCATTAGTGGAGATTGAAGATTTATCTAAAAATCCAGATATAGTATAAATGTCTACATTTTCTTGGAAAGGAAACATGGCTTCCCAATGGAAACCGTTATGAAGGACGAAGAAACAAATTGGAAGCAATAGAAAATGAATGCACTCCAAATTTCATATTATAAAATGTAACAATGTTATATAAGGCAATTCAGATGAAAAGGCAAAAAATAAATTTTCTGGGGGTTGTTTTTCTTTCTTTATTTGTATCTCGCCTTTACTATTTTTATAAATAACTTAAAGTGGTGAACACAGATAATACCTCTTCTTCCTCTATTTCCCCTGAACAACAGACCTGTGACATGGGGGCTGAGCAAGAGTGACTGGCTTGCCTGTTAAATCCTCACTTCCTTACTTAGAAGATTCCACTTTATTCTGACATGTTGGTTTTATCTCTCTAGGTTTCCCTTCTCTGTTTATATCTTATCTCTGGCTCCAACCTACTGCTAGTGTACTTCTCATGTAATGTTCATGTTTGTCTTGTGCTTATGATTTTATTTTCTTTTTAAAAAATTCCCTTTTCAGCTTTACAAGCCTACATAAATTTTGGGGAAATACGGGGTCTTTGGTGCTTTCTGAGCTTGGTTGTTTTCTTGCAGACATTTCATTACCAGACTAGGTAACTCATTAGTGCACTATGGTTGCACAAACACATTCTTCATTGCAACAATGCGATGCGGTGTCTGCTGAAGGCCCAAGAACACTCCCCAGTGGGAATCCTGATTTTTCTAGCCAATCACACTTCTGTCTAGAACAGTGATGACAAACCTTTTAGAGACCGAGTGCCCAAACTGCAACCCAAAACCCACTTATGCATCGTCGGGTGCCAGATGGATGTAGCCCATTGGCTGGGTGTGGCCCATTGGCTGGGCGTGGCTGCAGTGGTAACAGCAGGCTGCATGGGACTAAAAAGTTCAATCAATCAATTCCAACTTTGCAAGATCTTTTTTCTCCCGCAAGAAGTTGAAATTGACTGATCGATTGAACCTTTTTTTTTTGCACACAGCGGTGGGGGCCTAAAGCAAAAAGATTTTATAAAACCCAGCTGAAGGCCTAGGACTGGGGCGACAGTGCGCGTGCCCACAAAGAGGGCTCTGATTGCCACCTCTGGTACCCGTGCCGTAGGTTCGCCACCACTGATCTAGAACAAACTTTGTCCCAGGCTCTATAGCTTTTACTGCACCAACAGCACTGTTTTGTCTATTTTTATTTTATTTTTTATTTCAGCTTCTTAGGCCTCATCCAGTCCTTTACTGAGATTAAGCAATATTGAAGAGTAGTGATTGTTACCTTGGAGTTAAAAAGTACAAGTAGTCCTCAACTTACAACAATTCGTGTAATGACTGAAGTTACAACAGCACTGAAAAAAGTGACTTATAACCATTTTTCACACTTATGACTGTTGCAGCCTCCCCATGTTCAAGTGATTTACATTCGGATGTTTGACGACTGACTCATATTTATGACAGTTGCAGTGTCCCAGGGTCATGCAATCCCCTTTTGCAACCTTCTGACAAGCAAAGTCAGTGGGGAAACCATGTTCATTTAACAGCCATTTTACTAGTTTAAGAACTGCAGTGATTCATTTAACACATGTGGCAAGTAAAGTCATAAAATGGTGCAAGCACACATTTCTCACTTAGCAACAGAAATTTGGGCTCTGTTGTGGTTGTACATTGAGGACTACCTTCAGGGAGTAGCAGAATTGGGTGCTATTAGTATACTGATGGCTGAAAATCCTTCATAGCCTTCTGCAATGTTTCCATATAGTTTTTAAAATTATTTTATTTTTTATGTTATTGTTCTAAAATATACAAAATAAATAACATTATTTCACTGAAGTGGTATTTTTACAGTATTGGCTAAAGATAATTAATGCTCTGATGTTTAGATAACTTAAGGCCAGTGAGGATAACAAAAGATAGAAATATTATATCAGTATTAATTATAATTTAAATTGTCAGTGTTAATGAGCATAAAATTATTTAGCTTTTTTTATTGAAATTTGAATAGAACATTAAAAACTCCTGCAAATTACATCTAAATATTTATTATAACAATATAGGTTTCTGTCTTAAGCTGAATACTTAGTATTAAGGTCTTTTCTATATTATTACTTAATATTATTTGTGCATGTTGCAAAAAAAGGTGAGTTAAGTAAATTTGACAATTAAAAAAATTAAAAAGAATAAAATGAAGGAAAAAGAAAAAAGGCTACTCAGTTTCTACTTTCTTCCTATTTATGCTTTTGCAAATTTACAATATTTATAAACATTTGGGACCCCCATAAAGCAAGACTGCAAATGTTTATGTTTTCTGTGAGGTATACACACACACATATATACACACACAAAAACACACATATACCATTTTTGCTTAAATTTGGTTAAACTTCTGTTGTGAATATATACTGTTAATTTTCCCATTGCTGCATATTCTCTAAGTTTAAATTCCCAATCAGATTATCTCTGCTATGAGTAGATATCTCATTAAATATGACAAAGAACTAAAACTACATTTTACGTTTTATAAATAGACAAAAAAAAATAAGGTTAGTCTTTCCTCAAATATACTATTATGCTAGTAAAAAGATATATTACATACAGATAATGGCAATACTATCAGATTTGCATAGGAGAAATCAGGATTACAGAGGCTATTGAGTCCAGCTCCTTGTCAGGACTGAATTACAGATTAAGGCATCCCTAACAGATGGCTGTCTCACTTCTACTTGAACACATTCAGTAAAGGGGAACCTGCTACTCTTCTAGATAATTGATTCCACTACCAAACTATTTTTTATGTTAGGAAATTCTTTTTGACATTTACTTCCTGTAACTTAAGTCCATTATTCCATGTCTTGCACTCTGGAGCAATGCAAAATCAAGACTTAACTTTCTATGTGACATCTTTCTGGTATTACAAAAGTGCTGTCAAACCCTCTTTTAGCTTTCCCATGATTTGGAAACTGCTATTCTATTGCCTAAAACTGAACTTTTCTTTGTTATAGCTATTGCTAACTCATATATCTAGTAACTACTCAATAAATATTCTCCACAAGTATTATTGATGAACCAAGTATTTCTCATTCTAAATGTGTACAATTATTGTTTGTTTCTTAAGTGAGGAACTTTGCACTTGTCTCTGATAAATTTTATTCTCTTACTTTGAGCCAGTTTCTCTTAACTTTGAGACCAGTAAAAACAGAACTCCAAGGCAAGAGGTTTCCTTAAAGAACATATTTATTGGCTACAAAGTATCGGCACGATCAAAAGTGAAACCAAGACTGAAGTTATCAAAAAAATTACATATCAATCTATCTGCTTTGACCTGAGAACTTTTTACTCAAATGGCCTGTGATAGTGGGTACCCTTTCCACTATACCAAATACTGTAATTTTCCTTTGCATAACCTAGAATCAAGGATTTGTTTTATTTCATAATGAGTCTCGCCCTCCACTACAAGGGGACTAGGTGACTGTCTTGGAGGAGGTCTTAAAGAGTACTCCCTGAAAGGTTTCAAGAGGCTGCAGCGAAAAATAGGGTGGATTTTCCCCAAAAGACGAGGGAGTTTTAACTCTACTGTTTATAATTCGAATTATGGGGAAAGATCCAAGGAATTTTGGTCCTAATTTTTTACTAGGCAATTTGAGTCATAAATACTTCATTGAGAGATAGATTTTTCCTCCACCCAAAACGGCTGCTGAGGAGCCCTTGTCAGCCTGCTCTTTGTAAATTTTTGAGGCTTTCGTTAAATCTTTTTTTGCATTGTTTCAAACAGTTTTCCAGGAGGTCATCCACTGATCTAAGGTTTGAGAAGTGGGAGGGTCCTGTGGGTATTCAGGCATAGGAATGAATTCTCTATCAGTAGCTATCTTAAAAGGGGTGAGTCCAGTGCTTCTATGTACTGTTATTATAAGCCACCTCGGCAAAAGGGAGGAGGTCAGCCAAGGTTGTCTGTTGATAATCAACATAACATCTAATGTATTGTTCCACCATTGTGTTCGCTTTTTCAGCAGCTCCATTTGTAGACTGATGAAAAGCTGCCGATAGTCCTTGTGTGGATCCAATCAGTTTAAGGAAGTCCCTCCAAAATCTCGCAGTAAATTGAACTTCCCTATCTGAAATAATCCATTTTGGTGTTCCATGGAGCTGGTATATATGTTTAAGGAACATTTTGGCTTGGGCAGTTTGGCTCCCGGCAAAATGTCAATAGCGCAGTAGGTCATTCTGTGGGGGGGAAGGATGTCGCACTCCGTCTTGCTGAATGCCTCAGCTAAGTCTCAATATTTGCTCAGGATGAGCAGCATCCCAGGTAGGGAATCTATGATGGATTTAAGGGTCTCAAGGGACTGCCCCTGGCTTTCACTTGTGCTGCTGGCAGGGGTAGTAGGTGAAGGCCCGGTTGCTAATCTTAAAGTCCTTGCTCCATTTTCTCACCAGGTCATGGGATGCCACTTATCAAGCCAGGCTAATCCCAAAATTACTGCCTTAGTCATTTTTGGGACTACTACAAAACGGATGCTTTCCCAATGCTCCCCCACCTCTAGACATACTCGTTTGATCAAGTGAGTGGCCGGAACCCCTCCTATAAGAGATGCATCTGCCTGCTCAAACCTCATGGGTATGGGCAACAATTTGGCACAGATGCCTAACTTAAGCACCATCGGGAGGTTGATCAAGCATCAGGTGCATCCTGAGTCAAAACGTGTAAATCCATCTGGGCTCCTGTCTTAGGGACTAAGAGCTTTGCAGAGAAGGCAAAAGGTGGGACAGGCTGTCTCAACATCAGGTCGTCTTCTCCTTCGTCATCACTGTCACAAGGAGCAGGCATAGGCAAGCGTTCAGCAGGAGTCTCATGCTTCCCCTGGGGAGGAGAGGTAACTTGTGCAGCTTGCTCCTTGCTGGCCCAATTCGACTTCTCACACACTGGTTTGGGTCTTCTCTTAGGTTTCGTGGAAGCAGTGGGTGCGCTCTTAGTTGGAGGAAAAGGGACTGGGCAGTCAGCTGCTTGGTGTCCCAAGTTGTCCACATCTAAAGCATTTGATTGGAGGTCCAGCAGGTACTCTAGGGGACCCAGTGGCCGTGGCCATGGCAGGTGGGGAGCACTGGGGCACCTGATGTTTCTCTTGATCTTGCCTTGGTCTGGATCCTGATGCTGTAGGTCTTTGGTAGCGGTTCAGTTCGATGTCTAAGTTTATAGCCAGGTGGTACCATTCATGAAGTTGGTCAGGAATCTCTCTATAGGAATAAATCACAGTCTAAACTGTTGAATCAGTGATCGTTCAAGCCACTGCCTGATCCTGTGGTGGCGAACCTATGGCACGCATGCCACAGGTGGCACACAGAGCCCTCTCTGTGAACACGTGCGCCGTTGCCCCAGTCCTAGGCCTTTAGTACCGTCCGTGAGCAACCTGCATCAATACCCGTGCAGGGAAAGGTTGCTGCGCCTACCCCCATCTCCCCAAGCATTTTTTTTTTACTAACCTGCCTTTCAGCTGCATTCTGTTTCTCGGTTCACTTCTCAGCCTTCGCCGCATGTTTGTCGGACTATCGGTAAAAAAAGAAAAGTTCCATCAGACTTTCTAACTTCTCGCAAGATCTCAACCATGCCGTTTCTCCTTTGCAATCCACCGCCACTTCCATGTGCAAGGAAACAAAAGGGTTTTTTGGGGGGAAAAGGTTAATCAATTCCAACTTCTTGTGAAAGATAGTGAAGTTGGAATTTATAGATTGACCTTTTCCCCCCAAAAAAACACCCTTCCTTTGTTTTCTTGCATGCGGCAGCGGATTGTGAAGGAAAAACGGCACAGGGCTGGAAGTCAGGAAAGGAAAGAAAGGCAATTTCTGGGGGGAGCAAGGATTTCTTTGCTTACCTGCCCCACTTGTCTCAAAGCTGCTTTCTGCTCAGATGCATTGCTCTTGCCAAAGGCCCGACCGCCCACTTCAGTGCCCTCCCTCCCTGAGCTTCTGACACTCCACCTGCTGCTTTGGTGGCTCTGTGGGCAGAGCTGCAAAGTTCTCTATCAGAGAAGAGAACTTCGCAGCTCTACCTACAGAGTCACCAAAAGCTGTAGCTGAATGAGCAGGTGAGAGGGAAACCTGCCCCACTTGTTCCACGGCTGCTTTCGACTGAGCTGCATTGCAGCAGCATTGGGCGCAATACGCAAGGTGGCAAACAGCTGCATCATGCTGAAACCAGCTGTTTATTGCCTCCTGCCCAATACAGCTGACATGAGGTCACGGAACAAGCCAGGCAGCGGTAAGAAACCGGTATACTGGTTCCTTACCTCCACCCAGCTTGTTCCATGGCCTCACAGCAGCGGCATTGGGTGCAGTGCACAAGGCGGCAAATGGCCGCAGCCGGTAGCAGGCACATCGCACCGAAACTGGTCATTTGCCGTTTCCTGCCCAGTGCTGCTCTGAAACTGAAGGGCTGACAGGCTGTGGCTGTTGATGGGCACAGTTGACCCTCATGTGCTCACTTTGTGCGGGGGCCAATGGTGTCAGGCAGCAGTCGCCCCTACCTCGCCTTGCCTTGCCCTGCGGCAATGGCACTCCTGCCCGGCTCCCTGCCTCACCTAGCCTCACCCCGCAGGACATGCCTCCTGCCCACCATCCCACCCGTCAGAGACCTTCTGTATCTCCCCCAATCCTGCCTGGCCCCCACAGGCATCCCCCCCACATGAGCAACATTGAGGCGGCCATGCCCACCCAATCTGCCATGACCACCGTAGCCACGCCCACCCAATGGGCCACGCCCACCCCGCACCCAGCGATATATAAGTGGGTTTTGGGTTGCAGTTTGGGCATTCGGTCATTCCATCCACTGTAGTCATTCCATCCACTCTAGTCATGCCAAGCCTGGCGGCTGTTTCCCACTTCCTTTCCATCTTGATGTCTTCCCTTTGTCGTTCTTCCAAAAGTTTAGGTAGGCGACTGGGGCTCAGGACCCCATGTTTTAAAATGAATTGGAGTCTTGTTTTAATGTCATGATTCCAATAGATGAGACCAGTAAAAACAGAACTCCAAGACAAGAGGTATCCTTAAAGAAATATTTATTGGCTACGAAGTATCAGCATGATCAAAAGTGAAACCAAGACTGAAGTTCCCTCCCAAAGGTTACAAAGTTACAAAGTTGAACTTCCCACCCCAGTAATATGTCATTAATCACATTCCCCAATAAACTACTTTGGTGGGTTTTCTAACGGAAGGCTTAACCTGCCAAAACCTAATTGTTTTGTCTAACCTTAAAAGCACAACTTCCCCCTCCCAACTGTGGCAACCAAAAACGAAGTTGCAGCATTGACATGTACATTTTATTTTTCCTTCCTAAGGTATTAGTTGTCAAACTTGGTGCAAATTTGATAATCATTACTTCCACCAAATTGCCAATCCTTGACTTTTTCTCAAGAATTTCTACAGGCTTATATTTTCCAGGTTGCTCTAAAATAGAAACATGTTACAAATACAGCAAATTTCAACTGCAAACTCCTGTTCTTTCATTTTACAGTGGAAAGATTTTGTTTCATGTTCTCTTCCCAAGTTCCCAGAATAGCCAAATATATAGAGTACACTTGAAAGAAAAATTATTAGAAACTCTACTGTTTAGAGCTGGTCTTTGCTTTCCCTGTTCATTTCCTCAATGAGTGCATTCTATGAAATTTGGCTACCTTATATTCCTCACATAATCTCTGCTTACTCACCAAGAAATGGATAGTCCTTCATGGATATGTTTAGGAGATTGCTTTATTATCCTTCATAGATGAGATGTAATCCCTCAGATCATACAGCTTCTCTGATGTGTTCCTCTTTTTCTTGTATCTTTTCTCTTCATTCATTTAGTAGGTTTCCTTAGGGCTGATCTATAATATCACTGTACCTTTAAAATTATATAGTTGCCTTAATTAGAATTAGGGAAGTAGACCCTAATAATTCCTTCAGTTTAATATTCCGTGGGTTCCTACTCTTATTATTCTTGTGAAACTAATTAAACAAATTTAACATGTTGAGGATTTATTGTTTTTTATTAAATGACACTGACGTCAAATCATTTAATTTTCTTACATTGTTTTCTCCTCTTTGTATTTCTTTCTTAACTATACACTAAGAGTCCCAATGTTTTATATCTCTTTGTTTCCAGTATTATAGAGCTGCTATCTTAATTTAATGAGAAATCTTTAACCTAACTTATGCAACTAATATTTTCATTTCGGTTAACATTTTATATATCATGTTCACTTTCTGGATTTACACAATTACCTTGTTTTTAAGGCTGCTTGACTAAAACTGTTGTGTAGCCCTTTTTTGCCCCCTCATTCTAAATATTTGGAAACATCACTTTCCTGTTCATGACTTGTTAACTTGTGCAAAAAGAGTTTTAAGTATGACGTGAGATTTTACATAGAAACAGAAATTCTGGGTCTTTAGTTGCTTTTTTAAAAGTATAAAAGTCATTTTTTGACATCTCATTGTGCATTAGCATTCATTAAAATTCTGGTCACGTCTCCGTTGAAGAAAATGGAATCTGGGTTTTTATAGTAACAAATATGAATGGAAGGATTTTGTGAATGGTCTTTTTCTTAAAAGAAAAGAAAAGCTTGGAGCACTTTCACAATCAACTCATAAAACAATTCAGCTACTAATGAATTGACTCTCTGTCTTAAGACAGCATTATAACTGACAGGTTTTTCCCTTCTGCTTCCTCTACTAAGTATCCCAGCTGGTGTTTTACAAACTCAAAGCATCATTCTGAGAGACGCTTCATGATTTATAACACAAGATTGGTTCCTGTGAAACCATTAGGGATGAATTGCTTCTTGTCAATGATTATTTGAAAGGCATTCCTGTATCTGTCTCAAAGCATATGTGAAGGAACGCTTGTCCAGCAAATGCAAATTTCAGGGACACAATTTCTTCATGTTTTTCAAGCATAATGGAAGTATCCTTCAAATATTGCTACAGATAATCAAATAGCTGCAACAGAGATTTATTATTTCCTGAATGGGGAAAAGATATAAATCGTGGCTTGTAAGTTAATATCCAGTGATTCTCAGATCATAGTTTTCACTTATATAATTACTCAACAACCATTCAGCTTCAAGGTCTCCCAGCACTGAACAATTAATTTGTGGAAAGGGCAGAAAGAAATTGCTATGGGTTTGAACTATTATGAATATAAGAGCCACTTGCACCTTGACACTGGCAGTGGACAGTCACCTGTTTTGTTTAGTCTCATTGCTTGTTGACGATGAAGATTCTTAACTAACCAAACTGTGACTGTGAGACTTTTGGAAGTCCTGGCCTGGAGAATTAATTGAGCTATGTAAAGTCTGGATGTCTGTGTTTATTTGCTGAATTGGTCAGGGAAGCCTGAGAAATTGGATGAAAGAGAGAGAACTAGACTTTCTTGATTTACAAGAAATTTAAGAATATTGTTCTCCAAACAGAGGAAGTAGGAAAGTCTAGAATAAAACAAGCATTACTACAGTATTTAAGATGGATTTTTTTTGTCCAGGTAGCAACTGTTTGGAGCAGCCCGTGGTGATTTCTGTCAGAGCTAAAATTCTTGTGAAGCTATACTTCCTTTTCCTTTTCCTGAAGCTGTTCAGTTTCTAGTAGTTGAATACTACCTTCATCATCTCAGTTGACTAGTGCCAAAACCAGGCACTAAATCTACTTCCTCCAGTTTGTTAATCTCACATTTTGCTTCCCTTGACATGAAGACTAGTTGTTTTCAAGGGACATGTCCTCATGATGTCAGCTTAGAACCAGCCTTTATTGTTCTAGTTTGGAAATTGTATTTTTGTTCTTCTCCCAACAGAAAACTTGCCATCTGTACAATCGGTTATCACAGGAAAGAACCCAGAGAGGACCTGATTGGGGAAGGGATCTGTGCAGCTGGCCCAACTAAACTCTGGAGGAAATTCCCCCTCCTTAACTGATTGCTGGATGTTGTGCCTGCAGGGCCATTTTGGATTTGGCTGTGAAAGAGAGCAGACAACTAATCTTTTTCTCTTTACATTGCAGGGAGATTGGTAGTTCTGTCAGCCAGAAGTGCTGCTATTTCATGTGAGACATATAAACATAAGGGGATGGGGAGAGAAATTGAAAGCAGCCTTTTTGGCTCACCAAACATAATTTTTCTTATTTTCTTGAGGGAAATTGTTCTCAGGAGTAAGAAAGAAAATAAAGATCCGGTAGTTCAATAGCACTGAGAAGACTCTGGTTCAGGCTTCTCTGCTTTGTATTTCAAGTCAGCCATTCCAATCACTTGCCGATTATTTGGCAGTATTGTCAGAGAAATGGAAGATTGATAGACAATCCCCTTTCCTCCCCAAAATTAGTGCTTCAACCCCCAATCCACTCAGTAATATATACAATGGAGAGGCTGGTGTTTGTTTTTTCACTCATCTGTGGTGCTGGTTGAAAGGATGATGGAAGCCAACCATTGCTGCTCTAAAACTACTCAATCGTTGTATGAGCATAGCAACATTACCAGGCCTAATTATTGAAGCACAATAAAGGCAGGCTGTGAGTGCAGTAAAACTGATATTAATACTCTTTCCTCCTGAATGAAGCACAGAAGAAGAACATATGAACATGGCTTTGAGAATGATCTCAACTGCCATCAATCTTAGGCAGTATCTGGGTTAGGAGGTAGCAGTTGTAATTTAATAGTGTTTAGTCAAGAAAGAGAAAAGTTGCTCAAAAAGGTGCACCACCAAGTTCTATTTATTACAAACTTGCAGATAAAATAAGTACCTGATGGTTCTGCAACAGATTTTGGGCTAATAGAAAATGAGTCCTATTAGGAAGCAGAACTGGTTCCTTGGATGGAATTCTTTTTGCTAATGTTAGGAAATATTACAGATTTGCTGAAGAGCCTGTTATATAGTGGTAAAATAGTCTCTGGAGAGATCATTATTTGGTTTCTCAGATTCTATAATCTGTTGATTTCATTCTACCTTGATGTAGTGCCCATGAGGCACATGAGTGATCTTTATCTGTTTCCTTACCAGCAAGGATGCTACAGCTATATTGCTGCTTCACATGTAGGTGAAATGGGAGCAGAGTGCTGTTGCAAAGAAAATTCCACACCATGGATAATGACAGAATGATACTTCCACAGTGCCTTTACCCACTCTCTTTCTCTCTCCTGATCCTCCCTCCCTTACTTCCTCCTAGTAGTTGTTCTTAAATGCCATTCTATTCAGGGAGTGTGAGCCTGGAATGCAGTGAGCCAGGAAGTGCAACAGAACAAGTAAAAAAAACATTTAAGAAATCCATATTATAGTTGTTTGGATGTATTGTATTTTAAACCTTCAGTGGAATATAAAAACCCATTTGCATTTCCTCTAATGAGAGGAAGAAATGATGAAATGAATTTAATCAGATGTTCATGTTAGTTACATTTCAGAGATTAGTAAAAATGAAAACAGAAATTAGAGGGGAAAAAAACCAAACCTTTTCTTAATTAAATACTAGGGCCTCATAATTGGTAGGCAAGAATGAGCTCATAACTTGCCTTTCTTGAGCTCAAAGCCAATAGATTGTTGTCTCTTTTTAAGGGCCATAGAGTTGACATTAATTACATGAGCATTTATAGATTTCCACATGAATGAATAATTGTATGGCTGTGCAGAGTGATTCTCTTTTGGCTTTCTATCCAGATGCATGTTGAATTTGGTTCTCTGTTCTCCTGACATTTGACTGAAGATTGCAGTCAGCAAGTCTCTAATGCCTTTTGTTCTGCAATATATCTTTTAAAAAAAATATGGTTATAAAAGTTTATTTTATTTGATTATTATTCTGCCTCCTGTTCTACTACATTTGTGATCCAACAAAAATCAGTTTTAACAAAATAGGGGCATTTCAAGGTATAGTCAAAAAGGTCAAGATGGCAGCCCTGACAGTGCTTAACCAAACTACAGAATAACATAGCTGGAAGCGACATTGGAAGTCTTCTAGTCCAACGCCCTGCTCAAGCAGGAGACCCTATACCATTCCAGAGAAGTGGCTGTCTAGTCTCTTCATAAAAGTCTCAGTGATGCACCCACAGCTTCTGAAGGCAGGCCATTGCACTGGTTATTTGTTCTCACTGTCAGTAAATTTCTCCTTAGTTCTAGGTTGATTCTCTCCTTGATTAGTTTCCATCCATTGTTTCTTGTCTTGTCTTCTGGTGCTTCGTGGCAACCTCTCAAATATTGGAACACTGCTATCATGTCACCCCCAGTCCTCCTCTTTACTGGACTAGACATATCTAATTCCTGCAACCTTACATATCAACATGCAGCAACGCTCCGATCAACACTATTGTAGCTCCCATTTTGAAATATTTTTTTAACCTGCAGACATCTCTGTAACAAAAGGGCAATCCACATGGCAATTTGTGGTATTCTGCATTTTTGAAGTGAAACAAAAAATTTGAAGAGCAACCTTTTGTTGCATTTCCTATGGTGATATTTTATGTAATAGTTGTCTTTTTGTTCAGAGTTCTAGAATGCCAGGGACTCCCAATTGTGAATGGCCAGTGTGATCCTTATGCAACAATTACACTAGCAGGACCATACAGGTTAGTAGCATTTATTGCTTATTCATTTTTTGCAATCCGGTTAAAGTTAAATGAAGAATCCAATGAAATAAATAAAAATGGAGACTGTCTTTAAGAATTTGGGAGTTAATATTAAATTCCTACTTCTCTTTATGGAGAATCAAATTTTATTGTGGTAGCATCTACTGGTCAAACTATTGCTGTTGCCCCAGATCATGTGATTCCGTTGCAAGAGGTCCACTGACAACTAATCTGGGCATAATTCAAAGAGCTGATTATGCCCTATAACACTTGTTAAGAGCATAGAACAGATTATCTTCTTTATAAATCACTTTATAAAGCTTTAAGAAAATGAGAAAAAAATCAACACAAGATAATTACAATGCTTGCTTTTTGTTGATGTAAGTTTGGAAAGTGTTGGACTAGAATTAGAGATATGCAAATTCAAGTCCACCCTCAGCAACCGAAACTTATAGGGTTTCTTTGAACGTCTAGAGGAAAGACAAAATGTACATATGTATGTCCTTAATTAATTGTTTTTTTTAAAAAAAAATACACTGAGAGATGGACAACCTAAAGGTTTACTTCCTGTCTCATCTTGCAAGAAGCTTAGAGAGATGAAATAACCAAAAAAAACACTGTTAAGTATACTTTCAAGATAACACTAGGCCTGACACTTTTCAGCTTATCCTATTTTGAGTAATATTTCTACCTTTCCTTTTTTTTTTTTTTTTTTTTTTTTGCAGATCTGAAGTCAAAAAGACTAAAGTTAAAAAGAAGACAAACAATCCACAATTTGATGAAGTATTTTATTTTGAGGTTGGTATTTTGGAGGAAGGGGGGAATGTTCTGCTGTAGATGATTGCCATAGTTCCATGCTGTGCCAGCTGCTGGATTTTAGAGAGTGCTCAAGATAGAGCCTGAAGTATATCCTGGAACCAGCCAGCTATTTGGTGGAGCAGAAATGTACTTTCCAGCCGAATGCAGTATTCTTCTGCAGAGAATTTCTGAACTCCTCATTTGGTGCTTCTGAACCAGTCATCCAGTTTTGAATTGGTGCTGATAAGTGACTCCTGTTGACTTTGGAGCTTTATGGGTCCTCTGCTATCTTTTTTGATCAATAATGGGATGGTTGTCTCAGAGGAAATATAAAAAGCTTTTTAAAAAGTAGCAGCAACCCATTCAAAACCAGAGTTCATTGGTTAATTGCCAACTTGCTATCACACAAAAGGTCTCTTTGCTTCAATAGAAAGCACTTCCTTTCCACTGAGAATGCCAAAGATGTTGTATAACAGGACTTTTTGAAAAACGAAAGGAGGTAAAACCTAACATCCTTCAGAACTGTTCCCCCCCCACACACACACTATTTTGTTTTGATAGTGGTAGCTATAGGATAAATGCAAACTTTGAATAGTTCATTTCAGTTCTGAATCCTGGTTACTCCAGATTCTTTTATCTCCTTATTCTACTAAAATAACTTACTAGATGTTCAAGGACATCCTCACAGTGACTAGTGTGCAGTATCTAAGTTAAATCACTTAATGTAGAGATTCTTCATATTGGATCAGACTACTGATCCAGCCACATCAGTACTGTCTATGTTGGAAGGTCATCATTCTCTAAAATCTCAGTGCCAGCTAACAGGTTTGAGGCAAATACTGTTTTTTCCCCACCTTGGTACAGCTCTTGCCCAGATTATTAGAGGAAAAAAGGAGAAAATGCTTGAGAGCGTTTCTTTTTTCTGTGCAGCACCACCAGTTGGTGCTGTATTCTACACAGTAGTGAAACAAAGAGTTTGATGTATGTGACATGAAGCGCTGTATCGGTACTTTGTCATCTTCCTTGTCTGTGTGGCCACTGACAATTCACACTGTGCTGCTTTTTCTACTTTACTGCAGTACTGAATAGGATGCCAATAATTACAACAGCTCCTCAGATCCTCTGAAGGTCTCAGCTGTTCCTATCAAGCATTAGATATATTTAGGAAATGATAGGATGCATGGAAATTGTGCATGTGATTAATTCCAATTTGACATGCAAGTTACACTAGGACTGCAAGCACAAGGCCTAAATTTTAGCTCATGGAAATAAGTAAAGATAGTCCAGAACTTACAGTTGCTTGCTCAGTGACAGTTCAAAGTGCTGATGGACTGCCTCCCCATGGGTGTCCACGACCCAGTTCTGATGATCGCCCCCTCCCAGTCATGTGGATACTCAGCAACCAGCCTAAGTTTACAGCTCTTTGCAGTGTCTCGCATTCACATAGCTATAATTTACAACATTTTTTCTGAAAACAGGTATTTTCAGGCCCCATAGTGATCAATGGGCTCGCTTAATGACTGCATATTCACATAACAACCATGGTGATTCACTTAATGTCTGCTATAAAAAAGGTCATTACATTCAATTGGTAATATGATCACCCATTTTATGACTCATGGTTTATGACTAATGGGCAGATTGCATTACAGTCATAAGTTGAGAATTACCTGTACTTTTAACATATTGCCCATATATGACTTATCTCAGCTATCCTGCAGTGTAGATCCCTAATAATTTCATATTGTAGACAGATTGCCATTGAGTGACACAAATGTACTTAATATTATCCAGTGATTTCATCGATAAAGTGATGCATTCACTGTGAAAGTTGTCTCTCACAGCTAACTTTACACTTTGCTTGCTCTAGACAACAAGCAAATAATGGAGCTCTACTGATTTGAAATCTAGAAGTATCTACTCACTGTAGAATTAATGTATTTAATGTAATTAATTAGTGTAATTAGTGTCCTGACTAAGCTTCTTCATGAAAATTTTAAAATTAGTATGGTAGAAATATGAAACATAATTGGGAAATTTTAAACAGATTATGACTACTAGGTGACATGGTTAAAATCCTGTTTTATAATGAGATTTTTCCAGAACCCCTGCTGCCACAGTTCTGAAA
This sequence comes from Crotalus tigris, assembly GCF_016545835.1. Taxonomy (NCBI): domain Eukaryota; kingdom Metazoa; phylum Chordata; class Lepidosauria; order Squamata; family Viperidae; genus Crotalus; species Crotalus tigris. The sequence goes on from NW_024096893.1 coordinate 423,003, forward strand.
TGTGAGTTTAATTGCATTTCTACCTAACCTCTTCTGCATAAAATTCACCTCGTTGAATGATATTTAGACTATCAAAGACATAATTTAAATCAAAGTTGGCAATCAGGGATTTAAGCTTTGGTCTGATATCCAAAGATTTCCATATCACAAAAGATTGACTCTCTGGTAAGAGCTATCAGTTTTTTTGTAACTGGCTACTCTTTAGGAGAGAAAAGAGTAGGAAGAAATTGGAAAATGAAAGAATGAGAGAGAAAAGGGTATATGCCAAAGAAAAAGAATATTTGTAGCTTAGGGTTGACATGTGGGGTCTTTGGTGCTCGCTGAGCTTGTTTGTTTTCTTGCAGACATTTCATTACCCAAACTACGTAACATCATCAGTGCCACCTTGGATTCAGTTTTTAACTTACTCTTGCCTTACACCTGCTAGCAATTGTTTATGCCCACAACCTGGAGAATGAGTCCTTTAACAACAACAAAACATTCTCCCACCTTTTATCTAAACACAGTTTAACCAGTCATGTTACACACCAAAACTTCTCAGTGAGCCAATTTAAAGTTTTTCTGAGGCTGAGGAAAGAGATCAAGAGCATACTGATACATGCCTGTCAACTTTGTAGAGCAGGCATGTCAAACTCGCGACGTCACGTGACATATCAGAACTTTTTCCCCATTGCCAGCAGTGGGGAGGGGGTGGTTTCCTTGTGATGCGTATGGCCCGTGGGCCGGCAGTTTGACACCCCTGTTATAGAGCCACAGGAACAAAACTTGTCTGAACCTTACTCATTGAAGTAATATCTTGCATTTCCCTATGCAGATAATTTTCATATTTTTTGTAGTAAGGTTTACACATATATTTTTATGTCCAAATTAATTTAATAAAGCTCTGTTAGTATGGTTTAAGAAATAAAGCTCTGTTAGGCTAATGGTTTAAGAAGAAATAAGCCCACTGATACTCAAACCAAGGGCTTAAGAAATTATATCTGGAGGCAAAGCCTGCTGGGCTGAGTACAGGACAACGTATCCTAGACCTCTGCTAAGCAGTGAGGACTCTCCAGTCCACCTGACTTTGTACATATATGGAAAATTGGGGCTGGTAAATTGGTAGGGGGTAGGAGGCTTGGAAATCTGGAAGGTCACAAAATGATCTGAAGTAGAGATCTGAGCGTGGGCAAGGAAAGATGTCAGAACTGTTACACAAGACCAGTTTTGGGTGGAGATGGTTTCTTGAATGAAGCAGGAGATAACAGGAGAGGCAGAACAGCTGACCTGTGTAGGCAGAGATGTAGTATTTCTGCATCTGGCCTTATGGCCCTTTTATGGTACCTTTGTGTGGGATGCTGCCAATTCATTATTCAATTAATAATGTCACTGACACAAGCAATTCAGGGTGTGGTTTCTGTGACTTACTTTCTCAGGGAGGAGGAAAGAGGTAAAGCCCTTCATAAGGTGGTAAAATTTTCTTCATTCATTGGAAAAGAAAATGAAGCACATATATTTGTTTAGTGCGGGAAAAAAGGAGACAAAAATAAGAGGTCTGACTGAAAAAGGAAACAAACTCTGGATCATTGTGGTTAGGTAGCAGTGAGGAGAACTGAAAGAAGGTGAAGCAAATGAAAGAGCTGGTGATGGTGCAGGTGGCAATGACAAAATCACAGAGGAAACCTGCTGTATGATGCAGCAGAATATTTTGAGCATGAAAAGTTTGGTGCTACAAACTGAAAAGAACACAATATATGTTAAGTAAAACAATCCGATTTCCATACTTGTTTTCTAACACCCAAAATGATTTCTAATGACTTAGTCACCTGGGGCAGATTGATAAACTAAACACTACAAGTTTTCCTAATGATTCTTCCAGACTTTTATTACCTTGATCTGTTTTCTTCAAGGCTGCATCATGATAGTGAGAATATGAAGAAACTGCCTCCTTTGGAAGCTCAAGGGGTTTGGTCTGTTCTATTCTTTCTGTTACCTCTTTTGAGATGTGACCAGAAATAATTCCAGATTCTGCCATTCAGATGTAAATTATGGTCAGAAGAAGCAGCAAGTTAAAATGTCCTGAGGCCAATTCTAGTCACTTTCAGCCTAGCATAAAGTGGAACCATCTTGCAAATGCTCTTTCTGGAAAAGGAGTCATGGATGAGATTGTTGAAAAGAGTCTACTGTTAGAGAAAAAAGATGCAGTAAAGTACTGCAAACCTTACATGACTTTACCCAGTTTCTGAAAGAGCAATACATCTCCTCCCAAGAATCACTAAACTTTTCACCATAGTGACTTTGGGCTCTTCCTTCCCTTCTAAAATTAATTTATAAATGCAGCCAAGATTTTTTAAGTTTCTTATGGAACATCAAATGCCTGAAAGAAAAGGAGCAAAGATGTCCTAGCAGAGCCAGAATTAGTTTGTTTAAGGTGTGTGCTAAGAAAGTGTTATCTACACTTCTTGAAGAAGCAAGATATTCCCAGTAAGGCTGGATATTCAACTCCTCTCAAACTCAGAAGTTAATACTTGTCTTAAAATATGTACATGAGGAAAAATAGGAAGCAGTTGTGCAGGAATACTTCCTGAAAATGCCAGACAGCAATTAAAAAGGAAGAAGATTTTGCAGAACAGGTCAAGAAAGTACTGGCAGAAAGTACTAATAGAGTACAGAATGGCAAAGGGCCAGGATATGAAAATGCTTAAAATGTATCTGGAAAATACCAGGATGTGAAAACTGTAGTTAAGCCAGAAGTCCTTGGGTTTTGTTTTCATCCTACACAGCGCACTCTGAATCTGTGGGATACTTATGCTGTATGGAGGAGTACAAAAGTCAAAATATATTTTGGAATATACCGAAGCTGTATAGTATATTTTCATGCAGCTCTCTGAAAAAAACAGATGTCTGCGGTTGGGTAATAGTACAAGATAAAAATGTTATGTGGCAGACACAGCTATCATGTGAATTGAGTTTTAATTGGCTATTGTATGCACATGTATGAATCATAAACATTGAAAGACACATATACATCAAATCTGTTAAGACCCCCTATGTCCTCTGGGATAACCAATCTGCAGTTATATTAGTGGCTATATTTCCTCTTCAAAGACTCAAACTGGTAACATTTTACTAAATGTGGAAAGTATAACCAATTTTAATGTGCTAATTGAATTAAATTTATGGGGTCTTTCATAAGATTTGAAAGTGAAATTAATTCTATAAGAAATGGTGGAGATATTTTATAAAATATTGCAACATATATGAAAGAGTCACTGTACTCTTATTCCAAGATACATTTAACTTAAATACATAACTAAAGATTCTAGTTTTGGTGTTTTAATTCCATTGTTATTGTGCACTGTATGTGAACCTGGATGTACCTCATAGATGTCTGTTTATTTGGCTTTGTATTCAGAACTGAATTTTCTTTGGCTGACTCAGTTTTAAAATGTAGTTAAATCAATTTGCTAATACATTTTAAAAATATATAGTAATAATGCTACCTGATTAGAGAAGAAGTTTCTGAATTTTTAATGGGAGGAGTTATATTGTGGTTATTGCTGGGTGGAGTACTCTCATTCCGTGTCAAGGCCTCGTTAAAAATAAAAAAAACCTCAAAGCTTTTGTTGTCTTTGTTGGGTTAGTTAGGTGAAAGATTTATAGATAATTTCAGTAAAGGTAAACTGATCCCCTCCCATGTTTTACATATGCAGCTGCTTCTAAAGTGTTTGAAAAGCATCTTAAAGCATATTCGAGGTTAAAGGAAAGAAGGTGACATTTCTGGAAATCATAACCAACTTTCATGTACTGAATATAGTCAAAAGTGGAGATTTTCAGAAAATCAATATTTTTTTTCAATTTATCTCCAAAATAAATGTGAAAAACACATTTAGGCAAAATACAATCTACAGTTCTTTATTTCCTCATAGAGCTTAATTGTCATGACTTTAGCTGAATGGTATGATTGATTTAGCAGGCAGGGTATTGTTACAAATTCTTAGGAACATATAAATGTTTCAAGTATTCAAAAGCATTAAAATCTGGGTGCATATATTCACATGTACACATACACCTGTTATATTTGATTGCTTTTTAATCTGTCTGAATACTATTTTCCATTATCCTTTTGCTTTTCCATCCTTGAAGTACAGGTAATTCTCAATTTAGGACTAGAATGTGATCATAAAGCGAGACATCACATTACTGCATTGCTTAGTGACTGCAATTCTGGTAATCCCCATGTTATCATTAAATGAATTTTAACAGTCATTTAACCAAGGATGTACCCAAATCCAAATCCATTCTAACCTTGATCCCTCCTGGCCCTGAACCTCCGCAAGATAAGGGCTGCCTCCAGTTACCCCCACCCACTACCTCACCCCCATCTTTGCCCTTCTGACCACTCTGTACCTTGTCTTGCAGGATGGCAAACAGTACATAACTCTGGGGCTGCTTGCCAAGCCCCAGCTTTATTAACTTAAAGAGGCCAGAATGGGCCAAAACACCCTTTTCCCCACACTCCTGGACCTTATTGGGCTGGCTTTGTGCTGCAAAAAAAGGGGAAAAACAGGCTGAAAGCAGTCCTTTCCCCTGTTTTTCACAGCACAAAGCCAGCCCTAGATAGCAGCCAGGACAGCATACCTTATCAGCAAAAGGAGCAAGAAGACAATGAAGGTGAACTGGGGCATGGACTGCAGGATGGCAGGGGTTAAAATTACATAGATGGGGGAAAATAGGTGGGTGGTGGTAGTTACAGCAGTTGTAAGTATAGGTGGGCTGCCAACCTTCCAAATTTTGATCATATGACCATGCGGGCGTTGCAACAGCTGTAACTTTAGGCATGGGTGGTAAGACCATTTATCACTGTCATGTCACTGAAAGAATGTCCTTAAGTCAAGGACTATCTGCACTGAAATATTACAGCAAGGATAAATTTTAAAAAATAATATCTGGATTCAGATGGGAAAGGTTAGATATGTCCGGCAAAATTTATCCAACACCAGTTTTCAGGGGCAAATGATATTTATATAAATTATGCTGAGGTGGAGTTGCTTCTCCTTCCTCAACTTTTAAGGCTGTGAGACAAGGTGTCTTGGGGACATGTTCACCCCATTTTGTTTCACAGACTACATATGTATGTTCCATTGTAGAATATTATATTCATGTATTATACTAGCCAGTCTGTAACTGTATTGAATAAATGTTTCTAGCCTTCCTGCAATCACTTCTAAAGGTTATTACATTTTAGATATGCCCACAAAACGATGAGTTCAAAATGACTCATAATCCCAGATTAACCTAAGCCATGGTCATTATAATGTGAGTTCTTATTTATTTATTTTTCTTAAACTGCCATCTGCCATATAGGAGAAGAATTGCAGAAGGAGGGATGCGTCTCAAACTGGAACTTCTTTGGCCTTTTACTTCCTGCAGGACTGAGCCAGATTTCTCAGGGGGCTAATTAAACATCAACATAAGCCCCATCATCTGACTTCAGTTCTGTCATCATTTCTCCAAAACAATAAAGCCAAGCCTTTTAAAGACAGCCTGTAAAACTGAGCCGTCAGGGTATTTTACTGTGAAGGATGCCAGACTAAATTTTTCCCTTTCTTTATTTCCTCCCTTCACTTCATCTTGTATCTAAGCCTTTCAGTTGTTGCTTAGGGCAGTTGGTTTCCTGCCTTCAATTCTACAATTTGTCTGGAGTATTGTCAGACCGATAGCGGTTTTCCCTTGGACATAGAAATACAACATATTGCCCTATTATCTGAATAGCGAGGATAATAATAAATTAGTAGTAGATGAAGCTAAGTTATTTTGATTCCAAAGGGTCTGTGTCTTTCCCAGACTTTCTAGAAAATAAAAAAGAAATTTTTACTGGGAGCTCTGGGAAATTGAGAAATATCCAGTCCGAGGGCATTCCTCTACTATTGGCAAACACTTTTCTTGCAAGTTCCACTTTCCTATATTATGCTAGAATATAGAGGACATTGGCAGGTGAAGCAGCACTCCTCCACAGTATCTGTTTATAGACAGGTCTTTTGCTTTCTGCACAAAAGTGTCCACATGTACTTGAAGTTGCCATTGCCAATATGAATGCTTGGTGTATTTATTTGTTATAAAGCTAGCCACCAGGGAAATAAAATGTAGTTTTAATTGTGGAAAACAATGTTATATATTTACCAACATTGTTTTCCTTCCTTCCTTTGTAACTTATAAAATTCTAGGGAAATAGATAAGAGGAAGTGGGGAAAATCAAGAAAGCTTGCTTTGTTCTTAAAAATGAAACTAAAATTTGGAGGAATGACTTCACTAGAAGACTTTGTTTTTGAATTTCTTTCTAATCGCTAATTTTGATTGATTTTCCCTTTTATTTCCTCCTGTTCTCATTTGGATATTAATTACTTGTTTTTTAACTTAAGTATTTGTAATTTTAATAAAGTATTTGCAAGTTAAGATTTAACTTCAAGTATTTGTAATTGATCGAGTTCATGAGAGAGATTGTCATATCAGATAAAAAGACCTTATTGTTTTAACAAACAGTATCAGTTGATTTGATGTATATTCCCTAGGATATTTTAATCATACTCCCATAGGTCCAGATTTCATGTAGCCATGAATCATAAATCTTTGGGGGGAAAGGAAGCAGGAATTGCTTGTAATGAATTCTCAGTCATTATGCTACCCAATGTGTAAGAGAAATATTTGTTTTACCTTCAAATAACTTAGGTGCTTTGCTTGCCTGCTTCCTTGATTCCTGCTCATATCTCTTGCCATTGTTCTTCAGAATTTTGACCTCAGGCCACTTGAAAATATGTCATTTTTGATTTAACATAAAAAAGGATTTGGAGTATAGGATTTAACATAGAAGAGCAGGATTTGTAATACAAGTAGATGTTCATGGAGCTATATCAGTCCTACCTCCATGATTGTTAAGGTGAATGAAAGAATTCTGCAAAATTGATAAATATGTGGAGGGGTGGCATTCATACTCTGTCATACCCATTGCTGTCTTCAAATACTAGTCCTAAGACAGACAGAAAGGTACATCACACACATTGGACTTAAGAAAACACCAATGAGCACAGATTATTAGTTAGAGGGGAAGGAATATTCCAATTAAGATCTCCTCTGTAAATCACCCTGCTGAGTCCTGCCTGCAATGTTACCTATTAAAAACAAGAGAGAAATGGAATGGATCGACCAGGCATGAACCATACATTTTACATTGTCATGTTCTGTTTTACTTCATCATTAAAAGTTGTCTCAGAATAATGGCGTGAATGACCAATATATTTGGTACACAAACGGAGTATAATAGAATAACACATTTGAATTATGGCTATATAAAAGCTAATAAAATTGTAATTAATTTGCTGATATTGCATAATACTCTGCAATAACATTTAATTTGTTTTTGTTTCATTTCTAAATAAAATTAACTCTATTTTTCTTTGTTAAGTGAAATTGATTTTTTTCTGTAATATTATAAAACTCTGAAAAATACTGCAGTATTTTGCAAGTGAATAATATCAAATATAAGTCTAATAATCTTATTTGCCAAGCATAGGAATGATCCTTTTAGTATTTTAAATGAGTCAGTGGTATACAAATACAGACTATTTCAATGGTTTGCATATATCTTTATTAAAACAGTTATAGGTAATTTGCAGTACAAAATGTGATGCAACTAAATATGTATGCTTATAAAAGCATTATCTAAAGAAGTTGGAGTTTAATACAATTATATTTATGAAACTAAATCAAATATAATGTGCAATTGCACTGAAGTTCCATATATAAAGTGTTTAATAGGTTTTTCATAAGATCTTTTTTTTAAAAAAATATTTGCACTAGATTACTAGGCCAAGCAGCTATAGCAAGAAATCTCACTTTGAAATTGAAGATGCTGATGAAGTTGACAAGATGGAAATCAGGTAAAATTCTTTATACATCTTTTTTAAAATCTGAGTGCTCTTTAACCAACCATAAACATTCTTTTGACACTGAAAGCTGATTTCTTTCTCCACTCCCCCTTATTTTTTATCTATCAAGAAAAATATTTGGGTTTGAAAGAAGGAATAAAAGCAAAGAGGAAAACACTTTTTTCTTTTCTACCAAGTTTCTTAAAACTGCACCAAATCATTTTCAGCAATGTTCATAATGAGCAGGTTCAGAAATGATTTTTAAAAAGTATTCATATCCTAGTTCCCAAATGATGTTGATGTAAGTCAAATCAAGTGACATGCAAGGCTGTTAGAAATAAGAGCGTATAAAAGCTAAAGAAATGGTGGAATGAATACACCAACCTTCCTGAACTCAAGAGACTTAAGGTTTGATGGGCTGACTCCCATTATCCCCAGTGTGCAAATGAAGTACCTCTTCCTTGAAAAATGAGCTAGTAGCATTTTCTGAAAGGCTCAGCACCATGGGCATCCACATGGTAAATAATAATAAATGACTTAAATATCATGACTCAAGTACACAATAACTTTATTGATATGATACTGTCATGTCATAATTTTGACGTCATGGTAGCTTGTAATTCTGTGCCAGTTTGAAAACAACTCTGGGCCACGTGTTCCCTCATTAGTGATGTTGGAGAGCCAAGGAATGTAGAAGTGCTCTCAGAAGGGAAAGGGTGGGAGGGGAGAGAAATGGAACTCAGCAACGAATTCTTAATGTTACAGAGTTCTGAGATGCAAAATCATACACACTTTCCAAAATAAGAGTTCAGTGAGCTTCCAGAGTTAACCTGAGAATACAATTTTCTTTAAAATGTCTGTACAATTGGGACTGGATTTCACAGATCATTAAGTAGGAAGAGGCGGGAGCCCCAGGCAAGCAGGCCAACAAGTAGTGCAGGAGGGTGGACAGGGGTGCTGCAGGCCGCACTATGGAGTATGGATGGATTAAAAAAAGTCATGGGAACCAGAGCAACTTCCGACTCCCTGACAGCTTCCCCACTGACATTGCTTATGAGAAGACATCATGACTTTTTGAGACTTATTCATAAACTGGACACTAAGCACATGGATCGTGATCACATGACTGCAGGGACAGTGAAGGCCAGAATTCCAAGGACCAGTTGTTAAGTTCCTCTCCTTCAGCACTGCTGTAACTTTAAATTATTGCTGAATTGTAGTAAAAACCACAAGACCATCTTTATACTGATTTTAAGTTGTTGATAGTGTAATATACAAGGTAAGATCTTGTATCTATTAAGATCTTTTAAAGATATTCTCCTTTTTGTTTGTCCTGCATTATTGGTAAAATCAGCAATGAGTGGAAGTAGCGGTGCCTTTCTACTTGCTACCTTTGCTTTTCCTCCTTGGACAGTTGGGGCCTTTCTACACCGGTAGTTTGTTCCACTTTGAAACTGTTTCCCCTCTGTTTTTATAGTACTGTCTGTTGGTGGAGTTGAATTTGTTTCTGGCTCTGTTCCAGTTTATTTGAAATAATTCAGAATTGGTATTTTGAAGATTGCTTCTTATATACCACCTTCCATCTCCTGATGCCAGTAATTATTCTCTTTTCCTGTACGCATTTAGAACTTACCACATCTAATCCATTCCCTCTTATAATATTTAACCTCAATCAGAGCTATTGGGGAAGTTGCCTGATTACTGACAGTATAATTTTGCCATAGCAATTTATAGAAAGTGAACTTTCAAATACAACAGAAAAATGATGACGAAGGGGCTGAGAACAAATTTCATAAGGATTTCAGTGCCTTTTTAAAAGGTTTTTTTTTAAATGAAAGTTCCTTTAATTCATGGCAAGCTCTTAAAAATTTTTTTCAAACAATCAGATTTGAGCAAACACCATGTACAGAAAAATATGGACAGAGGGCACTGGCGCTTTATTTTCTTTTTTGCATAGAATAGGACTGGTGAGTTTTATGTTACAGCAAAGATGGTGGTAGCTCAAAAGGTTTGTCTAACTCTAAACCTAACCCTGCTATAGGCTTGGTGCAAGTAATACTAGACCTGCTTCAAGATTATCAGTTGAGCAGGGCTAAATTTGGATACTTTGAAAGCAGGATGGCCCTCCTTTCAAAGCTCACTAGTGTGTTGCATCAATTTAATATGAACTCATTGCTACAAAAATTATGATCCTACAACCTAAACATGTAGATTTAAACAGCAGGAGGAAATGGGAACAAATACATAGCCAAAACATTGTGTTGTGAACAGGGATTACATGAATCCATTTCTATATGTTTATCACATGCTGAAATCAGATTATTATTTCTTTAACGATCTTCTTGGTTGATAGAAAAACAGTTTCAAGTCTTTTTACTGTGTCAGCTTAAAATGAGTTATCAGTTAACATAGCAGTACTCTTTTGTTTGCTTCAGCTTGTGCTTTAAAAAACATCCTCTTTTGACTTGGAGTTGGTTAGTTGGTTAATTAGTTGATTTTTGGTTTGTATTTTTTTTTGGAGGGATGGAAATGAAAGTATTAAAGAGGAAGAAAAAGTTTGTTCTTCTGTCCCTCATTCTATCTTTTACTCTGTTACAGAGTTGATCTTTGGAATGCAAGCAACTTGAAGTTTGGAGATGAATTTCTGGGAGAGTTGAGGTTGCCACTCAAATTTCTTCGACAGTCCAGCTGTTATGAAGCTTGGTACTCTATTTTATTAAACCATTTTACTCTTTATTTGTATTTCTTTATAAGTTGTTTCAGAAAAAAATGTTCCTTGACATAATTGATTTCTTACCTGGTTTTTTTTAAAAAAAAAAAAAATCCTTCTTTTACCTACCCAATCCAGTTTTATGTAGAAATACATGTCATCACAACCACAATATGTTTAGCCACCTAAAAATGAAAAGATATGAAGAAAGATTTATAGACTCTTTCATAATACTGGGAAGAAAGGCTTATGCAATACAATCTATATATAGTTTTAGAAGCTGTTTTATGTTTCTCTCCTTTGTTAGGTATTTCCTGCAGCCCAGAGTTAATGGCAACAAAACATTGAAACCTGATGACCTAGGTTCTTTGCGGTTAAATGTGGTTTACACAGAAGACCATGTCTTTCTTCCAGAGCATTACAACCCCCTTAGAGACCTCTTATTAAAATCTGCAGATGTTGAGGTAATTTTTCCATTCTTAACTTCTCATAAATATTTATCATTTTACACTAAACCATCTGATGTCCTCAAGCTTTCTGCAAACATGGGCTCCTTACTAATTAACAAATTAGAAGCCAGATGCTGAAATATAAATTTTCTGCCTCCTCTGGAGCAAATGTCCAGGGAATAATCTTATTTATGATGATTGTGTCCCCAATATAATTTGACTGTGGGAAGCAACAGTCTTGACCAAGATCATTGGAATAAGAGAAAAAGACTTCAGTGGTTCCACTTTAATCTCTGGATTCCTCTACGTACCAGCAATGAGAAACTAGTGATTTTATCGCTGCACTGCAGTTATTCCTTGAGTAGGGTCTAGAAGGGGAACATCTGATAACTTCCTATTTCCTGTTTCCTGATAGTATTTCACTTTGTGTATTCTATCTGCTTCTGTATTCCCACTGTAAACTGTGGGAAAACAATCACTTCCTCAACTTTCTCCAATAGTTTATTTATTTATTTATTTTTAAAATTTATAAGCCGCCCCACTCCCGAAGGACTCTGGACGGCTAACAATAAAAAACACATAAAACATAACAAAACAACAATACAAAAACAATCATCCAGGGGTAAGGTTTTATAAACCCCAGGCCTGCCGGAAAAGCCAGGTCTTAAGTAGCTTACGGAAGACCAACAGGGTGGGAACGGTCCTAATCTCCAGGAGGAGCTGATTCCAAAGCGTGGGCGCCATCACAGAGAAGGCCCTCCTCCGCGGCCCCGCCAAATGGCACTGCTTGGCCGACGGGGCCTGAAGGAGGCCCAGCCTGTGGGATCTAACCGGACGTAGGGAACTATGAGGTAGTAGGCGGTCTCGCAAATAGCCTGGCCCTGAGCCATATAGGGCTTTAAAGGTAATGACCAACACCTTGAATTGGACCCGGAGACCAATAGGCAACCAGTGCAGCTCACGGAGGATAGGTGTAACGTGGGTGTATCAAGGAGCACCCACTATCACTTGCGCGGCTGCATTCTGGACCAACTGTAGTCTCCGAATACTTTTCAAGGGTAGCCCCATGTAGAGCGCATTGCAGTAGTCCAAACGTGAGGTGACAAGGGTGTGAGTGACTGTAAGGAGAGCCTCCCGGTCCAGGTAGGGTCGCAACTGGTGCAACAGGCGAACTTGTGCAAAGGTCCTCCCAGCCACAGCCATCAATGATGTTCCAAATTCAGCTGTGGATCAAGGAGGACACCCAAGTTGCGAACCCGCTCCGAAGGGGGTATATTTTCCCCCGCAAGAGTCAACACTGGACAGTCGACATGATCCTTGGGAGGCAACATCCAAAGCCACTCGGTCTTGTCAGGATTGAGCCTGAGTCTGTTAACCCCCATCCAGACCCTCACGGCTTCGAGGCAACGGCCCATCACATCGGCCGCTTCACTGAGAGAGCTCGGGGAGGAGATATATAACTGGGTATCATCAGCATACTGATGAAACCTCACCCCGTGCTGTCTGATGATCTCACTCAGCGGCTTCATATAAATGTTAAATAGGAGGGGAGAGAGGACCGACCCCTGTGGCACGCCGCATTCAAGGGGCCTTGGGGTTGACCTCTGCCCTCCCACCAATACCGATTGCGACCGGCCAGAGAGGTAGGAGGAGAACCACCGTAAAACGGTGCCTCCCACTCCCACTCCTTCGAGTCGTCGCAAACGGATACCATGATCGATGGTATCGAAAGCCGCTGAGAGGTCAAGTAGCACCAAGACAGAGGAATAACCTCTGTCTCGGGCCCACCAGAGATCATCCAACAGCGCGACCAAAGCGGTTTCTGTGCTGAAGCCGGGCCTGAAGCCAGATTGAAAAGGGTCTAGATAATCCGCTTCATCCAGAGACCGTCGGAGCTGGAGCGCCACCACTGTCTCTACAACCTTCCCCACAAAGGGGAGATTGGAGACTGGACGGAAGTTATTTAAATCAGCCGGGTCCAAGGTAGGCTTCTTGAGCAGGGGCCTCACAACCGCCTCCTTCAGGGATTGTGGAAAAGACCCCTCCCTCAACGAAGCGTTGATCAACACCTGGAGCCAGCTTCGTGTCACCTCCTTGGCAGCCGAGACCAACCAGGAAGGACACGGGTCCAATAAACAAGTGGAGGCGCTCATTGCTCCCACCGCTCTATCAACATCCTCAGCGGTCACAGACTCAAATTCATCCCATAAAACTGAGCTAAGACCTGCCCCAGTCATCTCAAAAGGCCCTGCCCAATCGGAGTCTAGGTCTGTCCGAATCCGAGCGATTTTGTCTGATAAGAATTGCACAAATTCCTCCGCTCTACCCTATAAGGGCTCCCCAGCTTCCCGAACATTAAGTAGGGAACGGGTCACCCTAAACAGGGCGGCGGGGCGATCCATTAGCTCATCAATAGGCTGCTGATATCCTGCATGGAAATTTTCATTGCAGTAAAAAAAAAAAATGATAGGTAGCTGAAAATCTTTTAGAAAAATTAAAAGGATAGAAAAGGATATCCAAACACAACTATGGTCATTAACTTATTTGTCAAAAAACATAATTCCAATTGGAGAAAAAGCATTAGGAAAAGGTGTTTTCAATGGGCAGTCTCCACATTTTTCTGAACATTAATGTAGTGGCTGACAAGTACAGAAAGTTTGAGAAAAATTAACTTAGTGCAGTCCTGCATAACATACAAGTTACATGCGGCCTGCTAGGGAGAGTTATATTTCTTTTATCAGAAACTAGATTTTAAATCTAACAACCAAATAGCCTTTTCTCTATTCTGTTTAGCATTCTTGCTATTCTTTGAGAAGATGCACTGCATAGCTTCTCATGAACTTGTGATTTGGTCATTTCTTCAGGTGGTCAAGGGTCAACGTTTCCTTTGTGTTCTTAATGAGCCAGGTTTCTCCTGTAATATTTTGAGTGACCATGATCTCTAAACCTTTGTCAAATCTCTTCTAACTCTCAGCTTTCTCTCATGAAATATTAATTTCCTTTCTTCACAGAAGAATGCAGTGTAAACCTCATATTGACATATTGTAGCAACTTTGATTTAAAAAAATATCAGAAACTGGGATAACCTATTCCATTAAACATTTATTTTTACCAAACTTTATTGAAAAAGCAATAGTTATTTGGTTTACACCTAATGTTTATTTGTGCATTATGGCTTAATACAGCATATCAACCAAGGCAAAGACTTCATCCCACAAACACAAACTGTGATAAAATGAGGAGAAAATGAGGTTATAGATAGCATATCTTAAATTGATAACTGCCCCAAATACAAGTTTTCTTTCATAAAATCCGGTTAACTAACAGCTGACATTTAATGAAAGAAATATGATAGATATACACACATATAATTAGAATACATTGTGTCATAGGTTTCTATGTAAATGGACACTGTTCTTAAGAATTTGTCAGGAGTTCATTTAAACATTCTTTCAGGGATGCCTCCATTTAAAAGTTTTTGGTTTTCTCTGTTTAGCCTGTTTCAGCATCAACTGCCCATGTACTGGGTGAAGTCTGCAGAGAAAAACAGGAGGCAGCCATACCTCTGGTTCGACTCTTCCTCCACTATGGCAAAATTGTGCCTTTCATTAGTGCAATTGCAAATGCAGAAATAAAAAGAACCCAGTAAGTACAATACTGCATTTATTGTAAAAAGAGGTACTGAGTAGCAAATAATTATTTTTGGAAGGTCATGCATAAGGACAAATGGGCCTTTGATTTTCCAAATTCACTTTTGATAAGATTCCATAGCAAGTATTTTTAGCATCAAAAAGTTGTGTTTGTGGTTAATACAGATTTAAGTTAGTCTGGCAATAAAGACAGGAACAGAATTGCATCATGTGAACATTTGGGCTGATGAATGGTATAAAGATGAGGTTTTGTTTTTGTTTTTTTGTTTTGTTTTTTTTTTAAAAAAAGCAGGGCCAATGTTTTGCCCTAGAGCTTCATAGCTAAAATCTTATGCTATTTTCACCAATGAACAGAATAGTTTTACAAGGAGACTGGTAGCCTAAAGATACCCTGGGAACTATTTTCTCCTAAAACTTAGCTAAGAAAGCACACAGAAGAATAGTAGGATATGTCCTGTTTCATTAAATACCTTGTAACTTGCTTCACATGTTTATTATAAGGAGAAATTCTGATACCAGATACAATATCCATGGATTAAGGAGAAAATGCAAATCTGGTAGAGAAGGATTGTACCAAGCTGCGGAACTGAGTATTTCTTTGTTTTGCAGCCAGATATGAAGCCTGGATACTCATTTATCTTCTACACTTACTTCACTACAGATTCATTCTTAACGCTATGAATTATAGACTTATCAGCTTATAGATAGCTACTGGACTAAAA
This sequence comes from Crotalus tigris, assembly GCF_016545835.1. Lineage (NCBI taxonomy): Eukaryota > Metazoa > Chordata > Lepidosauria > Squamata > Viperidae > Crotalus > Crotalus tigris. Next base: position 438,438 of record NW_024096893.1, read on the forward strand.
TAATTACCCTGTTGAATTACCTGCTTTTCTAGAGCAATCCTGGGCTTTGCTGACCAGGCTTAACAGAAGAACAGCTGTTCTAGTTTATTTATTAATTCATTTAAAATTTTCTCTGCCTTTCTATTCAAATAAGCACTTACAATTGCTAATAAATTTTTAAAACATGATACAGCTGATTAAAAACCTAATGAATGCAGGCAATCCTAGACTTACAACCAGAATTGGGATCACAATTTTATGATATTTTTGTGAAGGTTGTTAAATGAATCACTGCAGTTAAATGAATCATGTGGCTCATGAAAATCCAGTTTTCCCCATTGACCTTGCTTGTTGGAAGCCAGTTGGGAAGATGGAAAATGGAGATCACAAGACTCCAGGACATTGCATCTGTTGTAAATGCATGCTCATGTGACTGGAAATGCTGCAACGGTCATAATAGCAATAGCACTTAGACTTATATACCACTTCACAGTGCTTTACAGCCCCCTCTCTAAGCGGTTTACAGAGTCAACATATTGCCCCCAAAAATCTGGGTCCTCATTTTACCAACCTTGGAAGGATAGAAAGCTGACTCAACCTCATAAGTGTGAGGTATAATTGTAAGTCACATTTTTCAGTGCCATTGTAATTTTGAATGGTCTCTAAATGAATAGTTGTAAGTTGGGGACTGCCTATACCAAAATAAGGAAATTATTAAAAGCCTGGCAAAGGAGCTATTCCTTTATGGATTTTTTATATTCTGAGGGCCTGGAGAGCACACATGTTGCACAATGCCTTCTATACCTTGAGACTTTGTAGGAGAAAACTCTCCCATATGATAGTAAGCCTGTGACAGTGGGGGCATTTCAAGAAGATCTCTCCTGCAGATCTTAATGCCAGAGAGGGCTGTAAGGAGAGGTGTTTTGCACTGCAAAATGCTCTGATGGGTGTTGAAAAGATTAGTGCTAAATATATGCACAATCTATTATTCCATTTCTGTTTAGGACCATGCCAGTGAGTTTGCTTCAGTTGTTTTGTAATGTTCCAGATATGATTTGATTCCAATTTTGTCTGGTACTAGTTCAAACAAGTCCATTAGAACAGGAAGATAGGATGACATAGAGAAGAAATGGAATGTTCCAGAAATCTCTGAAATGTTTGTTGCTGATAGGTTTTTTACATGCCTTGCAATACCCACATTAAACTTTTTATGGAGATGCCAATTGATTGGCTGCCAAAGAGCAATTAGTGCCCAGCAAACTATGATAGCCTCCTTCCTTTCAGAAGTCTGAGGCTGATAACCATTATTGGTCTTTACACTATGATTAGTCCTTTTTAATGGGCTTCTAGATATACCTTATATACCTGTAAGTCCTGCAATTCTTTTCTTAAAAGTTTATTATAAGAAGGCTAAATGATTAAAAAAATGTTTGCTTTCAGAGATCCAAACACCATTTTTAGAGGAAATTCATTAACCTCCAAGTGCATTGATGAAACCATGAAACTAGCAGGGAAGCATTATCTTCAAGTCACACTGAAGCCTATTATTGATGAGGTGAGCTCACCTTTATTAGCAGAGTGTGCAATATCTTGTTATGGTTGTTTGACCATCAACAATGTACCAAGTCAAGAACATATAAACAGTATGTTACAGAAGTAAACCCTTGTTTCTAAAAAAAGAATGCAATCTACATACAAAAGAAGCAATTGGTGTAAATAGCTGCCTATTTTTAGATCCAGAAAAAGAAGGGTTTTTTTTTCTTAAATTTGTGGAAATACTTGTTATCTCCATATTGCAGTTGTCTTGTCTTTTTTCCAATGATAGAAATAAGCAAACCACATATTTCCTTTAGTTGATTCAGCATTTTCCTGAGTTGATAATGTCATGGCTAGCCAATAATCTATGCTATTTTTTTTAAAAAAATTAAAGTTTGCAACACCATGTCATATTTTGTCTTATTCAAAACAATGAGATTTTTTCCCTTAAGTATTCCTTTATATTGATAACATTGGAGTCCATTGGAATTGAATGGCTAATAAATTTGAATATATAGAATAACTAACTAACTAAATATTATTTCAAACCAATGGAGAAACAGTTTAAAACTATGGTTGCATTTCTTTTTGCGGACCATTTATTTCCAAATGAGAACTTTTTCTCTATAGCCTAAATATTTGTCTCCTTATTTCATTTTCTTTAATCATCATATGCATCACATTAGCAATGTCACTAAACACGGTTAAGGATAGAATTTACATTTTAGCCAGTACTGGAAATTAGATTTGCAATGGGTTTGTAAACTTCTCATTCCAGGAAAAAATTATTAGTGTCACTGCCAAAATAAAAAGAAATAAGAAATTGAACCCAAGGAAGAACATTGTTTTCAGATAGTTCATTTCTATAAAACAACTGCAGTAGGACAAATTCCATCTAAAAATTGAGACGTGTCAAATCCTACTGGTAAGTAATTCACTACACTGATATCAAATATATATATTTTCTTTCCTATTTCTTTCAGATCTGCCAGCTCCATAAACCTTGTGAAATTGATCCTGTGAAGTTGAAAGATGCTGAAAATTTGGAAAATAATAGGGTAGGTACTTCAAGTGGTAGGGGAGAAAGTCAGTTTTTCACTTATAAAAATGATTACTTCTTGAAATATGTTACCAGTTGTAAGCTAGATGGGAATAGGCCATTGTTTTCAATAGGAATATAATCAGCATATGAATTTGCCACTCTTGTCTACAACAGAGTGATACTAATCCCAATTTCCAGATGTTTTTCATATTTCATAAAGATTGTTTCATATATTACCAGATTTCAATACAAAACGAAAGGAGAAAAATAGTTTTTGATGCCAGGCAGGCCATTTTTTTTGGCATGGAATCCCACCAGAGACTTCCCTTAGTTGATCTTCTAGAATGTAAGCACCTAAAATATTCACACAAAATCCAAATAGCAAAATTCATCCATACATGTAAGGGTATATGTGTGTGTATTGTAGACAGTACTATAATCCATTTTGGGGTTTCATATAAATTCATCTATATTGAAGCACTTCTACATGGGAATATTCTCATTTGTAAGTATTTTTAAATTAAATTACTTACTGATGTCTTAGTTCAGTAGTGATTTGCAATAGATCTCCTGTTTTATGTACTGTAAGTAAGAAAGTCAGTACATTGTAAAGGCATAGAATCAGATTTAAAAATAAAATTGTATGAAGGTATAACACAGAATAAGTAATAACATAGCCAAATAACATTTCAGAAAAAATTTATATGATCTTCTGAAAGGCTGTTAACCTGGTTTTGTCATTGGCCTGGGGAATCCATGGAAATATGATGATATTCTTTGGAAGTTTAGAATGCACTCTCTCATGTTTTTGTTTTTTATGCTTTTAAATTTATTTCAATGGTTTTGTTTTTAATTGCTTTGATTGCTGTTGTTATTTTAATTGTGTGCGCTTCCTAGAATTACATGTGTGAGATGGGGAGCTATATAAATTGAATGAAAGAAAGAATGAATGAATATAATTATAGTACTTCAAAATAAAAAATTAAGAAGTAACAATTTGATTAATTTTCCTGTTAGATAAAGAAATACTAGAGGACCGCAACATAAGTTGAGCAGAGAAAAAAATTCATGGAAAATACCATTATTATCATAATTGGGATATGGTTTTAAAAATATTTGTGAATAAATTTTTGAAAATAATTTGAATTAAGGGTATTTCAGAGGGCCTTAAAGACCTGGCTGTTGGCCCAGGATTTTGGCTAGGGTGGTTGAAGCCCGGTCTGAATAATATAGAATGTTTCTCATAGTTGCCATCTTTTGCTTTGTTTTTATTGTTCTGTTATTTATTCTTATTTTTCTGCATTCTTATTTTGTGAACTGCGTAGAATCACTAAGAGTCAGACAGTGCTCAAGTTTAATAAATAACAACATAAATTTTTTTAAAAGACTTTTAAAATTTGAATTCACTGTGACTGAACCATATTTGGCCAGAATCCAAATATCTGTTTAAATTTACAAGTTTATTACATCATCATCATCATCAGATGAAAATCACAGCTTCATTTCCTAATGCGACCCACAATCTAGAAATAAGGATAAATTTCCTGTTAGTTACAGCAATTAATCAGTGGAACAGCTTGTCTTCAGAAATTGTGGGTGCTCCAATGCTGGAGGTTTTTAAGAAGAGATTGGACAACCATTTATCTGAAATGATACAGGTTCTCCTGCCTGAACAGGAGTTGGACTAAAAGATCTCGAAGGTCTCTTCCAATTCTGTTATAATCTATTATAAATTCAGTCAAAAGTATATGGAGTCTCACTGAAATGTGTTTTAAAATATCTGAACCAAAGCCTCTTTTTTTTTCTTATACTTTGTTTCATTTTGAATTTTTTAATCTTTCATATAGACAACCCTAAATGAAAACTTACTAAGATACATGGAATGAGAGAAATGTTTTTCTGGATTATGAAGCAATTTTTAATTGTGGCCACCAAGAACTTATATGGGTGTCATTTTAATGAAGTAAACGCTTGCATACACTGGCTTCTAATAGCTTCAAAGGTTTTCAGAAAAAAATATTTCCCAGTCTGAATTGATGATGTTAAATACTGAACCTGGAAAAAACTCACTCACCAGTCTATCACTATTTTCCTCAGCCTTTAGTAAAAATATTTACAAGAGGTGTTTTGAAAAATACCAGTATAAGAAGGTAAAATGGTATTAATGGAATGGCATTGTGTATGATAATCAAATTCCATTAATATGAACATTAATTAAAATGTATCTTGTTCAATGTTTTAAAGGTCTGAAATTATTTTGGAATTAATGTTTTATGCTCTTCATTTTCATCCTAGGAAAATCTTAGGCAGTACGTAGATCGGATTTTCACAGTTATTACAAAATCTGGGGTTAGTTGTCCTACAGTGATGTGTGATATCTTTTTTTCATTGAGGGAATCAGCAGCTATACGTTTCCAAGGTAATCTAGAATTAAAACATTTTTTGCTCTCATGTTTAACCTAATTGGAACATTATCTATTTGTACATTCTTAGAATTAATCATCATTGCAGTTGTGAAACCATTTTACTACATGTTTCTGATATGTGTATACATTTGTATATACATGTATTTTCTCTATCTTACTTGTAAGCTACAGTAGTGTGTTTATACAACCTTATTTAGATAATATATTTTGTATAAACTTTAATAATATATGGGTCTATCTTATATTTGAAAGCTCAGAAATTAATTAGCAGAACAGTACTATCATGGTCAAAATTAATATTCATATACATACAGTAGGAGCTCAACATTATTACATATTTAAAGTAGTTATACTTGATTATCAGGTGAAGATCAAATTTTAAAAAGGCACTCACTGTTTTCACATCCCTATAAGGGATGTTTTTTCCCTTAAATCTTATTTTCCTAAGTCAATTAACAGTAGAAAAAGTATAAATACATAAACAGTATTGAAAATATAGCTTCAGAATTAGTAATCATGATAATAGAAATAGCTATAGCACTTAGACTTATATACCACTCCATAGTGCTTTATAGCACTCTCTGGGCCATTTACAATGTCAGCATATTGCCCCCAACAATCTGGATCATTATTTTACTGACCTTGGAAGGATGGAAGGCTGAATCAACTTTGAGCCCCATCAAGATCAAACTCCAGATTATGAGCAGAGTTAGCCTGCAGTACTGCAATCTAACCCCTGAGCCACCAGGACTCCATAATGAAAAAGAGAAAAGGTGAAAAAAGGTCTGGAAAAAGAAATCCAGAAAGCACATTGAACTTCTAATAAATATGACACTATTGTTAGATGACTATTGGTTTTCTCCTCATTTTCATCCTAATAACTCTGCACTGAGGAAAGTAAAAAAGGGGAGTGAGCAAATAAGGTAAGTGAATAATATTAAAGATATCCCTGGAAGGATTTTTACTAGGAACTAATCAAGGAGGAATAAATTTGTCCAGAGGTTGGATAGACCTTGATAGCTCGTAACTAATTGCTAGTATTGAACCATGTTATTACGGAGTGTTTTGATGACAGAAGAAGACTTGATCATTAGTTGTCAGGATGACACTTCAAATGGGAGGCTTATAAAACTTTATAGTTTTAATTCTTATGCTAATCAATGACTCAAATAAATAAACATTAACAACAATTGCCTTCCACTTGGACAATTTGATAGCTATTAATAAAGAGATGATGGCTAATCTTGAGATAATATAAAAGCCATAAAAGATATTACTAGTATTGTAAATTCTAAACTGAATGTAGCTGAGAAAAGATTATCTCAGCTGAAAGATTGTGGGAAGTCAGTAGATACATCTATAATTGCTTTATGATTGTTTTAAAATTATAAAGGGAATGCAGAAATCATCTCATCATCACACTGAAACGGAAAAATATCCCGTATGTCTTTAAGTTCCTGTTGAAGGAGGAAGATTATGTTCTTTTCTTTATGTTTTGTATTTTGTTACTATTCTTATTTTTATCCAGACTGCTAAATATCTTTATTTTGGAGATTAAAATATGCATTCACTTATGATAGCTGTACATCCTTGGCTGCAGAGGAAAATTATGAATTGCAGTTACTTCCACAGATGTGATCAGAATAGATGTTCAAATATTGGTCATTAAGCATATTGTTTACCCTCACCCTTCTTACTTTACCGGCTAAAATTCTTAATTATTGATTGCCACTGTATTCAGTTTAGATTCCTCTTGGCATATTCAACTCTTGTTTTCATGGGCAGAAGCATCTCTTATATACAGATGTTTCCTCTTATTTTGAGAACCTGAATTTAAATAGCAAGTTGCAGATAGCTCTCCATCTTTTTACGAGCAATTGTTCATCTTAACATTTTCCGCTGGATTGAATAAGATGTTTTCATCTATCACTCTTTTCTTTTTGGGGTGGTCTGAATCATTTGTAGAGTAGAATCACAACATTATCATTTGTATTCTGTTTTAAAATTATAGATGACCCAGATGTGAGGTACACAGCAGTAAGCAGCTTTATTTTTCTGAGATTCTTTGCTCCTGCAATTCTTTCTCCAAACCTTTTTCATCTTACACCACATCACCCAGTAAGTACTTCAGCTTCTGGAGGTCAATGACAAGCCTAGAAGGTCTTCCGCTTTGAAGCCCTGTGTCTTTTTTACTGCTGCTCTTTTTCATTGTTTGGATTTTAGATTTTATCTGGCTAATAACAAGTTATAATTTGTATCACTTTTTTTACAATTCAAATGCTGAAATGGACAATACTTAGATATGTACAATATCTTACACAATAGATTAATATAAATGTTTACACTTTGTACCAAATGTCATATATGGACATTCCTAAAGGGTGATAAAATTTGAAAAAGAAATCTTTACCATAAGGTTAACAACTTGTAAGGTCAGGCACTGTTCCAGCAGCAAAAATAAAAAGGGTGAGTGCCAAAAATGTTGAACAATCAAGAGTTAAGTAAATGACTCATGAGGAAAATTAGCTTGTTCATCTGCATACTTGAAGAAATAATTTTTGTTTATTTGTTTCTTTATATGCAAGAATTTAGTTTTAAAATTTGTTCCAAATTCAAATATATCTTATTAATGTGCAGCACGTTGATGTTGAAAAAGAAAATGTTGAAAGCATAAATTCAAGTTGTGGAATTCTGTAAATGTGCATATTACTTTGTATTTTTAGTAAAAAAAAAAAAGTTCTACTTCAAAATTGGCAGTTTGAATTTTTCTCCAGACTGAACTGTTTTCAGCACAAAATTATTTTCAGGCTGATTCTGTAAATAATATATTTATTTAATTCTGCAATGTTGGCTCTTACAAAGGAAACTAAATAGGAATTTTAGAGAGTCCTGTTTCTTTAGGTTTTTTTCTGTCTAACAAAAAATTAAAATTTTATTGGTCAATCTGGAAAATAATAAATTTTCCTTAACCACTGCCTTAATTATTGCCTTCATATTTGTAGATGAGAGACAGACTATTAGAGGAACTAAATTTTTTTCCACTGTGTAAGATATGAGCTATCTTTTCTTTATAAAATAGTAGAGATGAATTTGTATTCATTGTTTCGCATGCTGCTTTATTATTTTATTTTATTTTATTATTTTTGATTTCTATAGCCACTGATCTCAACAAATGACTCTGGGTGGCATACATCATAAAATAAAACAATTTAAACAATACAAAATAACTATATGGTACTATAAAGCTGTCACTATGGTTGTTAATACAGTCAGGAAATGGGGCCATATTGGGGACCTCAGGCCTAGGCACACAACCAAATCTTTATACTCTTGTGAAAGGCAACAAGGTTGGGCTAATCTTGATACCGGAAGAAAGAATGTTCAAGAGGGCAGGAGCTGCAGCAGAGAAGGCTCGTCTCTTGATTCCCAACAGCCGCCATTCCTTGGCTAAATGAGACCCACAACAGGCCCAACCTGTCTGCTCTGTGCTTTTTTGCTTTCATGTCATCATGTTCTTTGATTGTCAGTTGTATGAAAGCTACTTGTAAATCCTAGACGTCCCTACAAGTCCCCAAATAGCTTCTAAAACCAATTGCGAATTGTTACATAAACTTATGTATTATATGCCAACACTTTAGTCAGTTTTTTGACAAAGTATCACTTAGTGGTCATGTTTTCTTCTTCAGAATGGGTTTTTTAAATGAATAGACATAAGATTCAAAAGGATGTGAAAATCCGTCAGAATCTTGCAGAGAACAAATCTTCCTCCAGGCATTCAGCTTTTTTTTTTTTTTTAATGAAAATAAACTAAGCAGAGTGGCTGGAGAATCCTGCCAGATGCAAAAGTCCTTAAAATTTCTTCCCACTTAAATTTACTTAAACTTTACATACAGAGTAAGAAAATGTATTTTAATAAATGTTTATGGTTTCCCACACACAAATTATAACGTGGTGGTTTTCTCCTTTGTATAGGATCCACAAACTTCAAGAACTTTGACGCTGATCTCTAAGACCATACAAACCTTGGGAAGTTTATCAAAGTCTAAGTCTGTAAGTATTTCATAGTTTTTTTCATTACAGAACTTTTTTCAGTGTCCCGAATCATGATTGTATTTGCACTTTTTTAAATTAAACCCATCCTTAAAGTGGCACTGAATGAGGCAAAATAGAAGACTGTCTATGTATATTTAAAGGGATGAAAAATAATATCAGTTGAAAATCATCCAATGATTCAAAGTGTATATTGTGCAAAAAAGCAAAATAAACAGATCATATATTCAGTTCATGCAAAAAGATCACACAATCCACTAATAATTACATAATACAGTTACCAAAATGATTCACTAGAACATCTGTAAAAATTATCATGTACCGGTAATGAAAATTGGTGGGAACATAAAATACAAAAAGTAATAAAAATGAGCAGGTTAAAATAGTGTAAGATTTCCTAATACATACTGATAAAGTCTTGGCTCATAACACACCAGATTTAACTGTGGTTGAAAATAAGAAATTATGGATAATTGATGTGGCAATATTGGTATAGTAGAATAGAAGACAAAGAATTGGAGAAGATCACAAAGTATCAAGATCTGAAAACTGAAATGAAAATTGAAAGATTCTGGCATAAGCTGACCATGATGACCCATGGGTTATTAGCACACTGGGTGCCATATCAAAAAATCTTAGATGGCACTTAGAATATTGGTGTATTTCCTTCTATTAATTGCAAAAGGCCACACTGCTTGGATCTTTACTTAATACTACACTGATACATTATGACATCCTATTCACTGATGTGAATAAAGACCAACTGTGGACAGATAATAAGAGTAAGTTACCTTTAAAACTTTTTTTTTTACTACAGTATAATCTGAATAAATCCATGTTTTGCCAGCTTTGGGAAGAAAGAGTGGGAAACAAAAATAATGCAAGTCTTAAGACTATATGAATTGTGATCCAGTAGTTTTTCTAAACCACCCCCCCCCCCCAAAAAAAAAACCCTGAGAGATGATTCATGTTATCCACTCAGCATGGCTGGCCATTTCCCCCCTGGAGCTTAAAGTTTGTGAGGCATGTGTCATATGAACTAGTACTCCTGAATTGTTTCTAGCCTTAGGTCACAACCTAGGCCATTAGGGAGAGACAAGTTAATGAATCTTATTTTTTCTGTATTTTGATCTCAAGTTTAATGATCAAAATGGTGGTTTTATTGCAGGCCAGTTTCAAGGAATCATATATGGCTATATTTTATGACTACTTTAATGAGCAAAAATATGCAGATGCAGTTAAAAATGTAAGTATTAGAAACAATGTTTTGTGTGCTTTGGGGGAATGCCAGCCAGTTCCATAAATTATTATTTATTTATTTTTTAAAATAAATGCTTTATGAATTTCATAAATTTATGAATGGCAATATTTTTATGAGTTACATGCTTTATATTCTAAATAATTAATTAGAAGTAAAAATAACAATGGAAAAGATGGGAAAATATTAGAAATAAATTTTTTGACCACTGAATGGGTTTTTGCGTACTGATTTAAAGGTTCCTTCAATAGATATCTTCAGAGTTGCAATAAACAACATGAAATAGTGCAAATAGTGTGATCATTTTGAACATTCTCAAATAGTTCAGGATTATACGTTGACTTTCTGTTACTTCTAGATTTATAAAATACTATAAATCTATAAAATACTACAAAATACAGAATTAGTAACCATTTATCCAACATTGAAATGTAATAAAAATTATGCTATCAGTGCCTCTGGGGAACATTGGAATGGGGAAGGTTGTCTAGACATATTTTTTTCTTGATGTCGTTCCCATACTGATCAGCCATCTACCATATGGATTAATAAGACATTTATGATCAATATATTTGACAATACACTATCAAAATGTCTGCATCTCCTATACAGAATTCATTGACAAGAAGCTCATACCTTTCATTCGCTTTTAATTAATTATTGCCCTCCATACCTGTTGGACTGCAGTTCTTTTAATTCTAAACCAATATAGATAAAAACTATTATATAGGCTGGAATTTATAATAGCTGGATTTCCACATGTTTGAAGGGCACAGGTTGAAATAGACTGATTTAAGTATTCTGAAATGAATGTGGAAACAAGCATTGGATCAGCATCAATCGCAACTGCAATAAAATATCAAAACTAAGCCTCAGGAGAAAGAGAAGAAATAGATATAATGTATTATGTATTTCTAAAAAAGTTTCAGACGCATATGCAGACCCATAATATGGTTAAGCACAAGATACTTAACATAATTTATTTGTACCTGAGGAATTAATTAATCTCTTTCTTTCTGTTTCTGTTGGCCAATAAATCAGTGTTTTAAAACTTGAACTTACTTGCTCCAACAAGTAAGAATTAGATGACATCTATGTTAAATGTTTATTTCATATCTATTCATTCTTTCTCCCAAGTTCTTGGATTTGATTTCATCCTCTGGAAGGAGAGATCACAAAATTATAGAACAACCAATACTACTTAAAGAAGGGTGAGTTTATATCAGTGTTATTTTTCCAAATGTGTAAGATTAAATGTTTCATCTTCTGCTCATAATGGGTCTAGCGGGGTTCTGTAAAGTTCTATGCAAGTGTTGTGCTGATTAATATGTGTTAAAGGCTTGGATGTGGAAATTGAATTAAAAGAAGTGCGGATAATTACTGTTAAATTTTTAGACTATTGTATTATTATTGAAAACACCAACTTTTTTCCCCATCAGAAATATTTCCCAAGTACCAAAAACATGAAATATAATTAGGTTTAAGATAAAAGGGGTACCTGCTTCTAAATGCAATTAATTTTAATCAGATCCATAACATATACCTGCCATTTCAAACTTTGTTGCCTTCGTTTAAAAATTATTTCTACCAACTGAAAAAAGCAAAAATATTGACTATCTAACATTCCCTTTTTAACAAAAAATGAACTTCTCAACTGTATTTTCCTTCTCTCTTTTTTGTCTTTGCTTGGCCTGGTGTGTTAAAGATGCTTAAATAATGTAAAGAAAGTTAATAATATTTCATGGAGATAAGATAGTAAAGACAGATGACTTTCTGTCTTTCTGTTATGTAATATATTTGCTCTCTTATTAAGCACCTCAACTAAGAGCTTTGACAATTCAGCTACAAGTTCCTAAACGCATGGGTGTATATGACTAGTAGAAAAAGATACCTCATAGCTGATGTTAGTCTACTTGCTGTCCTTGTTGGTGCCTCTTAAAGAACACATGTCTTTTCCTGGGCTTAGATGCTGGCAGTGCAGTTCAGAAAAATACACATTTGAGTTTAAGAAATATCAACATGACGCTATCTCTCTAGTGCCTCCTTAACTGAAATGTGTAGTTTCTTATGAGGATGCAGCTATATTTGACCATGATTTCTATAGTGCAGAGTTTCACAGCCTTTAGGGATTTCTCAAGATTGGTTGCTTTATAAGAAGAGCACAATTTCTGACAAGGACCAGGCTGACTATATATTTATGTAAAACTGCTGTGGACTTTTTTGCAATAGATTTATGATCAAAAGGGCACAAGGCAGAAAAAGATTTGGCATGAAGAACTTCAAGAAGAGATGGTTTCGGCTCAGTAATCATGAATTTACCTATCAAAAAAACAAAGGTATTAAAGTTTTTCTTTTCCTTTTAATTTAAACATTAATACACTATTTTCCAGGAGAAAATTAATCAAAAAACCCCAAACCACAATTGGTGATTAATAATTAAGGTGGTACAGAATATAATGACAATGCAATTGTGACATAACACATACATATGTTTGTATATAGAAGGAGTTTAAAAACATTTTTTTCTTGTAATTATCCACTGTAGGTGATCATCCATTATGCAGCATTCCAATTGAAAACATTCTGGCAGTAGAAAAGTTGGAAGAAGAATCTTTCAAAATGAAAAATGTAAGTAGTTTCACTTCTTAACTATTACATACAACCCGTACTATACACTTGTTTCTTGGAGGGGCCAGTTTGGTCTAGTGATTAAGGTATCATGCTAGAAACTGGGAAATCGTGAATTCAAATCCCATCTCAGTCCTGAAAGGTAGCTGAGTGACTTTGGCCAGTCACTCTTTCTCAGACCAGCCCAACCATAAAGGATTGTGGTTGTGGGGAAAATAGGAGGAAAGACTATTAGATATATTTGCTACCTTGAGTTATTTATAATATATAATATACGCATACACACTCTCACACACAGCCTTGACTTGTAATATACTTTATAGTCTGCTACACAGTTCATATCAAAGGGTTTAGGATGTGAGCCCATCGTCTGAGTGAGAGCCAGCCACTAAGCAACCTAATGATAAAAATACATATTCTAACAGTTTTTGCCCTAAAACATTATATTTTAAGTATTGCTCCATGTTAATAATCAGTTGTTTTTCCCTCCCTCCCTTTAAGATGTTCCAAGTGATTCAGCCTGAAAGAGTGCTCTACATTCAGGCCAATAATTGTGTTGAGGCCAAGGACTGGATTGATATCCTCACCAAAGTTAGCCAGTGTAACAAGAAACGGCTCACTGTCTACCATCCTTCTGCATATCTTAATGGGCACTGGCTGTGCTGCAAAGCTATAGCAGATAATGCTCCTGGTTGTACTCCTTGCACTGGGTAAGGACGCTTCCTGTTTTAAATTTTGCTTTAAATATTTGATGATGAGACATATCCTGGTGGATGATGAAAGAATGAGACCTGATGCTTTGGATGAACAGGCAGGTCTGACAATATGCATTAAACACTACTAGTTTTTCTTCTCTATCCAGTTTTCCTTCTAGAAGCCAGTAACTTTTTAATATGGAACAGGCTTAGAAAATGTATTCTAACAAGACTAGAATTATAGCCGAAATTATTAAGTAGGTAGGTTATGCTAGAAATAATTTTATTTACTACGAATATCCTCAGTTAGCTAGGAAAGGGATTTGGATGTTTTTATATATACTGTAGTTCTTACCAAAAGTGCATGCAGCAGGCCCCCATCTTTAAAAGAAGAGTTCTTATTTCTCTATCCTATATAAGAGGATATGCCTTTTCAAAAAAGAAAGAAAGAAAGAAAGAAAGAAAGAAAGAAAGAAAGAAAGAAAGAAAGAAAGAAAACCAATCATATCCCCAACACAACTGTGCACCATCCAAATGCAAAATAAAAGTTTTATTAGTATGCGCTAATTCATATGCATATTTTGTTGATTCAAGTCATCCCCTAATCAGTGCTGTTAGTGTGCGTATTCTGAAGGTATAAAGTTGTTTAGTGGCTTAGAATGAATTTGAGTTCCTGTTGCTCTCTTAGCTGTGACTTTTCCTGGACATGGATGAGCAGGCCATGTGACTCAGTGCTATGATTATTTTATGCTAATGCAGTGCATTTTATATGGAATCATTCCTGAATGAGATTTGGAAGAGCTTATACAGAGCATGGCATCAAGGTTTCTGTCGGAAACATCTTTTAGAATCCATGTTTCAGTGACCTAAAGGAACAAGATTGGCTGCAGATACATAACATTCTTCAAAATTTTAGTAATATGTAAGGTCCTTAATGAGTTAGGAGTCTGATAGGTTCAGAGAACATCCTTCCTGGCTTCAACCTATTGAAGTATTAAGATCTGCAAGATGGGAGATGGGCAGTTTCAAAAATTAGATAGATAGATAGATAGATAGATAGATAGATAGATAGATAGATAGATAGATAGATAGATAGATAGATAGATAGATAGATAGATTAGAGGCAGGTGATGGCTGGATAGATAAATATGATAGAGGATGGATGGATGGATGAACGGACGGACGGACGGACAGACAGACAGACAGATAATTAATTTTGATTTTCAGTGCCAGGCGAAGATTTTACTCACTCAAGATTTTGGTTTTTTACTCACACATTTAATAACCTCAGCCTGATTGGCTGAAATACACTGCAGGCAGTAGAATTCTTTCTTTTCTTTATATAAATGTTATGGCTCTTATTTGGAATACCTCCTCCTTTGCATTATTTTGTTCCTGAGAATTGGTTTATCTCATACATCAGTTTATTAAAAATGTATTATCAATCTGTAATAAAAATGATTTGATTGTGGAGTCTTGTTCTCTTCATCAAAACCCTTTTCAACCCATAAATGAAATATAGAGTTTCAAAATTTCTTGACAATATTTAAATGATTGTGTAGGGGTCTACCAGCAAATATACAATTAGACATCGATGGAGATAGAGAAACAGAACGCATCTACTCCCTGTTCAATCTGTATATGACCAAACTGGAGAAAATGCAAGGTGGGTATGCAAATGAGTTATTGTTTTGTCTATGGAACTCATTTTATATAAAATCTAATAATGGACTTTTCTTTCATTTCTGAACATTCTCATTTATTCCCCCATTCTGAATAAGTCACTTTTTTTTACAAAATGGGAAAAGGAGGGCAAGGAGAGCAAATGAGGGAAACAATGTTGTACCAAAGCAACACAAACTCTGCTGTTTTTGTAGAGGCACTGTGACATTGCACATATATATAGCAGAAAGTTTTTCCGGATCCTGGGGACACCTCTAAAAGACACTTTTAAATCTTTGCGTTGGGATTCGTATTTTTTTTTCCTTATGGATATATTAGTTTGGAAGTTAATCATCTGATTAACTGAATGTTTTGAATGTTTTTTTAAAATTACAGTTGCAGAGAAGGTGGGCCTCTTAATCGGGTTCTTCAAGAGAGAAGTTTTTAAAGCATTGCTCAAGATCCCCCACTCTCACTGCACACATTCCTTTCATAATGACTACCATTTGTACCATTTCTACTACTATTGGTGGAGGGTCTACGACAACTCACCGCAGTCAACTTGCCACGGCCCAACTCACTGCGGGACAAGAATTGCACTAATATTGAAGAAATGGTGGAATAAAATCATTAAAGAAAGGATGTCAAAGAAAGGACAAAATAAAATGTGAATGACAAAAATTAAAACATTTTAAAAATTATTTTAAATAATTAAATTGAATTGTCCCACAGCGAGTTGTCCTGTGGCAAGTTGGCCATGGTGAGTTGGCTACGGCAAGTTGTCCCATTCCAGTTGGTGGAAGCTTTATTGTCAGTGCAGATAGCAGCCGTTGACAGTGGTGACATTTCAGATCAGGTCCATTACCAGAGCTAAAGAATGAAACTTCACTGCGTTTCATTTCACAGTCCTAAAACAAGGAATTTTCACATCTCTTGTTTGATAAAGAGATTATAATTTGGTAAAGAGATTATAAATGTGATTTATGAGATTTTAATTTGGCCAAATGAAGGTATGGGTAAGGCTACACAAAGTGAATAGCAGAATCGCTAATATAATAGTGGGAGAAAGTCCTTCCTTCCCTGAGTAAGCCATAACTCAACTATGCAAAAGTATATATATAGGACACTACAGTTTTCTAGATTTTTATAGTAATTCAGATTCTTAGGCATGTTATACATTTTGCATTAATAGATTCTTTTGCAACACACAGTTTTCTATCTAAGCCACCTGCAAAACAGTTTTCTCTGTCTGATGGCCTCAAAATTTATTGATCTTAAAGTCCCAGAATACCTTCCTGGTGCTCATCAAATTATCTAAAATTTGAAGTCCAACGCATCAAGAGGGCACCAGGTTGAGGAAGGCTGATATAGGATGCAGGAATTCATATTGCTATTAATGGCCACTAGCTTAGGTAAAAGGAGAGAAATATATAAGGTATTATGTATGTCTTATAACAATATAATAAAAAGGACAAATATCTTGTAAAATAAATCTTTAGCTAATATCAGTAATGGAAAATAACTTGTTACTGTCAATAAAAACTCATTAGCAGTGTCCTTATGAATACCATTATCTCCATGCCCAGCTTGGAAGCTTCTAAAGTTGATTCTCACTGAATTTTCAAATGAACAATCTGATCTTAAGGATTCTTTATATGGTCAAACTACTCCAATGTATTATCTCTTATTCAATTTTATTCTTAAGATTGTCTTGTCATTCTCAGGATACAGTATTAACTGAATCCTGATCATGTGTAATCATTATTAGCCTCATAAGTTATTAATCTTTCTTTTTTGAAATCTCTTTTGACAGAGGCTTGTGGCAGCAAATCAGTGTATGATGGGCCAGAACAAGAAGAATATTCAACTTTTGTCATTGATGATCCTCAAGAGACTTATAAGACACTAAAACATATTATAGCAAATGTTAAAAACTTAGAACAGGAACATGCCCAGTACAAGAGGGATAAGTTCCAGAAGACAAAATACGGAAGCCAGTAAGTGTAGGATGATCTCAAGCACTATTGAAACAGCATTTGGCTCCCTGGCAAAACAAGAAGTGTTGGTTAAGTTTCAGTTTGCTCTCAATGGCCTGCAATGGATAGATTTGTTGCCTTTGTTGAATTGTTGCTCATAAAGGACTTATTCATATTTGTAGCATATTTCCAACATCTGTTCCTCTATGGCAGCGTCATTGAGCCTATCACTCTCCTCCACCATCATACACCATATACTAGTGATTTTCATTTTTTAGAATGGCAGTTTTCTGCAGGCTAGTTTCAGATCATTAACAATTAGTGGTATGATTTTATTGAGAGCAAGAAGTTAACAGTACGCTAGTTTTGCATTGACAGATTCAGAGCAGCAGCGCTTAAAGCAGGGGTCCCTAATCCCCGGGCCGTGGACCAGTACCGGGCCATGGCATGGCAGCAACTGGACCGCACAAACAAGCAAAGCCCGATCCACGAGATGCAGGCAGCACACAAAACTATGTGTGGAAAAACCTGTCTCCGCGGAACTGGTCCCTGGTGTCCAAAAGGTTGAGGACCTCTGGCTTAAAGTATCTGTGCTGCTAGATATTGCATGCAAAAATGAGCTTGTCTTGGACAAAGAGAAGCCTTCTACATCCTTTGTAGAAGGCTATAGCTCAATATTGGAGTCTATGCATTATAGGAAAATGTATGAAGTTCCAGGTACATGAAGTTCTTGGTGCTCTTTGAGCTTGGTTACTTTGTTGCAGATATTTCATTATCCAACTAAGTAACAATGATGATGTCTTCAATTAGGTAATGAATCTCCAACAGTTCAACCCTGAGTTACAAATATTCTCTTCTATTGGTAGTTCCAGGTATGACTGGCAAAGATTCTTACTGGAAATTCTTGGAAGTTGCAAGCTACAAATTACCCTTATGCCCAGCAGCAGTTAAAATACTGGTGATAACCCTCACAACCAACACCACTATCCCAGTCAGAGTTAATAACAAAGGCAATACTGCAGTAAAAATCACAAAATCTTGAGCAAGCCCCCTTGTCTCTTGCAATAGTCCATGATATTTACTAAGGAAAGTAGACAAGCAGTGAAATATCAGGCTATTTTGTTCTGGAGAAGATTGCCAAATACTAGAAGAAGCTGATATTTTATTTACAGCAGGCATGTCAAACTCACAACATCGCGTGACATATTGTGACTTTTTCCCTGTTGCCAGCTATGGGGTGGGCGCAGTTTTGGTATGATGCATCCAGCCCACAGGCCAGCAGTTTAACATGCCTGATTTACAGCATATTCATTTAGATGGATTAATGGCCTGATTCTTCTGCCATATTAACTGAGAAAGGTAAATTGTAATTTCAGCACAAAGCTATTAGTTTTACTCATTCACTACAAGAACAGTCATTGTCATTTTTTATCACAAGGTAAATATAATCTTCCTATCGGCATATTTGTTTAATGTAATAAGGCATCTCCTATGCAGGCAAATCACATACTCTATGTCTCTTCTCGTTCTTGCTTTAACTTTGCCAAATCTTAATTTAGACAATCACATGATTATTCTCTAAATCTCTGGATTTTTTACCTGTACAATCTGTGTCGCTTACAAAGATATCCATATATATTCCATGGGTTGCCATTATGCATTTTTATTTCTTTAAATCATCGTATTAAAAGATCTATTGTCCATCTCACAATATTATGCTATCATTCATGTCAAAATTTTCAGTCAATATATTTTTGTGGAGGATTTTTCTTTTTATCTGAAAATTAAGAATAAACATGTCAATCTTTCCTTCAACTTTTTCTTCTTTCTTTTTGCTTTCTAGGGAACACCCCATTGGTGACAAGAGCTTCCAAAGTTACATAAGGCAACAGTCAGAAATCTCAGCTCATTCCATTTGAAGTCTGAAGAAAGTTATTAGATGGTGTAGCTGAAGGACTGAAGAAAGAGAAAAGCCACCTGTAGCAAGATGTACATAACAAATGTCAAGCTTGCTGAGGCTTGCTAAGTGTTTTCTCTCTCTCCAAGAACTATTACAATTGTTGCTATGCACTTTATTCATCTGGTGTTAACAGATGAAGGAACTCTGCCTTCTGGGTAGTTTTCATCATATGTGTTGTTCTGCATTTTTAAAAGTGTTCCTCTGGTTTCTTGGAATCTAGTGATCAGTTCAATGATCAAAGCCTGTGGACTTCATATTGACAACTTCCACACTCCTTTTACATGGCTGGGAGCCTTTTTTCTAGATTTCTAATTTTTGATGGCTGACTAGGGGCTACTTTGCATTATGCCACAGAGCAATTAGGAAAAGCTTTGCAGTATTTGCTTTTTAATGAAGCGAAGCCCAGTTGGTTATAAATGTAATCTCCCCTCACTGGAGCTTGTCTTGACCCTAAGAAGACTGAACAACAGGGTATTTTGTTAGCGTTAGCAACATATTATTGGTTTAAGAAGAACTGGCTTCTAAAAAGAAAGTCTACTATTTAATGGTACTCCCTGGAATTTTTTGATACAGAGTTGTTTCCACTATGGCAATCAATTTCTATTTTTTTTCCTATAAATTTAAAATGTTATAAACCTGAATAAATACATATTTAAACAATTTAAGTATGTATACTACAAGAATGCTCATATAGTAGTTGCAAAAACAATCGTTTGATTATCAGAATTAATGATTTTCTACTATTTAAGGGCCATTTCAAATGCAATACATTTCTTACATCTGTAATATTTCCATGTAAGAAATAAAATCAACTATAAGCAATTTCTCAGTGAAATGAGCACACACTTGGTTTTGATGACATTTACAGATGAAAGCAGAGATAAAATTAATCAGTGAAAAGTTGACTTAATATGTAGTACTGTAGGTGACCTCACCAGGTTCTTCCTCAGGGAATTTGGAAAGCAAAGAATGGCTATAGTCTCTGATACAAAAACCTATTTCTTCTCTAGCAAGGTTGACTACAGCATAGTACATACTAATACATTTCAGCAAGAAATGGAGACAAATATTTTTTACAAGATGGTTTGCACAACCTACACAGAAGTATTATCGATGTAAGAAAACAACATTCCATATGAAATAGACTGAAGAAGGCGGAGCTGTAATGTAATATTTACTTATTATGCTCCCTTAAAGTTGCAGGATAAGGTGTTAGTAGCAAGATATCAATAAAGAGATCTTATCAGAAAGATATGGAAGCTTTATACTGAATGTTGCATGTTCCTGTTCTCCTCGCCCTAGTATAAGCATTTAAACAAGAAGTATTTCAAGAACTGTGAAATAATGCAGCTTCAAGGAAAGATATGGTTAGTTTGGGTTGTTTTCATCACATTAACATACAGCTGTACTTTGTTAATATGTTATGAGTAGATGCAGAGCATAAGATTTAAAAAAAAAAAAATCAAGATGATAACCACACAATTACAATCTTGACTTTTTGACATCCCTTCCCACAGATTCCCCTGAATAGGTGAAATGGAATGTGCAGCAAACCTCACTGAATGCAAATAAATATTGTTGGCGGCTGACAAGGGTGTGTATATGTGTGCGCGCTATAAAATTATAAAATGGTTTGGACCCAGATCAAGTTGGTTGCACTTTAAGCCCCACTGATAGCTAGAACGTTTGTTATGACCAACATAAGCCTTCTTTATTTTTCAGTTAACCTAGATATGCCAAACTGTCTGGATCCAACCCAATATAGCTGATTGGTTATATCATAGCTTTTCTAAGAGTCTGATTCACTGCATGTTGGGCTTTGAAAAAGTCAAAGTAATGTGACATAAAATACAGGCTAAATGAGACTACTCTTGGACCACAATTAATGAACATTCAACTTGATGCAAAGTTTCTTTAGATCCTAATATTAAAAGTGATGTCTGCAAAACCAGCCTCACATAGTCAAATCCATATAAAAAAGAGAATGACAATTCTTTTATGCAGCGTCTATTTTTAATGGTTCTTGTTGTTTTTAGCATTAGGTTACATTAGGAAACTATAAGATGAGAATTTATATCCTATTAATTGCCAACAGAAGTGCTCTGAACTGCCATTTGAAACTGCCAGTTTTTTAAAAAAAATATGTATTTGTAACTTAATAGTCTTTTGACAAAATACTAATGACCTGCAATGTGTGTTCTATTTGCCAATTAAAAGAAGTGTTTTATTTCTGAAAAGCGTATGTGTATTCATTACAAACTAAATATTGACAAACCTTTTCAAAAGGTGGAAGCTGAATCTTCAGCTAGGTATAGGCAGTGGCTACAGCAACATTTCATCAAAGGCTATCTGCATTGCAGAAGGGATATTAGCTTTATCTTTTTGATCAGTCAATTAATCAGCTGTAATTGCCATCAATTCACTATGGAGAAAGCCTGCTTTTGTTTTCAAACAAGGGGGGGGAAGCAGTAGAGCTTTGGTTATCAGTGAAATCCAGTGTGAATTGGTTCACTTATAAACAAAAAAAAACCCTCATTTTTTTTAAAAAAGGAAGTTACATTTGTTCAGAAGTAATTCTTTAATAATGTAAGGAAGAAAATATGAAATAATAGAGTTTAGGAATCCGCCGTTATGTTTGTAAATATAGGTACTCTCAAATTACAATCAATTTAGTAAGCAAAGTTAAAGGCACTGAAAAAACTGACTTATGACTGGTCCTCACACTTTTGGCCTTCACAGCATCTCACAGCCACATGATCAAAATTGGGGCACTTGACAACCAGCTTGTATTTACAATGGTTGCCACATTCAGGGTAATGTGATCACCATTTATGGCCTTCCCAGCTGGATCTTGACAAGCAAAGTCTGAGGGAAGCTGAATTCGCTTAATAACTGCCAGATTCACTTAACAACTGCAGTCATTTGTTTAATGGCAAAAAGGTCATAAATTCACTTAACTGCTTTGCTTAGCAACAGAAATTCTGTAGTCGTAAGTCAAGGACTAGCTGTAATCAAATAATGAGGTGTTCAGCTTCCAGTATCCAAAAATAACTGCAAAGGATTAATACAACAGATTATCTAAATTTAATCTGAAAGTTACTGACACACAATCAACTAAATTATTTGATAGTCCATTTTTGGACTCAATAAATACAAACCAGTATAAAATTAAGTCTACCTAATTAAAAGGCTTGACCTTACTTAATCCGCTGTTAGATTGTTAAATGAAAAATAAGGAGTACAAAAATAAAGTACTATATCACATACACATGTTTATGGCTTAAAATCACAGAAGTAATTATGTAAAAAAAATTTGGAGATGGAAAAGTGAATGTTTCCTCAATTTTTCTGTTGCGTTATTTCCAGTTGACTTATCTCATGAAATGAATGTATGTGCATCTTTTCTTTTGTTTCATTTTCTCCATTTTTTTCCTAGTATTTCCTCTTTTTTTTTTTTTAAGGAATATGGTCTTTCTGTATCAGTAGCTGAATTCTGAATGATGTATTTTGTAGAGTAATGGGAAAGCCAAAGAATTTAATGACAGCCCAAAATTACAGTATGTAGATGGCTTACACTGTATTTAAAAAAATCAGTAATGGTATTGGAGATAGTTAGCAATGATAAGTAATTAATTGAATGCCAAAGTCCTCTACTAGAAATTTATTCTGTTATGTTTTTATTTTATTCTGTTAGTTTTTTGTCATTAAGTATGAGTAATGCTCATTTCTCGAATCACTATATCATATCAGTATATTTTAACAAGTTGCCTCAAATTTTGATATCTGAAGTAAGATCCTAAATTGAGTACATATCAGGTTTAGAAGAATCTTCAAGCTGAGCAGTGTTGGTGACTGTGGCAATTGTTTTAGTCTCTTTTGTGATGTCATAGAAACTTTGCAACAATTCAGTATGGATAAAAGCCACATGTTTTCAAGGCACATTAAGGAAATACATAAACCAGAACAGGACTTCATTATTTTACATGATCAGTTAACATGAAGAATCAAAAGATGCCAAAGGCTATAGCTGCAGCGCACAGGAAACGACTCCAAGGTGTGACTTTTGCAACTAAACTATCCCCAGGCACCCACCGAGTTGCAGAAACCTCAGATCTTCACAGATGTAAGAGTGTCAGGCTCGGCAATCATGCACTGAAGCCTGAATTAGCTGGTCTAATTGAAAAGACATTGCAAAAAGCAGGTAAGGAACTTAGAAATCATATTATTGAACAACATTTGAGAAACAACATTTGTAATACTGTCACAGTTCTGCTTGTTTGTTTAAACCTCACCTCCTTAGCTTTGGTCTTAATGAAAAAAAAAGGCTTCTTTATCCAGCTAGATAGCTTGGAAGGGAGAAAAAACCTACCATTGTGCTATGACTAATATCATTAATTGAAAAATTAATTGCAACAACTGCCAATGAAGATTCTCAGTCATAGTTGTCCCAAAGGTGCTGAAAGAAAACACCTTTGGGTTGCAAGATATAGTTCTCTGCCTTCTTACTCATTGCAGAAATTACTAATTCTATATATCCTGATAACAGCCCTCCAATTTTTTTGGGTTATGGAGGAAAGACAGCCTTTGGAACAAAATGAGATTCCAGGACTCTATTTACAAGTCTAATGTAACTTTTCCTTTTTCTAGAAATTTCAGGTAAAGAAGAAGCTACATTGAGTACAGAAGAAGATCTTCGCTGGTAAAAAGAATTTCCATGTAACAGATGCAAGTGTAATATTGTAATACAAGAACAAATCTGAATGTGTGGTCCAACATTCTGTTCTTCATTGTGATTTTCCAGATGTTACAGTGAAGCAGAGTTTGAAAGGAACAGCCTTCAACAGTCTTTCATTCTTTCTCTAATTGTCATGCTGCTTAAATGTTTGGAGGTTCTTTTTTAGCTGCTACTACTACTACTGTAACTGTGAATATGTTTACCTAGAATTAATTGGTCTAATCCACCTTAAAGTACATACAATATATTATTTAACATTATTACAATTCTATGAAAGATGTTATCAATCTAATGGTGTAAGAATAATGTACTTACTAAACCTGCCTGTTCAGCCAGCTCTATTGAACATCTAATGAGAATTACAATAATGTTATTTGCTTAATTTCAGTTTATTGATTTGTACAATGCCTATATATTGTCTGCTATCATGTTAAGGCATAATTTGTTTAGTCATGGTTACTGAATAATAGCCATATTATGAGATTGCATAATATTTATTTCATGAAATATATTATATTTGCCCACTTCAGCAAACTCTGGGTAGCCTACAAAATCTAATACCAATTAAAACAAAACATAGATGGAACAAAACAATCTGGACTAATAACAGCATTTGAAACATATAAAGCCCTAATCCACATTTTGCAAACTGCAATAATTGGATCCAAGCAACCTGCTTAAGCTGCAGTTTAATTCTTTGGTTTGGTCCAATTTGACATGTAAATTGAGCTATGTGTTGTTTAACGAGCCATGTTTATTTCTAGCACAATCATGCAAAATAGCTAATGTTTCAAATACACTCATGGATAGATAGAATGGTTTTCTAACAGTGGTTCGTACCTTTCAGTTTCATTCTAATAATTGAATTACTAATGAGCAAGTTGAACTTATTGGAATTCTTTTGTAGAATCAGTCACCATAATCACTACATCCTTCATTCTTTTGCACCAAAACTATTGTCTGCTTTTATTGTGAGTCTTAGTGCAATTGTATTCCCCAGAAAGGATCCTGCGTGGAAATATCACAAATACTTAGAAAAGACCTTATGTAAAAATATAGAAACAATGTTTAGAAGTTAAAGTGAAGAAACCAAAAACATTCTGAAAGGCAGTTTTCATACTCTTGCCAAGAAAATGTGATGAATGTGTCTAAGAGGTTACCAGGATCTACTGAAGGACCTTACTTGAAGGTCATTTCACCTATTTTTAGAGATGGGGTACTTTTTATAGCAAAAAAGAAAATTGTAAAATAAGAGAAAAGAGTACCTTAAAAGTACACACAGTACTTTTTTTTTCAGAGAGCATGCAACCCCATTTACAGTATAATAGATAATCTCCCCAATTCACTTACAAATGTTTCCATTTTACTGAGATTCGGTCTCTGTTTAGTGGCTCCCATCCATTCTATCACTGAAGCCAGACATTTGTTCAAGGACTTGAACAGCATCCCCTATTGAGACATTATCACAGCTGAGTATCTTCTGCATATGAGTGACAACCAACTCTAAAGCCCTTGATGACCATCCCCAGTGCTTTCATAAAAATGAAAAAAAAAAAAAAATAAGAGGAGAGAACATGGCATACAACAGCATAGCTATCAGATGGGAAGACCTGAGGTCCCCTGCCATAACAGCAAAATTGTTGTAACAAAGTACCCCAGCCCCCAACTCTTTTACCCAGTGGTAATTTTAATTCTGATGGTTCTGCTGAATCTTATTGCACTGTTCTCCTTCTGTTTGGTTTAATTCTGTTTTAGCTTGAGTTTGTAGTATTATAATCATCCACAGGAGGATAACAATAGGCAAGATGGCAGTTGCGGCAACACAGTCATAGCCCTGCCCCCTTTTTATGTCCATCATACAACCAACGCATTAAAAATGTGCAGGGCTAAAACATCAGAGCTGCAATTCCCATTTGGAAATTTTTGCCATCATCCCCTTATGTAAAATATTTTTACTCTATAGTAATAACATGTAACAAAGATGAAATATGAGCTATTGCTCTGAATTCAAATTTATTTTCAGTTGTTCACTTGAATTCTTATGCAAGGGGATTAAATGTTGCCTTTTTCTTTCCCATCCAGTCTGAAAGCGATAAAGAAGAAAGTGTGTGAAATTAACAAAGATAAAGAGATCAGTCATGAACAAGCTGCATCTGCTAGAGTGGACAGCAGTAAACAAATGGTTAGGCAACAGGGATTTTTAAAATTATTTTTATGTTAGCCAATATATTGTACTAGGAATGGTACATTCCTTAAATGCATCATGTGGCTCATTAGTTGTTCATCTGTGTTAGATTTATAAAATGACTGGAGTTTTGCAGCTGGGAGTAAAATTAGCAAAACCAATGCAGCTCCTAAATAAATGGCATTGTCAATCCATCCGTTCATGGTAATGAAAGTGTGGGCAAATCCATGCTGATGCAGATGTAGTACAGCTGGATTTGATATAATGTGTGCGTTACAGTTCCCACTGTTTCACAGAAAAAAGATGTAAGGGTAGTTTCAGATGTACATCACTTGACTTTTTTTGTTTTGTTCTATTTTTAATTAGACTATGGCTAGACCATTTGATTTTGGCTACACAATATTCAAGGTCCAAGTGATGTGGGAAAGAGAGGATCTGATATTAGAGTCCAGTGGGATATAGCCATCTGGGTGCACATTACAACACTAGTTTCTCTCTTCCACCCCCTCTCTCCACGAATCCCCAGTCCTGGAGGGCTCAGATGCTGAGAAGATTTGCTAAAATTAATCACAAACAGTGTAGACAATAACTAGAACATTCCGAACAATGACACTCTCTCAGTAATTACCCATTCCAAAGTTCCATACTTCCTGCCAACACTCCCTATGCCTATCATATCAACCATGAAGGCAGGACAAACAGGGACTCTGACATCCGCAGGGTGGCTGAAGCAAATTTATAGACTTCACGTCTTTTGGCAGAGCTGGCAAGAAATACTAATCAAACAGACAAAATGATATCTACAAAGCAGAGAACGAAAGCATCAGTGTCACAAGCTTGTGGCTGTTTTAGAGAAAACAGTGCCAATAGCTGAGTAGCTTTTTTTAAAAAAAATCTATGTTTAAATGTGAAGGCAGAAACTGAAACGGAAGATATACTGTATTCTGGAAGATAAAAGCAAGAATTTGTCCTAGCATGAATTTCACAACATTCTTTCTCCCCCTTCCCCTCCCCCCCAGCAAATTCATTGTTTTGAAAGATGCCAAAGAGAAGAACAGGAGGTTGAGATGGGCAAAACCAAATCCTCTCAAATTAGTCAATTCATAAAAGAAACACGCTCAGTCCAATAGCATGGCTGGGTAATTCTGGAAATTGAAGCCCACAAGTCTTAAAGTTGCCCGGGTTGGACACTTCTGAATTAGACTATTGAACATGTTGGCTGGGGACAGTGGGCCCTTCTGAAGGTCACCAAATTGAGGAAAACCATCTTTTTCCTTCTGGGTTTTAGATCATCTTGTGGTAAAAGAAAATAAAGATAATTGCTTTCTCCTTTTAATTAGAAAGATCCGGTATAGATTATGGTCTGTAAAAGTAGAGGCCATTTCTGCTCAGTATTTTCAATAACATTTTAACTGATCTGAACTGATTTAAATAAGATAGTGAGCTGCTAGCAGCAACTTTCATGGGACCCCAGGCCCCTGTTTCTGCCTGCTGTTTAAATGGCAATCTAGGTTATATTATTCTAATAAATGTAAGTTACCTTTCAAGATGCAAAGCAGCAATGAATTCTTAGAGCAGGAAGGATTTCTTGAGTTGAATTACAAGTAGTCCTTGACTTAACCATTCATTTGGTGACCATTCAAAGTTGCAACGTTACATCTGGTGATAAATGTTTTTTTTTTCTTAAAACAATTTTGAGGGTGGGAATTGTTGTCTGGCATAAGAAGCTCAAAGTGGTGCCTTTGTGATGTTCAGTTCCAATGCTGCAGAAATAGCTTATTCTCATCAAGAGTGTAAGTTTGCTCCCATGCTGCTTTTATTTGCTCATATATTCTCAGTAATCATTCCTACTTCCACAGTCTGCGTAGTAACTTCTTCATTTTATAATAAGTCATTTCCAAGATGCACTGGAAGTAATTATTAAGACAGCTTTCTCTCAATTTGCAGAGCTGAGATACACCATGGAATAATCACATGGCTTTGAGTTTGCTCAGATCATTAATGACAGAGATTACGATGATTTATTGGAAAGAACTTGAAATAGATTAGCCTATATCTTCTTCTAATTTTCCCCAGTATCTAACAGCCTAATTGCACAGCCATCTAGAAATAGGTACTGTGCATTTAAAAAGTGCATTCTAGCTTTTTTTCTTAGCCTTAACATGGTCAACAAAAACTATATGGATACCTGAATTTTACATATTTCTTTGATATTGCCTTGCTTTACAATCAAACAATGAAATTATCAAACAGCTGCTTTTCCTGATGAAAAATATCTTTTTTCTTTTTATTAGAGCCTTCTATGTATAATAGAATAGAATAGAATAGAATAGAATAGAATAGAATAGAATAGAATAACTGTATTGTCACTTTAAATGTACATTAATTAACATACATTAAAATGAGATTTCATTGCATAAAGCTCTCAAACGGTAACCAGCTCTGATATACACTGCATAAACATAACAAAAAATATTATGCATATACCCACATACCCACAGCCAAGCCCCTAACCATTCAGAACACACCTCCACCCAATCAGAACACAGCCAAGCTCCCACCCAATCAGTTCATACCCCCACTGGCAGTTAAAAGGAAGAAACAGCTAAGACCACACATTGCTGCTCAAAGCACGAAGCTGAAAACACCAGCCTGAAGATGACAAATGAGACTTCGTCGAAACGTTGCCAAGACACTTCCAATTTTACGCGGGAGAAAACCCGAACAACCAAAGACCTACATACAAATACCCGCGAAAACCTCAGAAAACATATATATATATTCTATATATATCCAGTACTGCAGGCCACTTTAGCTGACTGTGTTCAGCAGGTCAGCGGTTCAAATCTCACCGGCTCAAGGTTGACTCAGCCTTCCATCCTTCCGGGGTAGGTAAAATGAGGACCCAGATTGTTGGGGGCAATGTAAATATATATATATATATATATATATATATATATATATATATACATTGCTTACTGGTGTACACCGCTTAGAGAGTGCTTGCACTTAAAGCGGTATATAAGTCTCATAAATAAATAAATAAATGACACAGAGAAACAATACGTACATGGCGAGAAAAAATAATTTTGCATGTTTATCAGGTGGCTGGCATAGGGAACAAAGGAGTTTACAGAATCTGGTAGTCCTGCTAAAAATACTTTGAAATCTCCTCCCAAATGTAATTCCACCCAAAAATGTTTTTCAACTATATTGCATTTTCTTTTATCTTAGCAACTACAGAAAGACTTGTCATCATTTGTGGAAATTGACCTGAAAGATAAAATTGAAGAGGTAAGTCAGAGAAACATATTTTTAACTTGTTATACATATGATCCTGCCACAAAGACATGGAAATACATATTCTAGTTCTTCTACCAAATATGTTAAATTTATTAAAGCCATAGGATATTTATTTTAAAAAGTGATTGTTGTACTGAAGCCAAGAGTTGAGATGGGGGTCTGACCATCATCTTCCCCCCATAGACCTTTCTGCTAGGAACCTACTCCAAAAGAAAGTGGGGCTGGAACTATAAATGTATTTTGAATAGAATTAGAATTTTAGAAATAGAATTACAATTCACATTTTTAAATATTTATCCCCAATTTTTCTTTGCAGTAGGTAGCTAACATTCATAAAAGCATTAATACCTAATAAACAAAGTTGGAGGGGGTTTAAAATCATTTATAGAATATCCATTATAAAATGTTATGCTAAAAGTATAGTTATTTCCTTGTGTTTTGCAACAGGCAATGTGAGCAGTATGAGTCTCCATTTTTAGAACAAATTTATTTTTAGCCATGTAGATCATAGAAAGTTTATTAAATCACAGCTCCACTTAGCATTTATAAATAGTAATATATTAAACAGCTTGGGTTCTGTTCTGTAAGGTTGTTTTTCCTTTTCGACTGAGGAATAATTAGAAGAGCTACTTTTTAGGAAGAATATTTGCTTTTTCTCCTCCCATCAAAGTTAAAAGGGGAATATTTTTTCATCGTATTTATCCTATGGAAGATATGTAACAGAATCAGCACCACAGGATGGTTTTTCTTCCAGTTTGAGAGAATTTTGGGTATTGGCTTAACAACTGTAGTAGAAGGGAGGTTGTAAGCCTGTCACAGTCGCATGATAATAACCCCACAACAACAGAGCTGCCTATCCCAGTATGATCATTAAGTGAGAACTGCTCCATTACTTACTGATCAAACCTGCTTAATAAAATATTTAAGTTGTCTTTTCTGTTGAAGAGCTTCAGAGTATCCAGGGGTGGAAAATAAAAAAAAAAGTCAGGAGGATAGCCAGAGCCCCATAATTAAAGGTATGTTGCACATGTAAAAAAGAGCTAAATTGTATAGTTGTAACCACCATCTTGACCTTTTTGACCACAGTCATCCTTGCTTCACATACTTTTATACATGTTAATATATAACAGCCATCATAAGAAAGAAAATGCTCTAATAGCTTTTTTGATAAAGTGAATATTAAGGCTAAAAATCAAATTACATTCCCTCTGGCTTTAATGTCATCAACAATGTGACTTTGCACATATAAATATTACAACTGTGCCAGGCAGAACTGAAAACACTTTTCCATAACCTGCACCAAGACCTATCTTAAATATCCTGTTTGTACCAAACTAGCAAAGCAATGAAGCATGTTTTATATTTTTAAACAGGGATATTTTTACTGAAGTCACATGTTGTTTACTGTATATGACCTGAAGCAAATATTTTGGACAAGCAAGTTCCCAGAAAAAAACTTGACTGTCATAGATGATTAGCCTGAAGGGTTTAACAAAGAAATGACTATTTGTTCTCATTTCTCTAACTTAGAAAACAGAAGATATTTTGGCAGAGGACAAGCAACTTGAAAAGGAAGAAGAATCTCCCAAAACTGTGTATGCTTCTATTTTTTCTGTCTCTGTGTGAAAAACATTATGAAAGGCCATCACAAAAGTTAATTGCTGTGCAGAAACAGATGCAGGTCCAATGCAATTAAAGTCAGTCAGACTATAGCATCTCAAAAGGAAAGATCTAAACACATAAACAACTTTCTCTTTCCTGAGGAGTCACTAGATTAAGATAGCTTCAGAACTCCAATGATCACTCTTTGCTCCCAAGATTTTGTTCCCAAGATTTTCCAACACAGATATGGTAGCCTTACTTTCCTGAAACCTGCAGTATTGGCCTCATCAGATTTTCTGGTCTGAGAACTCCTGAAAGATATTTCATGGGTACAAGTAGGAGGGCTCCTGAGTGCTCAATCTTACTTCCTTCTTAATTCATTTACCTGGCACATTTATAAGGCTGTCTGACTCAATTCATGGGTCTCTGGGCACATTACAATACAAGGAACATTAGTAAAAAAAATAACCATTGATCATTGAAAATGAAATCCTTCTTCACTTATGATGTCTTTTCTATAGCTAAGGTGGAAAGTGTACTGTAGATGCTTTTATTATTAACTAGAATCTGTTAGAATTGAGGGAGTAGATAAATTGCATAAAAGGAGAGGAGGAAAGAAGGAAGGAAGTAGATGGACATCAGAGGGGAATATTGTGCAATATTGGAATGATGCCATACTAATAATCAGTCCTAATTTATTTGATAATCCTGTCAGTCCTAATTTGATTTCCTTTGAGCTTTTTGGACTTTTATGTAATACACACATAGAAAAATTATAACTTCATTTAAGGAAATTTCTATAGACTCCCATGCCTCAAAATTAATCATGGGGTATAATGCAGCGATATTTCACTTTTGCAGGCCTCAAAGCAGCTGGCTTTGTTGTTTTCCTCTTTGGATGAAGCAGAAGAAAAAAAGGGAAAAACAAGAGTAGCTACAAACTGGTTAATATTCCTTCTTGGATGGATGGGGCTGTGGGTGGTGGTATTGAGAAAGACAGGAAATGTTTTCATCAATCAACATTCATTCTTATTCCTGCCACAGTCCCCAAAGAGTCTTCCTCAACTGTAACATCAAATCATTCTTTAATATTGTATGAATAATTAAGTCATAAGTATCCGCACTTGTGAGGTGGGGATGATTACCTAAATAACAGGAGATTCCCTGTTTTCGGGTGTTCATCCAGAGACTGAATCTCTCGCAGTACTTCTGGCTTTAATGGCTTGACCATGGCAATATTTTCTCTTACACTAATTGAAATTTCTCCCTGATCTGCTGAGAACAGAACATCCACATGGGCTCCCAGCAAAATTCATGGCAATATTTTTTAATCTTCCTACTTCGGATTTCCCCAAAATTTGTGGCAGTTTGGATGAGACTGGATGGATCTGGTGTGTCACTTGTGTCTATCCTGGGACAGCGTCTGTGAGATCGGTGACAAAGGAAAGTGTTTCAGATTATGGTTAATGTTCACTACTCACCTCTCACAGCTTAATAGAAAGGACATGGTTATATTGATTGAAAAATGACATGGTGGCTACACTTGGCAATACTGTCTATGCCACCAAATATATTTGCCCATTACAGGTAGTACTTGACTTATGACCACAATTGAGCCCAAAATTTCTGTTGCAAAGTGAGACAATATGTTAAATGATATTCGCCCCATTTTACAATCTTTCTTACCTCTGTTGTTAAGTGAATCATGGCAGTAGTTAAGTTAGTAACACAATTGTAAAGTGAATCTGGCTTTCCCATTGATCTTGTTTGTCTGAAGGTCTGAAAAGGTGACCACATGACCCCAGGATACAGTAACCATCATAAATATGAGTCAGTTGTCAAGTGTCTGAATTTTGATCACGTGACCATGATTGCATGTGAGAAAATGCAATGATTGTAAGTGAGAAAAATGATCATAAGTCCTTTTTTTTCAGTGCTACTGTAACTTTGAGTGGTCACTAAACAAACCATTGTAAATGGAGGACTATGTATACTGGGTTTGCTTCAAATGTCAGTTCATGCAAGTAAACTATTACTATAGGACTATGTTGGGAGAAGATAGGGCAAAGCCAAAGCAGGTAGGGCATCTGTGGGGAGGCGGGTCTAAAAGTCAAGATGGTGTCTATGACTATGCAAATGAAGCTCCACTGATTTGTTTATGTTTCTTGCATGCTGTGATATGCAAGATATGCCATATCACAGATATGCTGTCTGATTATTCTACACATCCCTACCCCAACAGAATGATCCATCTTTTTAGAATATAAGATTTGGAAAGGAAGAATGGATACGAAGTGGTTGCTGAAGAATGAACGTTGAATAAACTCAAAACTAGAGCTAGGCTGATGTTTTCTCCACTTTATTGAGGGACTAAGTTGCTGTATGGTGAGCAAATCTGTGGATTCTCAAAAAATAAAGACAATATTAACATGGGTAAATGTCAGAAAGTGCTGCATTTTTAATAAAACAGCATGCCAAGGTAGCAGCTATGAAGGTTGGTTGTATGTACAAGTACACTAGGTGTGTAACATGGAAGCATGTGTGTTTGCTTGTTCCCACTAGGTCAAATCAGACTCATTACTTGTCCCAAATATTGAAGTGGAAAAGCATGTTGCTCCAAACAGACTCAAGGAGATGCCAGGGATTAAATATGCCCCTTCTCCCAACCAAAGAGGCATTTGATCATTTCTCTAAAAGATACTGCATTTTTTTAAATAGTCTGGATTGATTTGGATTAGTGCAAAAAAGATTTTTAATCTTTTTTAAAAAAGAAAACTGCCCAGAGTAGCCCCATGACAAGATGGGTGATAAATAAATTTAACAGAAAAATAAAAATAAATAAATATTGCATTGAAACAAAAGCAAGAAAATAGGGAGAGAAAGACCGAGTATAAGATCAGATGTTAAGACTGTTTGCCCTGTAGTTCCAAAAAACCTCACTGAATTTTATACTAAAGGCAAGCTTTTATTGGGTTATTTATTGATAACATCACATCTTTGAATACAGATTGTAGGAAAATGTGATTCAAAGTTCTTGTTCCTAAGGTAAAACATGCTACGTTTGTCCCATTTTCTGCAAGGAAAGCAGAAAGCAAGGAATCCTTTCCTTTCCCTTTCCCTTTCTCTCCATTGCACATTTATTCTGGATACAGATATATATAAATAACAGTAACTGTGTGTAGGACCTTACTTTTCTCACCACTGAATTGCATTTTGTTGGATAGGCTCCATTGTTCAAATCCATCAAGATTTTCTGAATCTTGAATTTATCTTCAAGTGTTAGCCATTCCCCCTTAGGTTGGTGTCATCTGCAAATCTGATGATACTGATAATATGGAGGAGAAATGTACCAAACCTGAAGAGGTAGATTTGGATTGAAGGTTTCTGCATGGGAGGGTCAAAGGAGCAAGATGGAAGAGGTGACTAAACAGTCAAATCCCTAAATCTTTTTATGCTCACAGGCATGCAGTGAAAAGGGGGTGGGGCCTCTGTTACACAGCCACAGCTACCATCTTTACTTTTTTGAACCCACAAAGACACATCTAGATAATTCGAGATTCTCTCCAGTAAAAACAGTAAAATCTTTGTTATTAATTTGCTTATATGCTGTCCTTTCATTTGGCAACAGTTTTAAAATAATTACAGATATAATAGAAAATTACCATTTACATGTAAAAGCTAAGACAGCAGGCCCAATTGTACTATTGCTCCATTTTCTAGGCTTTATAATGATACTGTATTAGAAATTCTAGAGAGTACATTGAATACATATTTCGGGGGCGCTCGTCCTAGGTCCATGGGGCTCTTCCGAGTTGAAAGAAGCCTCGTGGGGGCAACTGAAGGTGTGGGCGATCTGCTGTTCTGCCGTTGGTGGCGACTGGTAAAGGGCAGTGGATAAACCTGGTACCGAGCGGATCGGGAAGAAGACGGCCAAAAATGGCCACTGAAGCTGACAGCTGGATGGAGTAAGCGAGGAAATAGTGGAACAACAGTAAATTGGATTTGACTAAATTTTTTCCCAAAGCTTTGTGAGCGATTTTGGTAGACGCATCAAAAGAGAAAGCTGAAAGGGGAAGCCTGAAAAAGAGAAGCTGAAGGAGTGGAAAGTCAGTGGCGAGTGAAAGTGGCTGGAAGAACGCCCGGAAGGGCCTGATGTTTTAAAAGACCTAATGTTTTAAAAGCCACACAAAAGGACAGGAATCAACATTCATTTAAGCTAAGAATCTTGTCTTATAGCCTCAGGCTTTTGCCTTTGACTGCTGAGTGGATTGGCCAGTGGAAAGGTGTCTGTTCTCTTTCTTTTAGTGTTTTTTTTCCTCCTCCCTGGAAAGAGATAGAGACTGTACGATAGAAGGAACTGGAATGATATAGAGACTGACAACTGTGGAATGTGTTATTGAGGAGATAGCAGGTGTTTATATGGACGTATAGAACGGAATGGTGTGAGACAGAAGAAAGAAGAAAAGAGAAAGGATATTAAAGAGAGATTGAAGGGTTTATTGGATTATATAAAGAAAAAAGGAAAACGCTGGGAAAGCTTAATATTAACAGCTGAGATTAACAATTAGAACCTGTACTTGTATTAGTATTATATTGATAGAGTTACATAGATGGAATATACCAGCTTTATTGTTGTTGTTTGGAAGGGGAATAATGTAAAGGGGAGAAAGTGGAAGAACGAAAAGAGGGAAGTGGAAAGTAGATATTTTGTGGGAGAGTTTATTTAAAATGGCAAGCAATCCAAATTTAGCTAAGATTGGTGGGGGGGAAAAAACGTAACACAAGGTTCCAGCCCTATGAGCCAAAGATCGTTAGATGACATGCTTCAAAGAGAATGTTCCAATCACTTAAAGAATTGCAGGCAATGATGCAGGCAATCCAGGAAGTCATGATGAAGAACCATGAAGAAATCAAAACAGAACTAGAAATAGGAATGTTACTGGAGAAATGAGAGAGAAGATTCAGGCAATGGACGGAAAATTTGAAGCTTTTCAGCAGCAAATCACAAAAAATGAACAGAAGTTGCTGGCAGTAGAACAAAGATTGGATAATGAAGAAAAGAAGGTGGAAGAGATGGACAAAAACTTAACTGAAGCTAATAAAGAGTTATTGACAGCAGTGACGTTACTGGAAGCGGAGAAGATTCCAAAATGTTATTGAGGAAAGAGGAGAAGACCTTCCAGACAAGATGGCGGGTTTGTTGGCAGGAGCTCTGGAGATTGACAAAGAAGAGATGATTGCTGGAATGGACGAGACATATGGGAGACAATATAACCTTCCCAAAGAGGTCCATATGAAGTTTATAAAAAAGAAAATTAGAGATGAACTATTATATAGAACACGTGATGAACAGTTAGAATACGGAGGGAAACAAATTATTCTATTAAAAGAGATACCAAAAAGGATGAGAGACCTCCAAAAGAACTATCTGATGTCCAGGTTACATCAAAGCAATGTAAATTTTAGATGGTTAACACCAGAAGGACTTATTGTGACTTGGCAAGAGAAGAGGTTTAGATTGGATACAGTAGAGAAAGCGGAAGACTTCTTCAGGCAATATTGTGCTTCAGAGGAAGACCTGAGGGATCTCGGAGATTGAAAAAAGAAGAGATATTGAACGGAAGTTGGAGAAAAGAGGGACAGAGCAAAGCAGGGAGGAAGTGAGAGGGGGAGGAGGTCATGATAGGCTAGAACAGCAGGGGAGAAGCTTAGGGGAAGCGAAGGAAATAAGAATTACTAGAAGCACAAAGACACGACAAAAACAGGACAATGGGAGAGGAGTATAAGATTTGGTCAACAAATATTAGAGAGTTGAATGCACCAGTAAAGCGTAGGAAAGTTTTTAGTAAACTTATTAGACTAAATGCGGACATTATAGCCTTACAGGAGGTTCACATAAAAAATGATCAAGAATATCTATTAGAACAACCTAAATTAGCTAGGCTATATGTTTCACTAGACGAGAAAAAAAAAGAGGAGTAGCTCTGTATGTTAAGCAGAAGATAATTTCGAAATAAATCTATAAAGACAAAGAGGGAAGGGTCTTGATAGTTGAGGCTAAGCTGAATAAAAAAAATATAATAATTGTTGTAATATATGCCCCAAATGAAGCTCAAGTATCCTTTTTAAAAAAATCTTCATAATAAGCTGAGTGATATGGAGGGAGATGGTTTCTTTATAATTGGAGATTTTAATGCGATTGCAGATAAAACAAAAGACCATAAAAGTACGAGGCAAGGAAAGGGAAAAAAAAATACTTCCCAAAACCTTCTTTGAGATGTGTACAGATCTTAGCTTACATGATGTTTGGAGGGAAAGGAATTATGATAAGAGGGAATACACATACTTTTCCAATAGACATAGATCATGGACCAGGATAGACATGCTATGGTTTACCAAGGAATTAGCCTCGGAAATTGAAGAAATTGATATTGAACCTAGCCTCTGGGCAGACCATAACCCGATAAGTTTTTGCTTGAAAGGACAAAGAAGCAGGCCAAGATGGACTCTCCAAAGAGTGATTCTTAAAAAAAAAGAATTTAAAGAAAGAATGGAGAAAGAAATGCACTTTTTCTTTCAAGCGAATGACAATGAGGATACATCCTTGCAGAACATTTGGGATACGGCAAAAGCATACATGAGGGGTGTAGCAATTTCGTACATGGCTAAGAGAAACAAAGAGAAAAAACAATATAGGATGAGGCTCGAGGAAGAATACAAACAGGCCAAAACACAATTTCAGAGAGATCCTGAAAACAAAGGATTGAAAAACAAAATGGATTTAATTAAACATAAACTCTGTATAGAGGATTTGGAAAAGTTAGCACAAAAATTACAGGCAGCTAAGCAAAACAACTTTGAGCATGCAAATAAACCAAGAAGATGGCTAGCGTATAAACTAAGAAGGCAGAAAGAGAAGCAATGGATTATTAATTTGGAAGATGAGAAAGGAGAGACCCAGGGAGAAGAGACTATAAAAAGGGGTTAGTATCGCTCAAAGATACTAAGAAAAATTATATAAGAGAAATGAGGGGGGAAATGTAAGAAGGATAATAGAATACTTAGGGAAGGTAGACATACTGAAGATTCCGGAGGAAATAAAATCTATGTTAAATGAGGAAATAAGAATGGCTGAAATAATCAGGGCTATAAATAAACAAAAGATCAATAAGGCGACTGGTCCAGATGGAATACCTGCAGAGCTATATAAAGAACAACAAAGTGCACTCAATCAATACCTACTAGAAGTTTTCAACGCAGTATTAACCGATGCTAAAATACCTAAGTCCTGGTCGGAAGCAAATATAATATTGATTCCAAAAGAAGAAGCGGAAAAAACACGGATACAAAATTATAGACCTATATCATTATTGAATTCTGATTATAAAATTTTTGCCTCAATAATGGCGGAGAGATTCAAAAAATACCTAGTTGATTTCATATATTTGGAACAAAATGGGTTTTTACCAAACAGGCAGACTAAGCAGAATATAAGAACAATTTTAGACATCCTTGAATTTTATGAATTGCATAGCGATCGCCAAGTGGCACTTCTGTTCCTTGATGCACAGAAGGCTTTTGACGATGTTAATTGGCTATTTATGATCCAACAACTAAAATCAATGGATGTTGGAAAAATTTTTAAACATGATAACCGCAATATATTCTGAACAAAAGGCCCAGATCATAATAAATGGAGAGGCCACTGATAAATTTAACATACAGAAAGGCACAAGATAGGATGTCCTCTCTCACCATTGTTATTCTTATATACATTAGAAATTCTTGCTAGAGTAGTAAGACAAGAAGAGCAGATTAAAGGACTTAAGATCAAGAAAGAAACATACAAACTTCAGGTTTATGCAGATGACTTAGCATTTATATTAGAAGACCAAGAACAATCAGGCCAGAAATTATTCGAAATATTGGAAGAATATGGGGATCTGGCAGGTTTGAAAATAAATAGAAACAAAACAAAGATTATCACAAAAAACATGACTAACATACAAAAAGGAAACCTCGAGGCAAAATTAGGTATACAAGTAGTTTCCAAATTAAAATATTTAGGGATAGTTATTTCAGCTTGCTGCTCATCAATTAAAGAAGACAATTATGGCAAATTGGTCAAGAATATAAAAGTAGATTTAGACCGCTGGAAAAATTTACATCTCTCATTACTCCGGAGAATTGCTGCAGTGAAAATGAACATCTTACCTAAAATGATATTCCTGTTTCAGAATATTCCAATTCAATTAGACAAGAAATTTTTCAAGGAGCTGAATAAATTAACCTTAGAATTTGTATGGTCCGGTAAGAAGGCAAGAATAAAATTAAAGGCACTACAGGATGCCAAAGAGAGGGGAGGTTTAGGTTTCCCAGATTGAGAGCTATATTTCCAAGCAGCGGCCCTAACATGGATTAGAGACTGGATAACCTTAGAAAATAAAAGATGTTTACATTTAGAGGGTTATGACCTCCAGCAGGGCTGGCATGCTCACATATGGATGGGACAAAGCAGAAACCACCAATATTTTTTAAGACATAAGGTTCGGCAAGAATTAATAAAAAGCTAAAATATAGTTAAACATCAATATTACACAAAGATCCGGCTTGGCTATCGCCATTGGAGGCAGTCACATACCCCAATTTGTACAGGATAGACAAAGCTATTATATATAAAGACATATTGACAGAAGAAGGTTATTTAAAACAAAAGCAAGAGCTAAAACAACAAGAAATAGACATGGAGTGGTGGTCTTATCTCCAGATACAAGCAAGATACATGAAGGATAAGCAAGAATGGGGAATTAACAGACAAGATACGGGGTTAGATAAAATACTGCTAGGCCCAGAGAAAAAACAAATAAAGAATTTTTTTATAATAATTTTTTATTTTTCCAAACTCTCCCCCATATATATATCTTGATATTTATCAGATGTTAACATACATTCTTTTTTACATTCATATATAAGATACTTTTAATAAAATGAAATAAATACATACACATGACTTTTGTGTTGCTCGCCCATTTCCCCTTTCACTGTATCCACACTCCCTCTTCTCTACCTTCTTTCTCCCTTTCTTCTCTTCCTACTTCCCTCTTCTTCCTCTCCTCTTCTCTTTCCTTTCTCATGACTTCTCTTCTCCTCCAACCTTCCTACTTCCTTCTCCCCTCCTTTACTCTTTTCTCTCTCCTCTCCTTTCTTCCCTCTCATCCCTCTTCAGATACAATTCAGGGGTAATGTCCGAGCAGCTCCTCTCTCCAAATTTCCCTATCTGTATTATATACAATAAGATTAATTTTCTCTTACATTAATACTTCTATTTATCTAACCTTCTCGATATTGTTGTTGTTGTTAATTGCGAAGTCATGTCCGACCCATCGTGACCCCATGAACAATGTTCCTCCAGGTCTTCCTGTCCTCTACCATCTTCTGGCATCCATTCAAATTCACACCTACTGCTTCAGTGACTCCATCCAGCCATCTCATTCTCTGTCGTCCCCTTCTTCTATTGCCCTCAATCTTTCCCAGCATTAGGCTCTTCTCCAGTGAATCCTTCCTTCTCATTAGGTGGCCAAAGTATTTGAGTTTCAACTTCAGGATCTGGCCTTCTAAAGAGCAGTCGGGGTTGATCTCTTCTAGGACTGACCGGTTTGAACGCCTTGCAGTCCAAGGGACTCGCAGGAGTCTTCTCC
Organism: Crotalus tigris; assembly: GCF_016545835.1. NCBI lineage: Eukaryota > Metazoa > Chordata > Lepidosauria > Squamata > Viperidae > Crotalus > Crotalus tigris. The sequence goes on from NW_024096893.1 coordinate 479,173, forward strand.
AGCACCATAGTTCAAAGGCCTCAATTCTTTTGCGCTCAGCCTTTCTTATGGTCCAACTTTCACAGCCATACATTGCAACTGGGAAAACCATGGCCTGGACTATACGCACTTTTGTTGGCAGGGTGATGTCTCTGCTTTTTAGTATGCTGTCTAGATTTGCCATAGCTTTCCTCCCCAGGAGCAAGCGTCTTTTAATTTCTTGGCTGCAGTCCCCATCTGAGGTGATCTTTGAGCCCAGAAAAATAAAATCTGTCACTACCTCCATTTCTTCCCCATCTATTTGCCAGGAATTGAGAGGGCCGGATGCCATGATTTTGGTTTTCTTAATGTTGAGTTTCAAGCCAATTTTTGCACTCTCTTTCTTCACCCGCATCAAGAGGCTCTTTAGTTCCTCTTCACTTTCTGCCATTAGAGTGGTATCATCTGCATATCTTAGGTTGTTGATATTTCTCCCGGCAATCTTAATTCCAACTTTTGATTCATCTAGCCCTGCCTTTCCTTAGCTAACTTCTATAAATATTTATACAACCTCCAGTTATTCAATATTGTGTCGCCTGGGTCTCCCTCCTTATCTGCTTCTTCTTCTTCCATCTAAATTGATGTTAACTATCTTTTAACCGTATTCTCTTTTCAGCCAATCATAAAATGTTCCCCAGATTTCATAGTAGTCTAACTCTGTCTTACCTAAATAAAGAATATTTATAAACACCTGTTGGAACATAAGCTATATGAGGAGCAGGTTAAAGAAACAATGGTGATAGATCTAGGATATAATATAAATATGGATCAATGGCAGCAAGTATGGGAGCGAAATAACAAAATCACAGTGGTGACATCATATAAATAAAACCTGTATAAGATGGTTTACAGATTGCATCTCCCTCCGGCCAGATTAGCCAAAATGTGTAACGGATATTCATCTATGTGTTGGAAATGTAAAAAAGAAAAGGGCACCTTTTTTCATGTATGGTGGACATGTAGAGAAGCACAGGTGTACTAGCGTATGGTCTGGGAATGGGCAATAGAAATGACTAGGCAAAACATTCAATACAAACCTGAGACATTACTATTAGGAATACTAGAGAAAAATGTAAATAAAGATGACACATATTTAATTATCCATGTGGTCACAGAAGCAAGGATACTATTTGCTCAAAAGTGGAAAGCAATGGAAGTACCGAGTGGGGAAGCACTAATAAAGAAAATTATGTATTGCGCAGAACTAGATAGGATAACTAAAAGATTAAAAAATCTGGAAGAAACAGAATTTTATCAAATATGGAATAAATTTTATAGATGGAGGGAAAAAAATGGAGGTCACAGTAAAGAGATAAGTTGAGATAGAGACCAGAAATGTATAGTTGTATATAGATATATTATATGTAATTAATGTACAATATGGACTGAGATGTCAATCAAAGACGATTTACCATGTTCAATGTTTTTAATCCTTTTTTTCTTTGTACTTAATAAAAACTTTAAAAAAAAGAATAAATATTTCAGGATTATGATGTGTAGACTATCACAATTTTTTTCAATGAGGGCCCATCTACCAAGTTGTTAATTCAAATTAATTTCACTGTTACCCCCCCCCCCAAACAGCTGGGTTTATTCACTAAAATGAATGAAAGATGAGACAAATGCAAGGTTCAGATCTGAGCATTATACTTGCAAGCAAATTAAGAGCTGAAAATTAGATATTGATTACATTTCTGCCTAGTCAAAAAGGTTTTTAAGGCACTGCCTTAAAAATACCCAACTACTGTCCTTTTCAAGGCAAATGTGAAAATGAGTTTGAACAAATCCATTTGATCCACCTTGTGAATCTTGGAGAAAGGCTGAGAGACAGATGGGAGATAAAAGAGAGGTTTTCACTCTATTGCTATTTCAACCTTGGCTGGAGCATAATGGATGTTGTCAGCTGTGCCATTGATGAAGTTTGTGCTTAGCTACTGCCAGCTTTTTTTTTTTTTTAATGATTGTTAGCAAAGCATGTACCTGGGAATAATCTTGAAGGTTTAAATAATGGTCAAATATCTGAAAGGGAAAGAAAATTTATGGCTTACCTTCCAATGCTGTCTACATGTTAATTTTTAAAATGCCATATTTTGGGCAGATTTAAATAGATCATCACCAAATTTGGTGAAGTTTAGAAGCAACTCATGACATGAAGTATATCAAGTTTCAGCAATCTCAAATGTATAATTTTTACTATGTGATTAACAGGATGTTTAGAAAAGTATGGCAGTATATTAAAACTATTATAATCTCATACACATTGTGCACCTCACAATCTCATTTCAATGACAGCACAATTACTGTTAATGCTGGTTTTCTTTTTCTGAGAGAAAAGTATTTTTTTTTTTGTTGCTGACATTATAAAAGTAGAGGAGCATGATAATTGACTACTTATCCAAGCTTCTGTGTATTATAATCATTTTATAATTCATGGGAAAGCTTGCTGTAGTGTTAATCCTTCGGTCAAAGCCATAAGTGAAACAACAGAGACATCTGCTGGTGAAAGATGGAGATAATCCTTGTTTGGGGTGGAAATAATCCTTGTTTGCTAATGATAGTACGACATATTATGTGGAAAAAATAGCTCTCTGGAGAAGTCTATAGCATTATACACCGGCCAGAGCCATTAATTGAGATGGGTGGCTATAGAAATGGAATAAATATCAAATACATAGTGCTGGGAAGGGGGGGAGGAAAGAGAAGACCGTCACAACCAGCAACAAGTGAATAGGCTGAAGTATACAACAGTAGGTTGGGGACAGTTGGAAGACCCAATGACCTGACTGGAAACAGATCTTCCTGGAGATAATCTGTCTACCTGGTTGCTAATGGTAAACACCAACTTGAGGATACATAATCAATAAAAAATGATGGAGTTAACCATTGTAGGTTAGCTTTGATCCTACATTTTACATGACAGGGCCAGGTACAGCTGCTGCAAGTATGCTAGTGTTATATTAAGGTTTGAGTGAGATCTATCCCAAGCTGGATAACAAACCAACATTTTAAAAATACCTTTAATATGTATGACACACTTTACATTTTTGTCAAGGTTGAAGAGAATAATGCATAGATATTTTCTGAGAACTCAAGCATTCCAAACAGTTTTCTGGTAACCTGATAAGTCAAAATCTATTAACAGGAGCATATTTCTTGGCTTCAGCTTTCACAAGACGATTTAAACTTGCATTTGCTCTTTGCACAATGAAAATATAGTTCACTATCAGTGCAAAAAGAAGAAAATAGTAATAGTAATTTTGAATTTGGGGCTTGCATATATTTGGGACTTACATATAACATTAAGGTTAGACATACTGTACAAAATCAATTGCCTCCTTTCTAATCTCTGTAATTAATGTGATATGAGTGACCTAACAAAATATGTTTTTAATATGTGAAAATTATTTCTTTTATAATGGTTGCATATATTTGGAACTTTTTAACTTTCAGGGATATTTACCAGGGCAGAGGTTAAAAGGGTTAAGATGGCAGCCACAGCCACATGATCAAGTTTATTATGTAAACTTATTATGTGAACTTCAATTGTGTGGCCGTGGCTCTCATCCTGGCTATTTTGACATCCCTGTTGACACCCCAATCAATTTCCATAGAGTTTTATAAGTTTCATTCCAGATCTAACCCGTTGTCTGGAATGTGGCTCAGATTTCCAAAGACAAACAAACTCACTTGGGATTCCAGAAACAAAGTTTTATTGAAAGGAAGCTTTTGCAAAGGCTGGTGGTCTTAAACTCACGCAGGAGATTAAGCCACACACAATTTTAAAATCACATATTTATACCCTCTCACGAAGCTGGTCCCCCCAATCGCACTCAATAGCCCACCTGCTCATCCCAATCAGCTAATCCAAAGCGCCTAAACAGAATACATTTCAGTTCCTCCCCTCCCAGGAAAAAGCCCTTATATTTCATATACCTGTTAACCATGACCTTTTGCTGACATTAGCCCTATCTTTATTTTATATTTCCTCCTGCTTGCAGTTACATTTAGCTTCCTACAGACCTTACATATTTCAAAGTAATTATCCTGCATGTGTCGAAGCCCCTACTTCTAAAAAGCTTAAGTTACTCTATTTGCTATTGTTAAGCTTACTCCTTAAGTTTCAGCTGATCTTATTAGGATTAAATGTCTTCATATGATACTGCCAATGTGTTACTCCTGTCTGTATATCTTTAAAATAGATGGGTTTGTACTGCCCACCTTTCAAAGGATATCATTAAACAATTTCTGATATTATTTTATCTCTTACAATCCACCTCTTTTCTCTTAACACTATCAGAAATAGTTTATACTTCAGACCGTTGCAACAAACTTACATCTTCTTCAGCATTTTTAGGTTTACCTTTCACTCTCATCATTAGCATTAATCCTCCTACTGCCATTATCAAAATTGTTCCCCATTTCTTCCATCCTCCCCCAAATACCTGACAGGTGTCCAAGATAGGTGTCCGTTTTTGTACTGGGATTTTCAATTTTTCTCCTTGCTGTATTGGGAGAAAGAAGAAACTGAGTTTGATTGCACCCAAGACACATGCTCCATTCCATTCTTTGGGAAGTATGGCATAATCATATCTATCACAAATCCAATGCATCCCATCAGGTGCTTTCCATTTAGGGAAACATTTTCCTGGGCTATTCCATAATTCCTTCAATTGAGTAATATTTTCAAAAGGGTTGGAGGGCTCAGTTCTATTTTCACCACTCCACCAAGTCCTAATGGGGTCATCTCCTACTTTTCCATTAGCTTGTATTCCATTTTCACAAACCAACTGTCCTACTGGGGTGTTGAGTTCTGCAGAGGCTTCTCTTATAAAACATACCTCACCTATTATAGACGTTTGGGTAGTCCACCGAGAAGGTCTATCCTGTGATGTCCAGGTGAGGTTCATCTCGGCTATACCAGAGAGGTCTATCTCTCTTGTCTCCCAGGGCCATTGTTAACCATACACATAACAATAAGTAACATTTAGTGAGTCTGCTATTCTTTCAGCCAAATCAATGAACAGATTCTTTGTTATGGCTGGGATCTAAATTTTTGTTGCCATCTGTTCGTAGAAAGAGTGAAAAAGCCTATGTTGTGTGGAAGTTAAGTTTTCTTGAGTTACCTGTATATATATTAAAGTATATGGATCTGTACCTGTTCCATCTTTCCAAATCCATATTGTTTAGACCCAGTCTTGGAATCATAGAATTTAAAACAAACAGGAATGCATTCTTCAAGGCCACAATTAGATGGGCTTGCTCCCTCAGTTAAATTGAACCAACTCTTGCTATTACTTTACATTTCCCTTGGGACAGTTGAAAGCAATGCCAATAGTCTTCAACTCCCCCCCCCCACGTATCTTTCTGAGAAACTACTTTGTTTTAGTACAGAGTTCATATATTTCTTCCCTGATCTATAATTTTGCCTCCAGCTTAGAGATCCACATTTTATACCTACCCTTTTTTCTATAGCCTTGCAGGCATCAGAGCATATTTGTATCTTTTTAACCCTTGAAGTTGTCCAATTGGTTCCCAATAAGTGGCCCTGTTGTTTATTATTACCATATGTCCAAACTTTAATAATCTTGTGGTATTTAACTCTTTGGGGGTCAAAACATGTTATTTTTCCTTTAGTATTGCATACCTGATACCTGGTGTGATTGTATTCACATGTTTCTGTAATGTTTGTACATTCAAAGAATGTGTGATATACAAGAGTTTTAGTTATTTGTTTTCCCATCTTGGTTTTTATCATACATGGTTCACAATCATTCCTCATCTGTCCACACGTGTCCATCAATAATCTACTCAAGTATCACCAGGTCATACTCTTCTACACAATCACTATGGATAGGGGCACAATGACAACAAGGGGTACAACAACAGCAACCAACACCTGCAACCACAGAACTAGCACACCAGGTAGTTGTTCAGTTTCTGGATGGGTAGTTCAATCTCCTCCTGTTGTGGTTTGCCAAATAACAGTATGGACATCCAATCTTCCCTGGAAAAGAAGAACAGAACCACCAACCATACAATGACCAATGCCCCAGTGAATACAAATCCCCCTATTTCAACCATGTTCAGAGTCATTTAGAGCACTGGCAAATTTTGAATTTCAGAGGATTCTCGCTGGGTTCTATGGTCCAAACTGGTTCAGTGCTGGCTTTCACTCCTGTATTGTGTATCCACCCCTTCTCTTTTGTGCGGACTGCTGTCTCAGTGGTTAAAAGTACTTGGAACGGTCCTTCCCACTTGGATTGGAGTTTTTCCTTTTTCCAGGTTTTTATTAGCACCCACTGACTTGGTTGGAAATGATGCACCACAAAGTCAAGTGGGGGGTGTCTGTGCCAGCAGTCCTTTGTTTGTGAGAAAAGAAAAAGCAAAGAACAGGCCCAGTATCTAATTCTTTATAAATATATCATTAGTTTCATATTGTGGAATTTCTCTCACTTAAGGTAATTTAAAATCAACTTGAAAACATTGAAATGGCCTCACCACTAGATGTCATAGAGCTTTTTATTTACTTGTTTACATATCATATATTTATCACAGATTTGTTTAACTAAAGTATAAATACAACCATCCTGTTTTAGAAAAGTATCAACCATTCCTTATGACCCCCTTCAGTGGCTGCTTCTATGTCCTAGCTATTGCTTTCAACATCCATCTCCCATCTGGCAACATCCACCTCCCACTTTCTTCTACTTTCCATTTTTCTATACATTTGAGCTGACCATGTTAATGGCAGTCTCCCTGCTTCCAACAATTTTAAAAGGAACTTTCTTGCATCTTCTTTCTATTATCCATTCTTTCACTTCCCTTCTGCCACTTTGGCCTAACTTCTTTCTAACATCTTCTGTGCTTCTTCCAGAAGCTCATTCATAGACTTCTTTGACCACCCATCAATCTTTTGCAACTTTCTGCTTATGTCCGGCCAATTGTTGGCAACATAATTGAGTTTTAAAAGGGCCTGGGTGGTTTCTTCATCAGGATCCATTCCTGAGTACTTCCTTATAGTATCTTTTGGTCTTTCCAGAAACTCCATAGGAGTTTCATCCTTCTTCTGTCTAGCCTCTGACACTTTAGAAACATTTTGGGATTTTGGTACTGCTTCTCTAATTCCCTTTATGATCATGTTTCTAAGGTTTTCCATATTTTGTCTATCTGCTAGTACATTGTTATTCCATTATGGCCTAGCAATTGGGTATTTTCTTCTTCATCAACATTATTTCCATTCTCCCTGTTATATACTCTTATGGCAGCTTTTCTAATTAGGTCTCTTTCCTCTGGGTTAAATAAAGTTTTCATAATGGAAGTAAGTTCATCTCATGTGTAAATGCTGGGTTCTAGTAACTGGTCAATTTGCTCTGTTGGATCCTCTATTAATTTCTTTAATTCTTTTTTAAGCATCTTGACTTCACTACTTCTTAGAGGATCTTGGACATAACCCACCAGAGGAAGTCCTCCATGTACACCACTTGCCACTTCCCTTAAGGGGAATAGTTTATTTTCTTCTAGTTCATTACAATCTCTTGGTCTTTCCCTTTTCTGATGTTGGTGACTATTAACAGTTTCGATTTCACAGTTTCCGAAAGGCAAATTGTCTAAGTCCCTTTCATATTGGTCTCCCTCTCTCAGTGGAAATAATTCTACCTCCATATCTTTTAACTCCTTCAATTTGATTCTTCTTTCCTGTCTTACATCACACTCAATTTCAGTTAGACCACTTGCAAGAAGGGAATTGTTCAAATCTCTTCCACACTGTTCTCTCTCTCTTCTTAATTGCTTAGGTCAGTGGTTCTCAACCTTTTTAATGCCGCGACCCCCAACCGGTCGTAAGTCGAGGACTACTCAACCGGTCGTAAGTCGAGGACTACTCAACTGGTGCAGCACTGTTTGCAAAATGGGACTTTTGGCGGGCTCAGCAGGGCAGAGACAGCCTGGACAATTCCTATTGGCTTTTGAAAGCCAATAGAATTAGACTCTGTTCAAGAGAGTCTATTCTATTGGCTTTCAAAAGCCAATAGAATAAAAGGGAGTAGCACAGCTAAGGAAAAGGGGGAAAAAATGGTGGACTGCATTGTTTGACGACCCCTGTGAAATGGTCGTTCGACCCTAAATAGGGTCCCGACCCACAGGTTGAGAACCACTGGCTTAGGTTGTTCCAACTTGAGACACAACCTGTGGTAAAGCCTGAGGCAAGGCTTGAGGTAAACCCTGAGTTAAAACCTGAGGGAATTGTTGGGGATTATAGGGAGGAGGCAAGTAATATTTGTTAAAGTCTTCTCTCTCCCTTCTGTCTCTTTTTTCTGTTATTAGTTCCTGTTCCTTTAATTTGTCTTCTTTTTCTTTGTCAGATTTATTCTCTACCTGCTCAGATTGCTTTCTTAGGAACAGATAGTCTGTCTCTGGAGCCATTTATCTGGCATCCAAATGAGGGCATAATTAAGCTCCTCAGGGGGCTTATCTTTCTTATTCAACACATAATTATACAAAGACTGACACAGAAAGAAATTAAAACTATCTAATCTTGGCCACGGTGTTCCCTCATCTATTTGTTTTTGTCCCCAAATAAAATAGCAATATTGTATCATCAAGTCTTTATCTAAATCTTTCACCATTCTAAGATATGGAGGATACTTCCATTTAGCGAAGATCTTACCAAGGGGACTGTTAGGAGGTATGGAAACTATTACCCATGGATGGTTGCTGTTTAGCCCTCAAGTCCTGACTGATCTAATGAGACCACCTTTCACTTCACCAAGTCGCTTTCTCCATTTCTGGCCAATCTCCTCGCGGAGGTATGGTAATGCATACTCAGGAGTCCTCTCTTGTTTCGCTTTGTCAGCCCTAATGACCCTCGAGGTGGTTCATTCACACTCTCACAGATCTCAGACTCAGAATGACCTACCCACCCAGCCGCCCAGGTAAATAACTCCCTTATTTTCTTACCTGGGTCTGTTCACAGAGTTTCCCGGCGGTGGATATACGACTCACCTTCGTGACTATTTGATGTCTGGGTCCTCACGGGTGCCAGGCCAGTTGTTGTCGCCTTCTGGAAACCACCAAAATCAAAGTGGCACCTGTTCCCTTAGGGGACAGTGACCCTCTGGGTCCGAGGACCATTTGGATATCCCGGATGAGCCCCCAAATTGTCTGGAACGTGGCTCAGATTTCCAAAGACAAACAAACTCACTTGGGATTCCAGGAACAAAGTTTTACTGAAAGAAAGCTTTTGCAAAGGCTGGTGGTCTTAAACTCACACAGGAGGGTAAGCCACAAACATAATTTTTAAAATCACATATTTATACCTTCTCAGGAAGCTGGTTCCCCCCCCCCCCAATCGCACTCAATAACCCACCTGCTCATCCCAATCAGCTAATCCAAAGCGCCTAAACAGAATATATTTCAGTTCATCCCCTCCCAGAAAAAAGCCTTTATATTTCATATACCTGTTAACCATGACCTTTTGCTGACACTAGCCCTATATTTTATATTTCCTCTTGTTTGCGGTTACATTTAGCTTCCTACAGACCTTACATATTTCAAAGTAATTATCCTGCATGTGTCGAAGCCCCTACTTCTAAAAAGCTTAAGTTACTCTATTTGCTATTGTTAAGCTTACTCCTTAAGTTTCAGCTGATCTTATTAGGATTAAATGTCTTCATATGACACTGCCAATGTGTTACCTCTGTCTGTATAACTTTAAAATAGATGGGTTTGTACTGCCCACCTTTCAAAGGATATCATTAAACAATTTCTGATATTATTTTATCTCTTACACCATGATATCCTTTCATGTTCTATTTCTGAATCCATATTTATTATCCTGGAATTATAACAACATTTGAAAGTTGACAGATTCCCCAATCTGATCATATCTGCTCCCTTTTGCAGGCAGGGGTAACTTGTATCCCACAGTGCTCTTTTTCCTTGCCCATCCCCAGCACACATTGATTGTGCAGCAAGAATTCTGAAACAAAACAGCTAGATTTTAGTGGCACAGTTTTAAGCTTGGTGGGGTATTTGGAGATGTAGGGATGGAATCATGGGAGCAGTTTACTTCCCAAAGACTCTTTTCCATCCATCCCCTCCAAAATGGGCTGAAAATTTGTCCCCATACTATCTGGTGACCTCAAAATATCCTGAGACAGCTCCTGTGGTCCTCTGGAAGGCCATGAGGCCAAATTGTGGCATCCTTTCTTCAAATGTTGCCAACCCCTCCCTAATGTAATGAATCTCAAACAGACTACAACAATGTTTCCCAGAAAGAAGTGCCTGCATAGTCATTCCACTAAAGAGAGAAGAAAAAAACCCTGCAGTTATCTGAAATCTGATGTATAAACTTAGACAAGTCACTTTCTCCCTTTGTTTATATCTTCTGTTTACTCCGATTATCAATATGTGCTTAAAAGAAGATGTTTATAGCATGCCTTGCCTCCATAAGATGCTGGACTGCCATTCTTGAAGTATCATTCGTATGTGTGTGTGTGAGAGAGAGAGGGGGGGGAGGGAGGAAGGGAGGGAGGGAGAGAGAGAGAGAGAGAGAGAGAGAGAGAGAGAGAGAGAAAACAGAGCACTCTTCTGGCATACAAGAAGCACCCGTCCATCTGTCTCTGCATCTCTCACACACATACATATTAGCATCTATGTTTTCACATATTTTTGTTTATTCTGGCAAGTATTTTTTACTATATAGAGGTTTGTTTAAATCCCAGAAGTAGGATTTGAAACAAAAAAAAATCATAGAGATGAATTAACATATCATATAAGTTGTCAGTTATTGGGCACCAAAGTGGTTTTAATCATGGCAATGCAACAAATTGAATATGTTTCTAAAATATGATGAGAATTTTTTGTATTAATGTTTTTGGCTTGATTTGTTTAATTATCCAAATAACACCTTTTTCTTTATATTCCATGTTTTCCCAAAAAATATAATAAGACCTATCCCAAAAATAAGCCCTAGCTTCATTTTTTGGGGTGGGCCCAATATAAGCCCTAGTTTGGACCCCACCCACCCACCCATCTGTCTCTTCCCTTTCATTTCCCTTCTGAGCCAGACTGCCATGCTATAGAGCAGGGGTGTCAAACTGCCAGCCCGTGGGCCAGTTTCATCATACTGGAGCCGCGCCCACCCCATTGCCAGCAATGGCAAAAAAGCTCCGATATGTTGCACGACATCACGTGACTTCACAAGTTTGACATGTCTGCTCTAGAGGATGGGCTCGGTCCCCTTATCCAATCCCCCTCCACTGTTTTGGAGCCAGGGGGGAATGATGGTGAAAGGCCTCCACAGCTGCTGCTCATCAGCCGCGTCTGGCTCTGGAGGGGCTTTCTTTGGTCCCCACCATCCCTGCCCCGCCCCACCCTGCAGATCACCTGCCCAATGGTGGCTGCCTCTTTCTCCTCCTCCACCTGCTGCTTTGGTGTGCCTCACGATGCCTGGTCCCCATTTGCCGTTTCAACAGCAGCAGCTGTGGAAGCCTGCAGCTCTGCATCATCCCTGGGCTGGCACTTTTGGCCACCTGGCCCTCTTCGTAGTCCTGCCCACACAGCCACTGAAGCATCAGGCTGAGCCCCGGAGGGTTGGAGAGGGTGCTGAAGAAAGCGAGCATCCTGCCTGCAGTGTTTGTGCCAGTTGCCACTTCCCCATCGGAGTTGGAATGTTGCCGCATTTCAGTAGATGCTAGCCTTCCTTCCGGCAGGCCTGGGCAGCTGCTGGAGAGAGACAGGCCTGTTTCAGCGCCTGGTGCCATTGGTTTTTTTTTAATCCATCGCATTTCTCAGTTACATTTCTCCATCGTGTTTCTCCACCACTGCGTGCAAGGAAACAAAAGAAGTTTGTGGGACTAAAAAAAAAAAAGTTCAATCAGACCTTTCAACTTCTCACACACAAAAAAAGATCTCGTAAAGTTGGAAGGTCTGATTGAACTTTTTGTTTTTAGTCCCATAAACTTTTGTTTCCCTGCATGTGGTGGTGGAGAAATGCGAAGAAGAAACGCTGGAAATCAGGTTAGTGAAGAAATGTTTGCTGGAAGTGAGGGCATCTGGGCGGTGGTGCATCAAGCTCTCCAACTCCACGGCAGTGGAGAAATGTGGTGGAGCTGGAAAGCAGATCGCAAGGCAAACTCCCCAAGGGTGCCAGGCATTGAAAGGGGCCCACCTCTCTCCAGCAGCTGTCCAGGCTTGCTAGAGGAAAGGCTGGTATCTACTGAAATGCAGCAACATTCCAGCTCTGGCGGGGAAGGGGCAGCTAGCACAGGCACTGCAGGCAGGCACCTGCTTGCTTCACTCTCCCCAATCCTCCGGGCTCTGCTGGTGCTTTGGCCCTGGGCTGCTGCCTCCCTGCTCACCTCTTGGGTGGGCTGGGCCAGGAAGGCGGCTCCCCATCATCCCAGGGCTAAGGCCCCTACTCCACCTGGAGGAGCATCAGTCTGGCTGCTCCCACCTCGGTGCCCTTCCCACTGTCACCCAGCATGGCAACCCCAGGGCTGCAGGGGCTGTCCTGGCACAGGAAGGGCACACACACCCCCTCCCAAACTCTCTCATACCTTTAGTTGGTCCACTCCCTACGGTCTGAAGTTTGCCCAGTTTCCGCCATGCTTTGAAGCTCTGAGCCTCCACCACATGCACAGGCCACAGCCTGCTGTTTGTACTGAACATTGTCCCGACCCACCCCCGTGCCCTCGCCACCTGCTGTATGTAAGACATCCCCTGAAAATAAGACCTAATGGGTTTTTTGGTCCAATATATATGTATATGTATATGTGTATGTGTATGTGTATGTGTATGTATATATAAGACCTGGTCTTATTTTAGTGGAAACACAGTATTCAAAAGCATTTGGAATCAAGCCAGACTTTGCTGACACAATTTTCATTCTGGAAGGCATATAATTATATGATAATAATAATAATGATGATAAAGTTGGAAGGGACCTTGGAGGTCTTCTAGTCCAACCCCCTGCTCAGGCAGGAAACCCTATACCATTTCAGACAAATGGCTGTCCAGTCTCTTCTTAAAAACTTCCAGTGTTGGCGCATTCACCGCTTCTGGAGGCAGGTTGTTCCACTGGTTAATTGTTCTAACTGTCAGGAAGTTTCTCCTTAGTTCTAGGTTGCTTCTCTCTTTGGTTAGTTTCCACCCGTTGCTCCTTGTCCTGCCTTCAGGCGCTTTGGAAAATAGCTTGACTCCCTCTTCTTTGTGGCAGCCCCTGAGATATTGGAACACTGCTATCATGTCCCCCCTTGTCCTTCTCTTTATTAAACTAGACATACCCAATTCCAGCAACCGTTCCTTATATGTTTTAGCCTCTAGTCCCCTAATCATCTTTGTTGCTCTTCTCTGTACTTTTTCTAGAGTCTCAACATCTTTTTTACATCCTGGTGATCAAAACTGGATGCAGTATTCCAAGTGTGGCCTTACCAAGGCATTGTAAAGTAGTATTAATACTTCACGTGATCTTGATTCTATCCCTCTGTTAATGCAGCCTAGCACTGTGTTGGCCTTTTTGGCAGCTGCAGCACACTGCTGGCTCATATTTAAATGACTGTCCACTAGGACTCCGAGATCCCTCTCACAGTTACTACTATTGAGCAAGGTACCCCCTATACTATACCTGTACATTTGGTTTTTCTTGCCTAAATGTAGAACCTTACTTTTTTCACCATTGAATTTCATTTGGTTAGATAGCGGCCAGTGTTAAAATCTGTCCAGATCCTCCTATATCCTAAGCCTGTCTTCTGGAGTGCTGGCTATTCCTGCCAGCTTGGTGTCATCTGCAAATTTGATGAGTTCCCCATCTATCCCCTCGTCCAGAAAGTTGATGAAGATGTTGAAGAGCACTGGGCCCAGAACAGAGCCCTGCGACACCCCACTACACACTTCCCTCCATGTAGATGTGGTTCCATTGAGGACCACATGCTGAGTACGGCCAGTCAGCCAGCTATGGATCCATCTGGTGGTGATGCTGTCTAATCTGCATTTTTCTACCTTCTCAAGTAGTAGGTTGTGGTCTACTTTGTCAAATGCTTTACTGAAGTCCAAGTAAATTATATCCACAGCATTCCTCTGGTCCACTAATTTTGTCACTTGGTCAAAGAATGCAATAAGATTTGTCTTGCATAATCTGTTTTTGACAAACCCGTGTTGGCTTTTAGTAATGACTTTGTTTGCCTGTAAGTGTTCGCTGATTCGTTGTTTGATTATCTTTTCCAGAATCTTCCCAGGTATTGAAGTCAGGCTGATAGGTCTGTAATTTCCTGGGTCCTTTTTTTCCCTTTTTTGAAAATGGGAACTACATCAGCTCTTTTCCAGTCCTCCGGTAGTTACCCAGTGCTCCAGGATCTTTGAAAAATATAGTTCAGTGGTTCTGAGATCACATCTGCCAGTTCCTTAAGAACCTTGGGGTATAATCCATCTGGTCTTGGTGATTTGAACTCGTCTAGGCTGGACAGGTGTTCTCTAACCATTTTCTTGTACTTAACTTGTATTTCTATTTTGTTTTTTATGGCACTATTTTTGATAGGTTGGTCTGTTTTTTCCCTTTGTGTAAAGACAGATGCGAAAAACGAGTTAAATAGTTCTGCTTTCTCCCTGTTGCTTGTCACCTTCTTGCCATTTTCACCCACTAATGGACCAATCGTTTTCTTCACTTTTTTCTTGTTTTTTACATGTTGAAAGAAGCTTTTTTTGTTATTTTTGACTTTGGTTGCAAGCCTTAGTTCATTTTGAGCCTTAGCTTTCCTCACTTCGTCTTTGCAGGCTCAGGCTATTTGCTGATATTCTGACTTAGTTATGTGTCCCTCTTTCCACTTTCTATATGTCCTTTTTATCTTTCAATTGATCAGAGAGTTCTTTATGTAACCATGCTGGTTTCTTTTGAGAGCTGTTATTTTTCCTCTTTGTTGGTATTGTGCTAGACTGGGCTTTTATTATCTCACTTTTCAAAATTTCCCAAGCTTCTTGAGTTGTTTTCCCCTGGAGGATTCTCATCCATGGAATCCTTCCCAAACCCTCTCTAAGTTTATTGAAATTAGCTCTCTTAACTCTAGTTTGACGGTGTTCTATTGCTCGTGCTTCCATAATGTTGAATTCCAATATTGCATGATCACTTCCTCCCAAGGTTCCTATGGCTTCAACATCTTCTATCATTTCATCTCTGTTAGTGAGAATTATGTCCAAAATGGCTAATCCCCTAGTTCCCTTCTCTACTTTTTGGGAGACAAAGTTGTCTGCTAGGTTTGTCAGGAATTAGATAGAGTTAAATAAAACCAACCTATATTTTATGATCCAATTGCACCTTTTTATATGATGATTTACATGTTTAAAGGGCTGATAAATGTGGGATGGTAGGAACAAGAAAGAGTATGATACCACTTACCTTACAAATTCTATGTTAGTAGGAACATCGTTATGCAGAATCTTTCTAAGTTAAATTCTCATAGAATCTGAATATTAATAGCTTTTTTTTCCAAAACAATTTTTATTAGTTTTCCATTTTACACTAACACAGCTTAAGAATCCATGTGGAAACACGGTGATCAATTTTTTTAAAAAACAAACAAACAATAACATAGTAAATATATACACATTATTTCTTAAAAATTTCCCTCTATCTATATAGAATATTATACTCAAATTAATACATTTTCAGATGAATTCTTTCATTACTATGACTAACCATCAACTGCATTAATCAATAAAAAAAATCTATAAAAACCTATATTTCTTCATACATTTAAACTTAAGTTTAATAAACTCTCCATTAATTTAAAAACATTATGATCAAGTCAATATCTTTCTAAAACCTATTCATTCACTGATATAACATTTCATCCAAGTTATATAATTAAAAATAAACTAACATTCTCTATCTATTTATATTGTTATAAGCTCATTAAAACATTTCTAAAACAAATTTTCATTGAATATATCACGCTATATAAATTTCTTTAATCAATAAAAGTTTAAAAACTCATTATCCATCCCAAAGATCCTGTATCATGCTTTCTTAATTTTGCAAATATTTAAACTTAAACTAACATATCCATTTACTATTCAGGTGCCCCAAGTGTTTTTTTTATTTAAACATTATTAACTCCAAAAATAAATTCTTCTCTTTCTGATCAATATTCTATTGTTTTTCACTCTTTCTCCAAATCTCCAATAATTAATTCCATCATTTCCCATATTTCAGTTCTTTTCTCATTATACCATCTCTAATATTAAAAACATATAGAGCTCTTTTGACAAAGTCCAAATCCAAATCAATCCAGATCGCTATAAAATCTTTACCACATTACTATAATCAGATTTAATATTTATATATCGGTTCCGGTTCGCGGTGGTGCGATCAAGTGAAGCGAGTTTTCCTTTTGCTGATCGAGTTTCCCCTGCCGGTAGACCCCTTAGAGGGTCGAAAAGATGCTCTGGAGGAGTGTCTACCATTGAGGAGGCTTCTTGGATAGTTGCAGAGGAGCAGCGGCGTCCTCTGTGCGCCGAGTATCTCCTTTGGGCCGACAGGGTAAAGATCGGCCAGTAAAATGGCCGATCATTTAGCTGCGCCCACCACAAGCCACAAGATCAGTTAAGCAAACGAACCCACCGTGGAGAACTCGGTGAGACTTTCCTTTCACCTCTATTTTCTTTATGCCTGTGAAAAATTTTTTTTCTTGGAATTATTCCCTTTTCTGGTGAAGCGGCTTTTTAAATAGGGAAAGAGAAGCACAAAGGATTAAATTTACTTTGGTTTTAATGGTTGATTTTATTTTTGGATATTGGGAGCCTCAAGAAAGTTTTTTATAATATTTGGAAAATATTGTTTGCTTTTATCTTTATGGTGGCCAGAAGGATTGAACATCTGATTACTTTCTGGGGGACACTCTTTGACAAATTTATTCATTGTATTTGCTATCTTTTCTTCGCTGGAAAGGTTTTCATTTTGTACAAAGGAAAAAGATGAGGAAACTGGGAGGAGATGGATACTGTGATCTTTTTTTAAATATAGTCTTCTTCAAAAGGATAAGGATCTGAAATATAATAAAGATGGAGGAAACCAGTGTAGATCTTACTTATAAGTATATTTTGGACAAAATTTTGGAAAATATGGAGAAGATAATTGCTTGCTCAAAGGAGCTTTCTTTGTATCAACAAGGTAAAAGACAAGGACTAAGTGAAACATAAGTTTACACACAAGAGGCTTGTGCTCCGCTTACCGAGGTGGAAGAAGTAAACTCACAGTTGGATAATCAATTGATTTTGGAAAAAAGATTTGATATCAACAGACAATGGACTTGTGATAAGGAACTGGACGATCTCGCTTCAGAAGGATCTCGCTGCAGACGCCATTTGATTTTGAGATAGAGAAAAAAACATGGGAAGAAGAGAAAAATGTGAGCAAAGAGGACAATATAAAAGAAAGGACTTTAATTGAAATGTATTCAACTTTAAAAGAAAGAGGAAATGATGTTGTGCTACGAGTCATTCAGATTAACCATAACTTTTATACTAATTTAACAAAATGCACAATGGGAGCTTCCTTTTTGGAGTGTATAATGTGGCAGGTGGAGGCCCGATTATGGAAACCTGTATGGATTAGAAAGAAACCCAGAACATTAATAGCCTTAAGGAGTCTTTCATTATATTTATATCCATCAGTCACTTACCTTTTCCCCAGCTCGGTTGCTATTTCTTGACAATTATTAACCCCAACTGGACTGAACTGAATTACTAGGATAGCAAGGGCTTTTGTCCAATAGCAGGTGGAAGACTTCTGAAGACTATCTACACGCGCTTCAGAACACATCAGCTACATCTTTAAGCAGTGCCATGACATAAATGCCAATTAGTTTTTCTTAAAATGCCTGAGAAAGTAGCATCAAATTCTTCCTGAATGAAAAACAAGCATGTGAAGGAAGACTGAATAGATTAAGAAGAAGAGGAAAATCAATAAACTTTTGATTGAATGGAGTTGATGAATTTCTCAATAAGTCTATCTTATTTTAGTCAAGGATAAGACTTAAAAATATGACACAATTAGTAAAAGCAGGAAAAAGACAAAATAATTAGAATAAATTACAACTATTTGGGCAGAGGTGGATCAACCACTGGGTGCTCCTGGAGTTAAATCCACAATTTTATGATAGTTACAATTGACTACAATTTACATCTTCTAGATTTTTCTGTAAATGTAACAAAAAGTAAATCTAACAAAACTTCTCTTCAGCCCAGCCTAAGTTAATAGCCTAAAAAGGACAACTCAACTAGATGTGCAATCCTTTTTAAATTGTCCTATCTGAAATGGACACAGGTAATTTTGTGACTGTATATTATGGAATCTTTCCTCCAAGGCAGCAAATATCAAAGCATTGGGTCTCACTAACTGCTAATTAGGTAAGAAAAAGATCCATTATAAAGATCTCCATTGCAATAATAATGGCTGTGCTCCCCTCTCTTTGAAAGTTTAAGATTAAGATTTGCTGTTTCATCTTTAGGATGGCTCCTTTAGACTTAATGTCATTGAGTTAGGCATAACAGTTCAGATCTAAGACTTTTCTTTCCTTTAAGAAGAATGAAAGAGTGCATAGGTTAAGAAGAAAGGAGAGACAAAGAAACTCATAATTGAATAGAGCTGATAAGATCCTCAAAAAAAGAGAGGTGAAAAGTTTAAAGAATTAAAAGCAATGCAACAATATGTAGTTATGGTTGAAGTAAGGATGATTTGCATCAAGAGAGCTATGGAAAGAAGCCTTAATGGCATTGGTGTAAACTAGATTTATATTCATATTTCTTTTCCCACTTCTCATGCTTTAATTTCATTGGTTTACTAGTTCTTACTCCTTTTCTGTGTTGTGCTTGGCACTGCTTACTCTGAAAGGGAATACAGCAATGGGCATGTACCATATACAGACTGTTTTTTAATGGACAACTTTGTTCATATGTTGACCAGCAGCTGGAGCAACTTGAATTCTTTTCATTTTAGCTATATTGTATAGCATCCCAATGAAACCCTGCCTTTCTTTTTTGGGGACTCTCACACTTCTTAGACCTGAATGCCAAATTCCAAATTGTGTAGTTAGGGAATTCATCCGTGTGTACTTCATCAGATTATGTACAGTTTCCATATATTTGACATTTAGACAGAGTGTTGCAATACTGTTCATCAGAAGCAAAAGATAGAGTCATTAATAATGTAAGTGAATTGGAAAAGCTGTCACATTGCATCAGGTCTTCATTCATTTATTTATTTATGAAATGTACATAGCTGCCTATCTCAGCAAAGGCAATTCTGGACAGCACATAACAAATGGATAAAATCACATATAAAAATATCCAATATAAAAAAACACTTCAAAAATCAACTATTTGTTTTAAAAAAACAGAGATACAAACTCTAGGCAAAGAGAAGGTAAAGATAGCCAGTTCAGCAATGGAGCCATCTAAGCATTTAATTCTATTTAGCACAAAGCAATCTATTTAATTTTGTAAATTAAGTGAAAGGATTTTAAAACCCCTTGAGGAGAGGTGTTTGCTAGGGATTATCATGAGGCAAACTCAAAAATCCTTATTGGAACTGTATCACAGGAATGACCCCAGAGTGACTTCATATGATAAACAATTGAATATATGAAAAATGGATTCATGGTGTACTCAACCACATTGTTAATCTTCTGTAGAAGAGTTTTTTAAGGGTCAAGGAAAAAAGAAATGGAAATTGGCTTTAGAGGCTAAAAGATTTTAATAGTCTGAAATGTATTCAAATCAGCATGGAAATATAAGCATTGGCAGTTTCCTACTAAGATTTTGAAATTATGGAAACTAATAGATTGGGAATCCAAAGTAAGCAAAATTCAATTGACCAATTTAAATAAGAAATTACACTTAAGGCAGCAATTTATTAATCAACAACCCAAAATATTATATAGTATATAGTACAGGAAATAGTACTATATTATATAGTACAAAGTATTATATATTATATAGTACAGGAAATAGTACTATCATGTAAATAGTATAAATAGGAAATAAAGTAGCAACACCTACAGATTACAGTGAACTTTAATCTACTGAAGCACACCTCCAAGCTATATTCACAAAAGCATGGCTCCATTAAAAGGGAATAGGGTTGACAGCATAGTATTGTCCAGATGGTTTAAAAGCAATAAATATTTTCAAAAGCAAAAATACAAGTAGTCCTTGATTTGCAACTACAATTGAGCTCTAAACTTTTGTTGCTAAGCGAGATAGTTGTTAAGTGAATTTTGCCCTATTTTACAACCTTTTTTGCCAGTGGTTGTTAAATGAATCTGGTTTCCCCACTGGCTTTGCTTATCAGAATGTTGCAAAAGATGATCACATGACCCAGGGACACTACAACCATCATAAATATGATTCAGTTGTTAAGTGTCTGAATTTTGATTATGTGAGCATGAGGATGCTGTAATGGTCATAAGTATGAAAAACAGTCATAAGTCTTTTTAGTGCCATTGTAACTTTGAATGGACATTAAACTGTAAGTCGAGGACTACCTGTAGTGTAAATGCATACCTAGTAAGCATATATTGGTTAAAGAGTCTTTTAAAAAATAAAAGACTATTTTAAGATTGTGTTGATTATGGGCAAACTGGCTTGGAAACAGTAATGTTTTCATAATCAAAGACAAGCTGGGAGAATTGCGTAAGATAAAAAAATAAATATTCTTTTATAAAACTAGGTAGAACATGTGGTGTACTTTTATAAGCTAATTTCCTGGCCAAATTGGCTGTGAGACAACCTGTTGCAACTGAGAGCTTATTCTTCTCTTTATTGCAGTCAAGGAGAAGTTATACAGGTTGCAAACTCCATAGCATAACATCGCTGCATCAGTATCAAACTATGTCATTGTCTTGTAGTTGTGGGAGATAACATTGGTGAATGACTTTGAAATTAGCTTTAGATTTAAAGTGGTTTATTAGTTTTAAAAGGTTAATTGGTAACTGTACCATCCAAACCAGGGGTCTTCAAACTTGGCCCTTTTATGACTTGTGGACTTCAACTCCCCAAATTCCTCAGCCAGGGCCAAGTTTGAAGTCCCCTGATCCAAAGCATAACAACCTGAAAGTAAGCCTGCTTACAATCTATTTTTTTTCTTACTGTCATTTAGAAAAGATTGAAGCTCTATAGTACAGGCCAAGGAGTGTTGGCTTATCCAGTGATTTTCCAATAGGGCTTATTACTTAATAACCACATTTATTCCAATTTACGGGAATTGAATGGGACTTTTTTCTCAGTAGACTTCTTGTGGATTGCATGCTGCTGGTGTACCATTATTCTTGGGTCCTTAAAGCAAAGACTTGTCCTGGGATCCCAGCCAGATTTACCCACATTGGTGAAAAAGATAAAGTTACAAATATTTAAGAATAGGGGGGTAGATGATTTGACGCTTCCAAGGAATTAGAATTAACCATTCAAAGTTTGAATAGGACACAACTGAAAGAAAATGTTTGGGAAAGAAAGCAATCGGGAGGAGATCCCTGACTGTAGTTGCAGAATTCTCTATCTCCTCACATGCAAAATTGAAATAAATCTAAAGTTTCTGTTGGATTCAGAAAGGATAGTTTAGTCCAAGCTAAGATCAAAATCTATCTACTGAACCTTGTGCAACTTCCCCGACTTAGAAATATCACTGTCTTTCAGAAAGGATTTGCTAAACAACAAAGGATTGAGCAGTATTGAGAAATGCTCAGTACACCTTAAGAAATTTCATACATTTTGTTAACACTACAACAATCATTGTACCAAAGGTGCTTTTTCAAAAGGCAACTGGACTTTCTTGGCTTTTTCTTTAAAATCCTTTCACATCTCATCCAAGAAGCTCCTTCAGCTCAATCAATGATTGTTTGTTCAATAACTAAGATTCTGGTCACAAATGTGGTCATAAATTGAGACCAGAATCTCAGTTTTTGAACAAAACAATTGTTGAGACAGTTTCTTGGATGAGAAATGAAATGTCTTCAAGGAAAAAAACAAGAAAGTCCAGTTGCCTTTTGAAAAAACACCTTTGGAACAACCATGACCTGCATGATTTAGAATCTCTGTAGACAGTTATTACAACAATCATTCTTTCTCAGACCAGTCTCCCTCACAGGGCAGTTGTGGGGAAAAATGGATGGCAGGAATACTAGGTATTAACTTCCTATAAAAAAAGAAGGGGGGATAATCCAACAAATAAATACTGGCCTATGAAGCAAATTCCCAGGTCCATTGCTGAGTAATATTTTGGTTGAACTATAATACACAACAATGAATTTGTATTAACAGTAAATCTTAGGCAGTCTAGAATGCCTAATTAGTAATGTTCTGTTTCAGGAAAAGAGGCATTGAGACGAAGCTACGAGTTCCAACAGTCTCCTTTATTGCAACACCAACAGAACAGGTTTTAAAATGGTGCAGCCTCCTTTTATAGCCCCACTGTACAATACCTTGCTGGCCAATCATTGCAAAGGCTGGAAGCAGCATTTCTTGTCCCGGGCATCCACATGGTCTGCCAGGGCCAATCGCTGTAGGCTGTGCCTGCTGGCCCAGGACATAACAAGTAACAAATGGCTAATGATTCCCAGGGAAGCAGAGATATGTTTTTAGTCTTAAACTTTTCTTGAAACAGCTTGATATTTTCCCCAAAGAAAAATATTCCAGCTGGTTTTCCCATTAAGCCAAATTGTAGCAACACTATTTTTGGATATGTTTGGAATTTGTTGCAAATTCTAGAATTAACTTAGCATAGAAACAGTTTGTAATCTTTTTTCCCATTCTCCTTGGCAGCTGATGATGATGATGTTTCCAAGCAGATTTCAGAAAGCAATAATATATTTATACATGTACACACACAAACAAACACACAACTAATGAAAATTTTTTTTATTAATCATTGCACTCTCACCAACAGAATAAACTTGGGGGTCTTTTAGTCCAACCCCTGGTCAGGCAGGAAACCCTATACCATTTTAGACAAATAGTTGTCCGATCTCTTCTTAAAAACCTCCAATGTTGGAGCACCTACAACTTCTGGAGCTAAGTCATTCCACTGATTAATTGTTCTTATTGTCAGGAAATTTCTCTTTAGTTCTAATTCAATTCAAGCATGGTAAAAATTAATAATATTTCTCGCCCAGTTCTGAAGAACTTCCTCTCCTCTCCCTCTCCCTCTCTCTTCAAACAACATGATAAATTGTAAACCACTTTGCTTTCTGTAAGGCACAGTGTCAAACTCACCCATCACATGACATGTTGTGATGTATTGCAACTTTTTTGCATTGCCGGAGCTGGGGTGGGTACGGCCTTCGAACGATGCAACCAGACGGCGGGCCAGCAGTTTGACACCCCTGCTATAGTTGTTAGAGTTTCTTGATTTCTATATGCTATCAAACCTGTGTGTATATATTCTATCAGTATAAGAATAATATATAAGAATAAATATTCTTAGAAGCTAAGAAATGGAGTACAGATAGGGAAATGGTTTATTATTTGGGGAATGACTATTATTCTGTTTTGGAAAAAATTGAACAATGAATTTTTTGAACTCAGTTTCAAAACTATAAATAAGGCAACATTATTTTTTCAAATTTTTATTAACGTTATCAGGATATAAAATACAAAGGAAAAGGAAAATAGTGGAGGAAAAAGGGAAAAGGAGAAAGGAAAGGAGAAAAAAGAAAGAAAAGCATTGACTTCCAATTTTTTAGTGCTGTAGAAAAAGATAATATTACAGCATCAGTGTTTTACTTTTACATAGTAATATATACTAGCCATTTCCATAACAAGAAATCTATCTAATCAGCAAAACCCAAGGTCAAAATTTCATATTTTTTTTCATCTCAAGCACAAAATCCATAATCAGTTTCCAAGTGGAAACAAAGTTGGATGTGTTATTTTCTTTGATTAAGGCAGTTAATTTAGCTATCTTTTCTAATTCCATCAGATTTTCCAACCAATCATCCATTGTGGGAATTAAAATATCTTTCCATTTTTGTGTATAAAATATTTTTGTTGCTGCCAACATATATAACAACAAAGTTCCATTTTTTTTCTGGTTGTCCATTAAGGTAAAAGAAAAATGCTAATAAAGCAACATTATTGATCTTGTCACAATTGGTCCAGGGGTGTTTGCAGAGAGGATAAAAAAAAAAAAAAATTGGTGGTTACCTTCCAGTGACCATGTTGTCTTTGAAAAAATTTTTGTAAAAACATTGGGCTTTGATTGCTTGGTCACAATCAATTTTAATTAACAGTTAATTTTTTTTACTCCTGGACTTTCCTGAATTTGCCTAAATAAAAAAAATCAGAAATTATTTTACATTTAGGTATGGCATATGAAAACATGGAGGGGAAAATATGAGGGGCTACCATGATAACTTGCATAATAAGGGAATAGTCTTGGGTTGATGATAGATCAATATGATCCTATCAGTTGCTGTTCCCTGTGTGCTTCTCAGTGAAGACAAGCTCTAATATTAGTAATCTTGTATCTGTAAATTTCCACATATTCCACAGTGGATTGAAACTCTCACACAAATAGCTCTTTTTCGGCTGAGTAGCATGGTAAGTAGATTTCCAGCAAATCCTTTTTTATATCTGTTGGATTTTTGTTTTGCAAGTTTTATAGCAAGCACTATTTGTGGACCTATTTCTGAACTGATAGCATCTGATTGTAAAACATCAGATATAATTTAAATGCCTGGAAGTATTTCCTCTGGGAACAATCATTGTTGAAATACTGTGGATGTTGAGTAATGCTGTTTTTCCTGATAATGAAGCTCTTGGACAGAGAGAAAATAAATGGAATGTAGCTCAAAACTGTATTCTTTTCTCACTTTTTTCATTCCAGTTAAACAGATTCACAATTTAATTCTATCTAATGCAGGGTTCTGGTCTGTGGACAGGCACTGGTCCGAGATATGCCAGAAACTGGGCTGCACAACCAAGCAAAGCGCCATCTGCAAGATGTCGGCAGCATGCAAAACCACGCCCCCTCTGGCCAGCAGAAAAACTTCTCTCAATGGAACCAGTCCCTGGTGCCCAAAAGGTGGGCAGGGGAAGGGAGCGCTGATCTAATGAATTATTTGCAAACAGAAATTTAGAGTATGGCATCAGAGTAAGGAACCCTGGTTTATTTGGATCTCTTTTCTTGCAATGCTGATGTTAGCCTGAGTTACTTTCATATAATGGTTTATACAGTATGCCTTGTAATGTTTTCATCCAAAGTCTTCCATAAACAAGAAAATATTTACATTACAAAAGAGTGCATGGCCTAATATTTTAATAATTCCAATTTGAAAATTTCAGACACTAACTGAAAAGTTATTTTATAGCTGGAGTTAGGAGCATCTCTAGATGTTTTATATCAGGCCAGCTAGGGAATTTTGGGAGCTGAAGTCCACAAGTCTTAAAGTTGCCAAGTTTGGAGGCCCGTATTGTACTTTATGTTTCATCAGCTACAGCCATCCAAGTTAATGATAAAGGACCGTGGATTGACAGAGTAAAACATCTGGAGAACATCAAATCTGTTCCCGTTTTCACATAATAGAGACTGTTAGATTAGTGAATTCCAGAAGTGGCATAGAAAGAAAAGATGAAGCAGCACAGAAACAGTTTTAACTATCTATTCAAGGAAGGAAGAATTCCAAAAGACATAGGGTACAGTTAGTAAATGAAATTCTGTGGGTACAAGTATCTTCTAGGCTTCTATTAGTCAGTAAATAAAAGAGACCAAATGCCTCAAAGTAATTTAGGCATATTCAAGTACTATGTTGTACAGAAAAAGCCAAAACATTAATCATTGTACAGAAAGTTCTTATGGAAAGACTGAATGGAGCCACAACAATTTGATTTAAGAAGAGATTTAAAACTGGCTCATCATCACACTTGGCTCAAGCTCTTTAGTAGCAGCTTTGTACAATTTTTAAATTCCATGCTTCAATGCTATAACCACTGGCTTCAAAGACATCAACTTAACCAGTAAGATGGGACTCCACTATGCACCAAAAAGGTAAGAAAAACCACTCCATGCATGGAATCAAGATACAGTTTTATCTATATATGGACAGAGGTAACAAGTCCTAATAGTTGTCGTAAGCTGAGGACTAAGTGTTACCCTTTCAATTCTTTTTCCAGGTCTCCCAAGACTTTTTTGCTAGCTGATATAAATTAAAACTAAAAGTATTGATTTGTGTGAGGACAATATTGTTTGTACAGAATGCCTAGGGTTGTGTAAATCTAATATGCATGCAAACACTAGGGTTGCAACATTTGCTAAGCCATGGTTTTCTTACTTAAGAGATCTGTTGAACAAACCACAACTGGCAGAGTTTACCCAACATGCTATCTTATAAACCATGTTCTGCGCACTACCATGATGGAGATCACACACCACACAAATTGAACAAAAGGCATTACAACATAGTATGACACTGCATGATCATACCAGAGGGAGAAAAGAGGTGGCAAGAAGACATAAGAAAAAAAAAAAGATATAGGAAACCAATAACTTTATAGACATAAGCTGAGTTATGTCTGAAATATCTGGTTTCATGAGATATAGACATTGCTTAGCCACTGTGATTTATTTACCATAATTAGTGGCTTATTGCTCTTTTTAATGGCTTATATACAGTAGCTTAGTGGATTGCTTTAGCTAGAACATGAGTATATATCTCCATTATAATACAGTCAGGCACAATCTAGGTTTTTTGGTTTTGCTTTGGTGAATTATAGTTTGTAAACTATGGTTTAAGTTTCAACATGATGCATGAACCTACCCATTTTTGTTTAGTCAGCAAATCATGGTTAAAATTAGACAGTCAATTTGGGTATAATAAGATGCTGGCTGCCCAGATTGTGAATTCTCCTTCTGCCTTAAGCATGAAGGTTGGCTTTGGGCCAGGCACTCAGTCCAATCCACCACACAGGGTGGTTATGAACAAGAGGAAGAAGCATTAAAGATGTAAGTGACCTTGAGTTGACCAAAATAAAGGTGGAATAAAAATGAAATAAATAAATATAACCGCTTAGCATGATTTATATGTGACCTTGCTTATTTATTAACCTTTATAACAGCACGTATGTCAGGCTGTTAATATGTAACTGATGTCACTTATATTTGTGCATTTTATAACACAAGCATATAAACAAAGTGAACATTTGTACATATAAGCTCAACATTTGTTTGATGATGTTATGACACCCAAGTTGTTATTTTGATACTTTGTGGATTCTTAGATCCCTTATTATTCAACTAAAGCAGGACTTGATTTAGTAGGCTGGCTGAAAAGTTTCCAAAGTTTACAACATTGTTATTATTTGACAAGTTATGAATAAGAGGTTGAAAGATTTGGCTTGCTCCTTCATTTGTTGGTTTTGTAACAGTTCCAATAATTCCTCAAGCTGTACTGGCTGGGGACTTCTGGGAGTTGAAATCCACACATCTTCAAACTGCCAAAGTTGAAAACACTGCATAATACATAGCATGTCTTTCAAGAACATTTATATCAGTGGTTCTCAACCTGTGGGTCGGGACCCCATTTGGGGTCGAACGACCATTTCACGGGGGTCGCCAAACAACGCAGTCCGCCATTTTTTCCCCCTTTTCCTTAGCTGTGCTACTCCCTTTTATTCTATTGGCTTTTGAAAGCCAATAGAATAGACTCTCTTGAATAGAGTCTAATTCTATTGGCTTTCAAAAGCCAATAGGAATTGTCCAGGCTGTCTCTGCCCTGCTGAGCCCGCCAAAAGTCCCATTCTGCAAACAGTGCTGCACCAGTTGAGTAGTCCTCGACTTACGACCAGCTGAGTAGTCCTCGACTTACGACCGGTTGGGGGGTCACGGCATTAAAAAGGTTGAGAACCACTGACTTATATGGATTTGAATATTAGAAATACGGGAGTGGAAGCAAATGTTCCTAAGATGTTCTTTACAAAGATGTACTTGCTGCTTTCTGGGAATTGAAGTCAATCAAGGAACTGGAAGCATCATTCATTTAACAACTAAACTAGCCAGTTTGGTCAACTGGTTAAGGCACCAGGCTAGAAATCAGAAGACTGTGAGTTCTTGTCCCAATTTAGGCATGGAAGCCAGCTAAGTGACTTGGGCCAATCATTTTCTCTCAGCCCAACTCACCTCACAGGGTTGTTGTTATGGGGACAATAGGAGGAAGAAGGAGCATTAAGTATTTTCTTTGCCTTGAGTTATTTATAAAAATGATAAAAGCAGGATGAAAAAAATTTAAATAAATAAATAAGTTGTATGTTTACTTAACAAAAAATAGTCATAAAATAGGTTCCAGTCCCATGAAGATTTGCTTTACAACTGCAATATCTTACAATGGAAATTCTGATTCTAATTGTGGTTGTAAGTTGAGGTATATGATTTTTACTTATCATGTAAAGGTTAAGATTCTAACGCTCAGTCATGGAAAATTTCCTCTTTCCTTTCTTTTGATGAGTTATAAAATTTAAAGATTCAGATAATTACTTTATCAGGCAATAATAATCTTTACTGGTTTTGGCAATTCTTTCTTCTCTACTCAATGATTGCATATGGATCAAAGATGATGTTTTTACATTCATTAAATAGTAATGCAGCAAATATTAATTCTAGATAGTTGTCAATATGAAGGAAATGATATCTTGCCAAAAAAAAGTTGAGTGCTTTATAGTAGAATATAAACTTTGATGGAATCAAATAGCGCTGCTCTCTGCAACTTCGTACCCACCAAATACTTGGCTGTTACTTCTTTATTTCAGTTCTAAATAGACGCTAAGAAGGAAATTCTTAGCTGAGCCTTTGAAAGTCTCTTATAAATGTTCAATTTGCTTTATCACAGATTATGCAGACTAAAAATAGCTTGCCTACTTCATTGTCAGAATTGCCTGTTTAACTACCCAGAACGGAATTTATATCTATAATATAAATTAGGTGAATAAACAAATACCGCAGTTTGTGTAGTGGTTAAGATATCAGGCTAGAAACCAGGAGTCCATAAGTTCTAGTTCTGCCTTAGGCATGGAAGCCAGCTGAAAGACTTTGAACCAGTCACTCTCTCTCAGCCCTAGGAAGAAGGAAGTGGCAATGTTGTTGTGAAAACTGCAGGGAGTTATCCACATAATCGTCATGAGTCAGGACTGACTACTAAGGTGTGCACACACATGTAAATGATGTACATAATATTCTTAGCAGAGAAAACTTGCCAAAATACACTATACCTCATGTAGTATCCTTCACATCTGGAAAGTTAAAGGATCTCAGAAAAATAGAAAGATAGGTGCCTTATCTTTATACATAATGCACATATTGTTTGGCAGTCAAAGGTAATCCTGTATAGAAAACAAACATTGGTTTTAGTATTTAGACATTTCTTATTTTATCTGATGAGCATTTGGAAATCTCAAAGGACAGCATCAATGATCTTAAATTTAATGCATTTCTTTAAAACTTAATAGAATGGAATTTTGCCAAGAGAATATGAAGATAGACATATTTCTTGTTGAAGTATGAAGTAACTAACACCAGATAAAGGTTTGAGGTGTTCCTTGTTATTTCTATGAATGGAGAGATATACAGCCTCTCCTAATATTGTTAAGCTGAGTGATAAACGGTCAGATCAGTTCTGGATTTAACAGTTGCTACATCTGGGTCTTAGTCACTTCTTTATCAATTATTATTCCAGACAAATGTAGTGGCAGAGAAATGTAATCTAATTTGTTGTATTTATGCAAAACCTATAATACGAGGACAAAATCTTTGGCCAACTGAAACATAGAATTATTACTGTATTACTATTCTGCATTTTTTACGAGCTATTAGAGATGTAATTCAGCCATAGCTTGAGGCTTACTGTCTTCTTATCCTGTAGCATTATGATCTCAAGGCCATTTTATAAAGCATAACATTGGCTAGCTTGCTGCTGTTATATTTTTCAAGAAAGGGCTCTATGAACCAATTTTAGCAAAACTAATGGTGAGTCCTGTATTTGGGAGGGATGGGGTAAAATAGCACCTCTATTGAATGCACCCCCAGTCTTTGAATGGCGCCAAACTTAAAGCAATTCTGACACATAACAATCTGGAGGCAATTCTGGATTGGCCCTCCCAGGGAACAGACTTAATTTCTGTATCACAGCCACATGAAATGACCCAGCTTAAATGTTATCTTTTTTTCAAAAAAAATGATTACCCATTAAATTTCCTGCTTCATCTATGAACTGTTGCATCTTTGGACATATTTACGGTAGCATCTGCTGAACTAAAAACAGCTGTGAAAAGCACTTTGGGCTTGAAGTGTGTTGAACATGCTTTGAAGATGGGTCAGATCAGGAGTGATAGAGCAAAGCTCACAGTATAGATAATAATAACTCTTATGGATGTTTCAAAATAAGCAGACTACTGTCTTAGAGGTGTTCTTTCTCCATTATGCAATCTAATCTCAGGGTGATTATGTATTAGTTATGGAGACTATTTGCCACTTCTGTGATAAGGAATAATTTTCTAACTATTCATACTGGTATTTCAGCTCTACTCAACTGCATTTATTAAAGATATGAAAGCTTTTAAAATAAATTAGAGTAAGCAGTTTAGAATTGTACACATACAGCACCTTTCTGCTATTCTTCAAAGCACACACATATATTTTCAGGTGTTCACATATGCTTGAAAAAGATAGTGTCTAATCAACTTAATCATTCAAGTAGTGCTCTTTAAGATAACTCTTAAAACTGCTGCAATATTTTTCAGATTTCCGTATATTTTAGTGAATAATCAAGAGGTAATATTTATACAAAGTACAAAGCATTTCCTTTAAATTATTGCAAACATGCATATGCCCTAATAAATATCAATAACTCATTATTCTGTTTTTAAGCAGCCCTGTCTTACAAATGTCGATATTCAATGGGATTACACAATAATAACCATCCAAATCTAGTTTAGATTGCAACTTCAGAGGTTTTGCTCATGCCTCCTGAAACACAATCTTATCTGTTGCAGATAATATACATTTTGTTGCAGAAGAATATGCTACCTATTTCAGTTTTTAGCTCAATACATTACTTAAAATTATAAAACAAATATATGTGATAGTAAGATCACTTAAGGAAAGTTGAACAAATGTGGTTTACTCAGCCTACATTGCACTTTTTACAGCTTGGTGAGAAGAACACAAGTTTTATTACTGTATTGCAGAAAAACACAACTAATTGCCTTTTGAATCTAGTGCAAGAATTTCACAATGTTTCCTGTAAAGTTATTTTCAACAAGAATGAGTTTTATCTACCATTCTACTACAGATAACACATATATTTCTCACAATGCACCATAATCTGCCTTTTGGGAGCCCACAAAGTTAAATAAGGAGGAAAAACAGTAACAAGGTATGATATATTTAGAAGATTAGCATTTTGTATCCAACTTTGTCCTTTACTAAAAACAAAACTTTTTATTCTCAATTTTCCTCTTCTTTAAAGCTTACATTTCCAAGATCTAAAGAGGGCAATAATGTATTTACCATGAAATTCACAATGAGATTAATTTTGATTGTTTACATTTGTCTCACGCAGTAACTGGAATTCTCTTGGAGATGGTGGTAGGTTAATACCAGAAATTACGTGAATAGAATCTGGATTAAAATCAATAAGATGCAGGTTCAAATCCTTATTCTGATATGAAGCTTGTTGACTTGAACTGGCTACTATCGTTGACCTATACCAGTGATGGCGAACCTATGACACGCGTGTCAGTGCTGACACACGTAGCCATTTGGGGTGACACGCGCAGGATTTCATGCGATTTTATGCAATTCATCCTCGGCTCCTGCACGCTGAGGATGAAAGAAATTTTTTTTTGTTTTCGCCACGGAAGAGAAATCCCCACGGATACCTGGCGGGTCACCAGGTTATGTGGGACTCGAACCCACTAAAACTCTCCCATTATGACTACTGCCCCCCTAGAGCAACCGTACCATTACGGCCTTGGATCCAGGAAGGATGAAAGAAATACGCTCTGTGCTGGAGGAACGGGGGGCGGGACGTGTGATCTCCCCCACTCACACTCACTCATTCACTGTGTCCCCGCTGAAAACTTCAGCCTGCACCGCCGCCGACTGACAGGCAAGCACAGGCACAGCCCCTTTATCAGTGCAGGGGCTGCTGGTAAGGCGTGCGTGCCGTGCGCACACACTTCATCAGCACGGCTGAGAGTACGTTAGGGAGGACACCCAGGAGAGGAGCGCAGGAACAGTGCGCGCCTTTCTCCAGTCAGGCCGCAATTAGTGAGTGCCACACAGTAAGGGGGACCTGTGAGCGCCATTAGCAGCAACTATTGGGGTGCCATGGACTTGCAATTGCCCACAATAACTGAGATAAGTGAGGGGGAGGCTGTGTTAGGCTAGTTAACCCCTAATTGGCTAACAAGCTATCTATAATTCTATCTGCTATCACTGGCCCACTGATGGAGCACCCAAAAAATAAAAAACAAAGGTTAAGTAAAGGGAGTGGTAGTAGCAGTGGCCGACCCTTTCAAGAGACATGGAGCGAGATGTATGGTATTATAGAAAAAAATGGCAGATCATTTTGCGTTCTATGTACTGAAACGGTAGTAAGCAGAACGTGGAATATAAATAGACATTTTGAAACTAATCATTCCCAGCTCTTGGAAAAAAGTGAGGATGAAAGGAAGGAATACATTTCCAGGAAGCTACACCTTTATAAGAGCCAATCTAACTCCATCCTTAAATTTATAAAAGGCTGTACAAATTTAATATCTGCAAGTTTGAACATTGCTCACTCCATAGCTCAGCATGCAAAAGCACTTAATGAGGGAGAATTTATTAAAGAAACTCTCCTAAGATGTGCGCCACTTCTATTTCACGATATGCAGAATAAAGATGCAATTATTAAGAGAATATCTGAGTTACCACTCAGTAGAAATATCATAAAAGACCGAATAATGAGACTGAACACAAACGTACAACATCAATTAAAGAGAGACATAAGGAATTGTAAATATTTTTCCATCTGTCTTGATGAAACTACTGATGTCATGTCACATGCTCAGTTGGCCATTATTGGTCGATATTCTGATAGTCACACAATGAGAGAAGAGTTGATAAAGTTAGTATCAGTTCCAACAAGTACATCAGGAAGCGAAATATGTAAGGTTGTTATGCAAACATTCTGCGACCTAAGCATTGATATCTCTAAAGTTGTGTCAGTGACGACAGATGGTGCCCCAAACATGGTGGGGAAAAAAGTTGGATTTGTGAAATTGTTTACAGAAGCTATTGGACATCCGATTGTGCCTTTTCATTGTATTATCCATCAGGAGGCTTTATGTGCCAAGGCAGGATTCACTGACTTAAATGACTTAATGTCAGTTGTTACAAAAATAGTTAATTTAATAGCTGCTCGCCCCCTTCACAAGCGAGAATTTTCAGCACTTTTACTGGAGGTTGATTCCACCTACAGTGGACTGCTGATGTACAATAATGTAAGATGGCTGAGCCGAGGCAAGGTTCTTGAGCGCTTTGTGGAGTGCTTTGAAGAAATTAAGGTATTTCTTGAAGATAAGGATCTGGGAAACTTTCCTCAGCTCAATGATGATAAGTGGGTCAACACCCTGATGTTTTTTACAGATCTCTCTGTTCATGTTAATGAACTGAACTTAAAGTTACAAGGTTTTGGCAAAAGTATTGATGTTATGTTTGGATACATAAAAGCTTTTGAAAGTAAAGTAAAAATTTTCAAGCGAGATGTAGAAACTAAAACGTATAAGTATTTTCCTCGAGTACAAAAGCATTTTGAGAAGGCCAGTGCAGCTGTACGAAATGAAGTGGAACTCTTGCATATGAAGTGCCAGCATGTTTTAGACTCGTTACTTGACCAGTTTACTGATAGATTTAGTCAATTTAGAAGCCTAGAACAGACCATGAGAATAATTAAGTATCCTGATGTAGTAGTCTACAATAGTTTGGAATTAAATGGTTTCCAATGGACGCAAATAGATGATTTGGAGATGCAGCTTGCAGAATTTCAAGACAGCATCTGGGCTCAGGTGTTTGTCGACTTGAGGTCAAAGCTTGAGAATCTGGAAAGGGGCCGCTTGGAGAATCAAGATGAGTGCCACTACGAACAGGAAATTTGGAGTGCCTGGAACAGACTACCAGACACTTTTAGCACCCTGAAAAATATAGCAACAGCTTTACTCACAATTTTTCCTTCTACGTACTTTTGTGAGACCTTATTCTCAGCATTAAATAATATCAAAACCAACAAAAGAAACAGATTGACAGATGAGGTTAGTAGCGCTTGCTTGGGCCTGAAGTGTACAAAATACCAACCTTCAACTGAAGATTTAGCCAATGAAATTCAGCAACAAAAAAGTCACTAATATGCAGGTTAGTTAAAGAATTCGCCCTCCCCCTCACTTATCTCAGTTCACGGCACCCCAAACAAGTTCAATAATATCCAGGGCAACATACGAAATCGACAGATTGATGAACAAAGAAGTTACTAAGCAGGTATGTTAAATAATTTGTTTTTGGTTTATTAAATACAATTATATATTGCAATTATACATTTTTGTAGTTTAAACTATAAATTGCGCAAAATTGTGTTTTTTTGTCGAAGTGACACACCACGCGAGTTATGCTCGATTTTTTGCCGAATTTTGACACACCACGCCGAAAAGGTTGCCCATCACTGACCTATACCATCTCACTTTGAAGATAAAATATTGTGGGGGAATCATATACCTGCCTTTTGTTCTAGGGAAATTAACTGAAAAGTAGCAATGTTTTTGCCCCATGCTACTCCTATGTGGCTGTGTTTAGAATCATAGTAAGATATATTGCACAGATAGTCTTTGACTTACAACAATTCATTTAGTGACCAAAGTTACAATGGCACTGAAAAAAGTGATTTATGACCATTTTTCACACTAATGACCCTTGCAGCACTCTCATAGGCATGTGATTTACATTCAGATGCTTGACAACTGGTTCATATTTATGATGGTTGCAGTGTCCCAGGGTCATGTAATCACCCTTTATAACCTCTTGTCAAGCAAAATCAATGGGGAAACCAGATTCACTTAATAATCATGTTATTAACTCAACAACTCCCATGTTTCACTTAACAAATGTGGCAAGAAAAGTTGTAAAATGGGGCAAAACTCACAACAAATTTCTCACTTAGCAACATAAATTTTGGGCTCAATTGTGGTCATAAGTTGAGGACTCCCTGTATTAGCTCAGATTTCATTCCAGAAAAATGAAATAATGACAACAGGAACCATTAGTAGGGCTTTCACAAACCGTTCACAATTCCCAGTACAGCAGTATCCTTCTAATGCAGCAATTATAATCTCCTAAAACGGTTGTATAAAAATTATTCTGGCTTATTTTAAAAGCTATTTTCATATGTCAAGAATGATATCCAATTAAAGGAAATCCAACTGAGAATTAACTAGGGTGCACTGTTCGGGAATAAAACCACTCAGTATTTCCCGTCTTTGAGATCCATGCAGGATTTCCTGGCACCTGGATAGGAAATGCAATTAAAAAAACCAAAGTAGCAAGATCCAGATTGGAATGTTTCTAAAGCAAATTTTGATTCTTTCCCAAAATGTGTTGCAATTGGCATTGCATTAAAAAAAATAGTTTAGAGAACTCTCAAATAAGTCAATATATGGTCAGTATATACAGTACCATTTAAAATTCCTTTTTAAAGAATTATTCTTATTGGATTGCTTTTCGGCCAGTTTAGGATAAACACACTAGACCAAGTACAAATGATTGTTAAAGTGAATTGTTCAATTTGAGTGAATGTTTTTTGCAGAATGCCCAAAAGGACATGCAAGTCAATCCTTTATTCTAAAGCAAGTCCAATTAAGTAAAAGCAGAACCAAAATAATTATACAAGCATTCAACTATAATTTTAGTTTGGTATGCTAAAAACTAGAACAATGAGTATGTGCCTCACAAAAATGGCTACATAGTTGATTAAAAATTATAAAGAATTTGCAGAACAACTTTATCATCCTTCAATGCTTGTGTTGGTTGTCTGCCATTTACATTGTTTTGCAAAACTGGCATGCATTTCAAATTGAGATCCATCCCATTGCAAATAACTACATATGCCTGGAGGGCAAATTTAACTAAACGAAAGATCTCTTTCTTCTCAAACCTTGCATAAGAAGCAAGTGGGTACTACTAAACTACAGAGGAGTCTACCAAAAGAATTGTCACATTCCATAGGCCAGTAAAATTCCATTGATGGTTATCTTGTTCCAAGCGATTTTTGAGAAGTGATATTTATGAAAATAACTTTGCTCAATAAATCAAATATAAAAGCTTTATTTGAAATATAGTCTCTTTATTATGTTCAAAACATGAAAAATGCTTGTCACTGAGAAACTAGATAAAGCATTTCTTTTATTGTAATATTCATAGACATAACTGTGTTACATTTACATCCTGATTTTCACTAGGAGCTCAAAATGATTCACACTGCGATGTCTTTTCTGTTCATCTCTGTAACAACCCCACACAGTAAGTTGAGCTGACAGAACAATTGTCCCAAAGTCCCTTAGCAAGTTCTCATGGCTGAAGGTGGACTTGAACCCAGGTCTTCCCCGACCTATTTAACACTTTAATCATGACCAAAGGGCTGAGGGCTGAGATTATGTTGTGAAACACTATTATGTCTCAAATATCTCAAAACTCCATATATAGAGGCCATGGATTGACTGGGTGAAGTGAGATGACTGAGTGAAATGACCATTCCATGGATAAGGGTTAGAAAGCTGCCCTCCATCAGCTACATCAGCAGTTCTCAACCTGTGGGTCAGGACCCCATTTGGCGTCAAACGACCATTTCACAGGGGTCACCAAACAACGCAGTCTGCCATTTTTTCCCCTTTTCCTTAGCTGTGCTACTCCCCTTTTATTCTATTGGCTTTTGAAAGCCAATAGAATAGACTCTCTTGAATAGAGTGTAATTCTATTGGCTTTCAAAAGCCAATAGGAATTGCCCTGCTGAGCCCACCAAAAGTCCCATTCTGCAAACGGTGCTGCACCAGTTGAGTAGTCCTCGACTAAGACCGGTTGGGGGTCGCAGCATTAAAAAGGTTGAGAACCACTGAGCTACATTAATCTGCCATCTGGTGTGGAGATAGGTATCTTATTTTTACCCTAGAGATATAATGGGGAGATGCATATTCTTTCTGAACAGAACTATGCAAAGTACTATAATTTCCCCTGCTTGTTCATAATTGGGATTTTCAGGCAGAAAATCGAGGGCATTTGCTGCATGCATAGAATTGCATTCATGCAAGATTATCAGCTAGCAAGTAACAGCTGTCAAACACGTCGAGGCAGCAAGCAACGTCTGTGTGCACACCCTTTACATACAATAAATAACCCTTTACAGGAATTTGGGAGGTGCAGGCGTGCATGGTTGCTTTCAGAGGGTTTCGGCCCCGGAGGGCACGGCCGTCGACGGGTCGCTGGGTTCTTCCTTCAACGTCCCTGCGGGGCCTGCCTCTCTCTTCCTCTGACCTCCATCCTCGCCGCGTTCAGCAGCCAGCCAGTTCTCGGGCGCTGAGGGCGCGGGAAGGACTAGGTGTGTCGCTGGAACTCCAAGCCTGCGAACTTTCCGCCTTGATTGGCTCAACAGCACAAGCGACTCCCCCGCGGGGCTCGGCAGAAGCCGCGCTGCCTCCAACAGGAGCGGCGCTCCCTCCTTCGCTACCAGACCGCCCCGCTCCTCTCGGCCAGTCAGAGGGCGCAGCCCGAGGCTCAGCCGCCGCCGCCGCCGCCGCCGCATCATGCAGCTGCTGCCGGCTGCCGCTGCTGTCCTCTTGCTCGTCCTGCTGGCTGCGGACTCCTCGCAGAGTGAGTAGTGGGGCTCCCTCCCCGGGCTGCTTTTTCCTCCTGTTCTTCCCCCTCCCCGAGGAAGGAAACCCCTCTCCGCTGCCCTTCCTCGTAGTCGCGGAGGAGTTCGCCCTCTTCCCCTGAAGGGATGGAGACGCGCATTAAAATACCCCAAAGCCCAGGCGGATAACATCGCGTTTGCGTTTCTGTGGGCCGGGAAAGAGCCCGCCGACAGCCCCCTTGGCGCTCCCCAGCCTTTCCCTCTTAAGGTCAGGGCGTCCTAAAGCCCGTCTCCTCGCGGGCGACCAACCGACAGCTTCCCGTCCAGGGCACCTGCCTCGTGGCGCTACTTTTCGGCCAAAGGTTCTCGGTCTCCCCGCTCCCAGACCTCTTTTCCCGGCAGCTTTCCCGCTTTTCTCTTTGCCCGCCCAAGGGTCGGGGGCGACCTTCGTCTCCCTCGCTCTTCGGCTTCCGCAGCTT
This sequence comes from Crotalus tigris, assembly GCF_016545835.1. NCBI lineage: Eukaryota > Metazoa > Chordata > Lepidosauria > Squamata > Viperidae > Crotalus > Crotalus tigris. Next base: position 517,571 of record NW_024096893.1, read on the forward strand.
TGTTCTTGGCAGCGAGCGGGAGGGCGGGGGGCGCGGGGATGCCCTTGTTTGCGAGATAAACGGCGGTGACGCCGCGGCGGCATTGTTTGGCTTCTCTTGTGGCGGGCGCGGAAATGGTGTGGGGAAGCCGCGGAGCTGAAGATGGAACCCGGAGCCGGAGGGCTTGAAAGCGGTCCGATGATTTCACGGACTGCACCGGAGGACTCTTTGAAAGGAGAAATATCCGCGCGCGCTGACCGGAGGGCGAGGGAGGGAGCCGGCGACTTTGCTGGGGAGGCGCGCGGCCGCGTCCTTCTGCCAAGGGAGCCCAGGATTAATGGCTTCCCCCCTCTTTCCCCCCGGTTTCTTTGGGGGCTTCTCCAGCTGTGGTGTTCTACAAAAGCCGGGAGGAGGCTTCCCAATTCCTTCGCCAGAGGCACCGCCGAGCCTATCAGATCTTCGAGGAGACCAAGCAAGGCCATCTGGAGAGAGAGTGCGTGGAGGAACTCTGCAACCGTGAAGAAGCCCGAGAAGTGTTTGAGAACGACCCTGAGACGGTGAGACAAGTCCAAAAAAGTGTCGGGGATCATTGTTTGTTTGTTTGTTTGTTTTAAAGGAAGAATAGCGTGAAGTCATCCTGACCTAAACTAAGCATCAGAATGGGAATGAGGACGCCAGGTGTTTGCACAGCTGGAGAAGTTGCTTGGATGAACAGTCATTAGATAAATAACTTAAACCACACCCTTCTCTTGACAAATCCGATCTATTTGGATTGTGAGGCCGAGCAAACAAGAATAGTGAAATGCTGGGAAGGGAATAGCTTATATGGAGATAAGTCAGGATCCTTCTCCTAGAAAAGATCTCTTGGGTGTTTGGTGTGTGTTTGTGCACGTGCTTTCTTTTGTGGACAAGTTAAATCTTACCGCAGACAAAATACATTTACTAGATTCAGGGTTATTGGATAACTAAGGAGAACCTGCAATTTACACAGCTCAATTTGAATAGTCTTTGGTGCATGACAGTTCACTGATTTTGTAAATGCTTGCAAGCAAGGTTTTGTTGAATAAATCAGTTGAACAAACAATATAAAGCTATCTTATTTAGAAGAGTATTCAGTATGCTTATTGAATTAGAAAATTATGCTAACTTGGATCCGCAATTTTATTGGTTGATAAATGTAAACAGTTTCTGAGTTAACTCATATCAGCAAATGAATATTTTTTAAAAAATACTTAGTGAGAGGATAATATTTATCTAAATCTACAGCTGTTTTGTGCTAGAAGTCTTGGTAGCATAAAAGTAATTATAAATAATTTTAAATTAAATTAAATAAAACATTTCATTTTATGTATTCTAGTTTTCTGATGCTTGCAACTTTGGGATGTACTATTCTGAAAAGATTTTTATAAACAAAGATTATCTGGTATTAGTTTAGGGAATAAATGTTTTGAGAGAAAGACAGACCAGTTATTTTTGTACAGGGCTGTATTCATGTTAATGATTTGAATGGGGTGGACAGGTTGAGAGTTATGTAGGTCAAAAATACTGAGAATGACAGGGGCTTGGCTTTTTTTTCCCTTAGAAGAGTTAATTTTATATATTTAAGGAAATACATGTCTTAACATATTCCCTGATTAAGTTCACAGCATAGTGTACCCTTTTACCAGCATAGCAAATAGTTGCAAAGTAGTAGCAAATTTTGGTTTGTGATATCTCTTTTAAACTTTTGGCTTTTAGCCTCAGATAAAGTCAAGGATGTTTGGGAAGAACAAAAATGAACAAGTTGTTCTCTCCAATTCTCTATCATTTAAAGCTTATAAATAGCAAACAGCATTCCATATTCAGGTTGTATTTTTACTGATATGTTCTCATAGATGGTCTCATAAATTATTATTCCTTTTAAATATTAATATTAAATGTATTCACATTTAATCAATATAAGCTTTGCTGAAACGATTTCTTACCAGTGGAGAAGTCCCCCCAAAGTGAAAAAAATAATCCAAGGTCACCAGAGGGTTATATATAAAGTTTTAGTAAAACTTTTTCTTTTAATCCAAAAATGAGCCTGCCGAAAAAGTATGTGACTAGATTGTGTTGTTCTACTGCAAATAGGGAAGAAATGTTTTATATTCTGCAGTGTCATTTATCTAAAGTGTTACTATGTTTGATTTTTCTGTGACAGTTTTTTTAAATAAATGCTGTTTTCTATTTGTGTTCTTAATTTACTCCAGTTTTGAAAAATCTCTGTGAAGTTGTGTAGTTTATGAAGACAAATGGAGTGGGTGAGGGAAAGTGATGGTTTTCTGAGGAAGAAGAAAGGGTGATGGCAGGCCGAGATAAACGATCTTTCAAATATGGTGATCATATGGTAATGTAGCATACCTGAAGTACTAGTGATTTTGTCTAAGGTAAACAGATCTCTGTTTGCATAATGGGGTTTCCCTTTGTTCTCCATCTCTTCCTACCCTGCATTATATGTTATCTAACCAAAAGAGATTAGCAATAGACAGGTTTTATACATAAATCTATAGACCAGTAATACTACTCACCTAAAAAGGATATTGGAATTCCATGTAATATGCAACACTAACCTTGCCGAGTACAGTACTAGATAGGAACTATCCTTGGAAGGTCACAAAAAATATCAAGATAAAACTGGTGGAAATATCCTGGGATTTATTTCCAGTATCTGGAGGTATGTTGCCTCTGAACTTGGATATTTCATTCATCATTTGAATTTTAGCAGCTACATTCATAACAGAAAGATCTATTAAAAACAGTAGTAAACCTCTATTGCTAGTCTTCTATCAGTAAAATTTATTTTTTAAGTTAAGTTATTTTTTAAAAATAATGTGAAATATGGTGCCCTAGACATCAAGAATATTACTGGGATGTTTGCAGTATAAACACTGCAATACCTGAGCAGGCATGGTTATTTCATTTCTCTCAGCTAATCGGGTTTGTGAATGATTTTCAAATGTGGTTTAACAAAGAGATGAGCAATACAATAATTCCTACGATCTCCTGGGAGCCTTCTTTAGTTTCCCTAGGGTCCAACTGATTATCATTACCATATGGTCAAAAAGAAAGAGATCACACATGCTGCCATTAATGGAATGAATTTAAACTGGCCATTGATAACAATAGGAGGAATCTAATGATCTGCATTAGATTGCTGGAAGATGGAGAAAGATGAGAAGGTATAATGTGAATATAAATTGTTATGTATTCATTTGTGGCTTCGACCTTGCAACATAAATTTATTTATTCCTGCAAGAAGCTGAACTAATTCTGTTTGACTGGGCTTAACTTAGTATTCCCAGGATCTCATTTGGGGTCTAAATTAATATGTAGAAATATATAAGAAATAACAAAAAAAAAACTTGGATTACTTGTGATTCTAACATTGGTCCAGGTTTTTGGTAGTTATGGAGGATTCCAGAGAGATTAGTTAATAATATTGGAATTATAGTTGAGTAACATCTGCAGGTCTGTTCCTCACTCTTGTTTTATAGCACTTAAATATTCTTATTTTAAAACAGAAATGGCATTTTAAAATAATCTCTGTGTAAATATGTAGTTTTGTCTATGCTTGATCAAAATGTAGAATGTTAGCTTTTACCTTATTATACAAACAGTATGTACATGGGTTGAAGAATTTATATTTGCTGTTTGATTGTACAAAAGAGATTTGTTTGTGACTTTAAAATTCTGATGAGAATTTTGAAAAGCCATGACATATGTATTACAAGTCTGTATATGCCAGGTTGTATAAATGTACAAAGCAGGTGTACCCAGCAAATATTAGGGTTCAGGCCATTGGGAAATTTTAAGAGACCACTAAGACAACCTGTGACCCATTGGATCATTCTTCTTTACACATATAAAAGAGAGCCCCGGTGAAGCATCTTCCTCCCACCCCCGCCCCAAGCAGGCATCCAAGTTGCTCCCTCAGTTTTCCCTCACTGGCCACCATTGTTAAGAGATTTCAAATTTTGGCCTCAGTTCCAAAGCTGCCGGTTGATATGGTACAGAAGTTAGAGGGAGGTGGGAAAGAGGGTGGGATTTTCCGCTCCCCTCTTCCCTTCTGCCAAGCAACCCATGGTTTCTAGGAAGTGTGGTCAGAAGGCCTGGTGGTGAAGCAGCCACAACTTTGCCAAATTTCAATTCCACAGGAGTCAGATTTTGGGTCCATTCTGTAAGTTAGCCATTTAAGGTATGTTGATTCAAAAATTGTTGCTCTGTGATGCACCATTTTGCCCAGTTAAAAATTTCAAAGTATCCAGAATTTTAATAGTGTATAGATTTTGATGTGACAAAAATATTTTTTTTCTGTCGCTTGATACAGAACTTTTAGAGAGCTTTGAGAAGGAACAAGAAAATATGTTTGATGCAATACTGAACAAATAACCATAATTCAAAGTTCTATATTTAGAACTGTCATTTTAAAAGTGCTGAATAACCTTCTTGTATTATTCAGCACGTACAGTAAATTTACATGCATGCTGGGTTAATTTATATAAGGTTCATGTCCATCCTCAATCATAGAGGTTTACTGGATGGCTTTTGGACCAGTCATGATCTCTCAGTGCAGCCTGCCTTACTGGGGGGTTGTTCAGAAACAGGAGGGAATGCTTGTATTTTATATATATATTTTTTTTTGCTCCTGGTGGGAATGTGGAATGTAGAACTAATAAGTATAATTTTGAGGAGTTTTGGTTGCTACTTATCTTTCTATGATTAATGATGCTCTTCTGATGCACAGATTCAAGAGTTTTTTTAATTGGCATTATTTTATATGCTTTGATCCTGCAGAGAAACTAGTTAAGTAAAAGGCTCTAAAGAAAATGTAGCAAGAAATAATGCTAAAACAAAGACTGACTTTAAAAACATGATACTCCAGTCAAGGTCTACATAAGGAGTGAGATAGGAGAAAGAAAATTTAAGTTGATAAGAGATGTGCCTGTAAAAATGCAAATGCTTTAATTTCAGATATTGATTCATTTTAAATAAGAGACCAATTTGGCTGTAGCTTCTATACCATGTAATGTTCCCTAGATGTAATTTTGTGTGTGTGTGTGTGTGTGTGCGCGCGCACACACACACAGCTTGAGTCAGTGTTGACTCCTGGTGACTGCCTGGACTAGTCCCTGCAATTTTCTTGACAAGATTTTTGGGAGTGGTTTGTCATTGCCTCCTTCGGGAAAGTGATTGGCCCAGGGTAACCTAGCAGGCTTTGGGCCTAAGGTAAGAACAGAACTCACCAGCTTCTGGTTTTTAGCCCAGTGTCTTAACCGTTATAGCAAACTGCTTATCTTACATGGTAATAGCTAGGGAAAATTACAAAATAGAACAACATATGTCAGCTACCAAAGATGTCTTTTCAGTTAATAAATTTCTCACACTAAATTTATAACTTTTAAAGATATTAAAACAACTGGATTTATGTGGAAAAACTGTTATACAATCAGTTTTGGGAAATTGTAGTCTGTAAACTATAGGCGGGCCAAGTTCTGGCCCTGAGAAGACATGTGCCAGTATCCATGTAAAATACACCAACGCATGCAAATATCTATGTGCAGATATAACCTCCTCCTTCAGAGATATATGCTGCTTTCAGATTTATAAGCATGTGCGCACGCAGGCACATCACCTCAATCCAAACATGGACACAGCAGTCTTTTCTGGGAGATGGGGGAAGTCTCTTTCCCACTAAAATGGATGTCAAACTGCCGGCCCATGAGGCGGATGTGTCATGCCAAAACTGCGCACAACCCCATTGCTGGCAATGGGGAAAAAGTTGCAATACGTCACAACACGTCACATGATGTCGCAAGTTTGACACCCGTGCACTAAAAATACTATTGTATTTTCCTACTTCTCCATTGCCTTTTTTACTCCTGATTTTTATCTATGATGTCCCAACTTCTTTTAGATACATATTTCCCCCCATATTGTCATCTTCTAAGACCCAATGTCATTGCAACATCCTTGGATGTTTTTCTAGCTTTGTTTATCTGTAACAGTGCGAACATCTCAGCCAATATAAGCTTGTTGACAGCATTTCCTGGAATATCCATGTAATTGTGGGTGTGGCATTGCTACTTACTTTTTCTGAAGGATCGTGTTGAGGGGAATGTGTATTGCCTGAGTTCTTTTTGTGAAAATACAACAGCATAATACTACATAAATTCCAATTAGCAAAGACTTCCTTAGAAGTAGCCCTTCCTGTGATATTTGCAGGGAAGGAAGAATAGGATTTACCAGGAGGAATAAAGATTGTTAGGATGCTTACGTATGTGCCAGTGCTATAGAAATGTAACGTAAGTAGTATTTCTATGTGTGATTTTGCAAAAATAATATATATATATATATATATATATATATGTGTGTGTGTGTGTGTGTGTGTGTGTGTGTGTGTATAAATATAAAACAATAAAATATACGAACACCAGGAAGTTATAAAACTATAAAAAGTTTTAATAAAACCAGAATAAAACCAAGCTTTCGCTGGCATCTGCCAGCATCATCAGGGTAGTCTCCAGTCGATGGGAGAAGCTATTTATAGATGTGGCGTTCTTTGCATTTCTTGATGTCCTGGTCCATCGCCAACCTAATGGAACCCTGAAGACCAGGGTCTACCGCAAGTCCACGCACACAGATAGAATTCTACACTATGATAGCAACCACCCAGTGGCCCACAAGGCCAGCTGTATTAGAACACTCTTCAAGAGAGTAGGCTCCCACTGCAACACTGCCAAGGCTAGGACGGAAGAAAAGAAGCACCTTTTTAAGGTGTGCAGGCACAATGGTTACCCTATGAAGTTCATCAGGCACCATGGACTATCATCCAGACCCTCCCTCCCGATCAGGTCTCAAATAGAAGAACATACATCACAGAGACTTCGTATCACTCTTCCTTATATTAACACCGTCTCAGAAGCCACGGCTAGGATATTGGCACCCTATGATGTGAGGGTGGCACATAACCCCAACCAGACGCTGCGATCTAAGGTGATGAGATTGAAAGATCCACTCCCCACCATAGAGAAGTCCAATGTCATTTACAGGATCAACTGTGAAAGCTGCTCTGCCAATTACGTGGGGGAGACCTCCAAATGTGTCAAAACTAGATTCACGAGCATAAATTGGAGGTAAGGAGAGGCGACCAGTATTCCCAAATCGGGGCGCATATGCTAGAATCTGGGCATAGGTTTGATTTTAGCAACGTGCAGGTGATGGCCAGTGACAGCACGAAGGGGGGCCGGCTCCTTAAAGAGGCGTGGCTCTCCAACGAAGAATCCATCAACAGACATGTGGACCTATGCCCAGCGCATGTAACATTAAGAGCATGGGCAATGCGCGACCGTCCCTCCGGAGAAAAACGATGTAACATTAACGTGCCTTCGGCAAAGAGGGTTGACGGAGGAGACGAGCCTTGGAAATACCCAGACAGGGAATAAGCAGCAGCAGAGTAACTCCCCACCTGCTGAAACATATGCCCCTCCCCCATGGACACAGGAATGGATTGACGACCAAGAGCCAAGTGCTGATGAATTGAGGGTCTCCCCGGGAACAGCGAGGAGTTTGACAAAAAAGCGATCTGGTATAGACTTTGGGTTATTAAACAATCATGATTCGAAGGATTGGAATGCCACGTGTAATCCCACCGGCGATCCTGCAACTAACTTCACTAATGACATTTCCCGTTTGAGCTGTTATTGCCTTGGGAACACAGGAGAACAACGGGGAGATGAGAAGCCTGTTCGCTATAATCTTAGAGCTTCCACACACTCCTACAGACATTTGAGAGGAACGACTCCCCGTAGGAATGCACAAGGAGATACAAGTCACGACCGTAAGGATTTCGCCTCTCTCCTTTTAAGGAAGACTGCATACCCCCAAGTAATGAGCGAATACACAAACAACAGTGAAGGGACAGCCCCCTCGGAAAAAGGGGTCAGCAATCAATTTGTGGGCGCCATGAATTCTGGAGAGGGTGTTAAAATCACCCCCATTGAAGAGAAAATAGAAAGGGGAGTTAATAAAGTGATACGAAGGATCGGGAAACAGGATGATGTAAACACAATGGAATCTTGGGCTACAGAGACAAACAATGAGGATATAGTTTTGAAAGAGGATCGTAAACAAAGAAATAGGGGGAGAAGAGAAATAGGAAGTACCAAGAAGGAGGATGAGGAGAATAAACAACATAAACACAGACAGTGTGCATCTAATTACGTGGAATTAAGGAGTCCCCTCGACTTACAGTTATGCAAAGAAGGGAGGAAGAGCTGCAGTACCAGCACAAGTAAGGAAAGTGAGGAAATTACAGCTTGCAACACAGAAACTACGATCAAAATGCAGGTGGATTGGCTGGGACCCATGACGAGGTCAAGAAGCCGGGCGCAAAGAACGCCACATCTATAAATAGCTTCTCCCATCGACTGGAGACTACCCTGATGATGCTGGCAGATGCCAACGAAAGCTTGGTTTTATTCTGGTTTTATTAAAACTTTTTATAGTTTTATAACTTCCTGGTGTTCGTATATTTTATTGTTTAATATGAGTCTACCCAGGAATCACTGTTTTGTTTTTAATATTCTTAATAGTATATGTATGTATGTATGTATGTATGTATGTAGGTCTTTGGTTGTTCGGGTTTTCTCCCGCGTAAAGTTGGAAGTGTCTTGGCGATATATATATATATATATCCTTAATGGTTGTAAAAATACGAATCCCGGGCATATTTGTTCAATGATGCAATCTTCAATCTCCGGGAAGAATATACTCCAGTTATTTATTGTTAAAACAACATTTAAAAACAATAAAAACAGTTACATACAAGGTTAAAACAACTTAGCTTTCGCTGGTCCTCTACTAGCGTCCTCAGAATGGGGCTTAGGGGGTGGGAAAGTTATTTTTATCCCCTTGCTGATCCAACTGCCTACTCTGTCACGAGGGCAATGACAGGGTGGCAGGGATTCATTTGCCAAAGGGAACTTGCCAGGCCTAGCCAGAGAGGGGGCAGCAGGACTGAGGCGATGGAGAAGACAGGATGAAGGTGGCGCTGTTGGCAGTGTGCAATGGCTCACAAAGGCCTCGTGACTTAGAATGCTACTTAGAAATAGCATTCGGGGATGTCTAGGTAGCCAACCATGTAATTTTAAAAGAGACTCAAGCCATTTAATTATCTTTTTCAATATATAATTCTTTACTTGTTTTAGATAAATGGAATTATTTAGAAAACATAAAAACTTAATATAAGCATTTATAATTTCATTACTTTGTACATTACTTTGTAATCCTTGACTTACAACTATTCATTTAGTGACAATTCAAAGTTACAACAGCACTGAAAAAAGTGACTTATGACCATTTTTCACATTTACAACCATTGCACATCCCCATGGTCACGTTATCAAAATTCAGACAACCAGCTCATATTTATGATGGTTGCAATGTTCTGAAGTGATGTGATCACCTTTTGTAACTTTCTGAGAAGCAAAGTTGATGGAAAATCCAGATTCACTTAACAACTATATTGCTAGCTTAACAACTGCAGTGATTGACTTAACAACTGGGCAAGAAAGGTCACAAAATGAAGCAAAATTCACTTTACTTTATACCTACAAATGAAGTTCTTTGGAAATGATTAAATAGACTGAAGGAATAGAAGTAATCAGATATATTAAATACCATAATGTATGCATGTGCGGAATATCCATTCTATCTTGATTTTTTTCTTTGAGGACACTGTTGCATCAACTGGTAGTTGTCCTGTGTACCACTATATTCTTCATACCACAATTGCCTATCTCTATCATCAATTCCTTACCATCATACTGTCTACTCTCATTTACAGTGTAGTATCTATTTGGCATGACACCCATGACACGGTGTTAAGTATTGCAATAGTAACCCAGTCATATGCAAATTCACATCGGGAAAGTCATTATTTCTCCAAAATAGAGAAATAAAGTACAAGTTGGGTTTTGAATTTAGGAGAACTTTGTTCCATGATCAGTTTTACATTCCTTAAAGGCATGGGCATTTCATCTTTTTTGCTTATTTGGTCTGTTATTTGGAACCATTACTCACTATAAGGTGCATTACTTTTAGCACCATCTTCTTTCCTGGGATGTATTCTGGGAGCTGTTATTGACATTAATAACAGTCTTCAGTGGAATCAGTGATTTGCCCCAAAGTTTGAACTAAGAATTATAAACTCGTATTTTAAGGAAGAACTCAACTGTCCTAGTGATGATAACATATGCTGACTTAAGGGTTTATAATTTTGCTTAAAAACTGAAACTTTCCTTTCCTTTCTTTTCCTATAACTAAGGGGATTGTTCCAGATTTTGCAGCTGGATAATTTAACATCAAATAGCAGAACGAGAAACTGAATCTGACTATTCACTTCCTTCCTCTAATATTGCTGTTGTCACCAATATGTTTTTGAAACTGCAATGGATCACTCATAACTTCTGTTTTCAAGCAGGCCTCAAGTTTCCTTAATCAGCAGATTTACTGATGAGTAAGCAGTATAAACTTGGATGTTTACTCATGAGTATTCAGCCATTAACCTTCAGTAGTGTGACTCAGGGCTCCATGAAAGAAAAAATGCTTTGTTTAATGGTAATGGGATCAATAGGATGAGCAAATACCAAACAACGTATTCAGATTGTATTGCTGCTCCATTTTTAAACTGTTAGCCTTTATTTTAATCTTAATGTCATTTTAGATTAAATGTGTCTTTTGAATAAATATTTGTTTTTGTTTCTCTCACAGGATTATTTTTACCCGAAATATTTGGGTGAGTTGCAGTTACACTCTATTTATGTATGCTAGTGTTGTTTTGCTTTCAGGCATTATCTGTATGCATATTAATCTGCCATAGAGATCAGTTCTTACATGATCTTTAGCAATGACCGAGGCAGCATTCCCCTTCTTAAAAAAAAAAAAAAAGAAATCTTGTAAGATTGTCATATTTCATGCAATTTCAATGACTTTTTAAATTGTGTTTACTTGGATCCTCATAAAACATATAGCATCGTGGTATCCTAGACACTCCCTGATTATCTAAGAATCACTTGAAATCTTGAAAATTATCAAAACACACTATTTGATTAGTCACTTCCATAGTTTGGTTATTTTTAAAAATTCCTTCAAACATATTCTATAACTTTACACAGATACCCTGGTGCGTGTAGCATTGTTGACCCTTGTATTCTCCAACAGTCTTGATTTTCTTATTATAAAACCAAGCAAGTGCATTCCATATATTCAGAAAGAAAGCAATTTTATTTGGATATAATCCTAACCATTAACTGTAATTCAAATACCTATGTCTTAAAACAGGAGTGTCAAACTCAAAACGTCACGTGATGTGTCGCGGCATATCATGACTTTTTTGCCATTGCTGGCAGTGGGGTGGGCGCGGTTTCGCTATGATGCATCTGGCCCACGGGCTGGCAGTTGACACCCCTGTCTTATACTAGAATGATTACTTGTGACTCTTCTTTATCTCTATATAGTACATCTTAAGTGTTCCTGTCTTGCTCAATCCTTCTTTAACTCGACATAAAGCATGTTTGTTTAGTTAGAAAATTTATAACTCATTCACAGTGACTCCTAGTGGCTTATGAAATAAATAAATAAATGAAACATTCCTGAAAGGGAATTTTTGTAAGTGCTTGCTTAGTAGAATGGAGTGGGATGGAAGGGAAAAGGTATAATTCATACATTATTTTCATAGAAATATGAAATAAATATTTCATTACAGTGAAGCCACTTTTTAACATACTTACTTAGCAAAGGTGTTGATAGTAAATTTTATGCCTACATATTTTTCATATCCTAATCAAATTTATTAAAATAGGAATATATAGTCTGAATAATTTCTTAGGTTTCGTGGAAACATATCTGATCTTTACAAATCTGTTTTTTTTAATTTTATGAAACTATTTAAGATGAATAAAATATTCAGTTTTGATAATCTATATGGCTCTTCCAAGTGAATTCCTAGTTTTGATTTTCCTGGGCTGGACAACTCTTTAAAAACCAAGTATGCAACATCTGATAAAAGAATAATATGTCAAGTGCCAGGGAAATCAGAAGATTCAGGCAGTTCAAATGAATATAATGATTTATTGCAGTTCTCTACAAAAATCTGAACTACTAATGGTCAAGGAAATGAGCAGGAATAAGAAGGCATTCAAATGGGCTGGACCTGAGATCTCTTGCGGGCGTGTAGGGACTTACGACTTATGACCAATGGTGGGATTCAAATATGTGAACAACCAGTTCTCTGGGTGAATGCTGCTTCCGGAAGTCCATTCTGGGACTGGGCAACAAAAAATTAGCTACCGGTTCTGCTGAAGTGGTGCGAACTGGCTGAATCCCGCCACTGCTTATGACACATTTGATCTGCCTGGTAATCTCCTACATAATATTAGAAAATAGAAGAATTATATTCTAAAAATAAAAGTATATTTTAGATGTGTAGGCAGTGCTTTTTTTCTAAAAAAAAAAAAAAAAAAGGGCCAGAACTCACACATGTTATACAACCCGTCTTGCCTACCCTACAAGGTTGCATCCAAAAAAGGTGCCGGAACTCCGTTCTGGGCGTTCTATGAGGAAAAAAAGTCCTGTGTGTAGGTATATTTATACAAATATGAATAATTCAGTAGAAAAGCAAACATGCTGAGTATAGAATGGGGGATTAGAAATCAGTCCATTTTGGCATATGGCTTAATAATACTTTTTGCATTTTCTTTAGACTGTATTCGGGACTATGGGTCACCAGCTGCAAGAAGTCCAAGTTTCAATACATGTGTGCATAGTAAGCATTTTTCATCTTTCTACCTTTTAGGCATTTGTAAGATCTCTGTGTGGGTCTAGCATGGATTTGCTCCAGCCCACTTTTAATAATTTATAGTATCTGTTCTTCCTGCCATTTTTCCTGTCAGAGTTTTCACCTAGGAGAGTTTGTACATGATGCTAAATAGTGGACGAATTGTACAAGAATATGCCAGAGTGAATCTTTTAACCCCTATTTTTCCCATTTTCTTTCCCTCAGTGGTACCTATTACATGCGTATACAATGCTAAACTGTGATTTTAAAACATCTTGCTAGAATTTCGAAAACAAAAGTAAAATATAAATGTAAACAAATAACATTGTGGCTTACCCCCAATTTTAAGTTGAGCATTGCATTTCAGAGGCACTGGATGCTCTATTTTATTAAGCTTAATATACTGTATTTCAGTATTCGATATAAACTATGAACTATTATTTTCTTAATCATGGTTTGCAGTTGGATGTTACAAAAGACTATAGCTTAGATCAGGGCTTTTCAACCTTTTCACCAATTGTACCACTTTTAGGATATGGCAATATTCGAGCACCACCTAGCAAGGTGTCAAAAACCTACCCCCCCAAAAAAACCCTGTTCAAAGTTGCATTTGCACTGAAATGACTTATGACCATTTTTTACACTTATGACCATTGCAGCATCCCCAGGGTCATGTGGTTTATATTTGGATGCGTGGCAACTGATTCAATTTTATGATGATCACAGTGTCCCAGGGTCGTGTGATTACCTTTTGCAAATTTTTGACAAGCAAAGTTAATGGCAGGGCTGCTGGTGGCCAAGTGCTAAGGTGGGACTTCCTTCCCTCCCTCCCTCTTTCCTTGTCTCCCTCTTTCTCATTCCCATCTCCTTCTGAAGGAAGAATTTGAACCGCCCCCCCCCCTATTTTCCCTTTTCCATATATTTATCAAACAAGGAAAAGCCTCCAGAGACAGAAAAGACAAGCTGCTGAGTGAACTAGCTTAAAAAGGCGATTCCCCTTTAAGAATTAGCCACTGGCTAGAAAGGAAAGAATTAGCCACTGGCTAGAAAGGAGCTGGCACTTAAGGAAGAAAAAGCAAATGTAGTAAGTACTGGCTGCCAGCTAAGGTAATCTTGCCAAATGGCTCCATTCATAAGTAAAGGAATGCTACAGGCAAAATCCATTCAGGAGAAAAATTTCAAAATCCCTTGCAGTAAAACTTACAGTTAACAATAGCAGAGCAATAGAATCTAACACCAGACATCAGCCATCAGCCAAATAGAAATTGCCAAACACTCCTTAAGAACACAAAGCCCACATTGCACAAATCTCAGAATTTCAAAGTCACAAAAGCACATAAGAATCCTTCCATCTCCCAATTTGTTGTTCAGTTGAAATGGCACTTCGCTTCTGCCATTAACATCTCCTGCAACAGCAGCCAGAGGTTTGTTTCCTCTGGTCTATTTTTTCTTTTCTCTTAAAGGTATAGCCTCCCAGCTGGAAAGCAAGCCCCAGGTTTTTCCTTCTAACACTCCCTCCTACTCTCTACCTCCCTCTTTCTCATTGCCAACTTCTCCCTCCCTCCCCTCCAGCTAATGCTGCCTTTCTTCATTCCTCGTGGAGGGCGACCCCTACCCTGCTGCGTTCTTGCCTGTTTGTCGCTGCCAGCACAGATGGCAGCCACAGAAGTTGTAGATCGGCTCATGCCCGGACTGCTTGATCTCCTCTCCTCTCCCCACACCCTCCTCCTCTTTCCCTTCGTTGCAGCTACAGCTGACTCTGCCTCCTCCCAAGGCTGCATCTTTTTCTCTCTCTCCCTCTCTCGCCCAAACTGCCTCCTTTTATAGTCTCTACTGTCTGCGCACCCCTCTTCCTCCTTTCTCTTCCGGGTGAACCGGAAGTGCCAATCCTGGGGCCTTTGCCTCGCCCCAGCCATTCTGTAGCTCCGGAGGACTCTCTCACAGTAAGTCCTATGCTGTGCTGTTTTGGCTCGTTCCCTCCCCACTACACTTGGCTGGGCAGGGCCGCGTTCCACGTGCTAATGTATCCCAGGTGGTACGCGTACCACCGGTTGAAAAGCCTTGGCTTAGATCTTTTTCTTTTTCCTGTAAAGCTTTATTGGTTTTTTCCATTTTTACAAAAGCTTAGGACACAATGTGGTGGTCAGGGTGACAAATCATTTGAAAACAAAATCATATAAGTATAGCTCAGATTAATTATCAAAAATTTCTTCTCTATTTCCTAAATATAATATTGCTTATTAAAATTAATATTGTTTTAGGTAAAATTCAATCAAGCAAAAATCATCAATCACATTGTGATTATAATAATCTATATCCTGTTTTAAGCTTTACTAATTACAGTTCTCATACTCCAGTTACGTTTTAATGAACATATAGTTGGGATTTCAAGTATCCTTAATGATAAATCATTCATTGAGACTAATTTTTTTCCTATCACAAATAGCTCTTCCTCTCTCTCTATTACATTGAGACTAATTTTTTCCTATCACAAATAACTCTTCCTCTCTCTCTATTTATTCCTTCAGCTATGATAACAATAAATTCACATCCTTCATTCGTTATTAAATCAGACAAAATCTCTAAAGCCTTTTTAACTCATCAAGTAACATTTTATATCATGTTTAAACCTAACTCTAGCTTTCTTTCTATGCCAAGTTGGTTCCCATATTAAAGCTTTTCGATTATCAAGGCTCAAAATTTGGTTACAAAAATTTCTGACCAATTCAAACTGAACAAAGTTTTCTTCCCTTTCTGTCAATATCATCTGAATGTTATATTCACTTTTATTCCATGTTATAGTTAAAAGTAATTTATCCGCTTTGTTGTAATTTTCGGAGAATTGTATCTGGATGTCAGTCTCTGTCATTTTTGGTAGTTGAACTGAATCAGTTACGGTGATTCCTTGGTCATTGAAGTTATCTATCAGTTGTAGGTAACATTGTGTAAAATTAGTTGGCTCGGTGGTTTCTGCATTTTCTCCCAGTGTAAGTTCACAATTGGGTTGTAAGCATAATTCCTCTGTCTCTTTAAATTGTATAGCTTGATGTATAGAGGCCTGTTTAGGATTACTCTGCTCTTCCTCTATTGTTCCTTGTTCTATAACTTGATTCATTATTGGAGGGTCAATTTGAGGTTCCAAAGTAGCATCTTTAAGTTTTCTCCGAGGTTTCAAATAAGTTTTGAAATCTTCTGTAAATTCTAAATATTTTTCCAGTATTAAATCATAGTCAAGATGTGGGTAACTTTCTTCCATTTTGGTGGTAGACTAGCCTATTCCTTTATTAGAGACTGTATTTGAAAAAGATCCACAAATGTCTGCCTCCAAAGGTCTAATAGCCAGCTTCACCACCCAGCTGTCAAGTTATCTTTTCTCTTCTATTATCATATGAAAGTCCAATCCCTCTTCAAATAAAAAGAGAAGTACAGTTGCAATGTCACTTTTCACCACCAGATGTCCTCAGTGGATTGTAAAGTCCTTTTTCCAAGTTAATGAAATTAAAGAAATTTTTTTTCTCTTTCTTTAAAAAGTTAACAAGAGAGGTGTCTCCAGCATTATAAAAATTGAAGGTAACAATGTCCCCTTTTTCTTCTTTCCCCTAAATATCCCCCCCAAAAAAATTCCAATAGTAAAAAAACAAGCAGAAAAACAAAAAATATTAATTTCTTTTCTTTTTAGCTCTTTTTCCCATATAGGCAGCCGCCGCTTTTTTAGAAAAGGGAAATAGTCACCTTTATAGGAAAGTAATCAGGACAGCAAGAGAAGAGAAAGGTCTCACCCGGATTCACCATGATGGTTCTTCATGCTTAGGTGGTCTTTTGGCTTGCGGTTGGTGCGGCTAGGTGATCGGCCATTTTACTGGCTGATCTTCTCCGTCGGCCCTCAAAGTTAGCTCGGACAACTGGAGGAGCCGCCGCTCTTCCGCAACCAAGCAAAGCTCCTCGATGGTAGTCGTGCTCTCCAGGGTGACTTTCGACCCACATAAGGATCTACCGGCAGAGAGAAGCTTGCTGACCTAGAGTCGCCGCGATCCGGAACCGGAAGTCAGCCCTGGCTTAGATCTTAAAGTTGCCATGGTTGAGAAACACTGGTTTAGATTAACTAGATGGTTTTGGACAACTTGGTGAATCATAATGCACAGCAGGACCCTTTTGTATAATATTACATTTCAGGACCATTGTGTATAATATTACTTAAATGTTTAGATTCTGAAAGGAAAGATTTAGGGACGTGATGTACAATAGCAGTATGAGTCACAGAAGAGTGCAGAATGTCTTAAATAGTAATTGGTGATTGTGCTAACTGACAGTCTGCTAATATCTCTGTACAAGCAAAGTTGTAAAGCTTGTGTGAAGATAATCCAAGGTAGAGTGTCAGGAAAAGACTCATGCAGAGTGGGAATTATACAAGGCAAAAAACAGAGTAGACCTATGAGAAGTCAAGGAAGTAATAGCAGAAGAAAGAACTAGGGAAGACATTAGTGAAAGTAAAGTTAAACGAATCCCCTGTTGTGGAAATTTGAGACAGAAATGCAGAGATGCAGCAAAGAAAAGTCTAAAATCAATTTCAAAATGTGAATGGAAATATATAATTTATTTCTAAAAGACTCATAATATTTCAAAGTAAATGGTTTTGAGCGTGGATTTGAGTTCTCTTGAGTGTCCTTTCAGGATTAAAGAATTCAGAGCCATTATAAATATTAAAAGAAGATTGTTTTAAAGAGAGAGAAGGACTTCAGTCCTATGGGTACCTAGTTGAAATATCAAATTGAATTTTGTAGGACATCACTTTGAACACAAGGTTGTGAGCTCGAAACAGGTAAAACATGAACAGAAAATAAAATAGAGAAGTGATACAATAGTTATGTTATGAGTTTTAAGTACTATATTAAAAGAGAAACTGATAGATAATATTAGATAATTCAATGGAATAATTCCTTTTTTAAATCTATACACCTTTTAGTATCAAAATTAAGTAGACTTGAAGAAAAAGATTGGAAATTGTGTAAAACTTTAAAATGGAAACATACAACAGAACATTTTAAAGGTATTATTTATAAGAGATGGTACATGCTTCAAAAGTGTCCCAAGGTTCTACAATTGCTGGATACAAAACCATTTTAGTCCAGTGTAGAAATTCCAAGTTCAGATTTCTGCAAACCTCAGAGTGACCTAGGTTGTTCCCTATTCTGTCTTTTATCTGTTTAATATTGGCAAAAGCTAATGCTAGTTCTCCTTGTCATTATTTCACTTACTATTGTTCAAAAGAATTGAAATCAGAAGGATAAATACATATTAACAACTAATTTCAGATGTTGCAAAGATTATATGTTTTAGTCTTCTGTGATTATCAGCAACCAGTGAATTAATAAAGGAGAATATTTGTAGCATAGGATTGAAATGAGTGGTTTTTGGTGTTCTCTGAGCTTGCTTGTTTTCTTGTAGATGTTTCATTAACAAACTAGGTAACATCATCAGTGTTAGTAAAGAGTGAGATTTGCTCTCAGTTTATTGCCCTGTCAATGTTGGTGAGGGTGGTTATAGAGCAATGGTTCTCAACCTGTGGGTCGGGACCCCATTATTTGGGGGTCGAACGACCATTTCACAGGGGTCGCCAAACAAGGCTGTCCGCCATCTTCCCCCCCTTTTCTTTGGCCACGCCCCTGGCACCCGGTGATGTATAAGTGGTTGGGGGTCACCACAACATGGGGAACTGTATTATGGGGTCGCGGCATTAGAAAGGTTGAGAATCACTGTTATAGAGGCTCTTTGGTTGAGCTGTGTACTATTGGCTTGTTTGGCTGTTTCTTGATTGGGATATTATTTACTTTATTGTTAGAGTAATGTTAATCTTGGAGTTAATCTATGAATAACAGAAAAAGGAAACAGAGCAACTTTATTAAAAAGTGCTTCACCACTGAACCCAATACAGCACAACTAACACAGACCCTAAAAAGAATAACACTATCAAGAACATCTCAAAAGCTACAACAGACTACTACAGCCACATAGAATCAGCGTAGCACACAAGCCAACTAAAGTCCTTCAAAATATCCTAAGCAAACCGAAAGACCCAGCAGCCTCGGAATTAAAAAAAACAGGATCATCTATAACATACAGTGTAATGACTGCAATAACCATTACGTAGGACAAACAGGCTGAAAACTGGCAAAACGCATCCATGAATACCAACTAGTAGTTAGAAGACATGATGAAAACTTTTTAATTTTACAACATATGGACAGACTTAATTATAGTTTCAGTTGGGAAACTATGACTAGACAAGTCCCAAAACACCAGGGAATTTCTATAAGCCTGGCACTCTGACAGATTAGCCATCAATAGACAAATAGACATAAATAATATCTATAGACTATGCAAAAAAGACAATGAGCCAAAAGGGGAACAAAGAGACCTAAGTACCTGTCTACCAGCAGTCAGCACCCAGATGAGCATAGATTAACTCCAAGATTAACATCAAATAAACAATATCCCAATCAAGAAATTGCCAAACAAGCCAACAGCAAGAACCTCTAAGACCACCCCCACTAACCCTGACAGGGCAAACCAGTAGAATATAAACTGAGAGCAAACCCCACTCTTTACTAGCTAGCATTAATATGTTACCTAGTTTGGGTAATGAAATGTTTACAAGAAAACAACCAAGCTGAGTGAGAACCAAATACCCTTCAATCAGTGAATTATTGAGTTGGTTTGTGTAGCAAACACCTGTGATGGGAACCTATAAGGATCATTACATGAGATGTTGAACAGTGGCTTCCTTGCACAATTAAAAGAGCATTTCAGTCAATTTATCATAGTCAGATATCATTTCTTGGGTACATTTCTGCACAAGATCAAGGTACTGCATGGCATTTCCAAATTTTTCTAGTTGTCAATGAAACTCTACTACATACAAGTGTTATACAATTAAGTTTCTTCATCTGATTTTTTGTTTATGTCAAGATGAAATGAACACCCTAAGCTTATCCTAAGACATTATTTATTATGTTGCACATTATAGTTATTTCACCAGTTGTACAGTGCTTCATATTCAAAGGCAACAAAGAAATTATTCAGGTAACACCTACCTACCCATCTACGGTGGGGTGGCAAATGTGACATGCCCATGCTGACATCATCACACAACACTGCAAATATGTGCATGTATTCAAGACATGAAGTTGCAAGTACATAGGGGTGCTATTGGCTTGATGACATCTTGTGCAGGTTATGATTTTGTATAATTGCATTTTGCCACCTTGTTTATCTGCATCTCTTTAAAGTAGATGCACAGGGATTGCCTAGCTTTCCTTTGCATCTGTTGTGTGTTTCCATGAAAAAACATGTTTGGTTTAAGCAGTTGTAGCCTGGTGCCCATTTGCATTCTGAAGTACCCCTTTGCCTTTAAATCTACAGTGTTATGCAACTTTTCCATTATTGGCATATGGAGGCCAGGTAGAATATGTAATTCTTATAATGATCTTGTGAGGTAGTAGGCTGGGAGAATGTGGTTGGACTCCACAGTATGGGGAAAAAATGGGTTCAATATTCCAAACGCATCACAAAGTACACTGGATTTCATTTAAGGTTATACAAATATTGTAAACCACCCCATCCCAACTCATGCTAAACGTTTGTATGATCATGTGAATCCATTCTGAATTGTGCCTTGGTCCCAAAGCTGTTTATTGAGAAACAAATCTTCATATTTGAGGGCAACTTCTAGTGATACACTTTGGAATATATTTCCCTGTAATTGAAGA
The DNA here is from genome assembly GCF_016545835.1 of Crotalus tigris. Classification (NCBI taxonomy): domain Eukaryota; kingdom Metazoa; phylum Chordata; class Lepidosauria; order Squamata; family Viperidae; genus Crotalus; species Crotalus tigris. The sequence goes on from NW_024096893.1 coordinate 538,172, forward strand.
TGTTAGAAAGTACTGTAGAAGCATTATATAATTAAGCACAGGACAGCCAGATTTTAAATAAAATGATCAGGAAATTGTATGTTTCAAGATGTGAATAGCTGACAATGATTTCCAGTATTTTTGTTTATGGAGGACATTCAAGACTAGTATGATGAACGTGATATGGGTTTGCTTGTTATGATAATTATTTCCATCTGAAGAATAAACAGTATCAAATATTTCTGATGCATTATCTGAGTAAACTAGAGAAAAATCAGTAAGGTGACTGGGGTGATATAATACACCTCTAATTTTCCACTTTTCTGGATCTTTCTTTACAAAATTTTGTAGGCAGAAATATTGTTTGAAACTTTTGCTTATATGAGACTAAAAAACAAAACCAAAAGGATATTTGAAAGACAAAGTATATCTAAAAGTTGTCAAATGAAATGTATAATATTTATACTGCTTTTCAGTTGCTTCACATCATTTTGGTAATCTTAACAACATCCTGCAAAGATTTTCCTTTGAAAGCAATCTTGGGAAGGCTATATTTCTGAAAGGTGGATTAGAATAGAACGGAAAAGAATAGAATTAAAGCCATGCTTAGTTGCCTTAGGCAAGCTACTATCTCAACCTGTTACAGAAATATATGTGTTCTTTAGAGCTTTAAACATAACAGCTTGCCCACAGCAGTGTTGTAATTTACTGGATACTTTGGAATCTAAATGAGAAAAATAGCAAAATGCATCTTTAATATTTATATTATGAAAAGAGAAACACTGAAAGTATGATTTGAACTGTATAATAACATAAAGATGAAAACTGCTTATTTGCATGTAGAAAATATATCCTGTCTACCCTGTATAGTGTGGTTCAAGTACTAGTTTTTTCTTACACAGAATTGGCACTAGAGATTAGTTTTTTATTTAATTGCCTCTTTAGGCTGCATTACAATTAATGTAATAATTTGAGATGTTTTGTAATGTTCCATGACCAGTCTATATTTTGCTAATATGGATACTTGGGAACATAATTCACTAAAGAAGAAAGCAAATAATAGTTGTTACTATAAAATTATTGTGTTAATTGACTTCATTTCCTGTTTGAAACCTGAACACTAAGCAACAATATGTAGTGTGGAAATGTACTGCATAACATAACATTATAGTTTTCAGGAAGAAGCATTCTTTTTCCCCAGTAGTTGGTTTGTCTGCAGAGCAGAAATATCAAATGCATCAAAAAATTGAAAGCCCCATCAGGCCTGTTCTCATGTTGAGTACGAGAATAACAAATAGTTGCGCTTGAAGGAAAAATGCTCTCACACTTTTAACATATTTATTTTCCTCTTATATAGCATTTATCACCCTTAGCAATTTAAAGATATGTGGACTTGACCTCCCAGAATTCCTCAGCCAATATTACAATCTTTAATTGAGAAACACTGCTCTTTTGCAGGAACAGTGTTAATTTGCCAAGTCACCAATATAAGGCAATACCTACCATTGATCTATTGTTTTCTACCAACAAAAAAAAAATCTCAGCAACTACAAAATAAAATTCTACCTGCTAAGCAAGAATTTTCAGGCACGGTTTTTAAATGGTATTTTCTTGGTGAGTGTGATCTATAATGGGATCACAGGAATGGCTTATGTATGTATACGTCTGATTCACCTCCACAATGTTAAATGTTCTTCTATTCAGTTTTTTGCCAGCTTCTTTTTCATGAGCTTGCTTACTTCAGAAAGAGGAAGGACAATGTATTTTGTTGCGTTGCCTTTATGTTAGTGTTTATTAGTACTTAGCATTTATATTGACCTTATCAAGCAGTACTATTTCTGGGTTTCAAGATAAAAATATTGTAGGTGTGCCTGCTTTTGGCAGAGGGTACTAACACAGTATTCTTAAGAATTATGATTCTCCAGCAGGATGACTGTAGAGTCCAAATGGATGGGTTCTATGACGGCCTTCCTGCCTGGCAGACTGGGTAAAAACTTCGGCCACACCCCTTCCTTTGGGCGTGACCCCAGTTTTGACTCAGTCTCGAAGCCTGGTAGAAGTGCGAGAAGCAGCTCTCAGAACAAAACTAACTTAACTTAAAAAAAAAAAAAAAAAAAAAAAGGGAATCCCCTCTTCCTCCAGTTGAACGAAAATTTGTCTGGCAGCGGATAGGACTCGAGAGAGGCAGCCGGGATCGGCGGATTCGTGAGTGGGGCGTCAGGGACTAACGGGAGGCTTGGAGCCGGACCGGATCGCTCGCCCGCCGATAACCGGCCCACCGAGCAGCTGTTGGGGCGGGGGTTTCACTACCGGATTGCTCGCCGCTCTCCGGGGCCGCCAAACAGCTGAGCGGTTCGGGCGATAGAACGAGGCGCCGCTCAGCGCCAAACAGCTGAGCCGCGCGGAAAGCGTGATTGGGGCCGATAGAACGAGGCGCCGCTCAGCGCGAAACAGCTGAGCCGCGCGGAAAGCGGCTAAACCGCGGCGCCGCTCGGCATAGACCAGCGGAGCGGCGCGAGAGCCTCAGAGTCAAAGATCCGCCATTGTTTGAACCTCGTGGATTCCCGGGCTAACATTAGGAGGCGTGGTTTCTTCCCCATTCGCCATTTTGAGCGAACGGACCTTCCCGCCGTTTTCCCTTGGGGGCGGGGCCATCCGGACTCCATTCCTTTGCAGACAAAGGGGCAGCCCTTAAGCTAAAATCCGGGATTATCGCAAGAAACTGAGACAGGAGGAAGGAAGAGGGAAAAGGAAGAGAACCCTTTCTGATCGTGGTCTGCTGCCACAGCCACAGACAGGGGGAGAGAGAGGTATAAACTGCACTTTCTCTGGACTAAGTGAGGAGGTGAGGAGGAGTATTTTTCTCTGACTGTTCCTATAGTGACCTTTAGTCACTGCCTTGCAGGATCTTCTGTCCAAAGACTCCTGTCTGTCCGGCCATTGTTTGTATAGGCAGAGGAGGGCTCAGCCCCAAACATCTGCATCTGATCTGCGTATCCTGTCCCCCACTCCAGGCACTACCTACTCGGGGTGTCTGGCACAATGGCAGACAATGTCTCGTATTCAGTCACACAGGTCCCTCAATTGTCCCCCCCACAGCAACAACAAAAACGCAGATCTTCTGAATCTGAGGTGGGGGGGAAGAAGAAAGCTAAAACAAAACACCTTTCTCAGAAGGGACAGTCTAAAACGGCTGAGCGAGAGGCTTTGAGGAGACATTTGGCTTTAGAAAGACAAATTAGCAGGGCACAGAGAACCAATGCCAATGGGACAAATTCGGTTTCCCCTGTCCCAGCGGTGGCACCCAGCACAGACCCTACTGCCGAGGAAGTGCTTAAGACTTGGTCTCCTCCTGGGGAAACTGAACAGTTAGACTCCTCCAACCCCTCCTCACCAGCTTCTTCACCCGACCGCACCCCAGCGCCTCACTCTAACGACAAAGCGCAGGAGGGCATTTGGTCGGCACAATTCCATGCATTCATGCAGGATGCATTCTCCCAGTTCATGGCTTCTAAGGGACAAGTGGCCTTTCACACACCCCGTAAGGGTCGGGCTAGGCCACCCCCTACCAGCACCTCTGAAACTTCCTCTCAACTGGGAGAGGGTGACTCAGTGGACCTCGACATGTCAGACATGCCCCTCTCGGAGGACGAGGAGACGGCACCTGAGCAGGCAACGAGCTCTGGACTCTTTAACCCAGCGCTCCTAAAATCACTCCTGGTAAAGGCTGTTTCCACAGTCAACCTAACATCAGTACAGGATGAGAAGCCCTCAACAAGCAAGGAGGCCAATCCTCTGTTTGCCAAAAAGGTTCCACAAGATAAGTACATCCCATGTGCGGAGGTCTTCATGACCACGCTGGAGGAACAATGGTCCTCACTTGCAAGCCCACCGGCACCAAACAGCGCGGAAAGAAAGCTTTTCAATCTATCTCCCTCCTTCTCTAACATGTTAGAGGTTCCCACTGTCGATAACCCATTAATCTCATTATTTTCTACCTCCGCGATTCCAGGAGACATGGCGGAGGTCTTGAGGCCTGAGGAGAAGAAATTTGAACACTCACTCCGGCGTTCCCATATGGCTGCAGCCTGGGCGGCCAGAGCAGCCACTTCCTCATCTTTCTTCGCGAGGGCCAGCATCATGTGGCTGAGGGAACTGCAAGGCACGGTGCCTCCAGACCAGGTCAGAATACACCAAACATTGGCCAAGCTCCTCGCGGCCTCGCAATTTGTCTCAGACGCTTCACTGTACGCAACAAAGTATGCGGCTAGATCCATTGCGGCCACAGTGGCCTCACGTAGGCTACTATGGCTCAAAAATTGGAAGACAGACCTGAGGTCCAAATGGCGTCTTTCGACGTCCAAATACAGTGGAGTAGACCTATTTGGTTCCATTCTGGACCCACATGTCAGCGAAGGCAGAGACAAGAAAAAAAAAAAAAAAAAAAAAAAAAAAAAAACCCAGGATCGCCAGAGCCCGGGAGCCAGGGGCCAGTTCCAGTCCAGACGCCCATATAGGGGAGCGGGAGGCAGATCCTTTAAACGCACCAAGTGACGCCAAACAGGATACTCCCATTGGGGGTCGGTTAGGAAATTTCATCAGGGTCTGGGAGCTGACCACGACCGACTCCTGGGTCCTGGAAACGATCAGACATGGCCTGACCTTAGACTTCTGCTCTCCCCCACCAAACCGGTTCATCAGATGTCCCATCTCCAGAAGAGCACACAAGACGAGGCTGATAACTTCGGCTATAGTCCACCTCCTGTCAATTCAGGCCATAGAGAAGGTACCAAAGGAGGAGGAGGGAAGAGGATTTTACTCTATCCTCTTCGTCATCCCAAAGACATCAGGAGGGTGGAGAGCAATCTTGGACCTGAAGGGCCTGAACTATTTCATAAAGTACAGGAGGTTCAAGATGCACTCCTTAAAGTCCATACTAGCCAGCGTCAGGGAAGACGATCTACTATCCTCAATAGATCTCACAGAGGCGTACCTACACATCCCCATCCACCCCAGCTACCGGAAATTCCTCAGATTTACCTACGCGGGGCGACATTACCAATACAGGGCATTACCCTTCGGACTGTCGTCAGCACCAAGGGTATTCACAAAGATCTTAGCTGTACTAGCGGCCCATCTCAGGTTGATTCCGGTTCGCGTCCAGTTTTATCTGGACGACATCTTGATTCAGTCCAGATCTCGGGAACAAGCAAGGACAGATCTCAAGACCACAATCCGAACCCTACAGGGGCACGGATTTTCGGTCAATCTAAACAAGAGCCACCTCATTCCCTCAAGGAGACTGCAACACCTGGGCGCGGTGATAGACACGTCACAGTGCAGGGTATTCCTTTCCCAGGAGCGACTGATCAGCATATCCAAGCTAATCCACCAAATTCAAAAGATCAGGAGAGTGCCCTTGCTACAACTCTCGAAGCTCCTGGGAAAGATGATATCTTGCATGGGCATCATCCCATGGGCAAGGCTCCACTCGAGGGAGTTGCAGTGGTTCCTCCTACCCTACCAGAGGAGGAACCTCAGCACCTCCAACAGGAGTGTGCTGGTACCAGCACAGGTGATGAAATCACTAAAATGGTGGCTATCCCCCATGACACTCAAGGGGAGCATATTCAGGGAACCGAACAGGGTCACGCTCACGACAGATGCGAGCCTGTTCGGATGGGGAGCCCATCTGGGGACCCAGATAGCACAGGGCCAGTGGGGTCAAAAGGACCTGTCACACAGCATCAACTGGCTAGAGCTCCGGGCCATACACCTGGCCCTCCGTCATTTCTCACACCTAGTAACGAGGAGACACGTCCTCGTGCTTACAGACAATGTAGCAGCCAAGGCACATGTAAACAAGGAGGGAGGAACGAGATCAGTGGAACTAATGAAAGAAGCATTGGTTCTGGCTCGGTGGGCAGAAGCCAATGTGAGTTCCATCAGAGCGGAACACATCTCAGGGGAAACAAACACCCAGGCGGACTCCCTGAGCAGAGCCAAGGTGGACCAGTCGGAATGGCGTCTGGACCCGGCTCTCTTCGAGGAGATCTCCCGGAGGTTCGGACAACCGCACCTAGATCTATTTGCCAACCACAAGAATACACAACTCCCCAGGTTCTTCTCCAGATTCCCGTCCCCGGGATCGGAGGGAACGGATGCTCTCAGGTGCCGGTGGCCGGCGCAACTCCTGTACGCCTTCCCACCGCTGCCACTAATACCGGCAACCATACGCAAGATGATCCTGGAGGGCGCAGAAATGGTCTGCATTGCCCCTCACTGGCCACGGCGCCCGTGGTTTGCCGACCTCGTGGACCTTTCGATATCACCTCCGTGGAGGATTCCCCCGGACAGGGTAAAACTCAGTCAGGGCAAGCTTGTACACCCAGATCCCCAGTGGCTACAACTAGCCGCTTGGCATTTGAGCGGCAAAGCTTAACTAAACAATCTTATTCTGCAGGGGTGATATCGATCATACAGGCATCACGAAGGGCGTCCACCAATAGGATTTACGACGCTACATGGAAGGGATTCTGCAGGTGGTGCGCTTCGCTTCACCTAGACCCGACCGCAGTATCTATCCCCAATATCCTAGACTACCTATTGGAGGGTCTTAATAGGGGCCTGTCAGTCAATACCATCCGCAGACAGATTTCGGCCCTCTCAACCGTACTCTCCTGCGACAACTTAACTTCCCTAGCACAACATCCAGCGATTAATGCCTTCTTAAAAGGGGCGTCTAACACAAAGCCCCCAGTCATACACAGGTACCCGTCCTGGAACCTGCCTAGGGTCCTTCTAGCCTTGACATCTGCACCCTTCGAACCTCTTGAAACATGCTCACTCCATCACCTATCACTGAAGGTAGCTTTCCTTGTGGCAATTACTTCGGCAAGGAGAATTTCAGAACTAGCAGCTCTGTCAGTAAGGAAGGATCTGTGTACCTTTTTCAAAGACAGGGTCGTTCTTAGACCAGACCCGACCTTCATCCCGAAGGTAAATAGCACCTTTCACAGATCTCAGGAACTTACGCTTCCTGATTTCTGTCCAAGACCCAAACATAAGCTAGAACACAGATGGCACAAGCTAGACGTACGGAGAGCACTGTGTTTCTACGTGAAACGCACCTCGGCTTTCCGAAAGACTGAAGCATTATTTGTGTCCTTTCAACCATCAACTATGGGAAAGAAGGTATCTTCTTCCACCATAGGCAGGTGGATCAGAGCCTGCATAGCGCAGGCCTACGTCTCACAGGATTTGCCAGCACCCACTCAGGTGACTGCCCACTCAACTCGGAGCGCAGCCACATCTGCGGCGTGGCTAACGCAAGCTCCGGTGGAAGAGATTTGCAGGGCCGCAACCTGGTCCTCACCTTCGGTTTTCATTCGACACTACCGTTTAGACTCCCTAGCAGCAGCAGACGCGGCTTTTGGCAGAAGAGTTCTTCAACAGGTCGTATCTGCTCAGAGTTCGGTAGCCTAGACATTCCCTCCCAGGGGGACATGAGGGCTTTGGTATGTCCCATCCATTTGGACTCTACAGTCATCCTGCTGGAGAAGGGGCGTTGTCTTACCTGAACGCCTTTTCTCAGCAGGATGATGTAGAGTCCAAGCCCACCCAGAGGATAGGTCTAGGCAGGGATATAATAAAGATATAATAAAGAGCTGCAAGGTTAATTCCAACAAAGTTTCTCGCCTAAGTCAAAACTGGGGTCACGCCCAAAGGAAGGGGTGTGGCCGAAGTTTTTACCCAGTCTGCCAGGCAGGAAGGCCGTCATAGAACCCATCCATTTGGACTCTACATCATCCTGCTGAGAAAAGGCGTTCAGGTAAGACAACGCCCCTTTTGCCTTGCTCAACATCAGAATGTTTTGCTATAATAAAAGATGACTGCTTTACTCCAGAATAAGGATTCCAAGTCTGATCAGACTTGGGGAGTATAAACTGACCATCTTCTTTGAGATAGCCATATGATAATTGAATTCAAAAAGAAATTTTTGAAAAAGAAGTGTAAGTAGCCATTCTAATGTTCAACTTGCTGGCTTTATTATTTATCAGGCAATCACCATGTATAAATAAAAAAATAAAATATTGAGATATCTCTATGTGTGCAGACAATGGTATGTGAGAAGGACACTGGGAAACAAGGGGAACAGATGCTACCTACAGAACAATCAGATGAGAGGTCATGCAGCTGAATAATGGTCAGAGAAAGAAACTTAGGATCCACCCTAATGTAATCAGGCAGTGGGAGGTTTGTACTTTCAGACGTGCAAGAGTCTGTTAATGTAGATCGACAATAAAGTAGAAATAGCTCATTTTGTTGTTTCCTGTTTGGTCTTTTTGGGAGGCTGCAGCAATATTGCTCTTGTGTTCTGGATTATGGTTTTTCTTCCCTTTAGAAAATGCAGAAAATATGCAGAATGTGAATAATTATATTTAGCCCCATTTTCTTTTTGGTGCATATTACGTGTACCTGGTGACTTGCAGTAAGGAGTCAGTTGGCTCCCAAATAGCATGACCAAATTCATGACTAGAGATGTGACATCCTTGTCATTATTTGAATAATTTATTTGAACAATCAAATAAAAATATTTATCGTGGCTTTTAGGATAAAGAAAATCATGAGTGCATTTTCAGGCATCCCCAAAGTGCTTTTTCCCAAAAGGCAACTGAACTTTGTTTTTTCCTTGAAGACGTTTTGCTTCTCATCCAAGAAACTTCTTCAGCTCTGAAGAAGACATTTTCAGGCATCATTATCGATAAAAAATTTCCTCAATAATTTTCCCTCAGTAATTGTCTTTCTCTTTCTGTCTGCTACCCCTATCTTAGCCAAATCTTTATTATGATCATAGATCAGCATAGGGAGGGTGGAATATAAACAGTTGATCATTTTAAAAGCTAAAAAAATATAAAATTCCCTAATGTTTTATTGCTTTAGCAAAAAGATATGTAAGAATTAGCTAGCTTGTTTAGGAAAGATTTATCAGTTGGGAGAGCCTAGTACACTATCATTTACCTGTTTTAACATATGTTTGTATATGCTATACATTCACATCTGTTTTAGCATATGTTTATGCCTGCCATACATGCAGTCATGAGGGAGAAAAGGGTGCTTTTATGTACCGTATCTATGCAGGCACTTTGGAATCTCTGCATTTTTGGATGTACAGTATATGTGGATGTATAATCATATTCAGTGGGCTAATCTGCACCTCTGTGAAACATACACACTTAGTGCAAAAAGAATCATTGTCCTGTGTTAGATATCATTCTCTTTTATTTATTGAATTTAACATTTAATTGGCATGTATGTGTGTATAGAGTTCAACATGTTGAACTCCTATACCAGGGGTAGGCAACCTTGGCTCTTTTATGATTCGTGAACTTCAACTCCCAGAATTCCTGAGTCAGCCTGGGCTGGCTCAGAAATTCTGGGAGTTGAAGTCCACGTCATAAAAGAGCCAAGGTTGCCTACCCCTGCCCTATACAAACAAAATGTATCATAGTTTCAGGGGGTTCTAGTAAGATAGTAACTTTAGGTGTGTTGGTAGTGTTTTTCTCTTGCCTAAAATTAACAATTGTAGTCTCAAGGTTTCGTTTTCTTTTCTTTTTTTGGAGGAAAAAAAACCCAGAAAACAGTTTCTCAGAAAGCTGATTTCAAAGTTAGAATGAGGAAGGTAAATTGAGAAATATTTTCCATTCTTTTTTTAAAAAAAATACACAATGGTCTCCAGAACAAAAATTCATTTACTTTGGTTGAGTTAGACTTTTTCTGTAATTGGGCATATAGCCTAGAAAACAACATTATAGAATGATGCAATTCTACCAATGTTATTCCTCCTTGTTTAAGAGAATAATGCCTTCTCACGATTAGTTTGAAGAGTAATTAATACCAGTCTCATTGTTCTGAACAGTGTAATTCAAGATAAACATTTTACAAGGTTTTTTTTCTGCCCTAGATTTGCCAGATCAATGTTCTCCTAACCCGTGTCAGAGAGATGGTACTATAAAATGTGAAGATCTGAAAGGTGGATATCTTTGCCACTGCAAGAGAGGCTGGGAAGGCGAGATATGTGATAAAGGTAAGTCTAAGTCTGAGCTGCTTGGACCGGTAAATCTCAACTTACAATCACATTTGAGCCCAAAATTTCTGTTGCTAAGCAAGAGAGTTGTTAAGTGAGTTTTTCCCCATTTTACGACCTTTGTTACCATAATTGTTAAGTGAATCACTGCAGTTCTTAAGTTAGTAACATTGTTAAGTGCATCTGGCTTCCCCAATGACTTTGTGTGTCAGAAAGTTGCAAAAGGTGATCACATGAGCCTGGGACACTGCAACCGTCATGAATGTGAGTGAGTTGCCTAGCATCTGAATTTTGATCATTTGAGTTGGGTATGTTGCAATGATCATAAGTGTGAAAAACAGTAATAAGTCACTTTTTTCAATGCCATTATAACTTTGAATGGTCACTACTGTTGTAAGTTGAGGACTACCTGTATGTCTATAATTCTGACTATTGGGTGGACAAAAATATAGTTTATTTACAGAACATGGATTTTTTATATATATAAAAGGTTCAATCTTTGGAATCTCCAGATGAAGATTGACAGAGTTATTCTATGAACTCTTGCTGCTCACCACAACAGAGACTCTAATTAGCAAACAGATCAATGGATCCATTAAAACAGAATAACAGAAGGCTTGATTGAAAGAGATTCTGCATAGCTTATTGCTCCAATCAGCCTAAAAAGACACTTGTGAATAACTGCATAAATAAATAAATTTAAACATTGTAAACTGATTTTAAAATTAAATCAGAGATGATAAAAACTTGCATATACAACATGTGGAATTTAATAAAATGATACATATGAAGAGATGAATTTCGTGTTTCACATTCTTCTGTTGGAGTTTGTTTGGATACTGAAACAGTCTTTTTCCACTTCTAGATATTAATGAATGTGCAGATCACAATGGCGGATGTAAACAGATCTGTTATAACAAACCAGGCAGCTATCACTGCTCATGTTACACTGGCTATGCTCTTATGAGTGACAGTAAATCATGCGAAGGTAAGCTATGAAATACACAAGAATAATATGAAATCCAACTTTGACATTACACGAACTAGCCTGTTTTGAATCTAATTTGATCTGCTCCAGTTTTTTTTTTCCTGCTTCCTCTTTCTTCTTTTTGGTCTTGATGCCAACCCCAAGTTTGCCAGCTGAAGCTCTATGGCAAGTCATGATTGCTGGATCTTTTGATATGTTCTATCAACAACACTTTATGAGAAGGTTACTGCACAAATTCTGTAAGAGTGAGTGAAAGCTACGTGCCTCTGCTGCGTCTATTGTTCCATTATTATATAAAAGGGTAGATATCTTGATGAAAGTAAATAATGGCATCTTGAGGATTAGCATGTTTATTGTGGATATGTTCTAAGTGAATTTACGAGCCAGCAATAAAATTATTCTAATCCAGATAAAACTTATAAACCACATTAACCCTGTGCTATCTTTATTAGCATAAATAATTCTGAATGCTAAACTGAGCGGTTGTTATTGCTTCTGACTTTCTCACAACTGCGGTTTAAGATTTCAATAGGAACAGCCAGGAATGCATGCCTAAGCATGTCTGCAGTCATACCACAGAACTATCCAACCCCATAGCAAAAGAGTGATTCACAAAGGATTGGCATATTATGCCAAAATGCTCCAGCCAACAGGCTCTTTCTGGAGCTAAAAAGCAATATTTGGCAAAGTAGCATATAGTTTTTGTTAGTTTCATTACATTGCATTGTGTTAGAAAATGACCTCATGTATACAAGAAGTGTGCAGCCACCTGAAAGAAAAATAATGTCTCATTCATCTCAGAAATGTTCTGATGACAAGTGGCCAATAACAATGGATATGTTTTCTGTAATTTAAAGTATAGTGCTTCAGCCTGTTGAACAGAATTTTAATGTTCTGCATACTGGAAGTCAGTAAAGAATAAAATGAAAATAATGCTGCCTGGACAGAGATTGTGGAGGGGAGAGAGAAAAGGTTAAAGGAAGAAAAGAGCTGTATAGTAGCGGCAAACTAACTGAAGCTGTTGCTGAGAAACCACATTCTGCAAAGGCTGAGATATATGCTTGAGGCACCATTTTGTTTTGGGGCATCACTCCAGCTTTTGCAGTTTGAAGTATTTGCAAAACATTGTTTTGGGTTTCACATTTTCTTTTGAACATACCTCATTAGGGCTATTTTATCAGCAAGTTAAGCAGACTTGGCTAGATAGTTCCAGAAAGGATTGCATCCTTGCATTATAGACGGTATCTACTTTTTGTTCCATGAAATCTTCATTAGTGTCACCTAGTGATAAATATCCCTTTGTGAGACAATGTATTGCAGTGATTCTCGACTTGGCAGCTTTAAGATATGTGGACTTCAATTCCCAGAATTCCCCAATCAGTAATTTCCTTTTTTTATTTTTATCCTGCCTATTATTTTTATAAGGTGGCAAACATACCCAACATACATTTCTCCTCCTATTTTCCCCACAACAACAACCCTGTGGAGTTGATTAGGTAAGACAGTGACTGGCTCAAAGTCACCTAGAGGGTTTTCATGTGTAAGGTAGAATTAGAATTCATAGTCTCCACTGGACTAAATTAGCTCTCAATAATGTTGAAGTCCATACATTTTAAAGTTGCCAAGGTTGTGAAACACTGAGTTATTGAAAGAGTAATAACTCAATTGTAAACATTCCTGGAGGATATTGATTATCTACATCTATTTTAGCTTTGTTTTACAATGAGAAGCAGCATGCCAACATTTTAACAATTAAAACAAACTCAGCTAGCATAGTTGCAATTCCAATACATCTGGAAAATTTTGGCTGTGTTTTTTTCTCCAAGCTTGTTTTAATATAATTCCTGAATGTTTCATTACCAAACTAAGTAACATCATCAGCAGAATTTTCTTGTGCTATTCTCTTTAGCTCATAAGTGCCTTGTGGAAAATATCTATATGGGGAGGGAGCTATAAACGTATTTTATAGCTTATTTGTGGAAAAACAGCTGGCAAAGGAGATCAAAATGGACAAACAGTGTGAGTACAGAGATAGGCATTAAGGATGTGCAGCACTTTGGAAATAGTTTAAAAAATGTTCCTCAGAACATGTGGGTATGAACATAATATCTGTCTGTAGCTCTTTAAAGTAGCCTAGTCCTTTACCTGAATCACGGATAAAAATTTGCAGATGGATGCTATGATTGCATCCCCATTCCTTTGAATTACCTTTTATTAATTTTGAAGTGCTACCCAGGCCTACTGAGTATATCGCCTTTTGCAAATCCTCTCGTTTAAATTGCCCTTTCTCAAAATATTTTGTGGGGACGAGAGGTAAAAAGTGACACTTTCTTGTGTTGGTATAATTATTCATTTGTTTGCTAAATTTACATTCTGCCTTTCCTCCAAGTGTGCTGGGTGATGAAATGAAATGAGATGAGATAGCCTTTATTGTCATTTTTTACTGTGGGCACACTGGCACACATTAAAAATGAAATTCTGTTGCTTGCTCTCAAATGTAGCACTCTTGGCTATTATTTTTCCATTATCAAACATATATTTAAAAGAGAGCAACTGGCTCCATATTACCTAAAGAGCTTCCATGGCTGAGAACAGACTAGGGAGCTGCATCTTGTTAGCTCTAATCCAGTGGTTCTCAACCTGTGGGTCGGGACCCCATTTGGGGTCGAACGACCATTTCACGGGGGTCGCCAAACAAGGCTGTCCGCCATTTTTTCCCCCTTTGGCCACGCCCCTGGCACCCAGTGATGTATAAGTGGTTGGGGGTCACCACAACATGGGAAACTGTATTATTGGGTCGCGGCATTAGAAAGGTTGAGAACCACTGCTCTAATTCAATACTTTACTCTCAATACCATGATGAAATCCACTTGGAAATTCTGATTTGAATTTAGTAAACTTGTTTTAAGAAAGTGTGTTCATGTTAAACCTGAACTACAATGCGCAAGTTGGACTTTAGTATTTCGGCTTCTGGAATTCTAATATTGTACTTTCCAAGTATATCAAGGCAGAGCATTTTACATCTTCATTAACACACTCTATCAAAAGACTGAAGGTCAAATTTCTACATATTTTTTCCTCCACTTAATCACACTGGGAGGCAGTTTTTAGGCATCTTGGAGGTACCTTCCATCTGAGGTGGAAAATTTCTTTTGTTTCTTATTATGCTTGCAAGATGCTCTTCTTTTAATAATTAGATAGATTGAGAACCCCCTGCTCCAAAATCACCGTAAGTTCATGATCAATTAGAATCTGTATTTAGATAACTTATTCTGCCTAATTGGACATTTGTTTTTATAATAAATAGATGGAAAATGATAACATTGTGAAACAAAAAAGGAAATAACAAAACAAAGAAAGAGGAAAAAGCATTTCCCCCAGTGCGATCCATTTAAAATTGCTGCTTGGAATCCCAGGGGTCAAAATACACATGTTGAAAGGTTATAGACCAGGGGTAGTCAACCTTGGCTCTTTTATGACTCATGGACTTCAATTCCCAGAATTCCTGAGCCAGCTTAGCTGGCTCAGGAATTCTGGGAGTTGAAGTCCACGAGTCATAAAAGAGCCAAGGTTGACTACCCGTTATAGATCATCCATTCTGAGCCAGATGTTCTCTGGGTGGTTTGGATCATCCTTACCTGGAATAGAATTAGCATATTTGGGCAGAACCAGATGGGAAATACTCTTCAGGTAGTCCTCGACTTACAACAGTTCATTTAGTGACAATTCAAAGTTACAAAAGCACCAAAAACAGTGACTTATGACTGTTTATCACACTTACAACCTTTGCAGCATCCCCATGATCATGTGATCAGAATTCGGATGCTTGGCAACTGACTGGTATTTATGACAGTTGCAGTGCCCTGGGGTCATGTATTCACTCTTGGTTACCATCTGACAAGCCAACTCAATGGAGAAGCCAGATTCACTTAACAACCATGTGACTAACTTAACAATTCCAGTGATCCACTTAACAATTGTGACGAGCACGGTCATAAAATGGGTCTCGCTTAGCAGAAATTTTGGGTTCAATTGTGGTCATAAGTCAAGGACTACCTGTACTATGTCTTTGTGTGTGTGTGTGTGTGTGTGTGTGTGTGTGTGTGTGTGTGTTTGTGCTTTGAGTAAGTCTTGACTCCTCTGACAACTGCCTGAACTAGTTCCTGCAATTTTCTTGGCAAGATCTCCTTTCTAGGGCTGAGAGAGAATGACTAGCTCAAGGTCATCCTTTGTGTCTAAGGTAGGACTAGAAATCAGAGTCTCCTGGATTCTAGCTACTGCCCTAATTATTACACACACCAGCTCTCTATGCCATATTTACTTACAATGTAAAAATTTGACATTTAGAAAGTTTAGTTTATCTCAAGGGGCGGAGGGCTGTTTTATTACGGCTACATTTCCTGCAACTGCTCAGTATCAAAAGCACATTTCTCTTAACCCAATTATATTATTATGAGAAAAGTGTAAATAATGCCTGCTTGGGAGATATGAGTGGGTGTACGCCTCTGTATGAAGATGATACTGTGTGGCTGCCTGAAAATCCAAATCATTTGCAACCAATTGTATATTACAACTAAAAGAATGGAAATTAATGTAGCGAAGGTCAAGGTTATTGCATTTGATAAGGAACAATTGCAAATAATATATAAATGGTGAAAATAAAGCAAGTAGATTAATTTTTGTATCTTGGTAGAAGGTTTACTAAAGATCAGGAAAAGGTATACAGAAGTTTTAAGACATGCAAAAATTGGTAGAAAAAAAGCACATTATGAGGAAGGAATGTTTGTTAAAGTAAATGAAAATGTATAGAAGTGGAAAAATGCCTCTATTAAGAGTGTGTTTCTATTCATTTTTGTTATTGAATTGAAAATTGGATGTTTCAGAAGAAACAGAAAAATTAAATGCATTGGGAATGGGGTATTTAAGAAATAGCCTGCTATACAGCATTCTAACCACTATACCACCATGGCACAATGTGTGGTAAAACAGGGAAAAATAGGATTAAGAACGAATAATTGTGAAAGGAATATGTACTGAATGAAAAACTGAATGATGAATATAAAAAGAAGAGAGACAGGTAGTCTTTGACTCACAACCACTATTGATCCCAAGTTTTCTATTGCTAAGCAAAGCATTTGTTCACTAGGTTTTGCCCCACTTTACCACTTTTTTGCCACAGTTGTTAAGCAAATCACTGCAACCATTAAGCAAATCTGACTCTCCCATTTACTTGGTCAAAAGTCAGCTGGGAAGGTTACAAATAGTGATCACATGGCCCTGGGCAATTGTCATAAAAAATTCAAGCACCTGAATTTTATTCACGTGACCATGGGAATGCTGCAGGGATCATAAATGTGAAAACTGGTCATAAGTCACTTTTTTCAATGCCATTGTAACTTTGAACAGTCACTAAAGGAATAGTTGTAATGATGTAGTTTGTCATAGAGAATGAATGAAAATCAGAATTCCACAACCAACAGATAAATGCAGAGTGAATTAATGGGTTAAAAGGAAGGTGAAAGCTGAGAAAGTCACAGCAAGATAAAGTTGATGAGATCCTCAGAACATACTTTAAGAAAACAGGCAGTATATGAAGCAGATGACAAATCTGTCAGAAGCAAAGAGAATTTCTAAGTATAGAATGATACGGAATGATGTTGGTATAAACTAGTGTTGGTTATATTTCTTCCCTTTTTCTTCTCTGATGCCTTTAATTTCTTTGGTTTACTTCTTTTCTATGCTGTGCATAACATTGCTTAACCTAAAAGGGAATGGCCTGGTGGGTATGTACAGATATAGCTATACTATTCTGCATGAAATTTGCTTTGTACAAACTAGTTGCTGAAAAATGGGTGGTGCCATATGCTACTATCTACACTGCAAGATTTGACTGTGTATCCTCCATTCATTACATTAGATGCCTCATTTTCAGTATGGAGAAACAAATTAAATGTGCATGTAAACATGATCTATATGCCCTGTTCCATTAAGGAACTATGTACAAAAACCTCATTGTTAACTGAAATAAGCTTTTCCCAGCCAAACAGCTGGTAATTTCCTATCCTGTGATCCTTTTTGTCTCAAAACCCTGACCCTTTTCTAACATTGCTATCACACTTTTTCCTGTGATTCTCCTCCTCTCTGCTCCCATCCCCAGTGTTCACATTTTTAATAATTTTTCTAGCATTTATCCAGAAGTGCTGTATATCTTGCAGAATACCAGCCTTTTGTTTCTGGGGAGGCTGAAGTCATTTCCTAATTCCATTATGCCATTATAACAATAGAGAGAGAATGAGTTGCAGACTTGGTATAACATGGAGGGACAGGCCTGTGAAACATAGTTGATAGTCTGATTATTATTGTTGATTGTCTTTACTTTTTGCTCTTTTTCAGATATTGATGAATGTGCTGCAACAGCAGGGATCTGTGGAGAAGCTCAGTGTAAAAATTTAGTAAGGTCTTATTCATGTGTTTGTGATACTGGTTATACTTATGATGAGGTCACGAAGACCTGCAAAGGTTAGTAGGTAGAATTAAATTCTATCATGAGAATTCTTACCCTCAATCAGTGTATGCTGTTGCCTTCCTACTTTGCTGTTAATTTCCTATATACCTCTAGATGGCAAGTGGGTGTTGAAAAATAAGCAGATAGAGTATTGAGTCAAATTTGATGTTTTTAAGAAAGATTATATCAAGCATTATGATGAATATTTTTATAAGAATAATTTTTAAAAGGTACAATAAATGTATTGTCTAGCACTGATGATGTTACCTAGTTTAGATAATGAAACGTCTGCAAGAAAACAACCAAGTTCAGAGAGCACCAAAGGGGCCTCTCATGTCAACCCTGAGCTACAGATATTCTCCTTTAAATGTATTGTCATCCAATATATTTTAAAAATCATCTAATGACTGGGAAATTCAGTGCAGGCTTATACTCAAATTTCTTGCAAATCACTAATTTCTTTATTTGCTTCTGGAGGCCAGCATTGAGAGAGCCCAACTTTCTCAAATGAAAGCATTCTTAGGTAGAAAATACAGTGCTCTGGTTATTGATTATTTTACTTAATCTGCTACCACTTTAGCTTTTTTGACTATTGTAGTTCAGCAGTTTTAACTGAAGAGTTAAACTGTTTTAATAAGAGCACAGAATAAAAACAGGAGAAACTTGTCCTAGTAGACAGCATCTCTATAGGATTCCTGAACAGTTGAAAGGTGTGTTAAAATGGAATACACAAGATGCTCCAGAACCATCTGTAAGTGACTGGTGTTCTCCAGTCATATTAATGGGCAAAAACAGTGTTGCATAGACTTCTAGCAAATAAACCAAGAGGCAAAGTTCAATGGGTATTCAATGCCAAGAGTTGAGGCTTCTTGGATGGCCTAGAGATCGAGCCAGGTATTTTTCACCTGCCAAAGGATATTGGCAAATTCCACTGGAATGCCATTCAAAAAAGAAAACCACATTTGTTACGCCATAAGTTCACTTTTAATTAAGCTAATGTCATTTAATCTACATGGAGTACCCTGCACTTTAAGTGTCTAGTAAACAAGATTTCACCAGGTCAAGGGGAATGATATGCTGCCTATCTAGATGATGATCTCATATGCAGTACAGTGCAAAAGTGTTGGGCAGTTGTGTAAAAATGCTGTAAATTAAGAATGCTTTCAACAATGTTAATAATGTTAGAAGTGTTAATAGTTTAGGATGGTCACACCAAATATTGATTTGATTTGGCTTTCTCTTCTGTTCATTTACTTTCCATTTTGCTAATTGATAAAAATAAACTGTTCAAAATTCTATTTCTGAAAGCATCCTTAATTTACAGCATTTTTTCACAATTGACTAACCTTTTTGCACAATACTCTATATCAGTGGTTCTCAACCTTCCTAATGCCGCGACCCTTTAATACAGTTCCTCATGTTGTGGTGACCCCCACCCCCCCATCCAGCTGGCCGGGGGGTATCAAAAACTTGACCAAAAAAAAAAAAGGAAAAAAATGGGAAAATATAGGTAGTCCTCGACTTACAACAATTCACTTAGTGACTGTTTGAAGTTACAACAGCACTGAAAAAGCGAATTATGATCATTTTTCACACTTACGATTGTTGCAGCATCCCCAGGGTCATGTGATTTACATTCGGATGCTTGACAGCTGATTCATACTTATGACATTCACAGTGTCCCAGGGTCACGTGATCAATGGCCAGGGGATGTGGCCAGCTGATCACTCAGGTTGCAGAGTGCCTGTGGGGGGGAATCTGTGGGTCTCTGGGATGGGACTGGGGTGGGTGCCTTCCTTCCCCCCTTCTCTCCCCTTGTCCCTTCCTTCCTTCACCTCCCTTAATCTTTCCTCCTTCCCTCCCTCTCTCCCATTGTCCCTTCCTTCCTTCTTTCCTTCCTTTCCTTCCTCTCCCTCTTAGTCTCTTCATCCTTCCCTCCCTCTCTCCCCTTGTCCCTCCCTCCCTCCCTTCCTTCCTTCCTTTCCACTTTGTCGCTTCCTCCCTTCCCTCCCTTCCATTGTTCCTTCCTTCCTTCCCTCTGTCATTGTTCCTTACTTCCCTCCCTCTTCGTCCCTTCCTTCCTCCCTCCCCCTCCATGCCCATGAAGGGACAAGGGGAGGGGGATAGGCTGCCAGCGTGGCTGGTGGCTTTACTGCTGGCAAACCTTCCTGTGCACAGGCAGAGACAGAGGAGAGCTCGCCCAGCTCACTTGCTCAGCTTCGCTGAAAGACATGCCGCTTGCTAAGTTAGCAGAAGCTCCAGGATCAGCGCCAGGCTACGGCTGATTCACGCTTCTGCTAAATTAGTCGATACGTTTTCTAGCAAAGCTCGAGCAAGTTTGCTGGGCAGGAGCCAAGGAGAGCAGCTACAGCTGCAGAAGCGTGGATCAGCTGTAGAGGCTTGCCCAGATCCTGGACAACAGGGAAAGAAGGAAGGATGGAAGGGACAAGGGGAAAGAGGGAGGGAAGGAGGGACAAAGAGGGAGGCGAAAGGAAGGAAGGAAGGAAGGAAGGAAGGAAGGAAGGAAGGAAGGAAGGAAGGAAGGAAGGGACAATGGGAGAGGGAGGGAAGGAGGAAGAGACCAAGAGGGAGAGAAGGAAAGGAAGTTCCAGCCAGGAGAGGCTTGCCAGCCCGGCTGCCAAGGAACAGAAGAGCGCAAAGCCAAGGAGAAGGTGGTGGTTTCCTCCTAAAGGGGGCTCTTTTTCTCCACCGCTTCCCTGGGTTTGTGGGGAATTTCTCATCACCAATGCTGACAGGTGCTCCTTTGAGCTCGTCACAAGCTTTCTTGCCCCCTTTGCTTCTCCCCCCTCCCCCGCTTTCATGAGGTGCCCATGGGAAGCCAATCGTGCTTTGAAGCTTAGGAGAGGAGGAGGAGGAGTCCCTTCCTCCTTCCCTCCCTCTCTTCCTGTCAAGCCCCGGCAGGCTCGACATGAACGGGCGGAGGAGGAGTCGAGGAGTGGGGTGGCAAAGGAGACCTGCGGCCGTCGCCAGACCTCCTGGTGGATAAGCGCAAGTTTGGGGATCACCAGCTGACGGGCACAAGAGTTGGGTGCTGCGGTGGTCTCCCCTTCGCTGACCTGCGTACACGAGAAGAAGTCAATCTGATTGCTGCACAATGAGTCTCTGGGGAGGGCGGGGCCTTGCTCTGCGCTCTTCATGCACCCCCTGCAGGGCACATTTGGTAGAGTTCATGCAGACTGCCGCCAAGCAGCATATTTTCCACAAACAAGTGAGGTGGAGCGGATGGGGGGAGGGAGAGAAGGCGGTTGACAAGTCCTGCCTAAGACCATCGGAAATATGTGTTTTCTGATGCTCTTAGGCAACCCCTGTGAAAGGCTTGTGCGACCCCCAAAAGGGTTGCGACCCACAAGTTGAGAACCGCTGCTCTATATCAAGACCTGGGAAAGATATCTCCAACATTTAAGGTTAATAATTGATAATTTAGGAAAACCTGGCCTAACCATGAACCCAGAAAAGTGCCATCTGGGATATCAAGAAACCTGATATAAGGAGTTTATGATTGGAAAGGGAGAAGTTAAACCAGAATATAGAAAGGTTGAAACCCTGAAACAAGTTGTTTTGCTTTTGGGGAAGCCCCCAAAACAAAGGAAGAAGTTTGTTCTAGCAGGGTGTTATCACAGGTTCATACCTCATTTTTCTATTGTGACTCAACCCCTCACAGACCTAATGAGAAACAAACCTCAAGGATAAAATTTCAGGAAGTATTTGGAAAAATAAAAGACACATTGTGTGGGAAGCCAGTATTGAAAGGACAGGATTTCCCCCAACCCTCTGTTTTATAGACACAACTAGCATAGGCTTAGGTACCATGCTACCCAAAATTATGAAGGAATGGACCACTCTATGATCTACCTCTCAAAGAAGCTCCTCCCCAAAAAACAAAAATATAACACCATTGAAAGAAAAGCCTATGCACTAAAATGGGCAATCGATGCTCTGCATGTATATTTGTGGGGTCAGGAATTCATCATAACAATTGATCATCAATCACTCACCTGGAGTGTAACAAATGAAATATGCCAATTCATGGTTAACCAGATGGTATCTTGCATTACAATCTTACTGCTTCAATGTCATACATTGAGCAGGACAGCAAAATGTCACCACTGACTTCCTATCGTGTTATAAGAAAAACACAGAAATGGCATTACTCTCATAAAAATAAAAAAATAATCAAAGATATTGATTATTTTTATTAAAAGGGGTGAGATATGGGAGGAGAGAAGTGGCCCAGAAATGGAATATTTTTTTGCAATGCCAAACTAAGTTCTCTAGAAAGAATAACATGTTGGATTTTTCTTCACGGTTGCTACTACTGTTTTAAAATATATCTTAAGTCAAATACAACAATTTAATTTTCTACTTTTCTTTTTATTGGTGTTGTATAGATGTGGATGAATGTGAAGAGAACTTCTGTGAGCAAACATGTGTTAATTCACAAGGAAGTTATACTTGCTACTGCAATGGAAAAGGCGGAATTAAACTCTCCAGTGATATGAATACTTGTGAGGTAGTATTTTAATACTTCTATTCTGCAGGAAGAAATACACAAATGGAGCCTAAAGTTTATGAGATAGCAGTGTATAAAGTGAAAAGTTTAACTCATTCCCTTCACTTTAGTCTGGAGAACAATTTATTAAAATACTGTTTGTCTATATAATAATATAAATTATAATACAAGACAGTGTTCCCTATCATGAATAGGGAAGATGCATGCTTAAAACTTTGGTTTTCAGTTTCATTCATACAGCATGTGTGGCTTGTTTATCTTGCCAAATGAAATTTCTGATACGAACTTACAGGTTGTCCTCGACTTACAAGTGGTTGTTTAATTGCTGTTCAAACGTACAACAGCCTTAAAAATGATATTTTATAGCTTGTAAAGCACTTCTAGATGTTGTAAAAAGTCTCTCCACCCGCCACTCCTTTGTCACATGATTACATTGGCAACCAGCTCGTATTTATGGTTGATTGCCAAGTGTCCCATGATTATGTAGGGAGAGGAAATCCTTCAGTGGGCTTCAGGAACAGATCTCAAATCCTGAAGATTCATCAGTTTCCTAGGGTAGCAAGCTGGTGAATGCCAGCATTCGGAAGGCTAGAAAGATTTGTGGGAAGGCTAGCAAATGTGATTGCTCTCGCATTTGTTGGAAGACCTCTTCAAATTGTGCAGTTTGGAGAAGAAGTCTTCCAACCATCAAGAGAATGGGGCCCACTTGCAGGATGGTGCAACGTGGTTTCAATAGGAAGGTTGCACCTTCATATTAACTGGGCGGGTCTACAGCTGCAGAAAAAGGCAATTTAATGACCCACATAAACATGTAACAACAGCAACTGGAAAACTGGGATTGCAGTCATTGAGTGAAATGGTCACATGGTTGTCTCAGTTGATGACTGCTCTGCTCAATTTCAATTGTGGTTGTAAGTCCAGGATTTCCTACACAAAGTTGCCTTCAGTCAACAGACTCTCTGGGTCTTTCACTCCAACGTTTTCTGCCTGCTGCTATTCAGCCTTTTTCACCAAAGATCCGTTAAATGGACTTGTTTTATGGTCTTTTACATCAGAAAGATGTGCTATATGACTGAACAAAATAATAATAATATACAGGTAGCCCTTGGTTTACAACCACTCATTCAGCAACCATTCAAACTTGCAACAATGCTGAATGAGTAGTACTTAACCTCTGGCCATAGTTATAGTCTCATAGTTATGTGGTTGCCATTTGTGATCTTTTTTGCCAACTGCCACAAGCAGAAATTAATGGGGAAGCAGGCAGGGGGTTGTAAATGGTGGCCATGTGACATTCTCACTTAATAACCCCTAGTGATTTCGCTTAACAGTGGCAATCAGGACTGCCAGAATTTCTATCGCTAAGTGGTGTGTGATATTTAAGTAGGGAAAAGGCTGTTTGATGGAGATGTTTACAGTGATATTTTGGACACATCAGTCATAGTAAAATGTGGTTGTGAAATCTACAGCTAAGCTGGTTGCCTAGTTTACTATATCTGCTTTCCAGGACAGTACAAAATCAAGGAATGATGTAAATATAATTCATACACACACATGCACACACACACACACACACACGCAAACACACACACACCTCTTTGTAATTGTTGATCTCAATCTAAGCAGAATGTCTTGAAAAAACTTTTCTCCCTCCCCCAGGATATTCTGCCTTGTGTACCATTTGCTACTACAAAAAGTATTAAATCCCTCTATCTTGGAAGAATTTTTAGTGGGACACCTGTCATCAAACTAACCTTTAAAAGGAGACAACCCACAAGGTGAGAATTGCTGTTTAAAGGCAATTTAAATAATAATTTTCCCTCTTAAAAGAATTTGATTTTCCTTTCTTTGCAATTTAGGTATGTCATCCTGGGCTGGAATTCTAAGACTTAACTAAGGATGAATTGCCTAGTGATGCTTAGTTCTGAATAACAATTAAAATTATGCCCTTATTTTATGTCACTGGAATCCTTACAGGAGTTCTTATATATGCCAAGATGGGTAGTCTTTGGCTGCAGACCATTTGTGATGTGAGTTGCTGGGGTTCAAATTTGAGGATTTGGGATTTTAAGAGCCGTAGTAGATATTCTTCACTTTGATCTTCCTCCATGTCTTGAACTCCTCCCAGATAAGGAGCTTTCCATTTTGAGGCAGGGGTTGAAGGGTTAAAATACTGATTCTGTCTCTTATGCATGGGCACTAACTTTGCTAGTTGATGGCATAAAACATTGTTCATCAATGTATACATCTTTGAACATCAACATTGTCCTTTGTAAGTTCCAGGTTCTTCTTTTCATCTTTTCCTTTGTGTATATCAGAATCTAACTATATGAAATAAAGAAATACCAGAAGACCTCTTTACAAGCTCTTTCTGTAGATAACACACATGACAGATAAGGGGTAAAAGAACAATGCATCTGGCTTGGTCTGATGCTGTGCACACCATTACCTATATCAGTGGCTTGCAATCCACTGAATACAGTTCTTATGAGAGGGATGTGAGTAGCTTACCACATGATCGAAAACCTATAGTGCATGGTCAGCAATATATGTGCAAGCTTCCTTTCTGAAGGTTTCTTACAGCAAAAAGTCATTGAAGAAATGTCAGCAGTCATATGAATGTTTTGGTGGCAGAAGCAGCAGGTCATATGTCTTGTCCACATATGGTTATAGTTCTTGAAAAAAATTAACACATTTTCCAGCAATGATAAGACAGTGTGTTATAGAAGAATTGTTTGCAGAACAAGGAGAGGTTGGGAACTCTCTCTCTTCCTTTTCAGCTATCTCTCTTGCTACCAGGTTAACAACTTTCACTAGAACACACAACAAATGTGTCATTCATTTTCTTGTTTCAGGGTAATTTCCTCTTCAAATGATGCCACAGACATCACAAGTATACTAGCTTAGGGGTCAATGAATTCTAGGATTGGGATCAGCTAGAACAGGGCTTTTCAACCAGTGGTATGGGTACCACCTGTGGTACATTGGCACTTGGCAGGTGGTACGCAACCATCCTAGAAAAGTGGTAGTGGGAAGGGGAATGAGCTGAACCAGTTGCAGCACCGCACAAGCCTGAGCAAGAGATGGCTGGAGCTGCAGGGCTGTCAGGGCTCACCGGAAGCGCCAGGATCAGTACCGCTTTCCAGCTGATTGGCACTTCGGGGCTTTCAGGGCTCAGTGGAAGCACCAGGATCAGTGCCAGACTCCAGCTGGAGCTCGGTGCTGATCCTGGTACTTCTGTTGAGCCCTGAAGAAGCACCAATCAGCTGGAAAGCAGCATTGATCCTGGCATTTCTGCTGAGCCCAGAAGAAGCGCCGATCAGCTGAAATGTTGCAGCATCTCCAGGGTCTTGTAATTTACATTCAGATGCTTGGCAACTGATTCATATTTATGATGGTCACAGTGTCCCAGGGTCATGTGAAGTGACCAAAACCTGCTGCAACCACCCAGCAGATGGGGTGAACAAAAACCAAACACCCCCACCCCTGTTGCCAATCCTCAACAGAAATGCTCACAACAATGAAAACCTCGGACAGGAGGAAGACACCGCCAGGTGGGCAGGCAGGTGTCTTGCTCGGCTGTGGCTTGGGGGGCACTTTTTTCAGTGCCATTGTAACTTCAAACAGTCACTAAGCGAACTGTTGTAAGTCGAGGACTACCTGTTACTTTATCACTTTTTCCTCTTTTTTTTTAGTCATCAGGTTTTTGACACCTTGCTAGGCGACTGGTGGTACTCGGATATTTCCATATCCTAAAAGTGGTACAATGGGTGAAAAGGTTGAAAAGCCCTGAGATAGAATGCAGTTATTGGGGAAGGCGATATAATGGTTGATTGAAATTTCCCATAATTTCCTGCCAAGACTATCGTCCTTAAAATATATCAATTTACACATGAAAATAATTGGTGCACAAAATGGCATCTACAGGTAGTCCTTGACTTACGACTAAATTGAGCCCAAAATTTCTGTTGTTCCACAAGACAGTTGTTAAATGAGTTTTGCCCCATTATATGACCTTTGTTGCCACAGCTATTAAATGAATCACTGCAGTTGTTAAGTTAGTAACATGGTTGTTAAGTGAATCTGGCTTCCCCATTGACTTTGGTAGTCAGAAGACCACAAAAGGTGAACATAGGACTCCGGGATACTGCAACCATCATAAATATTGAACCAATTGCCAAGCATCCAAATTTTGGTCACGTGACCATAGGGATGCTGCAATGGTCATAAGTGAGAAAAATGGTCATAAGTCACTTTTTTCAGTGCCACAAAGTCACTAAACAAATGGTTGTAAGTGTAGGACTACCTATACTACAAACTATGGAGATAAAAAAAAAAATGACCAAATATACATCACTGTACGAGAAGGAATAGCAGAGCCAGGGTGGGGCGAAAAGAGGGATCAGCTTAGAATCGCTACTTGTCCAGAGACAGAACTGAGTCCAACCCCCCTGGGCTGCCGTTGACTCTTACCTAACTCTAAGCAGACCTTAGTGGAGAAGATTCTTATGCATAGGCTTTTAGCAATAAATCAGTTAAATTGAAACATCACATGTGACTTGTTTGTTTTATGCCTGATAATCACAGTGCAAAACCTGACCTTTTGTACTTGCTGACTTTGAATGTAAATGCCCAACGTTTGGGGTTTGCCTGATGGTGTCTTGTTTCATCATCCCCCAATGATTCTATGGCTGGTAGTTATTTTTTAATCAGATGGTGGTAGTCTGAAAGTATAAGTGTCTGGAAAACAGACTGTATTCCCAACTTAACTCTTTTTTTCCTTCTTATTCTCATGTGTCCAGATTTGAAGCTGAATTTGATTTTAGAACCTTCGATCCTGAAGGTATCCTTTTTTTTGCTGGAGGCCATCAAGACAGAACCTGGATAGTCTTGGCTTTGCGCAATGGACGGTTAGAGCTGCAACTCAAGTATAATGGAATTGGCCGGGTGACCAGCAGTGGCCCAATCATCAACCATGGCATGTGGCAGACAGTGGGTATAGTACAAGCTGTTATTCTCATGCCTTAAGTCTCTTAAGCTAGACAAATTCCATTGGTTATAATTGGGTGGTAAACTTTATGCTACATTGCCGGACTTTTTACTGCTTTTATTACTATTCTAGATTTTTTTAAAATTATGCTGGTTGGAACTTTTATCTTGTTGGCAATTTTATTTGTGATTTTAAATGGTACATCACTTGGAATGATGTGTAGATATTTTTAAATAATACAATGACCTGTACTTTGCCCATAGTTAAAAACTAACATTCTATTTTATTAAATATAAAGAATTCTATTCTTAAATACATAATATTTTTATTTTTCTGCAATTTTGTGACATTATTTAACTTTCAATGTATTTGCCTCTGCAGTTGTCTTTAGAATTGTAGGTTAATGCTGAGGCAGGCAGGGTAGAGAGATGTAAACTTTGGCAAGTACCAATCCCATTATAGTGAATCCTTTTTAGCTTATGAATTTTAGACACATGGAAAGGGGAAAACCACTATCAGTTTAGCCAAATAATCAATTTACTTGCAAGAAGATGTATATACCTTCCTACATAAAAGAAATAGCTATGATACTATCAAACATACCATACCAAAGTCAAAACATATGAATAATTGTAAGAGTTAAAGTCCAGTTTAACTCTCTATATGTAGAAAAGCAGGAAAAATGTAGGTTGATTTCAAATACATAATTTTCAACTAAGATGATTAAGAGGTTAGTAGTCTTGCAGTTGTGGATACATCTGGAAGATACTGATTATGCAACTGGAATTTGAGGCTGAGATTGCTTTTCTTGGCTTATGGATGACTTATGTCAGGGATCCAAGAATGCACCATCTAGTTCTCTTGGATTACTTGAAAGCTTTTAATTCCCTGTAGGATTGGGCCTTGAATTTAATAGTAATTGTGTTTGCTCCTGCCAGGACATGTTCAGAAAGTGATTTGGAAGACTACTGCCTATAGCGATGTACATCACTGTACAGATGACACTTCTCTCTAGTTTAGAGTGGGTTTTAATGCAATCTAATTTAAAATGTTTTATTCCCTTGACTGTCTTTGAGCCTGATAACGGACTGGATGAGTGCGAAGAAACTGAAATTAAATTCAGAGAAAATGGAGAAGCCTTTGATTGATAGGCCTTCAGGTTCATCCTTTTGTAGATAAAATTGTATAGTTGTCCAAAAGAGCTGGAGTGCAAAAACTGAAAGCTTCTTGATCTCCAGCTGTTTGTGAAATTTCAGATGATAAGGAATGTGCTTGAAGCTGGTGCACTAGTCATAATTGTTTGTAATGATTCTTGAACCAGTTCTGGTAGTAGTTTCCTGTGTTTTGGTAAGAATCATATAATACTGTAATTGTATGAGCCTAATGACAACAGGTACAACCAGTCTTAGAACTGACAATGAAGATACTAAAGTAGGAGACAGATTCTGCCTTTCAAGATCTAATATCAATAGTAAAGAATAAGCAGTCAAGTCTTGTTCTAGGCTACTTCTTGTATTTTTTGTTTGTGATTACTTTTCATGAATTTCAGAATCTGATCTTTAATTATCAATATATGTAAAATAATGGATAACAAGGCCTACTTGTACTTATTTCAAAATTAATTTATTTGTATCTGTGTATATGAACCATTCTCTTTTGTAATCTTGTACATTTCTCTCAGAAAAATTCAAATATGCACAATTTTAATTCCCCACCCTACCCATGGAAAGGATAAAAGAAGGGAGAATCCTTGTCTAAACATTATAAAAAGGTTTAAATTTACAGGCAAACTGTTTCTCCAGAATATCCACTATCTTTAAAAATGTTCAAAGATACCGTTCTGTTCTCAGTCTTTTGCTTATTCCTTTCTGTATACTAGCTTCTTCTTATCAGCCATTCTCGTAGTTTTTAGATAATTATTTAGGGGAAGATATTACTTGGAATAAATCTGGTAAATGCATGAATCTATGGTCAAATGTCCCACCAGTTCCATATAGATAGTCCTCGACTTACAACAGTTCATTCAGAGTTACAACGGCACTGGAAAAAGTGACTGACCATTTTTCACACAACTGTTGCAGCAACCCCATGGTTACATGATCAGAATTTGGATGCTTGGCAATTGGTTCATATTTATAACAATTCCTATGTCCTGGGGTGATGTGGTCTCCTTTTGCAACCTTCTGACAAGCAAAGTTAATGGGGAAGCCAGATTCACTTAACAACTGGGTTATTAACAACTGCAATGATTCACTTAACAACTGTGGCAAGAAAAGTTGTAAAATGGGGCAAAACAAATGTCTCACTTAGCACTATAAATTTGGGGCTCATTTGTGGTTGTAAGTCAAGGACTACCTGTATATGATTGGAACATGAGAGAAAACTATTTACTGATCATACGGTTTGTCTTGTTATTGTTAGCAAATATATATGTATGTAAAATACTGTCAGACTTTCAATTTTA
This sequence comes from Crotalus tigris, assembly GCF_016545835.1. Classification (NCBI taxonomy): domain Eukaryota; kingdom Metazoa; phylum Chordata; class Lepidosauria; order Squamata; family Viperidae; genus Crotalus; species Crotalus tigris. The sequence goes on from NW_024096893.1 coordinate 567,716, forward strand.
ATATGTGGAGTCTCACTTGAAATGGCTTATAGGAACTGCTTTGTTAAGCCAGCTTTCCCTTTTGTTCCTTGCTTCACTTTTGAAATTACAGTGTTGACCTACAGAATGAGAAACACAAATTATTGGGGTGTATGTATTTCTGAAGACAAGACTGATTCATGGACACCAGATGACTTGAAATTAACTCATTGAATAATATTGTTTTATATGAGTGATGCTGTGTTTTTTCATATTTCGCTATTGATCCCTTTGTAATTATGTTCTGTCAGATATCAATTGAAGAATTGGAAAGAAGTTTAGTTATAAAAGTCAATAAGGATGCAGTTATGAGGATAGCTGTCTCAGGTGATTTGTTTACTCAAGACAGAGGACTTTATCAACTAAATCTAACTGTTGGAGGAGTTCCTTTCAAGACCCATCATCTTATCCATTCTGTAAGTAGGACTGTTCATTGCATTCATTTTGTAATCTGTAGTAAAGCTGGGCAACTGATGAAACGAGGGATAGATCTATCTTAGATTCAAAGTAAGGTACATTTTTTTAAAAAAAATCTCATAAGTCAGATCACTTTTAACCACAAGAGTAAATTTGTGCAGTAGAACACATACTCAGGAGGTATGTCAAGAGAGCAGAATTACTCTCAACACTATAGAAATTGGTTTTTCTGCTCTTTTTGATTTTTATTTTCCATTGTTCACTTATATCTATTTTTAGCTGGGAGCTCTAGGTCAACATACCTTATGAGCAAGTCTGTTTACTCCTCTGCATTCTTTAGGGTTCCCCCCCCCTTATACTTCCCTGCTGATAGTGTTTTGCAACTTTTATCACTCTGTAAAGTACTTAATTTGCTGACTATATGGAATCCTACATTTTATCTTGTAATGCTATGCTTTCTTGAGAAAATTCTGACTAAAAATTATTTATGATTCACTTCATTTCTATATTTACTCCCTCTGGAAGAATGCAGAATGGTCTATACAAGTCCAGTCCAAATAATAAACTGAATAAAATTAAAATAAAAGCAACCACTCTAAAATGCAGAAGATAAAGCAATGATCAATTTCACAAAAGATGGAAAGATAATTTTACAAAACCAGGCTCATGGCAGTGAAAAAAATTATATAATGTTCTTCAAATGGAGAAAAAGTGTATAAAACTAAAATGACATCATTTTAGCCTAAGAAATGATATCATGCTGCATTAAAATTTATTTTCTTACCTTACACGCCTTCCTGTTCATGAATCCTTCAATCGCTCTTTTAACAAACTGTTCTACCAGCTCTGCACCCAACTTCTTCACTCAAGATGGATTCACATTTTCATAGCCTGTAGAAACAGTTCTTTTCCTCTGGTTCTTTTCTCCATGCTTTGTGACACTGCAGCTTTCTATGAACCAATGAAAGCAGCAGGTGGCAAGGTGCCAGGAGGGACCACATGAGCAGCACCTGCCCTTCCCTCCCTTCCACTGCTTTTATTTATTTGGAAGAGGAGCCAACTGCTGCCATCTCTTCTTATCTGCCCAATTTGATTGATGATCAGACATAGATGTTGTCCTCTAACTTAAAGAAATAGAGGAGGAGAAGCTGTGGCAGAGAAATGGCACCCTTTTGCTTAAAGCAGAACATTCTTATGTTACCTGTTACATGAAGCAGTTTTGGTTGGCTTACGATAGCCAGTCAGTTTCTATCCACATCCTACAGCCATGATGCTATAAGATGAATTAAGTTTTACAGATGCCTTTCCCCCACCTGCTCTGAAGTTAAAATCTCTCAGGTTTTATCTTCTTATTGTAGGGAAAATGCTATAATGTTTCCCCCCAGTGCTGTTCTCTTTTTAAAGATGGATTGGATTGAGCACAGCATTCCAAATGCAACTAAACTATAAGCTTACATAAGTCTATATGATCTATCTTTACCAAAATAAAGGCCATTGAAGTAGTGTAATACTATTGTATGTCCTGGCAGTGGTGTCAGATCGTGGTTGATTAAACCTATGTTGTTTTATAATACATTATATTTATTGCGTATAAATACAATTCAATATATTGAAGAGAGATTTGGGGTTACTGAAAAGCATTGTTTTCTAAGTTAAAATATTTGGATAAACCCCATTCCATTTTCATCAGCAGTTCAAGGAAAGGTAATTCCCCTTATCTCATTAGATTAACCCTCGACTAGATGGATGTATGAGGGCTTGGAATTGGCTGAATAAGGAAGACATGACTATCCAACATACCGTCCGAATGAATGATAGGATGCAGTGCTTTGCAATTGCAGGAAGAGGCTCTTTCTACCCTGGCAAAGGATTTGCTATGTTTAATCTCAGTTATGGTAAGTACTTGTTCTTAATTATTATATAAATGAAAGTTTTACAAGAAAATTAGTATGTCTTCTAGGCATGGATGAAGAAGAAAAATTAATAGCACAATTGTAATATTTAAATAACTCTGAAAAAGCTAAACTCTTACAAAGGATATTGAATATATGTATAATGCACAATCTAATAGCTTTTAGGAAAGCACAGTACATATAAGGTGATTTACTTTTTGTGGGTTGCAATGTGATATGCCTCTTTTCCTGCCAACATAACCTGGCAGACAATGCATGGCATGATTCATTACTTTGGAGAGAAAATTCACTAGGGCCTAAAATGTAATTGTCATTTTTCCTCATGACATCTGGCAATGTTGAATGGATTCAGACTTCATTGTTGCTTGCTTTCCCAATGATAGATAAACATCTCTTGAGGCTGAATAATATACATAACTATTACAGGTGCAATTCAGATCTTCTCTGAGCAATAACATTGTTTTTAATTTCAATATTATGTTCAAATAGAAAGTAAAGAGATGTTGAAAGAAGAGCATAGACTTTTTTTTAAAAAAAAAAAATCTAAATTAGCAAATTACATCAGGTGCCAAATTTTTATATTGGCATTTTCCAATCATTTAGTGTAACATTTATCTTCTTAATGAACTGGTTTGAATCTGTTTTCTTTCTCTGCCTTAGTTTTACTGGGTTTTTAAATTCTTTGCTATGAGAAATAGTAAAGAAATATTTTGCATAAATAGATAAAAATAAGATATAGAAATACAAAAAGTTGGCAAGCTTTCTGTACTATTACACATATAATAATGCACTGAGGTAAAAATAGAACTGAGAACGGCTTTATTTCTTTGTTCTATTTTGTTTTGATTAGAAACACAGAATTAATTCCTGCAGCTCAAGATATGATTAGGGACCCTAAAGACTGACCCAGCAGATTGACCATGGTCTTGCAATCCAGATGTCTTGGTGATTTTAACTAGTCAAAGCAATCACAGTTCTTTTTATGAAATTAACAAAAGAGCTGTTAAAAGGAAGGAAATATTTTTTTTATTGAAAAGTTTTATTTAACTTTATTATTACAATACAATAACCCTCCCTCCCCTCCACCCAAACCCTCCCCCCCTCACTTCCCAGAGCTGATTACAGGGTTAAAAATAAGCAAACAAATTCTAACTAAGCTTATCCAACTATACCAATAACCAAATCCCTAAAATACTTTAACTCAAATACAAACAACTCCCAATTTAAACTATAAGTTAATCAAAAACTAAATGATACTTTCTAATCCCATATTTATTCTGTACAAAATTTATCCATCTTCTCCATACCGAGATGTATCTTTCTTGTGAATGATCCTTCAAATAGGCAGAAATTTTGGCCATTTCTACTAAATTAGAAACTTTAAATGATCATTCTTCTATGGTAGGCAAAGAATCTTTCCTCCAATATTGCCCAACCAATAGCCTTGCCACCATAATAAGATTCAACATTAAAATAGTTTCTTTAACATCACAATCTTCAATAATACTTAACAAAAATAATTGTGGTGTAAACTTTATCTTTCTATTAAAAATCTTCTGAATGTTTCACCAAATCTTAATCCAAAAAGCTTTTATATTTCTACACATCCACCAAATATGATAATAGGTTGCATCTAAGCAACCACATCTCCAACACTTAGGCTGTAAATTAGGATACATGCGAGACAATTTTTGTGGATCCAAATGCCATCTATAAAACATTTTATAAAAATTTTCTCGTAAATTTTGAGCCTGAGTAAACTTCACATTCCCAACCCAAATTGCCTCCCATGTATCTTGTAAAATCGGCTCTTGAAAATTTTGAGCCCATTTTAAGGAAGGAAATATTATAATATAACATAGTAACATAACATAACAATACATTGGCTAACTGAAGAAGATTTGATTATGGCCATTTGTTCCTTACCATGATTGAGAAAATCTTACCTACTGTTTGATTATTTGAAATGCTAAAAATAGTAGAGTATGCACTTAGCCCTCTGTTTCTCTTTCTGTAGCTTATCCATTTGATATCAATGAAACCAGGAAGCAGTGGGAAGTAAAAGTAAATTTTTTAATTCGTCCAGCCACAGATACTGGGGTGCTCTTTGCTCTTGTTAGCAATGAAGCAATAGTCCCCTTGTCAGTGGCTCTGATTGACTATCATTCCACAAAGAAGCTTAAGCAACAGGTAAACACACAAATATGTATTGAAATATTTCATGCATGTGTATGTGTAATTTCAATAAGGAGAAACTTTTACATTATTGAACAGTTGCATAGATACTAATTCATATTAATAAATGAATTGTGTTGTGATTAACTATAAAACTATATTTTCAGAGATTTCTGGGAGAGGGAATAGAATGGTTGTCCACTGCAGTTTATCTGTCATAATAACATCTTCAGTGTTTAATATTTTTTAGAAATACAGTAGACCAGTGTTTTATTAACATACTTTTTCTTTATTTCCTTGCTATACAGTTTATTATCTTGGCAGTGAAGAACATTGTAGTTTGCAGGCTGGCAGTAAGCATTTGTGACAAACAAGAGCACTTGGTGGACATCTCCATCAGCAATAGTCAGATGGTTTTGACCATGGATGGGACTGTAGGACAGAACGAACTAAGCCAGGCACAACTGGAAGATAACCTGTCTGTTTTAGATAATTACCTACAATCATCTGTAAAGACCTATGTGGGAGGACTGCCAGGTGAGTATTAAATGCTACATCCAGAATGCGTATGATCTGCTCATTAATAGAATAGGGGCCAACAAGGTGGCCTGTGAAAATAGGGACTTTTGCATCTTTTCTGTATGACTTTCTCAAGAACAAACCTTATTGATTTGTTTCCTTTTAATCACATTATAGTGTGTAAGTTGTATCCTTTGGGAAGTTAAGTAAACGAAGCACAACTAAATCTGATGATATTCTGATGAGGAAAAAATATAACCTCAAGCTGTCTTACGCCTGGTATTGAATAAAGAGCCACAAAGAAATAATTGAAAGTGAATATAAGATAGCATACAATATATATATTGTTCATGAAAGAGCAAATAATTTCCCCTTGAATGTTTGTCCATTATATTAGAGCTAACGATAGATTTCACCTCAAGGCTAGTTATTCTTTTGTATAATTGTAATACATGAATTCAGCCACATCAGATCATTTGGGATGCAGAAGCTGTTATTTGGCTGTTCATGCAATTAAATATATTCCAATAGCAAACATCATGATTTTCTTTTTATAATACCCAGGCAGTACACTGCGAGTTATTTACAGGAAATAGTCCAGAAATCTATTACAATTGCTGGATGTGCAGAGGTCATAAAAATACCACTCCTGATGCTTAGAGATGCTTTCATATGGTTGTCATCAAATGATCAGTACCTTCCACCACTGCCAAATATTTCAGTAGATATGTGATTATTTGGGATAGCTTACATAATGACTCAGAATTCTGAAATAGTTTACAAAGCATTTTCAAAATCCATACATGTTTATGGTTTCTATAATCATTTGGATTAAGACACATCTTAACCTTGATTACATTTGGTGACTCTTAGGGCTATGCAACCCTTTGGTACAAACTGAGGAAAGGTCCTAAGGAAGGACATAGCTGCTTTAAAGGGAATTTTTATTATGGTTTTTATTTTATTTTCATTATTTTTTCATTATCTATTTCATTATACACTTGGTCTATTCATTATCATTCATTAGTTTATTATGGTTCATCACACAGCCAGATGTAGAGACTAGTTTTAGCATTTTTGTCTATCTATTGAGTCCTTTCCAAGTTCCTGGCTAAGCAGATGTGGATGTTGATGGTGTTATACATATTGTCGCAGGATGTAAGCTATTCTGAGTAAAGTCGCTTTTTGCAATTGACTGATGGTGAATTTGTCAATGCTGATGGTGTTCAAGCAGTGCTCCATTGTTTTGGGATTGCACCCAAGATGCCTCTTACCATTGGTATTACCTTTGCTCGCTTTTTGCCAAGCAGTTTAACAACATACCGCATGGATGTAAAATTGAAGAGTGGCTAATATCTGGCAAAACCTACCTGATAATGAAAGATTGAGAAAAAGGGCTAGGACCAGGCAACTATAGGCCAATTACCTGTTTACCAACAACTTTCATATTACTAACTGGTGTAATACTGATGCAAGAGCGTGCAGCAGTTTGTAGAGAAATCCTGCAGAAGTGGAATGCAAATGTCAACTGATATCTGCCTTTCCTTGTGTTTTCTGCCCCACCCCATCCAAACATTAAATCACTCTGTTGTTTTTTCCAGCTAAGTAATATCTTCCTGATAAGTGCAAAGTTCTTCCTGATTCTTTCTGGATACCATCCAAGGCCCATAGGAGAAACTACATTCCATATGTTTCAGGGAGAGAAGAGAGAGTGCTATAGATAATGTTTCATATGAAAAGTATAGTTTTTTTTCTACTTTTGTACAAGGCATGTGGGGACCTGGTGGGGGGAGGGAGGTAGGCCCAAGGGCTGTGGGGATCTGAGGGCAGCAAGCAGAGCATGTGGTGTCTCGAGATGAGGAAGGTCTTGATATGCCCATAGCAGATGGGTCAGTGCCTGCATTAGGCCTCTCAGGGCTTCTCCCACTCCAGAGGCACTCCATGCTCCACTTAACGACATGCATGGTCATTTGACCTCTTCAGGGAGAGCAGGGGCGAGGGTCATTAACCAAGGTGATCCTGCTTAACAACCACCACAACATGCCCGTAACATCATAGGTTGAGGACCACCTGTTAGGCTAAAGCAGGGGTAGGCAACCCAAAACACTCAAAGAGCCACTTGGACCCATTTCCCTCCAAAAACAGACGCAGCAAAGGGAGGAGCCCCGCCCCAAAAGCTTTTCAGCTTGTCGGAGAACACCATGAGTCTACTCTTTTACACACACACACACACACACACACACACAAACACAGAGAGAGAAGCAAGGAAGCGCAAGTGCCTCTCTCTGTCTCTGTCTCTCTCTGCAAATGGCAGAGGAGGCTGGGAGCCATGGGGGAAGGCTCAAAGAGCCTCATGCGGCTCCGGAGTCGCAAGTTGCCGACCTGGGGCTAAAGCTTAATTGGCAGATGAGATCAAAGCCTTTTGTCTAAGAGAAGTGTCATCTACCAGAAGGGACAAAGCTGGTAAGATAGGGAACATACTTCAATCCATTCCCCCACCCTTTTCTACATATGGGATGTATATACAAAGAGGCAGGGCTTGGATTGTGAAGCTGCATCCATCACCTGGGGAGCTAAAGAATATTTTAAAAATTAAAGGGAAGATTTTGAGAGTAGAAGTGTAAGAAAACAGAATTCATTCTAGAATATAAGTTCTGGTTCTTCATTTGCAAAGGTGCTTTTTGTGAATATTTCCTTTCATAATGGGGCTCAAATGTTCATATAGCCATTATAAGATATGTGAACCACTTACACCATCAAAAAGAACAAGTCTTCTATATATTTTGAAATTAAGAAGAATGTGGAGCTTGGTAATAATGTTTATTGAAGTTGTCTAGTGTTTATTGAAGATGTTTTCCTTTGTTGTTTGTTTTAAAAACACCACAGATGTTCCTGTCACTTCAACTCCAGTTACTGCTTCCTACCATGGCTGCATGACGGTGAAAGTTAACAATCAAGCTCTGGATTTAGATGAAGCACTCCAAAAGACCAATGACATCACCTCCCATTCTTGTCCTCCAGTAGAAATTGGTCAATAGATGCCACTGCAACACACACAGAATTTTTGTATTCAACATATGTGCATTTCAGTTATAAATTATTCAGACTTCCAGCACTGCGTGTATAGTTCCCTTGAACACTGAAGTTATGTAGGATCTACTGAGTTAATTATTGAAATATTTCTTTGCTTGAGAGGATTTAAAATATGTAATATATTTGTAAATAGTTGAGAAGACTAATGTTAATAATCAGAAGTTGCAAATTGTTGTCTGAGGTGAGTAGTTGAGAGACAGTTTATGGTCGCTGGTAAATTAGTTTGTGTGGACTGGAAGATTAAAAATAATTCTGTATTTTTTTAATGCTGCTTCCTGACTTACAAAATATGAAAAAATAAATTTTTTGTTGAATTATATGATGCAAAGACAGCATTTACTTTAGCTGAACGTGGGCAAGTGAGATTTTAATATTTTTTCCCTTTCAAAGCTTAAGCTTAGCATTTGTGTTTTTCTATCTAATTTAAACATAATAAGTTTGGCTTTGGGTTTTAGAAAAATCTTTCAGGGCAAACAGCAATTACGGAGGGAATAAGGGACATTTAAATCCACATGTTCAATAGTTTCCATTCTCCTCTCTTGGTTCCTTTGGCTTTGTCAGAAGTATAATCTGTAATGGAAAATTAAGGCTTGTAAGCTAAAATCCTCATGCTAATGCTATTCTCACTTTGGATATAGTACAAACATATGGAAAAGCATAGGAAGAAATGCCCCACCATTTTCCTTTGGCTTCAAAGGGTGGTATGGATTTTAAACCTGTTTTTCTATTTATCTTTGGATAACCAGTTCCCTCAGCTCTCTGTCTCACAGTAACAAATGTAGACTTGACTTTATCCAGAAGAGTAGGAGGATCATGAAATACAAAAATAGTGTCTGTTCCAGCAGAAGCAGTTTAGGAACCATTTCCTGATGCTTGAAAGTTCATCATTTAAAGGAAGGAAGACCCAGCATTTAAGTTCAATTTTAGCCTCTACAGCGCAGAACACTCTCACTGGGGATGGCTGTAGTCATGTTCTGGATTGAACAAGTTTAAACAGATGAGCTCCAGCCTGCTTCCAACTTCTTTCATTCTGGGAATAGGGTTCTCCATGCCTCAAGTATTCCCTTTCAGTCTTCCTTTTTTCTTTCGCATATACCCAGTGGTTTTCTAGACTAACCTGGAATCCAATAAAAGATAGCAAAACAGATTGGCCTTATGAAGTCTTAATATGCTACAAATAACTACCCCATTAAGAAGTTAATTTAGAAAAAGTAACAAGCTTAGGCTGTCTTGAATTTTTATATAGCCCATGTCTATCCTGCTGTTTGTAACAACTTGCTGTTGTTTATTGAGATTATTTGTGTTATTTCAGAACATGTTTGCCTTTGTCTATGATTGGAAAGCTATTTGCCCCAGGACTTTTGCCTTTCTATCCCAACATAACAGCATTTCTTCAAATGTAGCCCACCAAAAGCTGAAAAAATATAGGAGTAAAGCAATATATTTTTTCTATGAGGGGGATAGTTACAAAGTAGTATCATATACTTGCATTATGTCACTATAACATTATCAGCAGCTTACTAATTGGATTGCTTGGCAAACTATAGAATAGCAGTATTGCATTGGAGAAGAAAGAGGTGAAGCTTAAGCTTTTGCAAAAACATACCTGTATATTTTTAGTAATATATGTGTAGCCCTCTGATTTATCACCTGCTATTGGATGCTTTTTGAGATTGGTTATCTTATTTATATCAAGTCACTTTGTGATGCTATTTTTTCCGTATATAAGAAGAGGCCCACAAAAACATTTTTAAAGGATTTTATTTAAACACATGGCATTTATCCTGCATTCATTCATCTGTTCACGTATTCTCCTTTCTTGCATGTACACAGACATGCCCACAAATATATATCACTATATATTTTTTTCTCCTTTCTCATTGAAAATATAGAGAGCATAACTGTATGTGTCTATTGGAGATACACTGGTAATATTTTCAACATGATTGGAAAAGCTACTATGATTGAGAGCATAAATCCTGTAACCAACCTCCAACTGAGCCTGAAATTTCACCATATAAGAGAATAGAACTTACTAATTCTAATATCTAACCCTATTCTACTTTGCTGGTGGTCTAGAATTTCTATCTCCTAATTTGCTCTTGGATGATGTAGATCTGGAACAGAGATGTGAAACCAGGGAATTCAGTCTTTTGAGATACTGACCTGGCTCAAATTTCAGTTATTATTTAAGCTCTTGGTATACAAGACAATGAACTTTTCCAGTTTTTTTTCATTATCTGCAAGTACAGTATACAATGGTGTTGATTAATTTACACTCTCTGAGCTACCCTTCAGCTGGTTGGGTTGATTTTAGTCATCTCTTGGAAGTGTCACATTACCTATAGTACTTCAGATAGCTTTGAAAAATATCAGTCTGTATTCTGTAGTAGATAGGAAGCTAAGTATTGTCACCAGAGTTGAATTTTTCTTCTTATAGGCATTCTGCCCCAAATCTAGCTTTTTGTTTTTTCAGATTTGTTATATTGGATCAAGTATCATTATATAAAATACCTCACATATTATATGGGTTCCTGTCTAGTCCCAAGCAGATTCCAAGACTTTTATTAATCATCTTACTTTAGGAACTAGACTACTGAAATTTCTTTTCCCAGAACTACACCCTATCTAGGAATGGACATTGCCCTCTGTATTGATTTGTTCAGTGTGGTCAGAAATATCTAAAAGCACTAAATTATTTAATTATAAAATAGTTTTAATTGTCCCAAATTACTTCATTCTAAAAATATTTCCACTGCCTCTTCATGCAATGGAATTGTTACTCGGTTAAAAATATGTTTAAAGCAAATAATTTAGAGAACAAGTCCCAGAATGCCCATTATATCAGGTCAAGCATGTTTGGAATCAATAGAATATTTGCAGCTCAGGGTTGAAATGAGAGATCCTTAGTGTTCTCTGAGCTTGGTTTTTTTCTACAAATCAAGAAAACAACCTTTTCTTGTTCTGAAATGTTCTTAGTTGTAATGAGTTCAGAATTGACTGCATATCATAGATCAGTGTTTCTCAACCTTGTGAACATTAAGATGTTGGACTTTAATTCCCAGAATTCCTTAGCCAAGTGGCTGGGGAATTCTGGGAGTTGATGTCCACACATAAAGTTCATAAGATTGAGAAATACTGTCAGATAATTCAGCATTTTGAAATTTTAAAATGTTTAAATTATGGTGTTAGGTGTTATTATGCAAATTAAAAAGAGAAAAGCAAGCATATATCTCCTCATTTAGATTATTCAGAGAAATATTACTGTAGATTATAAATATATAACAATATAGGAAGAATGGCTGGTAATACTACTATTGAGGATATTTGGGGAATACAATACAAAATACATTTATTTCTTCAGGACTATAATTTTAAATAACTTTTTTTCCCCAAAACCAATCCTTTTTATTTCAGATTGTGCATATATTTTCTCAGCCAGCACTGTTTATTGTGGATAATGAAATAGAAGAGGATTTTGCAAGCCCTGATAACTTCCTAGGAGAGGTGTACTGATTAAGGCATCAGGCTGGAAATTGGGAGAGTGTTGAGTTCTAGTCTACCTCTGGCACAAAGCCTGCTTGGTGATCAGGAGCCAGTTGTTTTTTCTCATATCTAGGAAATGGCAAACCACTTCTGAAGGAAAACCTTTGCCAAGAAAACTGCAGGAACTTTTCCAGGAAGTTTCTGAGAATTCCACAATTGTGTGGAAGAAAACAAAACCCTACTATTGCTGTATCCCCTATGGCAGGGGTCCCCAACCCCTGGTCCGTGGACTGGCACCGGGCCACGGCATGCCAGAAACCAGGCCGCACAAACAAGCAAAGCCCCATCCATGGGATGCAGGCAGCACACAAAACCACACCCCCTCCGGTCCGTGGAAAAACCTCCCCACAGAACCGGTTCTTGGTGCCTAAAGGTTTGGGGGCCTCTGCCCTATGGCCTTCTGAGACGTTGACAACATGAGTGTTTTTAAGCTAGGAACAGGCAACGGGGAGAAGGAACTCTGTCCAGCCTTTTCAAAAGTTGTTGAACCTCAAATCCTCCTCTTTCCCAACAGATTCTTTTTACAATGTCCTTTTTGTGCCCAATTATTAATTGGCTGAATCTGCAATATGCAGAAAGTAATAACTTTATTTCCAGCAGTATTAAGTCCTAAGCAACACAAAAACTATTCAGACAAGGAGAACAAATCCAAATATTTAAAATATATTTCATGTTTCAATATAGTACCTTGGGGTGGGGAAGGAGAGGAACCTAGATCATAATCAAGGATTAGATTATTTATCTCTCCTTTTGATAAAATGCATATCCTGAAAATATGAAAAACATGTACATAATATTTTATTGTAAAATAACTACCACAATCTTTTGGAACATATCTTTACCCAAAATAAGATATTGAATAAGCAGAAAAACAGAGAAACATCTGAGCTATATATATGCTCAGAAATATCTAAATAAATTTAGGTAATTTTTTACTAGACATAAATCACCGAATTGTCAATTTTGGATAATAAAATGAAAAGATTGCATTCCTTGGGGTTTGTTATTAGAAAGTTAAACCACATATGAAACAAATGTGTATCTGCCTTGCTAACCTATTGCGGGTGGCTGTAGGGATAATATTAGAATATTCTTATTTTGGTTTTAACTAACCTTATTTATTACTATACCTGATCCTGAATACAACTCAGTATAGTTCTGGCTTAGGAAAATTGGGCAATTTGATTTGGTCTGCATTTTAAAGGAAAAGTAATTGAATGCATATCTCAGATTACATTATAGTTTTGGGAGTCTGCTCTTCTCTGGATATTGTAATACAAATCTCATGTCACAAATTGCATACGAATATATAGGGAAAATATTTATAGAAATGACTTATTGAAAGATGCGTATGTCATTTTTCTGGCATTTTTTTCTTAATTAGGAGGAATTAATAGAAGTGGACATAAATCTCACATGCAGTCACTTGTGACTCTGTCAGAGAAGGTATCTCTGTTGGGGTAAAAAAAAATTGCTTGATATTACTGGGAATAACCCATTAACCAATTGACATTGATTTTATGGACTATTTGCTTACATTCACACTGCCCATTTTCCATTCTGACACTGAGACTTAAAATGGGGAAATACAATGCCACACAAAATGACATTAATGAATGGAAGCTAACCTAGTCAGCACACATTGATCTCACTGCCAAAGCTATTTTTCTTTTGAAAAACGGGTGGATAATAATCTGTTGGCTATGGTACGTACGGTGGAGGCTTTTCACCTGACAAGAAATAGGCTGGTGTGTATAATGGAGGAGCATTAGGAGGCACCCCATGGTTACAGCTGGTCTGAGAAGGTGGCTGGGGGTCATCAGCTACATCAGTAGACGAAGATGTTGGGAAATTGCCGTTAGGCTGCACCAAGACAAAGAGAAACCTTACAATGAATGAAGTTGAACTGTAAAACTGTATTTAAAATGTATGTTGATATACTTCATAATTTCTAAGCCCCAAATTCTGCAATGTTTTACACACACATATGTACCTACTTCAACCTACAGTCATTCTCAAGTCTAAGCCATAGTTGTTGTTTTTTTTAAAAAAAACAAGTTTTTTTTTAAAAAAATTATGTAGTAAACAAAAGGAAGGAGTGAGACACCTTTATATATAATGAAGCACGGTTTGAAAATATTTTTAAGTGGATAAATCTTTGGTTATTTTAATTATATTTTATTGTGATATTTAAATCCAGAATCCCAAGCTTCTGGTTAGTTTTGTGTTGGCCCAATTGTCTATTGCCAGAAGCAATAAAGCAAACAAACAAGCATATGCTTATCTGCAGGAATGACTCTGTTTGTTCTTGCCTTGTCCAAGGACCTTTATTGGTAAAGTAACTCTTGGCTTAACACTATCTGTAAACATTGTCTGTGTTAGCTTTCAATATCAACAAAACTCTGATTTATTTGCTCTGTTTTGATTCTTTGTCTGCACAAACCCATTTCTGTTGACTTTATAAATCAGTGTTTTTCAAGACTAGCAACTTTAAGATGTGAGGACGTCAACTCCTGGAATTTCCAACCAGTCTATTCAAATGGTTAAGCTTGAGAAATGCTAATATAAATCTTAACATATTCCTTATAACACACACCTGAAAAGGTGCTCTTTTGTCCACCTGGTATTCATTACATAGGCCTGGATTAGAGTAGCCAATATGCACCCATTGATTCACACACAAAATTCCCCATTATAAAAGCAATCCAGAATGCCACTGTGAACACCAGATGTCTTGGCACCCCTCCTGTACTCTACCTGAAGGGGAAGGTGATAGGTAGGATAATGAGGAACAGAAGCTGCTGAAGGACAAAATCCAGCATATGTCAAGATCTGCTGAGCAGGATTGTAAAGGATCTGTGGTGGTGGAGCAGAGCTGAAAGCAATTTGGGAAACAGGCACCTGCAGTGGCAAAAGATAAATCAATTTTACTTCCTCTCCAAGTCTGATTTCAATACTGAATATTTTTTCCCTTGATACATTAATCATACCTTCCCAAATAATATGCTATTCCATTTATATAGATGGGCAAATGAAAGGTTTTTTAAAAGAGAAATAAATCTTTCTTTTACCCGATTTAAAAGTCCACTATTTTGAAAACAAGCCTGCTTTTATTTGGAGCTTGTAAAATGAGCTAGTAATGGGAATGGCAAGTTCTCTTTCCCAAGGCCGCAAAAATTCACACAACACTACAGGACAGCAAAGAGTTACAGCAAAGCTTGATAGCTTTAAGATTCACTCTGGGAGAGGAATTCTGGAAGTTAAAGTCCACCATCTTAAAGCTGCCAAGGTTGAGAAACAATGAGTTAGAGCGTTCTGTAGGCCAACATCTAGCAGAAAAATTCTGATTCATTCAGGTGACTTTTGAACATTTGTTTCTAGTTGCTAGTATAATTCAACCTTTTGTGTTCTATTCATAGGGGCAAAAAGAAACATTAAGACATTGCTTCAGGCGTAGGTTAGGGAATTGCAACTGCAGTCAGATTTGAATATTACGGGGGGGGGGGGTGGAATTTGGCAACTGCTTTCTGCCAAGAGTGAATTTTTATATAAAAAGTCCGACTCAGTACTGCATGACTGCTTTAAGTTGCCTTTCTTTCAGTTGCCTAGCAAATCTTGATTTGTGTTTCAAACAGTCATTTATTTCCATGCCCAACTTTGGAAGTATAAAATTGTCCACATTGATAATTGCATGAGAATTAGTTACAAGCATAACATTGTCAAACCTTTGAATAAAAGTAAAGTCTGATAGCTTGGTATACAATGCCAACCAAAAGAGCAAGATATTTCTGTAAGCAATCATGTTTTATTTAACAGCCCAACATTCATGTTAATTACATTGTTGGCACAGTCAGTTCTAGAAGATAGCAATGCAGGCATATTCCATGGAGGATAAAACGTTATGAGCAGCAGACAATTATGATGTAATGTTAAATTGTATTAGAATTGTATGTAAAACTGCCAAGAAGAAGCTCAGAAGGATATATATACACCTATGTTTCCTCCAAAATAAGATCTATCCCGAAACTAAGCCCTAGCTTGATTTTTGGAGGTGGGCCTAATATAAACCCTACCCCTAAATAAGCCATAGTTAAGTCCCCACCCACACACCCGCCTCTTCCCTTTCACTCCACTTCCGAGCCAGACTGCCATGCTACGGAGGATGGGCAGGGGAAGTGCAGTCACTTTACCTGGTCCCCTCCACTGTTTTGGAGCCAGTGGGGAGCCATTTTTATTTATTTTCTTTTTCACATTTACTTCACTACATTTTTGAACGTACTTCTTATTTTAAAAAAATACAACCAGCAGAGAACACATTATAAATTTTAGCATATTTACATAAAGATGACAGATAGTTAGAAGCATGTAGTAGATTAAACTTCTAATAAGGCTATGTGTATTTTCCTTTCAAATTCCAAATACTGCATAGCTCTATTACACAATGGCATGGGATTGTTACAATTCCTTAATTTTTATTTCTAAAAAAAGGAATTGCCTCAAAGCACTAAAAATCTTTTGAGTTTTCCATAGGAACTATTCATCCAAATGTCATGAATGCTACAAAATAAAGATGAGAGGCATAACTTCAAACAGAAGTTGAAGTTGGAGGGAAGATACAATATAAAGCTAATGCACTGTCTTGTGTCTGACCTGTTTTTTTTTAACTCCTTGCCCCCCCCCCCAGCAGAGAAATTGCTTAAACAAGCTATCACTTTCTGAGCCGCTTTTCTTTACAGGATAGCGCTTCCCTAAAAAAATGCTAACCACAAGACACTCCGCTCTGTAACCTTAGTTGATTAGAACACTGCCCCACCACCCTTGTGTTGCTATCTGAAATAATCAGTTTCACACTAATGTTTTCTTTGGCCTCCTAAGCTACTCACAGAAAACAAACCAGGCAAAGAACAGCATTAGCGCATTGCTTTGTTTTCAAGATATATTCCTCACTGTTTGACCTTACTCTCTTGTAATCCCTTCTTCTCCAATGAATGTACAGTCTTCTTGCTAATTATTCTAACACTGAGATGACATTAGAAAGGGGAAGTGAGGAAAATGGCTATATGTTTTGCCCCTTTATACAGTTTCTTTGTGATTTGTGTTCCAGAAATCTTCCCCTCCATTTGGGTGCACTTGACTATTTGGGGCCAAATCCTTGACCCCCAAATGCTGTGAGTATATTCAGTAAAACAAATATTAATAAACTTTTTTCAAGATTTATTATCATCCTGACATCTCCCTTAATGTTTTCATTCTTAAGTATCCATCTTACAAATTATAAATTAAGCATTGATGCACAGATTATGGCAACACACGTGCAGCATCTCTAAGCTATCATAAGATGACAAGACCTGCCTCAAATTGTACTTCTTTCATTAGTCAAATTATAACTGATACTATTAACCATTTAATCAGTGACAGAAATGAAACTTGCTTCATTTGGTTTTGGTTTCATGGTTTCATGGTTTCACTTCAGATCTATGAAGTATCTCATGAAATCTATCCTTAAAAATTGTTTTTAATGCATCCAGAACACAAGGAAGTGACTCAAAAAGGTAAATGTCCTTGAGGAAAGTAACAACTAATCACATAGACATTGTTGACAAGAAAACAATATGAACACAGTCTATCCATGGTCACTAAGATTAGATTTAATTTTAAGGTGGCTTTATATTTATAATCCCTCCAGGGAGCCATAAAGCACACACCATCAGCAACTCTTTAATTCAACCACATATTTTTCCTTGGCCACTTCAGCCGTCCCAGGAAAACAGGCCTCTAAGGAGGGATGTATGAGTATAAAGTGCATGCCATACTTACTCTGGGTTCAAGTCCAAAGTACTGCATATTCATATTTTATTTTGCCAGGACATCAATTGCCATCAATTGCAGGTAAGACTTACCACATCTTTAAAGGCTCCAAGAATGGCTGCTGTGATTATGCCAAGGAACAAGCCAATGATGTTCAAGATGGTGGATGACCAAAGCAGTCGATAGAGGTGAACCACATCCTGACAGCTGCTCACACCAAGGAATTCATAATAGCTGATAGAGTGTTCAGAGCTGGAAACAGGATATTAGAGTTTTAGCACCTGATGAAAAGCAAAATGGTGCCATTCCAATCTTGTCCCTTCTGTCTTAATAGTAGTCAGACTGTACTAACTCCTTCTTTTCCTGCTCCTCCAACAATAGCTCTCAGTAAATTGACAAGAGGCCTAGGTTTAAAAACTATAACAAGGTGCTAGATATCATGATTTTTTTTCTAAGACAAATACAAAGAACGTGAAAACATTTGTAGTTTTAAGGAGGAATACACTTTTTTAAAAAATCCATATTTTTACTCTGGAAAACATTGTATAGTTAAATCCTTGTTATCATTATGCTCTTGTGATCTCTTTTCTGGATTACTGAAATGCGCTCTACATGGGCTGCCCTTGAAGAGCATTTACAAGTTTCATCTGGTGCAGAATGCAACAGCGCAAGTAGTAAATGCTGCCAGTTATTCAGTACATGCACCCCAATACTCTGTGAACTACAGTGGTTACCAATGTGCTTCCAGGTGTAATTCAAGGTACTGGTTGTCATTTTTAAAGCTATTTGTGGTTTGGGATAGGGTACTTGAGGAACCATCTCTCCCCAATTGTTTCTATTCATCTGATCTGGTCAGGCAGGATGGGCATGCTTCAGCTCTTGTTGAATAGAGTATGCTAGTTGGCGAACCTAGAAGACTTGTCTTTTCTGAGGTAGCCCCCAGGAGATGAGGATGGCTCTAAAGACATGTTTCTATGCCTGGGGTTTACAGGGTGCAGGAATCGGCGTATTGTTTGTGCTAGTGATTTTAGTTGCTTATATTTCAAGCCTCCCCTTGTTCAGGAGCTCATGATGGCCTACATTTATCATCTATCATCTACTATCTATCTATCTATCTATCTATCTATCTATCTATCTATCATCTGTCTATCTAGCAAATTTATATGGCTGCACATCTCACAAAAAGCAACTCTGGGCAGCATACAACAAAGTTCCCTTCTGCTCCTCCATAGCTACCCTATGATAGGTTGGTCTGAGGCAGTGGTCCTCAACCCTTCTGAATCCATGGACCCAGCTCCTGTGCATGTACAAATGAAGCTTTACACACTCATCCACCACTTGCATCATCTAGTTCCCAACGGGCCATAAACTGGTACTGGGGGTTGAGGACCCCGGTCTAAGAGATACTTACTTTTCACAGTTATATAAATCACAGCAGTAACACGTATTACTTTTCACTTTCAGCTGGCATTTGTTATTTAAGGCATAACAGGTCACCTGTGTAAAGAGAAGGCAACTGATATTTATTAGTGCCACCTATTGCACCAGAGTATTGCTGAACCTCTTTTTATATGGATGGGCAACCAGGAGCCACTGAAAGCTCATTAAAAAAGGGCTGCCAAATTTGCTTTCAGTGTGCTTGAATAGGGTTGTCCTTCACCAGAACAGAAAGGCCTTCTCTTGCCCCACAGAAATCCTTTCCTCCTCCCAGCAGGTAATATCCATCCAAGACAAACAAACCTGGCCAAGCTAGTCACCTGGACCTCACTAATGTATCAAATATAGCAGATGAAAAGGCAGGGCTGCAGAACAATCTGGATTCTTAGATGAGTTCCCTGTTTATCTCTGGTTGAACTGTAACTCCCCAACATGTTTCCTGGCTGCTTGGATGGCTGCTATTGTTCCTGAGAACACAATTTATAATACCAACAGCACGGCAATGCCCAAAACACACAGAAAAGCCTGTTAATAGAGGTGTGCGTGTGTGTGCGTTTGAGATATTCTTGTATCTTGGTGACTGCTGGACTAGTCTCTGCAGTTTTCTTGGCAAAATTTCAGAAATGGTTTGCTGTTATCTTAGGAAAGAAAGAGAATGGCTGCTCTAAATCATCCAGTTGACTTTGTGCCTAAGACAGGACTAGAACTTACAGTCCCCTGGTTCCAGCCTGATGCTTTAACTCAAGGTCAATTTCAACTCCCAGAGTTCTTAGTTGCTAAGGTTAAGAAATATTATCTTAAGCACTATACCAGACTGGCTCCTGATGAATAAAGGTGTTCAGAGAAGTTTTATATAAAGCAGTGCTTTTTTTGTATATATATAAAAAAAAGGTGCCGGAACTCACACGTCATACAACCCGCCTTGCCTATCCTATAAGGTTCCATCCCAAAAAGGTGCTGGAACTCCGTTCTGGGAGTTCTATGACAAAAAAAGCCCTGTATATCTGTATGATATACTGAGGATAAGGGGACTTTGATCCACTGAAATCTGTGTGATAATAAGCTACCCAGGAGAGGTTGGGCTTCCAACTATTGAACTATCAAATGCTAAACTGCCCTCTGTTAGAGATGCTTTAAGCAGAATCCTGCCCTGAGAGGGCTTGGCCTATACAATTCTACAATTCTAAGAGTCCAGGGGTTCTCAGCCTTGGCAACTTTAAGACTTGTGGACTTCAACTCCCAGAATTCCTCAGCCAGCTTTTGAAGTCCACAGGTCTTAAAGTTGCCAAGGTTGAGAACCCCTGATCTATGCCATTACACAATTTATTATCATATATCCTTGAAACTGTTAACCCTTGCTTTTTAGAAAGGAAAAAAGTGATAGGAAGAATAAAAAGTATAATATTTTATTTCAGAACTGAGATATAATCATCAGCAATGTTGGCCAATGAAGAAACAAGGATGCAGCTGAGGACCTTATTGGTGGGAGAAAAAATAGGGAAGAAATGAGGAAGGGGGAGCATTTACAGCGTCTGTTGTTTTATTTTTATTTTTTAAAGTCATCCAATTTCAATCAGTGGGAAGAAATAAATGAACGCTAGATCTGAGCTGCTCTGAGTAGCTTTGAAAATGGTGCATATTTCACAGACACTGCAAAATCATTTCTGTGTGACAAAGTAGGAGGATAATAGAATAAGAAGGATGTGCAAAACTTCAAATTCCATAAGAAAAATTAATAACATAAATGAATTGCATGGAGATAAGCAAGTCAGAATAAATCTATATAACTGCTTTTCAAAGATGCAGGTATGTCTGCAAGTTATAGTTTAAAAAAGTCAAGATGGTAGTTGTGATGTCCAGACAAGGCATAGAAAAATTGGCACTGCATTAATCAGATTGTTGTAGCCACCATGTTGATTTTTTCTTTTTTACAATCCTGAAAGTTTTAAACAAGGAGCAAGAAAATTAAGAACGATGATGGTGAAACAATAGCAGTAGAGAAACAAAAAATGTGAAACATCTTCAGATATGTTCTGAGTTTTGATGTTAGACTTCAGGGCTCCTCAGACAAAACCCACTGGCTGCCCAGCCAAAATGAGTAGGAACATAAGGGAAATTGTCAGTTTTCAGAATGGCAGATTCTGTTCATTGCACTGGTTTCCATACTTGTGAATAGTTAAGCATGCAACAAAAACTGTCTGGATAAGTAAAAATCCTAACACTGCTAGAAATCAAAGGGGCAAAGTGAGGAGAGACGAATGGTGAAAGTAGCATTCCATCAATGTAATGCAAGTTCCCAAAAATTCCAATTTTCAGAAATAGATGGTACCTAAAATCAATATTTAAAAGAGAGGAAAATAACAACACCAACAAAAAAACCATAAGAGAGCTATAACTGTGAGATCTAGTTTAGTCTAGTGATTAAGGTACCAGGCTAGAAAACAGAAGACTGTGAATTCAAGACTTGCCTTAACCATGAAAGTCAGCTGGATGACTATGGGTCAGTCACTCTCTCTTGCAATCCAACCCACCTCACAGGGTTGTTGTGTGGAAAAAATAGAAGGGGAGAATATGTTTGCTGCCTTGAGCTATTTGTAAAAATAATAGAGGCAAACAAATAAACTTCAGAAGTAGGGTGCAGCCAGAGAATTAAACATCAATATATGTAGAATTCCTTTGCTTTTTCCAATAGTATAGAAGCAGAATATGTTGTTCAAAGTAGATGAAAAATATGCAAACATGTTAAAGAGGCCTTAACTTTATTTCTCAGAAAACAGCAGTTCATTGAATAGGTTAAGTTTAGATTCTCTCCTGGGCTTCTTTTCCCCCCACATCCTATTTTTGTTTTGTTTATGTGGATGGTTCCTTTATTCAATAGGCTGGAAGTATACTCTGCCAAAACAAAACAACAACAAAGCTCCAGAGAGTAAAGGAACCAAAATTTTACTTAAGCCCCAGGATTGTGTCTGATTGTTCCTGTCCTTGGCTGAAGACCATCACTCCGAATAGAATCTGCAGACATTGTCAGGTTATTACAATTAAAAGTTGAGGTTTGGGGGCCAATATAAATCATCAGCTATTAAGGTAGCTTGGGTACATCTGACAGAATGTCATTTCGCACAAACATCCACAGGAAAAGAGCAATGGCATTTTCCAACAAATAATTTATGTAACAAGAATGGAATGAACTTCAGTTCCAAAGCAAATATTCTTGCCACACATACAATAGCATTTCTATGCTGCCAAAATACAGAAAATAAACCTCCAGTGATTGAGCCCTGAGATTAAAAAAGTCACCTTGTAAGTCACCTTTCCATGTACTGTACAAAGCTAGATCTTAATCTAACAATAATAGCTTACCTCTGTCTGGTAGGCATCAAATAAGTATCCGATTCCACTTGTATAATACTGGCACCTTTTAGTATATAAAGGTCTAGGTTCCTAGAAGAACAGAAAGAAGAAAAATGAAGAAGAATTAAAAATGTGCTTTAAGTTACATTACAGATCTATATTTACTTCCCCTATGCAGCTAAGCTCTGGGAGGTTTTAAGTGAAATCCAGATACAATCCAGATAATTTTGAACTTTGTCAACTATTTCTTCTTCAGTATGCATTGATTTGCTTGGAAATTAATTATAGAGTTGACTCAATTTAACAGAACAGAATAACAAGAGTTAGAAGGACCTTGGAGGTCTTCCTGTCCAACTCCCTGCTCAAGCAGGAGACCCTATACTGTCCAATCTCTTCTTTAAAAATCCCAGTTTTGTCAGGAAATTTTATTTTTGAAAAAATAACTGTACATATTTAAAACAGAAGTAAGTCAAACAATGGACCATGCATTAATGTTTGGAAGGTTATAGCAATACATGCTTGGATCAGATTTCTCAGAACGTAGAAAAGAAAGGAATAGTTTTAAAATGACTGTTCTGTGCCATTACCATTTAATGGCACAACAAATTAGTTCACTCCCCTTCTCCCATCAAATTCTTCCAAATCTCTGGAGCAGTTCTGAGGGCGCTTCAACACAGGAGGCAGGAATTAAGAAGAGCACCCAAGAAGAGGAAAATATCATGGGATCTGCCCTCAAGTTATTTTTCTGAAATGTTTGGTGGTTTGCAATCTTCCCTTGAGCCCTTTGGCAATTAATAGTGTTTGAATCTATATAAGATAGCATCTCTTATGCTATCACATCAAGGGTACTTTAAATTATATAGAAACCATTGTCTGCCAAAGCAGATAAAAGAACAAAAGGTCAGTTTCTGCTTTTGGCCCACAGCAGAAAGATAGCAAGCTCTCATTGTTGCATTTTTACATTCTCATTACTTGTTTCTGAGCATGCCAGTTTTCTTTACCACAGTGCCTTTCAACTCAAGTAATATTTCGAAGGTAGCAGTTTGATAAAATCTAGAGTACAGTTATATAAATATCCCTATTATTGAGTTATTTTGGAAGATCTGGATTTATGAACCAGAACTAACACTGATCCCTTTTGGCTTTGGTAAATTGTAGAAGACTAGTCAAGTACGTTAGAAATCTATGATTACTGAAACTTACATGTATAGTCAACATAAAAGATGCAGATAAAAAGGAAACAGGTAAACAATACCAGATATAATTCCATTGTAGCTGTTTTTGTTAAACCACTATTATGCCTTGGAGGATTGACCAAGACATTTTAATGTTTACAAAGAAAAAAATATAAAACTACAGCAAATATAAAAAAACCCGAATAAAATAGAAATAAACCTAACCCCAGCATATATGAAAGCCAAACATTAAAGTGCTCAATTATTAATATCCATTATTAGTTATTCTATTTTATTTTTGTTTGATAGATTTTTAGTTTTTGAATTATGAAAATTAGCAGCTACTGAAATCTCTTCACACTGAAAACCAAGATATGATAATACATTAAGTAACCATAAATATATTTATGTCCTTGAGTGGAATTAGGCTCGTCCAAGAAATAATACCTGACATGGCCATTGTTTTAATGGCTCAAACAGGAGATGGTTCAGTTCAGTCTTTGAAAGACAAACTTCACCCCAGATTCCTTGGAAGAATCACTGTATAGTTTCTGTGAACATTTCTAATTGTGAAAAAATATTGATGGGTGTGCAAGTCCTCAGTGTCTTTTATTTAGAAAGTGATCATTTCAGATTTCAGATTTGTTTTGTGACAAAATTATTGCCAGCTTTTTAACAGGAACACCATAATTTCCATCCAGTTTGGTTGACAATTTCCATGAATATAATATTAGGCATTTCCTTTGTAAAGTATCAGAGAGAAAGATTTGGATGTTCAAAACATACAAAGAAATGGTTCTGGGGATTGAGGAAATAAAAAACAGGATACAATCATTGATTAGAATATATGGAAGTGAATCCAACACAGCATTAAGCATGTTGTGTATAGTTTTACAAAAAGCTTACTTCTATCCCTTTTACTCAGTAAATTCATATCCCTCCAAAGATAATACTGGATTAAGGCCCTGCTACTTCTCTTTTCTAAGAATGCCTGTTTCCCTGAAAACACAGCGTACTGTGTTTTTTGTCTCCAAAAGAGGCACTAGCAGTGGTGGGATTCAGCCGGTTGGCACCAGTTCAGCAGAACCGGTAGTCAATTTTTTGTTGCCCTGGGCCAGAATGGACTTCTGGACTTCTGGTTGTTCACGTATTTGAATCCCACCACTGGGCACCAGGTCATATTTGCAGGGGGGGGTCTTTTCCATGGTCTCACTTTGTAGCAGCGGCACTGACAGTCCTGCCCAGCTGGCCCACTTCTTCTGAGGCCACTTGCTGCTACTCGTGCACTTCACCCATGAACTCCATTTTGCCCTCAGAGGCCTTCAGGAAATACCTCTGCAGCTGAGAATGGAGCTCATGACTGGCGTGCACAGCGCTCCTTCCAGAAAGGCCTCTGCAGCCGAGAACCAAGATACAGATTCAATCTATAGCTCGGTTCTTGGCTGCAGAGGCCTTCCAGAAAACTCCATCACTGATAGTCTGAAAAAGTATAATAATGTTGACATAATCTGCTACCAGATAGACAGATTTACAATTGAAACAATCAACTATTTATCCTGCATTATCAATAACTGAAAACATTCCAAATATTAGATGCTTAAGATAATCAGTTCCATCCTACTTGGAGTGGCAGTAGATATACATATGTAGCTACATATGTCTGCATCTGTTAGGCCGCTGTCTCTTAAACAGCTTTCAAAGAGTATGGGGAGACATCAACCTCAACAGTATTTGCAACCATATTGAGGACCACTGCATCATGGTCTTGAAAGGGGATTATGTGAGTGGCTTTTTCCACTTTTGCTCATAATACAATGCCTTCCCTAGAATATTTTTCCTTTGATAAGCAATATTTGGTAGATGTGATGCATCAAAAAGTAGTAGGACAGAAATCAGTTACTCAGCAGCTGCAAAAGTTAATTTCTGTACTGAGTTGTTCAATGAGGATAAGTAAGTGATGACGAGTGCTAAATATTCCTGGATATTCAACCAGTTCTTAGGGTTCATTTCATCACTATCAGTAGAGGTCTTCTGTGCTTCATATTGGAAAAATCAATTATCATTTCAGAAAATCTGGTCCTTCAAAAAACAAAGAATCATCCCTTATAGAAGACTGTAAGAAGTCTCTTACTGTAATTTTCTCTTCCACTCTGTATTGCAAATATCTATTCTGAGAAAGAAAGTTATATTTTCCAACGACCAAAAGTTGACTCAGTTCTAACAATTAGTATCATAAGCAATGCATAGCTTGAAGCTCACTTTATTGTGGACTAATGGAAATAAAGCTCCTCTTTCTGCTGGTGATGATAAAAAAAACGATCCTTCCCTCTTCTGAACTCAACAGGTTCACCATCTGCTAGAACAGAGGTCCCCAATCTTTTGGGCGCCAGGGACCAGCTCCATGGAGAGAGGTTTTTCCACAGACCAGAGTGTGCATGGTTTTGTGTGCTGCCTGCATCTCGCAGAGTTGGGGGACCCCTGTGCCAGAAGACTTCCTATTTTCAGAGGGAGAAAATCCCTAGCCTGGTGATCTGTATACAGTAGTAAGTTGAGGGAAAAGACGTAAGTTGTAGTTACATTATGAAGAAGACTAAGCAAATAAAGTTCCCTATTGTGCACATGGTAATTAGAAGTGGACACTGTATCTGTGGTTTTTGAAATACTTGGGGATATAGGTGGCAAGAGTGTGGTGCTCTATTGCAGCTTCAGGGATAAGTGGAAGACAGTGATTGGGCTAAGTTTCCTTGATATACTTTAATCATCTTTTTTGACAGCATAACAGCTACTATTGTTGACAAAAGAAAGACAAAAGACATTACATGTGTCAATATTATAACAATTTTGATCATTCCTTCCACAAACTCCATTTAATAGAATAGAATAGAGCTGAAAGGGATCTTGGAGGTCTTCTAGTCCAGCCCCCTGCTCAAGCAGGAGGTCCTATACCATCTCAGTCAGATGATTGTGCAGTCTCTTTTTAAAAACTTCCAGCGATGGAGTGCCTATGATTTCTGGGGGTAAGCTGTTCCATTGGTTTATTGTCCTCACTGTCAGGAAGTTTGTCCTTAATTCCAGGTTGCTTCTCTTCTTGACCAGTTTCCAACCATTGTTTCTCGTCCTTCCCTCTGGTGCCCTGGTGAACAACCTGACCCCCTCTGCCTTGTGGCAGACCCTGCTATCATGTCTCCCCTATTTCTTCTTTTCTTTAGACTAGCCAAACCCAAGTTCTGCAGCCGTTCTTTGTATGTTTTGGTCTCCAGACCTTTGATCATCTTAGTTACTCTTCTCTGAATTTTTTTCCAGTCTTTCAACATCTTTTTTGTGATACGGTGACCAAAATTGGCTGCAGTATTTGAGGTGTGGTCTTACTAGAGCTTTATAAAGTGGTACTAATACCTCGCGTGATCTTGATTCTATGCCTCTGTTTATACAACCCAAGATTGTATTAGCTTTTTTGGTTGCTGCTGCACACTGCTGGCTCATAGTTAAGTGATCATCCACCAGGACTCCAAAGTCCCTCTCACAGTTACTGCCTCCAAGCCAGGTCTTGCCCAATCTGTATTTGTTCCTTTGGTTTTCCTGCCTAAGCGTAGGACTTTGCTTTTCTCCACATTGAAACTCATTTTGTTGGATAGGGCCCATTGTTCAAGTTTGTCAAGATCTTTTTGGATCCTGAGTTTGTCTTCTGAGTTGTTGGCTACTCCTGACAGTTTGGTGTCATCTGCGAATTTGATGAGTTCCCTTTCAATTCCCTCATCTAAGTCATTTGTGAAGATATTGAAGAGTACTGGCCCTAAGACGGATCCTTATGGTACCCCACTCCCTTTTTTTAGGCTATGTATGTAAAAAAATAGATTGGCAGATCTGCCGGCAAAACCACTGTGGTGGTTTAGCCTCCAGATAAGCAACTGTTCTACCATTAACAGCACCTGCAGAATGGAAGACTTGAGCTATAAAGATTGCTGCATGGTCAAGTTGCTATTATTGCCACATCAGCTCCAAAATTAGCCAATCAATTGCTTTTTTTAAAAAGAAAACTCAAGTTTTTAATTTAATTATATTAAATTATTTATTTAATTTCAGTCTGAACAAGACATGACATTTTAAAACTTTAGTGCACATTAGAGTCTGTGTGCCCTCTAGAGGAAGTAACAGCACTCTCCAGTGTTTCTCAACCTTGACAATTTTAAGGCATGTGGACTTCAACTCCCGAAAGTCCACAGCCAGCATTGCTGGCTGTGGAATTCTGGGAGTTGAAGTCCACATGCCTTAAAATTGTCATGGTTGAGAAACACTGCTTCTGGGCAAAACAGCAGTTTCCAGGAAGAGATCAGAAAACATAAATTGACTAGCTGCTGTACACATTTTTATTCTTGCAGACTTTAGCTTCATTGCTACTGTGCAGCAAAGACCATCTGCCATTTTATCCATTTTTCATATACCTTGGGCAGAGACTCTTAAAATGCTGAGAGATTTTCTCATTTAGTTTTGACCTATAGGTTTTAATTTGATTTCTTAAATATGAATATGCTTTTGGTGTACACATTCCAGGCACACACCCTGGATGTGTGAGAAAATCAACATGAAATTATACTTTAATCTATCAAGTAACACTAACGCATAATAGCTACAATCTGTTAATTAAAATATATTTGATAGAAAGTGAAACATCTACAGTCTGTAAACATCATTTCAGTGTTATTTTGGTAGTTCTAAAATATAAAAACCAGGTCATGGTTAAAACAAAGAATAATAATGAAATTGAGATGAAAGAGTCTAGTAATTTAGATACTTTGGTTTAATTGATATTAGGTTAATTTCATAAGAAGGGAATAATGTTTCTTAATTTTTCATACTCCATAAACAATGTATATATTTACAATTTGCAATGCTTTATCTATATATTTTAGCATTAAATAATATATTATGTACCAAAAAATAATCTAGTTTCATACAGAACTTTATAATGCTCCATTCTTTTTCAGATCAAGGGTGAGGAATCTGTGGCTCTAAAATTGCATGTAATAGTAATAGTAGTAAAGTTGGAAGGGACCTTGGAGGTCATCTAGTCCAACCCCCTGCTCGGGCAGGAAACCCTACGCTATTTCGGACAAATGGCTGTCCAGTCTCTTCTTAAAAACTTCCAGTGTTGGAGCATTTACTGCTTCTGGAGGTGTTCTGATTAATTGTTCTCACTGTCAGGAAGTTTCTCCTTAGTTCTAGGTTGCTTCTCTCCTTGATTAGTTTCCACCCGTTGCTTCTTGTCCTGCCTTCAGGTGCTTTGGAAAATAGCTTAATTCCCTCTTCTTTATGGCAGTCACCCTGGGCTTAATTTCAAACCTTCAGTTCAGGTTTCTGGAAAGAGTAGTTTTTCCTCTTCCACTGCTTGTTGTTTGGGGAAAATGGAAGGCAATATCTTCATGTCAGAGTGAAGGAAAAAATGAGTTTGTCTGTGAGATAATAGTATCCTCACTTTTGACCTGACCTTCTTGGACTATAAATATCTACTGAACTTGGACTTTTAATCTCACGAGCTAATGGGAGACAAAGAAAAAAATGACTTTTGAATACATCTGGCTGCAGGGAAGTTTAACATTTTGAACTCTTGGAACTTTGGGGATTACAATCTTGCCTGACTGATAATTTTTAGGATACTTGAAAGAAAGGATTACTATAAAATATTACTATTAGGATGGGATTATAAAGGCTATATATAAAGACCAGAAAACTAGAGGAAATTCTTCCACTCTTACTGAGACTGGTGATACTAGAGGATTTCTAGGAATGATGCCTCAAGAAAAAGCAAATATCTTTCAGAAGGAAATACTTTCTATGCTACAGCAAATTCATTAAACAATTCTTGCATACAAAGAGGACATAAAAAGAAACCATAA
The DNA here is from genome assembly GCF_016545835.1 of Crotalus tigris. Lineage (NCBI taxonomy): Eukaryota > Metazoa > Chordata > Lepidosauria > Squamata > Viperidae > Crotalus > Crotalus tigris. Next base: position 597,062 of record NW_024096893.1, read on the forward strand.
TGAGACTAAAAATAATCTAGATGACATAAAGGACCAAATCTCCAAATTGAAACTACAACTGAAAAGCTCCTAGACCAGGGCTTTTCAACCTTTTCACCCATTGTACCACTTTTAGGATATGGCAACATCTGAGTACCACCAGTTGCCTAGCAAGGTGTCGAAAACTTGATGATCAAAAAAAAAAAAAGCAAAAAAGTGATAAAGTATAGGTAGTCCTCAACTTACAACAGTTTGCTTAGTGACTATTCAAAGTTACAATGGCACTGAAAAAGTGCCCCCCCCCAGGAACAGCCGAGCAAGACACCTGCCTGCCCACCTGGCGGTGCTCTTCCTCCTGTCCGAGGTGTCCATTGTTGTGAGCATTTCTGTTGAAGATTGGCAGCGGGGTGGGGTGGGTGGGTATTTGGTTTTTATTCCTCCCTCTGCTGGGTGGTTGCAGCAGGTTTTGGTCAGTTCACATGACCCTGGGACACTGTGACCGTCATAAATATGAATCAGTTGCCAAGCATCTGAATGTAAATCACAAGACCCTGGAGATGCTGCAACATTCCAGCTGATTGGCGCTTCTCCTGGGCTCAACAGAAGCACCAGGATCAGCACTGAGCTCCAGCTGGAGCCTGGCACTGATCCTGTCACTTCCACTAAGCCCTGACAACCCCGAAGAAGCGCTGATCCTGGTGCTTCTGCTGAGCCCTGACAGCCCTGCAGCTCCAGCCATCTCTCGCTCAGGTTTTTGCAATGCTGCCACTAGTTCAGATCATTCCCCTCCTCCGCTACCACTTTTCTAGGATGCTCGTGTACCACCTGCCGGGTGCCAATGTACCATAGGTGATACCTGTACCACTGGTTGAAAAGCCCTATCCTAGACAACAACTACAAAGTATGAACAAATAAATCAGAAATCAGAGGGTGAAGCAGAAGAAATAGACCTAGAGATGGAGGAGATAGGAGAAGGGAAATATGGACTACCATACACAAATAAAATATTGCAAGACCTACCTACTGTATAACAATGAAAATAGAAAAGACCCTTTACTCCTTTCTCCAAAATACACCTGATGACAAGGAAAAGAATCTAGAAAATGGAACACAGAGTGAGCAAGGCAAATGTCTAAGGAATGTGGATGGGCGGAATACCTCCTCCCCCAAAATACTCTACCTAAACTGTCCTTCTCGTGCCAAGCAGCTTGCATAAAAATAGAAAGAAAATTCTTGGGTGATTTAATTGCCCTGTCCTGGAACGCTGCTTGGCAAAGAAAGAAAGTGAGAGTTAGACTTAAAAAACAGAGGATTTGATCTATCAGAGGGGGCACTATCTGTTTAATATATTTGTTCGAATATGATTAAAAGAACGGATGACCCTTAGATTTTTATAATGGAAGATATGATTTAGAATTAAAATAGCATTTTTTTCCTTTTGATATGGGAAATTTGAAAATAAGAGGAGGGTTGGTATGAATACATTTTTTAGCTATATAAATGTAATTAATATTGAGAAAATCGTAACTGGCAAAGATACTTTAAATATGGGAAATCAAACTTTAATAAGAGCACAAAAAACAGGATATTGACATGAATTGATATTATAAATATTCTATAATATTAGTAAAATATGATGAAGATGTTTATACCTAATTTTGTATATATCAATAGTATTAAGAATTGTAATTGTTTAATGAGGGGAAAAGGGAAAAATATGGGGAAGAAAGGACGATTAAGGAAAAAATACTGGAGTATTGAAGAAGTTAATGTTAAATATGTGAACCCAGACAACATGTTGTTTACTAAGCTTTAAATATTGTAATTTTAAAAAATTAATAAAACCTATAAAAAAGGAAAATAGAACTTTCAGATTTTAAACATTCTGATCCCCTTTGTTTTCCAGTTATAAATTGCAAGTTACAGTCTGTTCATATTAACTTTTCCATTGTCTAAGCAAAGGTCAACTTGCTTGCTTGTTAATGATTGCCTATTTTTAATTGAAATACTGGACTTGACACTTAATAACTACTTTCAGTTAAGCCGAAGGAAACTAGTAAAAAATATAGCCTACTTCAAGATAGGTTATGAATCATAGCAAAAGAACAGCCAACATTCCACCCAGCTTTTACATTTTAAACTAGAGAACATTCTGCTTTAAAACTTAACCTATCCCCATAAAATAGAATGAATAAAACTGATATTTTAAAGAAAAATTAAATTACAGTTTGGAAGCCTACTGTTACTGGTAAATTAACTCAGTAAATTAACACAGCTACTCTGACTTAAATTAATGACTCGCTAAGAAAAGAAATATTAAAAATAATTTACAAGGATTTTGTTTCATCACCAGTAAAAAGAGAAAATACACTGAACATTTTCCTTTAAAGCAGTGTGTTAATTCAATTGATATGGTTATATATTATTGAAATTCACCTTCCTATTACCTTATTTATGAAACAAATTGTTTTGTACCTTTAGACAAAGGTGATAAGGCTATCTTTCTGAAGCCATTGGCTTTCTAAAAAATATTAAGAAGTTAAAGAAAGAATGGTCATGTATGAACAAGCCAGATAAAACCTGATTTTTAAAAATATTTTTTTCTAAAACAAAATCACCAATTAGCACGACGCCTGCACATCACTGACTCAAAATTCCATTTTGTTTTATGCTGTAGATCAGGGGTGTCCACCTTTGGCCACTTTAAGACCTATGGACTTCAACTCCCAGAATTCTCCAGTCAATAGTTTGGGAAACCTTTGGGGTGCTGTGAAAAAATCACTGAGACACTGACAGTGACGTGAACTAAGAAATTTTGGGAACCCTTACTATATAGATGTTGTAGAAAAGAAAAGAAAAGTTATTTTTGGACACTTGCTATTATTGCAAAAGAAATCCACCAGATGGCAACATAACATTCACTCATCTTATAAAGAACAAACTTTTAAGAAGTGTTTTGT